>NC_044315.2:73407675-74054341 GCF_007474595.2 Lynx canadensis
ATCTCCTTTTCTTTAGGGTACATGTAATGTAGCAGTGTGAGCTGAGTGGTACAGAGTGTGAAGAAAGAGGGGCCCTTTGGATGCTCCTATCTGAAGCTATTAGGTTTTGGCAGGTGGAGATGTTTGTGGAGGTGGCCTTTTGGTGGAGGGAAGCGATGCAGGTGAAAGAAGTTTGGGACATAAGCAAGTACTGCCATATTCCCATCTGGAAAGGGTGGAAGGTGGGGTCAGAGACAGCTTGTGTCCCCATTGTTCAGGGCCTTGGATGGCGGGCTGGAGGCAGTGGGTTCTATTTGATAGCCAATGGGGAGCCATCGGTGGCTTTTGACTAAGGGAGAGATAGGACTAAGGAAGTGCTTTAGAAATTGTTAATCTGATGGCAGGAGAACATGAATTGGAGGGAGACCAGCAAGCCCAGAAAGATCAGTTAGGAGGCTGTCATAGGAGTCAAGATGGGAGGTGATCAGGGCCTGGATTATGTGGGCGGCAACAGAATGGAGACAGAGGGGCATGGTGCAAAGGAAAAATTAACAAGAACTGGAAATTGGAAAGAAAGAGTAAGGGGAGAGGCAGGAGCCAAAGAGTTTTCAGCCCGATTCAGTGAGATGCTGTCATGATCGGAAACTGGGAGGCCAGAAGGAGAAACCAGTTGAAGGAGAGAGAAAGAGATTCGTCCCTCAAGCCTTTACAGTGGAGTTAGGTTTTGTGTGGCTTCTCACTTATGGAAGTTCAATCAATGTACAGAGCCAAAAAATGGAGCACAAGTGGGCAGGAGTGACAGGGGAGTACAATGCAGCTGGCGGGGGCTGTTCCAGCTCTGTCACTCCATGAAAATACAGCTCAGAGGGAGTGCAAGATGGGAGAAGCAAATTTGCTGTTCCCCTTTTAATTTACAATGCCATGGGTATTTTCTGGGTGACTAAGGGCTTATTTGAAGGTAATTTGGCTATTCACAATTTATGCCTTGTATGCTGATTTTAGATCTGAATTTCCTGGCAAGACTTGACCTTTTCAAATGTGTGCCAGATGCTAAGGTGAGAAGTAGGCAGCTACTGAGAAGACACACCTCTGTCACTGCATTGGAGGTGCTCACAGTCTAGTTTGGTAGAAAGATATGGAAGCAGACAGTTAGGGCTGGTCTAGGTGAGCAGCCAGGGAGAGAGCCAGTGCAGAGAGAAAGATTGTTGGTAAGTGTGTCAAAGCAGAGGTGGCCCTGAGCCCGGGGTTGCAGAGAGATCTGGGCCTTCATCAGAACAACACAGAGCAGCAGCCAGAGTGGAGATCTTGGAGGGACAGGGTATTGGGGCAGGAAGGGGACAGAAGGGCATGGCTGGGGAACATACCTTACGAGAAGACAGGAAGAGCCACAAAATAGAGGAATTATCAGAGAAACAAGAGGAAAACTATGGCAAGGTGGATGAGGGCTGAGAATGGGCACCTGATTTTCATAATTAGGAAGTCAGTGGTGACCTCTGAGTTAACAGTTTCACTAGAGCAGTGGGGGCAGTCAAAGGGGCCCAGGAGTGATTGGTGAGGGTCTGGAAGCAACGGGAATACACGCCACCTCTCTCAGTTACAGCTCCAGTCAAACCAACCTAGATGTATTCCCTAGCTCCCAGTGAAATTTCCCTGGAGGACCTTTGGGAGCTCTGGATGCCATGACCCCTGTCCCTATATTTCTTCCCCTGACAATACGCTGATCCAGAGGTAGGCTTTGTCCTCCATAAGCCTCATGGTCCGGCTTGAGTGCAGGTGAGCCAAGCCACATCTCTCAGCTGTGCCTGCTGTACTTTATACTAAACACATCTAAATTATCCTCTTCCATAAGTAGGATCCACACTCCCACAGGACTGCCAGCGCTAACTTGCTAATTGCTTTCCTGGAGTTTGCTTCTTGCAATTACTTTGTCAGAATCTAGACAAGGCAAGATATAACAATTTATTCCAGGATGATGTTTTTAAGTCAATGGTTCCTTATCCTAGTTATATTGTTCTTTTCTTTTTTATTTTATTAAAAATTTTTTTAAATGTTTATTATTTTTTGAGAGAGAGAGCGAGCACAAGTGGGGAAGGGGCAGAGAGAGAGGGAGATACAGAATCTGAAGCAGGCTCCAGGCTCCGAGCTGTCAGCACAGGGCCCAATGCGGGGCTCAAACTCGTGAACCATGAGATCATGACCTGAGCCGAAGTCAGATGCTTAACCGACTGAGCCACGTTGTTGTTCTATTAAAGAGATTAAAATAGTAAGAAACGTATATACCCACGTAGTTTACCGTGTCTAGTGTTCCCTCTATTCCTTTGTGTGGATCAAGACTTTGAGAGTATCATTTTCCTGCTGCCCAGAGATTTGAACATGTCTTGTGGTGCAGGTGGTGTCCACGATGAATTCATTCAGCTTTTGGAAGTCCAAAAAGATCTCTATTTTCACCTTCCTTTTGGGAAGGTATTTTTGCTGGATAAAGAATTTTAGGTTGGCAATTTTTTTTTTCTTCGATGAAGATGTTTCACTGTCTTATGGTACATGTTTCTGATGAGAAGGCTAATGTCATCTTTGTTCTTCTGTATGGAATCCGGTTTTTTTCTGGCTGCTTTTTGTTTTTTAATTTTTTTTTTCAACGTTTATTTATTTTTGGGACAGAGAGAGACAGAGCATGAACGGGGGAGGGGCAGAGAGAGAGGGAGACACAGAATCGGAAACAGGCTCCAGGCTCTGAGCCATCAGCCCAGAGCCTGACGCGGGGCTCGAACTCACGGACCGCGAGATTGTGACCTGGCTGAAGTCGGACGCTTAACCGACTGCGCCACCCAGGCGCCCCTTTTCTGGCTGCTTTTAAGATGTTTACTTTATTTCTGGTTTTAGGCAATCTGGTCATGATGTGCGTTGGTACAGGTTTCTTCATATTTCTTTCACTTGGGATTCATTGAGCTTCGTGGATTTGTGGGTTTATAGTTTTCATCAACATTGGGAGAATTTCACCCATGATTTCCTCAAATATATTTCTGGATCCTACCTCCTTCAGGGATCCAACTATATATGTAGTCGTCCTGCTCACTGATGCTCTTTTTGTTTTTTGGAGGGGTCCTTTTTCTCTGTATGTTTTATTTTGAATGGTTTCTATCTTCAGGTTCACTAATCTTTCTTCTTCTTACAGTGTCTAATCTGCTGTTAACCCCATCCTGTGTATTTTTGCATCTCAGACATATTTTTCACCTTTAGATGTTCAGTTTGGTCTTTTTTATTTTTTCCACATATCAACATGCTTTTAAAGTGCTCCTTGAACATAAGAATACAGCTGTAATAACCATTATAATGTGCTTGCCTACATCTGTGTCATTCCTGGATTGGTTTCTGTTGCTTGATTTTTCTCCTTATTATGGGTCACATTTTCCTGCTTCTTTGCACTCCTTGTAACTTTTTATTGGATGCCAGACATTGTGAATTTTACCTTGTTGATTGTTGTGTATTTTTTGCATTCCTCTAAATATTCTTGAGCTTGTTAAGTTGCTCAAGCTTTCAATCCTTTGGGGTCTGACTTTTGGATAGGACCAGAGTGTCATTTAGTCCAGGGCTGATCACTCCCCACAACTGAGGCAAACCCTTCTGAGTCCCTACCCCTTACCCCAGTGCCCCCAGGAATTAGGAGGTCTTCCCTACCAGTCTGGCTGATGAGAATAAGAACTATTCCTGGCCCTGTATAAGATTCAAAATTGTTTTCTCTAATCTTTTGAGTGGTTCTTTCCCTTGGGGTACTTTACCCTTTTCCCTTAGCTTTGGGTACTTTCCTCATACCTGTGAGCTTATAGGTGCTTATATGAAGGTTTTGAGAGAGATGCTGTACAGATCCCTAGGGGTATCTCCTGTGCAGCTCTTCCCTCTCTGACACTCTGTCCAATGAACTCTAGCTGCCCTGGCCTCCTGAATTCTTCAACTCATGGATATGGAATTGGCCTATATTCCCTGTCCCTTTTAGAAAATCTTTCTGGGCAATAAGCTGGGGCAATTGTAGGGCTCATCTTGTTGGTTTTCTGTTTCTCAGAGATCACTGTCCTTGTTGCTTGAGGTCTAATATCTTTTTTATTTTATTTTTTTTTTATTTTGCACAGAGGGAGAAAGTATGAGTGGGGAGAGGGACAGAGGGAGAGAGAGAATTTTTTTAAAATGTTTATTTATTTATTTTGGGCGGGGTAGGGAGAGGCAGAGAGACAGGGAGACAGAATCACAAGCTGGCCCTGCGCTGACAATGTAGAGCTGGATGCGGGGCTCGATCTCACAAATCATGAGATCATGACCTGAACTGAAATGAAGAGTTGGACACTCAACCGACTGAGCCACCCAGGATCCCCACTAATATGTTGAACATCATTGTTATATTTTTTTTTTGTCCAGTCTTTTATTTGTTTCAGTCCCAAGATGTTCTCCAATCCCTCCACCTTCGCTGGAGGCAGAAGCTTATATTATTTAAGTGCAGAAGACTTTTTGAGGGCTTCTGGAACCCTTGACTGTGCCACGCCAAGTTGCTCATTGTCAGGCTAGGAAAAGGGCTTCCAACATAACTATAAGGACACTGCGCCATTCTAGGAGAGACTGGGGACTCTGCTTTTCCCCTCTGGCTTTTGTCAAGTCTCTGGCTTTTGGACTTAGTCTGCTATTTCACAATCCTCTGGTGGTGAGGGCTTTGGTCTCTTGTATTTTCAAAGCTTGTTCGGAGGTTCTAGCAGGGGAGCACTCATATACCCTTGACCGAATAACAGTCCTCCTCTATTGGGGAAGGTCATCCACTTTGACCAAGCCTGCAACTTTGGGAGGAATGCACATGGCACATGGAGCAGTTAGGGAGGAGGAGGATACTCACCTAGCCAGACAGATCAACTGAATCAACGCTGGTCATCAGTGGGGTGACAGATGCCACAGCCAGATTGCTTTCATATCCTGGTCTCTTCTACTTTGGAACAATACCTCTTGGCTCACTTGGAATCTTGTGTTTTTTACTTGGTTCCCAGTTAGACCCTGTTTGTGTATTTAGATCACCAAAGGCTTCTCCATCCGAGGCAAGTTTAAGTTTCTTGGTGGTACTTCCAGCCACCAGCATCTGCTCCTGTAGGGAACCACTAACCCAAAGATACTGGGTTCTACCTTGAAGAAGAATTACAGACATACTTTAAAAAAGCAAATCCTGTATTTCAAGGGTGAATAAAATACCAGTTTACAAAGAATTCCATCTGGTTAAATTTATGACAAGAAAAAAACCTGACCCAAGAATATTCTCTGGCTTCGAGCCCAGGGTATTTTTCCTTTTAGAGTGAACTTGGTACGTTTTCATTCATGTGGAGCTGTTGCCTCCCGGCATTTTATTCTGGGATGGAAGGTCAACAATGACTGCCTTGTTGCTAAATCCAATGGACACTTCTCAGTTATTAACCTACTTGACTTCTCAGCAGTATTTGACATTGTTCACAAGTATTTCCTTCTTAATATGCTTCCTGGCTTTCCTTCTCTCTCTCTTGCCTTTCTTCCTCTGCCTGTCTTTTCAGTTGCTACTCTCCTTGGTTCTTTCCTGAGCCTTCCTCTCACATTTAACATGCTCCTTGGGATCTCTTATCCATGTCCATGGCTTTACTGGGAATTTCTACGTCTGTATTTCTGGCCTAAATATTTTTCCTGAGCTTATTGTCCGGTATCTTCAGCTGTTCACTTGACATCTCCACTTGGATAGCACATGGGTTACTCAGTCTCAGTTCGGCCCTTCCTCTCATGTTCTCCATCTCTGTAAAGGGCCCTTATTCTTCTTTTTAAAGTTTATTTATTTATTTATTTATTTTTAGTAATCTCTACACCCAACATGGGGCCTGAACTCACGAGTTCAAGATCAAGAGTCGCATGCTCTACTGACTGAGCCAGCCAGGCGCCCCTGTAAAGGGCACGTCTAAACATCAAATTGCCTATGTCAGGATTCTTTTTTTGCATTTTATCTTCCAATCAATCACCAAGTCCTATTGATTCTACTTGTTTCCATCCCTTCTAGCCACTATCATCTTCTGTCTGGGCTCCTAGAAAAGACTTCACCTAACACTACTTTCTGTTCCCAACCCTCGTGCCAGTCCTCTCCCCCATCCATTTTTTTTTCCAACTCTGGCCAGAGTGATTTTTTTAAAATAAGAACTAAAGTCTTTTTTTTTTTTTAATTTTGCTTAAAATCTTTTGATGACTGGCCTGTGCTCTTAGGACAAAGCCCCAGCTCCATTTTTTTCTTTTTTTCTTTTTTTTTGGTTAACATATACAAAGATTCTTTATTGTGAATCCCATATAGTGAATTGATTCTCACAGGATGTGTCCATTGATTTTTTCCTAACTCTTATATCCATAGTCAACCTACAGTTTCAATTAAATGGTGTTTTGACAAATAGAGTTACATCCTAATCTGCATAATCAATAAACCAAATAAAGCCCTTATTTGTGGGGCACCTGGGTGGCTCAGTGGGTTAAGCATCCAACTTTGGCTCAGGTCATGATCTCATCGTTTGTGAGTTCAAGCCCTGCATTGGGCTCTGCACTGCCAGTGCTTGGGATTCTCTGTCTCTCTATCTTTTTCTGCTCCTCCCCCACTCACTCTCTCTCTTAAAATAAATAAACTTAAAAGAATTAAAACAATTTTTTTAAAGCCCTTATTGAAATACAAATCAGAACCACACTGAGATACCACCTCACACGAGTCAGAGTGGCTAAAATGAACAAATCAGGAAACTATAGATGCTGGAGAGGATGTGGAGAAACGGGAACCCTCTTGCACTGTTGGTGGGAATGCAAACTGGTGCAGCCACCCTGGAAAGCAGTGTGGAGGTTCCTCATAAAATTAAAAATAGAATTACCCTACGACCCAGCAATAGCACTGCTAGGAATTTATCTGAAGGATACAGGAGTGTTGATTTATAGGGGCACATGTACCCCAATGTTTATAGCAGCACTATCAACAATAGCCAAATTATGGAAAGAGCCTAAATGTCCATCAACTGATGAATGGATAAAGAAGATGTGGTTTGTATATACAAGGAATACTACTCGAAGATGAAAAAGAATCAAATCTTGCCATTTGTAACAATGTGGATGGAACTGGAGCTGATTATACTGAGTGAAATAAGTCAGTCAGAGAAAGACAGACATCGTATGTTTTCACTCATGTGGAATTTGAGAAACTTAGCAGAAGACCACGGGGGAAGGGAAGGAAAAAAATTAGTTACAAACAGAGAGGGAGGCAATCCATAAGAGACTCTTAAATACTCAGAACAAACTGAGGGTTGATGGCGGGGCGGGGTGGGGGGTGCGGGGGAGAGGGGAAAATGGGTGATGGGCATTGAGGAGGGCACTTGTTGGGATGAGCACTGGGAGCTGTATGCAATGATGAATCATGGGAATCTATCCCTGAAACCAAGAGTACACTGTATACATTGTATGTTAGCTAACTTGACAATAAACTATGTATTTAAAAATTGGGGCGCTTAGGTGGCTCAGCTGAGTGTCCGACTTCCGCTCAAGTCATGATCTCGCGGTTTGTGAGTTTGAGCCCCGTGTTGGGCTCTGTGCTGACAGCTCAGAGCCTGGAGTCCGCTTCGGATTCTGTGTCTCCCTCTCTCTCTCTGCTCCTACTCTGATCACGCTCTGTGTGTCTCTCTCAAAAATAAATAAACATTTAAAACAATTTTTTTTAAATTAAAAATTAAAAAAAAACCCTTATTTGTAACACTTGTTAATCTCTTTAGTGCAAATACTCCCACCGTGTTTGGGTTCAAGGTACCAGTGTGATGTCACTGCACATAGAGTTGGGGAGAGTTGCACAGTAGCATATAGATAACAATAAAATATGGTAAAATAACTAGGAATGAGTTTTGAGAATTTTCTTTAATGTTTATTTTTGAGAGAAAGAAAGCACGAGTGGAGGAAGGGTTCCGAAGGGGGCTCTGTGCTGACAGCATTGAACCTGTGCGGGGCCTGAACTCATGAGCTGTGAGATCATGATCTCAGCTGAAATCAAGAGTCGGATGCCTAACCGACTGAGCCACCCAGGTGCCCGTACATAATGTAATTTTAGTAATGGCTCTGTTTAACAATCAGCTTGCAAAATCCTGAAAATTGAATCTTCCCTCACAGGCCTGTATGAATTGGCTCCAGCACGTCATTGGATTCACATTATAAATATGCATTTCCTAATATGGGTTGAAGTTTAAAAGAAAAAGATGAAAACTATCTAGAGACCTATAATTTTTTCAGGCTGGGTTTAACTCAGTCTTCACAATCTCCAGGGATGAAGCTGCCTGCTCTTACAGGGAACAAACCCATTTCCTTTCTACAGGAATACAAATGCTAAAACTTTCAGGAGGTACATTTTTGATAGTTCCTCTGGGTGGTGTCTATGTAGAGTTTCTGCTCACCCAGCACTCTTTCTGCTTTTCTTGGGGTGGGGGATCAGGCTCTGATTTTCATCTGGGGAACCACCTATGAAGATCCTTTTTAATAACACACGAAGCCCTGTGTGTTTACCTTCTTGCATATTACTCCTATGCCCACACTCTGACTTTCTCCTCCACGCTTCCCATCCTTGTGCTCCTCAAAGAACGATGATTTGCTCTCCTTTTCAGGCCTTTGCTTGTTTTGTTCCTTCTGCCTGTAACCCTACCTTCACTTCTTTTGCTTGACTAAATCATCCTTCAGATGGCTTTCTTTGAAAAGTCCTCTCTGACTTCCTGTACCATCTCAGTCCGCCCAGCTCCCCAGACTGAATGAGCCGTTAGTCTGTTTGCCACAGGTTGACAGGACAGTTCCTCTATTGTCACACCCATCCAACCTCCCACTAGATCATATGCTCCATCCACCTCGTTCACTTCTAGAACCCCAGCGCTCAGTGTAAGGCTCAGCATGAAGTAGTGCTTAGCTACTGAATTGAATTTTTAAATTATTTTTTAAGTTTAATTAGTTAATATATTTTTAAACGTCTTTCTTTCTTTCTTTCTTTCTTTCTTTCTTTCTTTCTTTCTTTCTTTCTTTTTCTTTCTTTCTTCCTTAATTTCGAGAAAAGGTGTAAGTGAGCAAGGGGGAGAGAGAGAGAGAGAAGTGGGGCTTGTGTTCACCCAAAGCGGGGCTCGAGCTCACCCGATGTGGGACTCAAACTCATGAACAGTGAGATCATGACTTGAGCTGAAGTCGGATGCTTAATGCCTGAGCCATCCAGGCGCCTGGTTGAACTGAATTTTAATGTGTCAGTAGCCATAGGAGTCTTGGCCCCCTTGTTTGTAACCTAGCCTTTCTGAGCAGGACGACTGGTATGAAAGATGACATTCTATAGTGATTCTTTGGCTGGATTCGGATTTCTCCACTGTTTATTTACTGCTTTGGCAACCTGATACAGTTAACAACGCTGAACCTTAGTTGCCTCATCAGTAGAAATGCTTGGACTTCCTGGAGGCGGATGATATTTTTCTGTCTCTGGTTACCAGTATTTTATGCATTAGTCAATTACACTGCCTCTCTGGTGCAATGATTATTCATGTTTCTTGGTACATTTATATATTTTTCTTACTGATTTGTAAGACTTCTTGATTCATATATACATATTTGCCATATATTTTATAAATATTTTAAATTCATTAAAAAAATTTTTTTTAATGTTTATTTATTTTTGAGATAGAGAGAGACAGAGCATGAACAGGGGAGGGGCAGAGAGAGAGGGAGACACAGAATCTGAAACAGGCTCCAGGCTCTGAGCTGTCAGCACAGAGCCTGACGCGGGGCTCGAACCCACGGACCGTGAGATCATGACCTGAGCCGAAGTCGGACGCTTAACCGACCAAGCCACCCAGGCGCCCCTAAATTCATTTTTTAACTAAAAATTTTTAAATTGTTTATGGCCACAGACAAGCTTCTAATTTTTTCCAACCATTTTAAAGTGTAAAATCCATTCTTAGTCCACTTATAGGCATAGTTTGCCAACCTCTGAACTAACATGCTCATTAAATTTGAACGATCTTTGCATTCCTAGAATAAATACCATTTGATCATGAATATACTGGCAGCTTTGATTTGCTAACATTTTAGTTAGGAATTTTGTGTCTATATTCATAAATCAGATTGGTCTAGTAGAGATTTCAAACTAGTTATAGGACAGAGACATATTGTATTTGGCCTACAAAATATTTTACAATTTTTCTTTTTAAAAAATATTTATTTATTTTGAAAGAGAATGAGAAAGTGCACACACGCCCATGAGGCAGGGTAAGAGGCAGAGAGAGAGAGAGAGGGAGGGAGAGAGAGAATCCCAAGTAGGCTCCTCCCTGTCAGCTCAGAGCCCAATGCGGGACTCAAGCTCACAAACTGTGAGATCATCACCTGAGCTGAAATCAAGAGTAGGTCAATTAATCTACTGAGCCACCCAGGCACCCCATATTTTACAGTTTTTTGAATGAATTGCCCATGTTAAAAAATTGGTAGATACTAAATTAAAAATTTGAGATTTCTCGCTTTTCTTTAAAAAACAGAATGTGGCAAAACTGGGAGAATATGGGCTCAGTTTTGTCACATTTTTAATAGAGCGCCTCTATGTATGTTTTGTATTTCACCAATTTCTACTCTTATTTTATTTTTTTTTAAACATTTTTATTTATTTTTGAGACAGAGTGAGGCAGAGCATGAACGGGGGAGGGGCAGAGAGACAGGGAGACACAGAATCAGAAGCAGGCTCCAGGCTCCGAGCCATCAGCCCAGAGCCCGACGCGGGGCTCGAACTCACGGACCGCGAGATCGTGACCTGAGCTGAAGTCGGACGCTTAACTGACTGAGTCACCCAGGCGCCCCTCTACTCTTATTTTTAAAAAATATTTTATTTTTAAGTAATCTCTACACTCAATGTGGGGCTCGAACTCACAACCCTGAGATCAAGAATCGCACGCTCCACTGACTGAATCAGCCAGGTGCCCCTACTCTTATTTTTCTCTTTGACCTTTGGTCTGTAGTTTTCTGTTGCTAAATTTAGCTGGTTTTTGTCTTTGTCTAACTTTGTAGCTGGCACTGACAAATCTTCCAGTTTTTTTTCTAGTTCTGAAACAGGTTAAATTACATAGGTACTGTTTTTCAAAGGTCTTATAGAATTGACCTCTAAAACTCTCTGGGTCTTCTATAATTTTTTCAGGTAGAGTTTTGATTTCCTTTTGTATTTTATATATGGTTAGTTATCTACTAAAAATTTCAAGTTCTTATATCAATTTCAGTAATTAACAATTTCTAGAAAATCACCCATTTTCCCCCTAGATTTTCAAATTATGGAATGAGGTTGCATTGGTTTTCTCTTATAATTTAAAGGATTACCTTGATCCTTTATCTTGTATCATGGCTGTCTCTCTCTTTCCTACACTTGTTGATTTGTAGTTTTTTCCTGTTTTGCCTGAGTTCTAATTTATTGGTCTTTTCAAAGAATCAGGCTCTGGTTCCCTTGTTGAATTCTATTTTTTTAAAAAATAAATTTCAACTTTAACTTAATTGCTCCTTTAAAAATTTTCCATCTGAGGGGTTCCTCAGTGGCTTAGTTGGTTCAGTAGGTTCAGTGTCTGATTATTGATTTCAGCTCAGGTCATGATCTCACAGTTTGTGGGTTTGAGCCCTGAGTAGGGCTCTGTGTTGAGAATGCGGATCCTGCTTGGGATTCTCTCTCTCCCTCTCCCTTCTCCTCCCCCACTCTCACACATACTCTTTCTCTCTTTCTCAAAATAAATAAACATTAATTTTTTTTCACCCAAATTAGTTTCTTCCTCTTTTAACTTTTTGAAATGAATCTCCAGTTAAAAAAAAAGAAATCTTTCTTGTTTGGGGCGCCTGGGTGGCTCATTCAGTTGAGCGTTGACTTAAGCTCAAGTCATGATCTCAGTGTTCGTGGGCTTAAGCCCTGTGTCGGGCTCTGTGCTGACAGCTCAGAGTCTGGGGCCTGCGTTGGATTCTGTGTCTTCCTCTCTTTCTACCCCTCCCCCACTCATGCTCCTTCTCTCTCTCTCTCTCAAAAAGAAACAATAAAACAATTTTTTTTTAATTTAAAAAATCTTTCTTGTTTTCTAAATAAAATCATTGAACTTTTTATTCTTTTCTATTGACCTGCTTGTCTTCTGTCTGGTACTACATTATTATAATTTCATTTAACATCTGGTAGTTCTAGTCCCCTTTATTATTATTTTCAAAATGTTTTGGATATTGGGCTACATGATATCTCAAATGCACCACAATTCTTTGATAGCTAATGTAAAAATGTACCCAAATAAATCCTTTTGGTCCCTTCCCTCTAACCCAAGTGATCTTTATTCTTCTTGATACAAAATCACTCTTTAAAAATGCCTATAATCAATCTAAGTTTGTGAATATGGCGTATTTAAGTATGGTGTGTGTGTGTGTGTGTGTGTGTGCACATACTGTGTGTTTGTGTTTGTGTATGTGCTAAGGATGCATCTGTAGTGTGTAGGGTGCGTTGTATCTATGTGTGAGGTATGCATGTAGTGTGTGTATTTGTGTGTGGTGTGTATGTGTACGTGCATTTGTGTGTGGTGTATTTTTGTATGTGTGTACATGGGAAGTGTTATGGTATGTATATGTATGTGTGTAGAGTATGTGCAATGTGTATACAGTGTCTGTAGTATGCTTGTGTACGTGTGGGGTGTGTGAGGTGTAAGAGAGATACTGAGGCCCACAGCCTGGGGTGCTAGAGGGCCCAGGGCATGCCAGAAAGACAAGCTTGGTCTGAAAACTTCCCCTGCCTTCCTGGGGAGAGCAGGGCTACAACCACAACCCTTTATATGTATGTCCCATGCTCCTTTTTTATTGTTTGCTTATTTTTGAAAGAGAGAGAGAGAGAGAGAGAGAGAGAATATGAGTGGGAGAGGGGCAGGCAGAGAGAGACACAGACTCTGAAGCAGGCTCCAGGCTCTGAGCTGTCAGCACAGAGCCTGACATGGGGCCCAAACCCATGGACTGTGAGATCATGACCTGAGCCGAAGTCGGACGCTCAGCTGACTGAGCCACCCAGGCGCCCCCTTGATGTCCCCTTTGGACAGTAGTGTGGGTAGATAGGCCCAGTTTCTCCTGTGGTGCCACCGGCCAGTCTCCCACTCACTTCTGTTCTCCCTCTCCTGAGAAAAGAGTGACCTCCCCCTTTAAGAGAAGGACGCGTCCAGTGTTCTACTAAGGGGCCTTACTGTTGATGGTTAAGGTGGTGGAGATGGTGCCACTCGAGGGGTCAGATCAGGATCAGAATGGCATTAGGTTTTCCCAACTGAACAGGCTAGCTGCTGAGTGCGCCTTTATCCGGAGTGGGGGTGAAGCGCCAGTGTGGGCTTCAGTCTTTACCCCCAGGCCACATTCAGATAGTGCAACTCTTTCCTGCTCTTCTGGGTCCCCCCCTCCTGAGGGTGCATCTGCGCTTTGCTCAGTGGTCCCTGGTAGAGCTGCGAAAGGGCCACTGTCACCTTGGGCACATCACTCTCCCCTTCCCTGTGGACCTTCCTTTGCCCTGGCTCTAGAACGCCATGCTTTCTAATTCCTACTGGGAAAGAGCATCCCTCTCAGGCGGCATCTCAGGTTATGCCTAACTCATGCTCCCATCTTGTTCCTGCAGGTCTATAACACCTGTAGCCTTGGTGTCCTTTCTTCGTCCTGTGGCTTGAGCCCGAGGTTGCCCATGTTCCCTGGCTGGAAGGAATGGCAGGGCCAGCATACCACTCTGCACAGAAAGGATGCCTGGACTCAGACTACCCCAGCCAGGAGGAGAATCAGGCATGCTCAAATCCAGGGTGCAGGTAAGTCCATCTGCCACTGGCTGGGGCCAGGGGAGTAGGCTCGCCCCTGCTACCGGCAGTGCTCGTGGCGTGGGGGTTGGGTCAAGGGCAGAGCAGGGCTTCACAAAATGCCAGGTTTCAAACAATCCACTGGCCTTTACGTGGCTCATTTGCACTTGACCACGAGTTTGCTGATTTCAGGGCTCCTTCTCTAGTTTCTGCTCCCTGCTGGTAGCCAGCTGGCCCTGTGGCCTCAAGTTTCCTTACCTGCCTCAAGAAGGCAAGTCTCCAGCCTACACTTGCTGTTGGCCATGGGGCAGGCATGGAGGCCAAAGAACAGATAAGAGGATGGCCTTTTGGGCAGGCAGGCCTGGGTTCAAATTTCAGCTCCACCAACCTTGGACAAGTCCAAGAGACCTACCCTCTCTGCCTGAGGTTCAGATGTATCCCTGGCAGAGTGGAGCTGCTTCTTTCTAGGATCACTGTGAAGATGAAATGAGATGATGCGTGTAAATTGCCCAGCTCAGCCCCTCGTGCCTGTTACTCAGTACATATAACTCTTCTCCCCACTTTCTCTCCTGCATCCTCCAACCTTGTCTTGAGTAGATCCCCTAGCCACAGATATCCATCTGGCAACTTCCAACACCTCCCATTTTTAGACCACCAGCAGCTTTCCCTCCTACAGCAGCAACAGTCAGAGATTTGCAGAGCAGATGTCTTGGTGTGAAACTATTCCCAGGAGGTGTTCCATGAATGTTTGCTGACAAAGCAGGGCAGGGACTGACCTTCCTTCCCCCTCTGCCTCCTGGTACCTGGCTCTGGATATTGAAAGCGCCTACCCTCTGTGCATACTGTGTGTTTCTGTCCCCTTAGCTACTGAGGGCCTGTGTTCCAGTTCCAGGGCACCAGGCTGCAGATGGGGGATGGGGATGGGGGGGGGGTGGTGGCTGTGAGGCTGGCTGGAGCAAGCTGCTTTGGTCTGGACCTGTGCCAGGCCGCTCTCATCCAAGAGGAGGGTCAAGGGGCAGATAGGGCAGAGTTTGGGAAGGGGCGGCTTGAAGCATGAACACTTTTCCAAACCCCACTGCACTGGGCCGGGAGGATGCTCCTTTTGCCCTTGCTTGGGTCCGGTGATTACAGGTCTGAGCTTCAAAGCAGGTTACAAACCTGGCTAATTGCTGGCCTAGGGGAGCTGGGTGAGCAGGCCAAGCCCGCCTGCGTGGACACGCCAGCGGCCGCGGGCCTCACATGGGGCTGGCACTTCCAGCCTGGAGCGGTCCTGGAGCCAGGAGCCCCGGTGTGGCCGCCCAGTCCTGTTGGCTCCTCGGGGAGGGCTGCGGTGGGGAGCTGGGAGGACGGCCACCCGGCTGCCGCTGTGGCCGCTGCCCTATCTGTTGGGGCGCCAGCGCCTCCTCTCCTGGGGCCGGCGTCTGATCGGTCAGGTGGAAACCTCCCCATTCAAACCTGCGCGGGCCAATCAGGGCCCGGCGCGCCGGCCCATTCAAACGCGCGCTGCAGCCGGCCTCCCGCTCCCGCCTCCGGGACACTGGCGCGGGGCGGGGGCGGGTGAACCTGCTGCCTCGGTAACTGGGGAGCAACACAGACGCCTCGGGTTACGGGCGCTCCTGGCAGGCGGAAGCAGGACGCCATGGAGCGCTCCCTGCACCGCGTCTCCCTCGGGAGCCGGCGTGCCCACCCGGACTTGTCCTTCTACCTCACCACCTTTGGTAAGTGCCCGGGATGGCTGGCTGCCTGGGCTGCTTCTCCCTGCGCTCAGCGCCCGGAAAGGTCCCCACCCCCGGCCCCGTGATAGGTGAGGCTGGCAGCAGCGGGTACCTCCTCTGGCCCCTTCCTCCTTTGGGTGCCCAGGAGGAGCTCAGGGCACACGGACCCAGGCTGAGCGAGCCACGGGGCGCAGCACCTGCTGCCTGGCCAGTGGTGTTAAGTGTGGCTGGCTGTGCCTCACTTGGCTGGAATCATCACGCCTCAGTTCATCTTTCAGACCCGGTTTGCTCCACTGGAGATTCCCTCTAGCCAACAGTTCAGGGTTAAATCAGGGTCTTGTTACTATATCTCAAGGCCTCCTCCATCCTCTTTCCTTTGGCTCAGGGACAGGACAGGTGCCAGGTCAGCCCCGGGTGGCCTTGGCTCCTTGTGGGCTCGCGTTGGAAGCTCCAGTGGATGTCGGACTCACAGCACGTAGGGGAGAATTCTCTTCTTCAGGAGTGACCAGGCTCTCAGGAGGATCATGGGGCTGCCCTGGGGGCTTGAGGTAGAGAGCAATGGGCAGTGGGCCCCTGCCCCCAAACCCCTAGATAGCAGGATTGGGTTCCCCCAAATAACAGCGGGGCAGCAGTGCCCCAACAGCCTGGGCAAACCCAGCCTTTCAGGTAGCCATAATAGAGAAAACAGCCCTGTCCCAGGAACACAGCCCTTCACAGCTCTGCATTTCCTCACTGGGTCTGCAGCTCCCTGTGGAGAGTGGGTGATATTTGGGTGATATTTCCTCTGTGGAGACTTGAGATCCAGAGAGAGGAAGGTCTCCCAGTGAGCCAGACTGGTTGGTACCTGAGTTCAAGCCTTCTGAGACAGCTTGTCCAGCATTTTTTCAGTTTTTTTCATAAAGGTTGGGGCAGTTACTGCAACATACTGGACTTTGCCCAGGTTTCATAGACAGAACACTCTGGGAGTCAGGCCCTTCCTGGGGCTCTCCTATTCTCAGGCTTACCTCTCCAGCACACTGGGTTCCTTACAAACTGTCCTTTTCTCTAGGAGCAGAGGGAGTGATAAAAAAGCAGTGGCTTCACCCCTAGAACTGGCCTGTGGTCTGGCATCCTGGAATTTACGGGTCTGGTGGGTGGAAGGAACAATGCGGGTAATGAAATAGCCACCATCTGTCCAGCACTTACCATGTGCCGAGCCTTGTGTCAAGGGCTTTATCTCATTTAATCCCCTCAATTCCCATGAACCCTGCTGGGATGTGGGAGTCTACCAGACAAAAGAGGTGTCTGGGATGACCTGAATTCGTGGAGGTGGGGTCGTCAGGAAAGTGTCACGGAGCCGTGAGGCCCTATTATCTTAGCTGTGTGCTGATTTAAAAGTAAATATATATTTCATTGCTTTTCCCCCCTCATTATTATTGCTGTAAGATGGCTTCATTGCTGAAAACTTAGTGAAAAGAACAAAGTGAAAAATCCCCTGTACTCTGATTCCTTAGAAAAGACCTTTGTGGGTTACCAATTTGTTTTATATCCTTCCAGACTTGTGTGTGAGTGTGTGTAGGGGTGTGTTTAATTTTAAAAGAATTGAGACCATATTGTATGTACAGTCTTAGAATCCATTTCTCTTCCTTACTGGTACAGCGTGACTATTCCCTACCATCAGTCTATAGTCTTCTATTGAATTAATCATCCTGACAGAGATCTGGGAAGTCGGGGAGTGTCCAGACCAGCAGGGAGTGGATCCCCTCCTCTCCCCGCCCAGCCGTGGCCTCAGGGCTGGGCCGGATGGTTATCTGGGAAGGTTTCTACTGGAACCAGTGACTGTGACCTGAGTGTACAGCAGCAGGCAGGAACCTTGTGGGGTGGAGAGCCTCCTGCTCTTAATGTATGCAGTCTCCTCTCCCATCTCCCCGAGGACACAGGTTGACACTGGAAAGTTCTTTCCCGTTTCCTGCTTAAATTCTGTTTCCTTGACAAACACTGCCCCTCTTTCAGGCGGCTGATTTTCTTCATGCACGGTGTGATCTGTGCTTGTCTGCTCATGAATGAAGATTCATATCAGTGATTCCCAGACCTGGTCACTTATCAGAAGCACCTGGCGAGTCTGTTAAAAACACAGATTCCTAGGATCTTCATAGGTCTAGGGTGGAGCCTGAAAATCTGTAATTTTAAGAAGGCACACAAGTATTTTAATGATCAGCCAGGTTTGCAAGCTGTGGATTTAGTCAGTTTTGGTAGCCAGCATGAACTCTCTTAACGTGAAGGTCTTTGCTAAGTTTTCCTTGGTTCACTGGCCTTTTCCCAGCATGGCAGGTAGTCCTGGTCTTCATCAGCGGGCTTTGCCCTGGTAGAACCACATGAAGGTTCTGCCTACCCGATGGCTGGCTGAGCACAAATATTCAAAGGGAGCTAATTTTCCAGGATCTCTGGAATTATAATTTTTAAATGTTTATTGATTTATTTTGAGAGAGAGAGAGAGAGAGAGAGAACGAGAACAGGCTGGGGAGGGGTGGAGAGAGAGGGAGAGAGAAATCCCAAGCAGGCTCTGCACTGCCATTGCAGAGCCAGACGTGGGGCTCAACCTCACGAACTACGAGACCATGACCTCAGCTGAAACCAAGATTCAGATGCTTAACCGACTGAGCCACCCAGGCGCCCCCTGGGATCTCTGGAGTTATAAACAGATAAATTGGTTTCACCAAAATTCCTTCCAGGGAGAGTACTGTATTGTACATGGCGAAGTTTATGTATTTGTGTGTGTGTGTGTGTGTGTGTGTGTGTGTGTGTGTGTGCCTGCACATGCGCATGGGTACAGCGCCTTGTCCCTCGATAAGAGGCATATTTAAGGGGCGCCTGGGTGGCGCAGTCGGTTAAGCGTCCGACTTCAGCCAGGTCACGATCTCGCGGTCCGTGAGTTCGAGCCCCGCGTCAGGCTCCGGGCTGACGGCTCGGAGCCTGGAGCCTGTTTCCGATTCTGTGTCTCCCTCTCACTCTGCCCCTCCCCCGTTCATGCTCTGTCTCTCTCTGTCCCAAAAATAAATAAACATTGAAAAAAAAATTAAAAAAAAAAAAAGAGGCATATTTGAGTAACATTAGTTGACCATACACTGTCTTCTAAGGAGGTGTTCTGGCTTCAGGAGAGGGGAGTGTGTATGTAAACTGGGCCTAGAACCCAACTCCTCCAGAGATGACAAATGCATTTTCTGTAGAACAGAGGCCAGCTAGCTGCTCAGCGTGTTGGGCAGTGTGCGTGAGGCCCTGAACTGGAGGCTGCAACCTGGCCCTGCCAGCTGCCCCTGGCTTCCCATGCTGCTCTGAGCCGGGGACACACACAGTTCCTGGACTTGGCTGGGAAGCTCCTCCAACTACTTCTCAGGACCCCATCCTTTGCTGGTCGGGGTCCTCAGCATTTACTGGCTGTTCTGTCGTCTGGGGTCCTTTTGCTTGGGAGTGTTCAGAAATTCTCAGTTTCTGGCCCCTCCTCTTTTCCAATTCTGTTCTATTTTTTAAATTAAGAATTTATTTGAGAGAGAAAGAGAGAGAGAGAGAGATTGAGAATCCCAAGCAGGCTCCATGCTCAGCACTGAGCCTGACATGGGGCTTGATCCCATGACCCTGGGATCATGACCTGAGCTGAAATCAAGAGTCCAACTGTCAACCAACTGAGCCACCCAGGCACCCCTCTGCTGTATTTTGTAATTTAATTTAATTTTTTAGTTTTTTAAAATATGTATTTATTTTTGAGAGAGAGAGAGAGAGAGAGAGAGAGAGGGAGAGCACGAGGGGGGAGGGGCAGAGAGAGAGGGAGACACAGAATCGGAAGCAGGCTCCAGGTTCCAGGCTGTCAGCACAGATCTTGACGGGGACCTCAGACTTGCAAACCATGAGATCATGACCTGAGCCGAAGTCGGAGGCTTAACCGACTGAGCCACCCAGGTGCTCCTATTTTTTTTTTAAATTGTATTATGAAATATAACACACACACAGAAAAACATTCCTCCAAATAATGTGTAGTTCAGTGAATTATCACAAAGCAAATACCTGTGTAACTTTCATGAGGGTCAAGATTGCCGATATCCAGTTTGACATGTAGTTTTTTTCTTTGTCACTCAGTTCAAAATAGTTTCCAATTTTCATAGTCCTACTTTCTCAAGTCTTTAGATTATTTGGAAGCATATTTTTTAAATTTACAAATACAGGGGATTTTCTGGTAATATTTTTATTCTTTTTTGTTTTATTATTTATTTATTTATTTATTTATTTATTTATTTATTTGAGAGAGAGATAGTAAGTGGGGGAGAGGGGCAGAAGGACAGAGAGAGAGAGAATCTCAAGCAGGCTCCATGCTCAGTGCAGAGCCCAATGCAGGGCTTGATCCCATGACCCTGGGATCATGAACTGAGCTGAAAGCAAGAGTTAGACGCTTAGCCAACTGAGCCACTCAGGCGCCTCTCTTGTTCTTTATTCTACATTTTGGTCCGAGAATATACTCTGCGTCTTTTTAGTTCTTTGATGGATCAGGATATAGTCAGTTTTTATAAATGTTCTGTGTGTACTTGTGCAGCACCTGGGTGGCTCAGTCAGTTAAGCGTCCGACTTCAGCTCAGGTCATGATCTTGTGATTTGTGAGTTTGAGCCCCACATCAGGTTCTGTGCTTGGAACCTGCTTCGGATTCTGTCTCCCTCTCTCTCTGCCCCTCCCCTGCTCATGCTCTATCTCTGTCTCAAAAATAAATAAATATCAAAAAAGAAAAAGAAAAGCTCTGCAGTGGTTAGGCATAGTAGTTTTGTATGTGTCGGGTTTAGGTCAGGTTTGCTAATTATATTCTTCAAATATTCTTCTTTAATTTTTTTCAACATTTATTTATTTTTGAGAGATGGAAAGAGAGCAAAAGTGCGGGAGGGGAAGAGAGAGAGGGAGACACAGATTCTGAAGCAGGCTCCAGGCTCCTAGCTGTCAGCACAGAGCCCAATGTGGGGCTCGAACCCACGAACCGTGAGATCATGACCCAAGCTGAAGTCGGACGCTTAACTGACTCAGCCACCCAGGTGCCCTGTTGTTCAAATGTTCAACATCCTTGCTAATCTTTTCCCCCAGTTTGTTCTATCAGTTACCAAGAGAGGTGTGTTAAAATTCCTGCTATGGTTATACATTTGTCTGTCATTATAGCTGTCAGTTTTTTCTTTATATATTTTGAAACAATATTAAGAGCATACACATTTAGAATTATTATCTTAGTAATGAACTGAAACTTTAATTATTAAGAAGCCTACTCTTTATTTCTAGTGGAGATAAAGTCTACTTTTCCAGACATTAACATCACTATCCAGCTTTCTTCTGCTGAACAGTGATTTGCCTGGTGTATCTTTTTCCACCTTATTTCTGTTGGTCTTTATGTTTCTTTTTTTTAAATGTGTATTTATTTTTGAGAGCACGAGTCGGGGAGGGGCAGAGACAGAGTGAGACAGAGGATCCAAGGCAGGCTCTATGCTGACAGCAGCAAGCCAGATGTAGGGCTTGAACTCACCAACCATGAGAGCCGAAGTCAGACGCTCAACTGACTGAGTCACCCAAGGGCGCTGGTCTTTCTGTTTCTTTACATTCTAAGTGTGCTATGTCCCTTGTAAATAGCAGGCACAGAGTTGCTTTTTGCTTTTTAGTGCAGACCTAGGGTGATAACTTCCTGCAAAAAGATCTCTATTTGCTTCTGCCAGGTGCTTGAGGTGACTAGAAATCTGGGATAGTCGTAATGTTAGGGGTTGGGATTATTTGAAGTTGAGCTTCAGTGCCCTGAGGAACTGTCTCATCATGGTTCATTTGTTCCTGGGGAGCCACCCTTTAGGGTTCTGACCCAAAAGGTCAGGGCTCAGAAGGACCCCACTCTCAACAGGCCCTAGTCTCCAACTCCTGTTCCTCTTGCCCTGTGAGGCAGACAGAAACTCTGCTCAGCCTCTTGGCCTTTCCGTCATCTCTCTGGAATTTGAAAACACCCCAAGGAGAGAATTAGTCCAGGCAAATATTAAACTTCATTCCATGGACCTCCATGCTCCCTGAGTCTGCTCTGTAGTTCCTCTCTGTCTTGTTGTATCTCCAAGAAGCTGCTTTTAAATATTTTCTCCAGCTTTTCTAGATTTTTCCTCAGTGGGTGTGTCATTCCAGAAATAGAAGTCCCCTGCATGTATTTTCTAATTTTTCTGAGTCGTTTTTACTCTTTTCATCTCCTCCCCCTCCCTCCCTCATTTTCTTCCTTCCTCTCTCCCTTTCTTCTCTCCTTCCTTCCTTCCTTCCTTCCTTCCTTCCTTCCTTCCTTCCTTCCTTTCTTCCTCCCTCCCTCCCTCCCTCCCTTCTTCCCTTCCTCTATTCCTTGTTTCCTTCCTTCTTTCATCCCTCCCTCCTTCCTCCCTTCCTCCCTTCCTTTTTTCCTTCCCTCCATCTTTCCTTTTGTCATATCAGTGAGAGTGCTTTCTGTTTGCCAGGTGCTTCTCATACATTAGTTCTCAGTTTTACAATAGCCCTCTCAGAGCTGAATTATTATTATTCTTTCCATTGTACAGATGAGGAAACAGAAGATATAGTGATTCAGGATCATCAGTGGTGGAACCAGGATCCAAGCCGGGTCTTACTGACTCCAAAACCCGCGCTTTGCTCATGGTTCCTTCTGGGCTTCCTCTCTTGTGTTTTCCAAATGAGGCTTGTTCTGCTGGAAAACTTTGATAGTGAAAAAAAAGAATACAACTGTGGGGCGTCTGAGTGGCACAGTCAATTGAGTGTCCGACTCTTGATTTTGGCTCAGGTCATGATCTCATAGTTCGTGAGATCAAACTCTACATTGGGCTCTGCTCTGACAGTGTGGAGCCTGCTTAGGATTCTCTCTCTCCCTCTCTCTGCCCCTCCCCCCTCAAAATAAATTAATTAATTAAAGAAAAGAACACAACTGTAAAACAGAATGAAAATAAGTTATTGACTTCATCGTGTGGCTTAATGCCATCAGCAAGGATGTAACAGATGCTCGTCATTACAAAATAACATATTTAACTATAGAGAAAAAGTCTGTAATATGAAATAGATAAGGGTGGGGAGTAATTCATAAAATGTGGTGACACTGGAAATTTTGGAATTAAAATCATTATAATAAAATCTAAAGGAAAATCGTGAAAGGCAGAATAATGTGAATTTTCTATATATTATGTATGATATTGTACACGAATGTATATAAAAGAAAATCATTTGCTCTGCAGGTGAATCATTTTCATGAATAGGCTGGGCTTGGGTTAACATGGGACAATTCCAGATTTTGCAGTTTAATGGGTCATAAGTATGGCTTGAATCTATCAAAATTGTTTACTGAGAAAACCAAGGACCTCAGAAATGGAAGGACTTTTGTTTCCTCAGTCATAACACGCTGATTTATCTTAGAACTGTAGTTTCTTAACAATTTTAATTTTTTAAATTTGTTTTAATGTTTATTTGTTTTTGAGAGAGAGAGAGTGACAGCTGGGGATGGGCAGAGAGTGAGGAGAACAGAGGCTCTGAAGTGGGCTCTGTGCTGACAGCAGTGAGCGTGACACAGGGCTCGAACTCACGGATCACGTAAGATCATGCCCTGAGCCGAAATCAGATGCGCAACTGACCGGGCCACCCAGATGCCCCTCTTAACAATTTTTAAAATTGAAAAATGGCCTCAGAATTGAGATCAGGTTTGTTACCTAACTGGAGGCAATCTGGGTATATATTAATTGCCTATTGCTTCACAACAAAGTACCCCAATATCTATTGCTTAAAAAACCCAAATATTTATTATCTCCCGTTTCTGTGAGTCAAGACTTTGGGAATGGCTTTGCTGGGTGGTTTTTGCTCAGGGGCCGCTCAGAGGCGTTGCTGTGAAGATGTTAGCCGACGTGTGCTGGCCAGAGCCATTTATTCCTGGAAGGAAAAACAGCTGGGGAAACCAGGTTAATGTCGGGTCTCACAGGAAGTGGAGAGTCAGAGGAGAGGGGTTGGATTGGCCCATCATCATCTTTATGCCACCGCCGCCCCCTACCCCCTTTGCCCTGCAGGCCTCCTTCTGCCAGCAGGCACCAGACCATTTCTCTGAATGGAACTCAAGATTCTCCCTCTTCAAAAGAACAGACACTTGAAATGCTCCACAGGGCTGCATGCCCAGACTGGATGGCTCCCATTTCCCCGTCACCCCTGCAGCCTATCATTTCTCCTTTAGGGGGCAGAAAGTGAAATGCGTAAACGTGTGTAACCCTCTCTGAGCCTCCGTCAGGCTGCCGTGTGGGTCACACAGCCCAGGATCACAGAGAGAGGGTTGGCTGCCTCCCGCTCTCCTGTACACACAGCTTGGGGTGCAGCCTTGTCCCCACAAATGGAGTGTTGGCGGCTGGCTAGGCTCCATGTAGACCCAACCTTCTTTGTGCGTTTTTTTCCCTGATGTCATCTCCTTTACTGTGGCTTTCGACACATGACAGCTCATAAATGGGGAATTGCTTTGGAGGTGAACTGGGGTTTGGATGACCGCTGCTCCACGCTAGCCGGCCAAGCCCCTCATCGATGTTCTCTGCAGACGCCAGGGTGCCATGAGCTCCCTCTAGCACACGTTCCTGCTTCTCCCTGAGTCCAGCAGTGGTGTGCCGCCCCGTCTTCTTGCTTTGTGTTTTGAGTATGTCTCTCCCCTGACTGTGTTCTGAGAGTCAGAGTTCATCTTCCGGTGGTCCTCGACAGAGTGAGGTTTGCCAGATTGAATTTCGGTAGCTGGCTTCCATACCCCCTTTTCCCCGGGGCCCGGTGAGTCCGAACTCCCCGGGTCCTGGGCCAGCAGAACCTGTACCTTCTCTGTGCCTTCTGATGCTCACTGTTACCTAGTGTTTTTCATGTCACGTGTGGCCTTGTCTGCTCTTCCTTTGTCTCTGGGCCCTGGCTCCGTGCTTTGCTGCAGCCTCTCAGCCCCACCCTTTGCAGAGTTGGTCCCCAACACCAGCCCATGGAAATTGGGGGCGTGCCGTCTCCAGGGCCTCTGAACACCCCAATAAGGATGGTTTCAGGCCCTTCAGCCTGAACATTCCCGGGCACTGTCACAGGCCACTCCCTGATCCGGGGGGGGAAAGTGGGGATATTGATAAGATCAGAGATTTGAGGGGCCGGTGAAAGGCTTGGTTACCTAGATAGGCAGATACCCAGGGATTCAGCCTGGCTTCCCCCCTTCCCTCGCCCTTTATAAAAATGTTTATTTATTTATTTTGAGAGAGAGAGTGAGAAAATGTGAGCAGGGAAGGGGTAGAAAGAGAATCCCAAGAAGGCTCCATGCTGTCAGCGCAGAACTGGACACGGGGCTCAAACCCACAAACTGTGAGATCATGCCCCAAGCCGAAACTAAGAGTTGGGCCAACTTTAGTTAACTAACTGAGCCACCCAGGAGCCCCTTGAATTCCCCTTTACCCAGTGGTTTATTTATTTTTCCCCTCTTTTTAAATTTTTTTAACGTTTATTTTTGAGAGAGAGAGAGAGGGAGAGAGATACAGGGCACGAATGGGGGAGGGGCAGAGAGAGAGGGAGACACAGAATCCAAAGCAGGCTCCAGGCTCTGAGCTGTCAGCACAGAGCCTGACGCGGGGCTCAAACCCATGAACCATGAGATCTAGTTGGACGCTTAACTGACTGAGCCACCCAGGCACCCCACCCCCCACCCGCCCTCAGTGGTTTATTTCTTTAGACTTGGGGATGTTTCTTTGAGCCTGCCCTCCTTTTTGGCTTCCTCTTGGCCTCTCCAGCAAAGCTGTGGCACCTTGTCCTGTGCCTGATGTCTCTCTCTGCTCCTGAATCCCAGGGTTGCACTGCACAGATGCAGTGGGGCACACTGGCGGCTCCAGAAGACCCACTTGGTATACAGGCAAGAGTACTAGAGTTGGGGCAGGATTCTGGTCTCCCGTTCCGGCCTGCCTTACTCTGGTTACTCTCGGCCCAGGGCAAAGTCACCTTCCATATGTAGTAGGCATGACTGTTCTGGCTTCCAATTGAGGAGGCTGGGTAAGATGACTTCAGGGCCCTTGAGGCACAACCATTTGATGGAATGGGAGAAGCAGAGGGGACAGGCATGGCCATGTAGCGGGGGGGGGGGGGGGGGGGCGTCTCGTTCTTGATTTTGCCCTTCTCTGTGAGCCCAAGGATAGGTTGGGGGAGGGTGTGTCCTATGCTGGGGGTCTGAGCCTGGTCTGCTGGGCTTGGTTTCTGTGCTGTAACAGGGTACAGAGCATGCTGATCCTCCCCGAGGAGACCTGCACGGCAAGATCTGGAAGGGCAGCTGCATAGACTCCTCTGATGTCCGAGTCAGACTTTGCTCCAGGCCTGTCCTGTGCTCCAGCTCCACTTTTGGCCTTGCCCCTGCCCCTGCCCTAGCCACTGGGCTGTGAGTTCCCTGAGGGCGGGCACTGGGCCATTCAGATCTTCCTGACTCACTCAGGTCCCCATGCAGGTGCCTGGCAAATGTTTGTCAAATGGACTTAGCGAGCACTTGTGTTGGGAGGCTTCTCCATCCTGATTTCTGCGAGAGGGTTGTTGATAGGTGATGGTGTTGTGCAGCTCAGGGATTCTTACAACTTCGGAAAGCCAAATGTGTGTGGGCCAAAGCCGGCTTTGCACTGGTAATCATTTCAGAAAAAATGTTTGGTGTTAAACAGAGTTGCCTTTGGGTTAACGAAATCCGATCTGTGACCGCTGGCCATTTTTGTCTGTTTCTAAACCTTCCACCCCACACTGGATCCGGCCCAGTTTCTGTAGGAGATTTCTCAGCCCCAGAGAGCCCCAAAGTGATAATTGCTCAGATCTTGAGCTAATAACACCATGGGTTCTCTTGGCGCCTTTCACCTCCTCACCCTTCAGCATTATCTGATCCGCACACAGCTTGGCGAGTGCAGTAACCCCTGTTATTAGCTCCACCTCACAACTGGGGACAATGTGGCTCTCAGAGAGAGGAGGCTAAGTCGGGGCTGGAACTGGAGCAGGCCTCCGGGCTTCTGAGATCCGTGTCCTGGGCAGGAGAGCAGCGGGAATTTCTGATGGGCGAAGAGCTGATCAGGGGTTTCCTGGAGCCTGGATTGCTTGGGCTTGCAGTTTCAGCACCCCAAAGTACGAGGAGCAAGAGGTTTCCAGGTCACAGTGGTCAGGGGACTGCTGCACAATTTCCCTTCTTTCTGTTTTCCAAACCCTGCCTGGCCTTCCTCCAGCCGGCAGCAAAGCACAAGCCCCAGCCACAGTCCCAGTTTCACGGGGCGTGTCCGGAGATGAACGGTTGGGATGTTGAGGGGGCGTCACTGTGGACGTCACTGAGGAGCAGTGAAAGGACTTTAGGCTTTAGATCTAGAGGAGAGAGCCCAGAGACTGACAGCAGAACCACAGCTGGGCAATGAAAGTTACTGAGAGGCCACTTCTGGCTCAACATAAGATGGAACGTTGAACCATCAGAGTTATCGCAAAAGAAAAAGGGCTCCCATTGCAGGAAGTGAGCTCCCTATCACCAGAGGTGATCAAGCAGAGGCTGATGGATGTGCGACAGGGTTGTCATGGATGCAAGGGCTTCCTGGTTGATGTGTGGGATTGCTGCAGGCTGGGAGGCCCTGCCGTATCCTCCTTGCCTCCCCAGTGGTGTCCACTGGGTGGATTGAGCTCAGTGGCTTTTTGAGGTTCTAAGAAGAGTCTACTGGACTGGGGAAATTTTTCAGCACGTCATTGGGGAAGAGGAGTATGGTCCTCCTCTCCTCAGTCCATGCTGAAGGGCCACTGGGCATCTGTGAGGATGACTTAATGTTTTGTTTTTATATTGTCTTTAAAAAAATTTAGAAAAGCTGGGGGAAAAACCAGCTCCTGATTCTTCCTCTGCTTTCCAGCCCTGGGCCTTCTGTTATGTTTACATTTCCCCCTCCCTCCCTCTCCTCTTCCCTCCTTCCCTTCTCTCCGTGTTCCCTCTTCTTATTTTAAATTATAGAAGTGCGATAGTTCATATAATTTGCATTGTTGAAGCAGCAATAGTGATAGATTTAAGTTCCTCTTGACTTCCCTCCCTCTAATTCTGTCCCTTCCCTAGAGGGGATCCCTGTTTTTCATTTCACACACACACACACACACACACACACCCCTGTGCCATCTGTACTGTTCTGCAATTTGCTTATTTTTCTTAAACACTTATCACAACAATGTTCCCATGCTGGGAAATACAGAGCCCCCCATTTTTTATAACAGCCCCCTTATTCTATAGCACAGCTAGACATAGCTTTTTTAACCATTTTCATATTGATGGACATTTCAGGTGTTTCCAGTTATTCCTTATTTTAAACAGTGTTGGACAGCCAGCCTTGTGCTTGTGTGTGCGTTTTTGTCTATGATAGTTACCCGGAAGTAGAATTCCTAGGCCGAAGGACATTTACAATTAAATTCTAGCAAATGCTGCCAGAAATTATCCTCCATTTACATTTCCAACAGGGTGTGATAGTACCTGTTTTCTTACATTTTTAACCAACGTTTGACATTATCTGTCTTTTATTTTTAATTTAATTTTTAAAAAAGATTGTATTTTTGGAGTGCCTGGATGGCTCAGTTTGTTGAGCATCTGGACTCTTGGTTTCACTCAGGTCATGATCCCAGGACCGTGGGATTGAGCTCTGTGTCAGGCTCTGCGCTGAGTGTGAAGCCTGCTTAAGATTCTCTCTCTCTCTCTCTCTCTCTCTCTCTCTCTCTCTCTCTCTGTCTCTCTCTCATCTTCTGCCCTGTCCCCCTCTTGTGCATGCTCTCTCAGTCTCTAAAAAAAAAAAAAGATTCAAAAATGTTTTTTTAATTAAAAAAAAAAGATTTTATTTTTAAATAATCTCTACACCCAAGATAGGGTTTGAACTCACAACCCCAAGATCAAGAGTCGCATGCTCCACCAGCTGAGCCAGCCGGGCGCCCCAACATTATCTGTCTTTTAAATGACCTGCCGAGCAGATTGATGGGAAATGGTATTTTGTTAATTTGCGTATCCCAGATCTCTGTGAGGTTGAGCATCTTCTTGTATGTTTATTGGCTGTTTTGTCTTCTCTGAATTTCCAGATCATGACCTTTGTCTATTTTTCTATGGTATTTTCTCATAACCTTGTTTATGATATCTTTAATTGTAATGGACATTGACAATTTTTATGGAGTTAAGAGTTCTCTCTTTCCCTGTTGCCTCTGCATTTTGTCTCTTGCTTAAGAGGGTCTTTTCCAGGCTTATAGACATGTTCAGAGGCTCTTTGGTGAGCTCTAGTCCAGGGTTCCTCAGCCTTTAATGTACCTGTGCCTCCCTGGGGATCTAGTTAAATTGCAGATCCTGATTCAGTATGCCTGGGGTAGGGCCTAAGATTCTGCATTTTAAAAAAATGTTTATTTATTTTTTGGGCAGAAGGGGCAGAGTGAAAGAGAGAGGGAGAGAGAGATTCTCAAGCAGGCTCCACTCTATCACTACAGAGCCCGACACGGGACTCAGTCCCATGAACCCTGAGATCATGACCTGAGCCCAAGTCAAGAGTCAGACACTTAACCGACCGAGCTACCCAGGTGCCCTGAGAGTCTGCATTTCTAACTCTCATCCAGATGCTTTTGATGCTGGTGGTTCTCAGACCACACTTTGAGTAGCATAGCTCTATGTCAATGCCACAGAAAGCCTCCTTATTTTTTCTTTAGGGAGATCAGGGTTCTGCGGAATGACTGAAGGTGATAGCATCAACTTTGAAGGAATTCTCTGCCCACACTTGATCTCATTTCTTTTGCTTTCCCCCCAAATCATTTCTTCCTTGTCCTTGTGTTGTTTTTGCCCTTCCAGAACACAGCTAACTGTCTGTCACGGTGCAGGGCTTTCCCTGACCTCCCCCTTCACCTCTTCCCCCCCCCCCCCCCATGGACTCTTGACCAAGGCCCAGGCTCCTTAACTCTCCAATCTAGGCTTGTGATGATGTGGATGCAATAACTTTTCCAACTGTCCCAGTGGCGAGAGCTCTCCAGCACTGGCCTGGACTTCCTTGTAAAGTAGTGAGCTCCCCATCACCAGAGGGGTGTAAGCCTGGGCTGGAGAACCACTGCTGGGTGTATTGCAGAAGGGACTTCTGATGTTCTGAGGAGGCTGAACTAAGAGGCTTCTGAGCTCCCTTCCAACCCAGAGACTGAATGGATCTTCGAATTGCTTCACATGAACAAAAGAACATTCCCATCTCTGTACCCCATTTCTCACCCAGCGAGGAGACGAGGTGAAGTTGTTTCTGTTGTGGTTTCCTTAGGTCAGCTGAAGCTGTCGATCGATGCTCAGGACCGGGTTCTGCTGCTCCACAGTGAGTATGGGGCCAGGCCATGAAGGTCCTAAATGCCACGCAGAGGACTTTACACTGTACCTGTCCATTTATCCACTTGTTCGTCCTTCCATCCAGCACTCAAGTTCTCACCGAGCTTCTGCCATGGCCTTTGCTGCCTGGACTCTTCTGTTTAGCCCAGCAAGCCCTGGCTGTCTCTCCAGGCTTCGTGGCTCTTGCTGTTAAAATCTCCCTCCACCTCCTGTTGTGTCCCCCTTGAGGGCATCAAGCTTGCTCATGCCTCTGTGCCTTTGTACCCGCTACTTCTTGTGTCTGAAATAGGCTGCCTTCTTTTTTGAATGTCTTTTGAAAAACAGCTCTCCCTCCCTCTGATTTTGCAAGATACATGCCTGCCTTCATCATCATTAAGACTCAGGAAGGAAGGCTCATTTTGCTTCATTTTTTTCCCTCCGGGAATCACCCCCTGACCTACCTGAGTATGTTGTTTCCCCCTCTGTGTCCTTATCGCAGCTCTGACTACGCTGTGTCACTCTGGTCTGTCCGAGAAGTGCAGTGGGGCAGCAGCCATGTCTGCCCCACCTGCTCTGGGGGCCAGGGAGACCCAAGGGTTCCTCAGGTGGGGAGCCTGCCCCCCAGGCCCACGCCCTCGAGGGGCAGGGTGCACACAGGAACAGTAGCTGGGACACCAGGCAGAGTAGACCAGCAGGCGCCTGGGGTCCTCCGGTCCTGGCCTTGGGGAGGGCCCAAGGTGAAGTTCCCAACGACCGGCAGAAGGGGGTTCTTTGCCAACCAGAGCCTGACAACAGCTGTGCAAACAGATTTTGCAAAATGCATCTTGGCCTCCGCCACTTCATTTGTCCTGCGCCGTTTGCTTTGGCTTCACCCCAGTCTTAGAGTTCTTCATCCCTTCCAGCCTGTTCCTCTCTCTCCTTTGACTTCATGTGTTTCATGCCTCAGACTCTGGGAGCCCCGTTGGAACCAAACCCCAGGGCCCAGCCCAAACGGAACAGAGAAGAAAACAGCAAAGAGGCTCTGCTTCTGTCGGACCTGCTGCCTGATTTCTGCAGACCTCAGGCAAATGGGCTGTGCTCGCTTTCGAGATCAGTCTTGCTCCTCACCTCCCACCTGCCCCTGGCTTTTATTTAGTGCAATTTTTTCCTTTGGCAAACCTTCCTTGAGCAGTTCCTTGCTTGCCAGACACTCTGCTAAGCACTTTAGATACATTCTCTCATGTAACCAGCACCACTACCACATGAAGCAGATGTTATAATCACTAACCATTGTCTTATTATCACTCCACCATTAAAAAATAGCAAATTCAGGGACACCTGGGTGGCTCAGTCGGTTAAGCGTCTGACTCTTGGTTTCGGCTCAAGTCAGGATCTCACGATTCGTGAGCGTGAGCCCCACATCGGGCTCTGTGCTGACAGCGCAGAACCCTCTTGGGATTTTCTCTCTCCCCCTTTCCCTCTGCCCCTCCTCTGCTCCCTTGCTCTTTCTGTCTCAAAATAAGGAAGTAAACTTTAAAAAAAAAATTTTTTTTTTAAATCGCAAATTCAGTTGCAGAGAGACAAAGCAACTTGCTCAAGCTCTCCTGTCTCATAAGTGGTGAGTTGGCATTTGCGTTGGTCTGTGGACCCAGGACCACAGGCTGTCTCTGGACCCAGGCTTTTGCCTGCTGTGTTACACTGTCCACCAGCCACAGCGCAGCTGACGGGGCAGACTGAGATCTCCAGCCTGGCCCCTCCATCCCGGGAGGCAGTCTCATGTGGAGGAAGGAGCACCAGACTGGGAGTCAGGAGATATGGATCTAAACCCAGCTGTGTGATTCCTATTGCTCTGATTACTCTGTGACTTTGGGCAAGTTTCTTACAGTCTCTGGGTCCCCGGGTAGTCTCATCTTTCCCATTGAATGAGGGGTTAAACTCAATAAATTTTATGTTCTCTTTCAACTGTAAGATTCAAGGAATTGAGTGCACCCTGAGGGTGCGGGCTGCGTGTGGGAAATGGTGGGAATGGACTAGACCAGAGAGGGGTTAATAGCCAGTGGTTGTTATACATGGTAGGGGCTAGTAATAATCCTTCCTACCCACTCACCCCAATATTTTCATTCTCTGTTTAGTTATAGAAGGCAAAGGCCTGATGAGCAAAGAGCCTGGCATCTGTGATCCCTACGTGAAGGTATGCTGAGCTGGAGGTGGGGGTGGGGGTGGGTGGCATGGGGGACGGTAAGGGGCTATGTCACTAGTCTGAGTCCCAAGGTCTCAGCACATCTGTGGGCCCGGTGCCATTCGAAGTGGCAGCGACCGCCTCACTCTTTGGTCAGTAGGCATTTATTAGGTCCAGTGATGAGGCCCTGAGCTAGGATAGGCCCTTCCCTTCACCCAGCATGGTGCCTGAGCCTTCCTGCCAGAGCTGGAATCTTATAGGTGATCTTGGTCATCCACGTGGGTGAGCACCGTGAATGTGTGGGTGATGGAAATCCACAGAAAATCCCAAGCCCTCTCATGAAAAGCAATGTTTTCACACTTCTCCCTGGCAAAACCGGAGGCAAGGCAGCAGGTTTGGGTGGTGGAGGGGAGGGAGTGTCTCTGAGGCCTAGAAGATCCATCCGAGTGGGGCCCTTGTAGTGAAGACAGAGGCCCCGAAGGGTGGAGGGCCTACTTCCAGCCAGAACCAAAGGCCAGGCGCCTCCCAGAGTGTGCAGCTGGGATGCCAGGTGCCGGCCCTGATGCACCCTTCCATATTCTCCCCAAAGCCTGGTCAGGGCCTCTGTGGGCAAGGACTTGGTCAGGAGCAGGGCAGGAGCAGGGGCAGGGCAAGGGCAGCCAGAGGGCGAGAGTATGGATTTGGGGTCTTAGCGGAGGCCGACCTGGAGCCTCTGGTGAGGGAGCACCTAGCAGCTGCTGGGAACTTATAAGAGAGGCCCACACTTAGAGGGAGAGTAGAGCCGGTTGAGGTATACCCCATCTATGGCTGGGCCTGTGGCTGCCGGCTGCGGGGCCCTGTCCCCGCATCTGACTCCAGTGCCTCGGCTGGGGTTTCTCTTTGTTCCCCAGCATCTGACTGAGGACTCCCCTCTGTCCTCTGCAGAGGCTGGTTTGAAGGACACCTGGGCAGCCTTTCACTTGGGAGATGTGCAGAGTCCACTGCGGGACTTTTGTGATTCTGTGTCCCACAAGTAATCATCTCACGCTTACTTTTCCCCAATTCAAGATTTCTTTGATCCCTGAAGATAATCATCGACTCCGTCGCCAGAAGACGCAGACCATTCTAGGCTGCAGAGAGCCGGTCTTCCACGAGCACTTCTTCTTGTAAGAGTCTGGGGCAAGCCAGGCCCTCGAGAGGAGAGGGAAGGAGTGTTTATCTGGAAACAGCTCTCTTTGCCAAATCTAGAAGTCTATCTAAGCAGAAAAACAGGGACTTCTAAAGGATGCCTTTGTTTTCTTGTTCACGTATGTCCTTGCATCCCTGGCACCCGGCCCAGCAGCGAGGTCCACGGTGATAAGGTGTCACTTGGCTGGTTCTCACAGCCAGAGTGCCCAGCCTGAGGCTGGCAGCCCCTGGAGAGGATGCATTTTCCCAGCGTGCCTCGGGCCAAGCCTTCTCTTTCAGTAGAAGAAATTTTCCAAGCTGAGGGACCCCTCCCCCTTTTGAAATTTGCTAACTTCCTTGAGCCTCAGCTTCCGTGTTTGTAAAATGGGCTTATGACACTACCCTCCTCAGAGAGCTCAGGTGTAAATGCGACAGTGTAACAGAGTGTCCGCTCTTGCTGTTTAATATTATTACTACTACTACTGTTATTATTATTTCTTCCCCCATCCATGAACTCTGGGGCCCTGGGAAGGAAATGGACGTTTCGTATTTTGTTGGTGAAAGTTAAGATTATTCTGTTTTTTTTTTTTTTGCAAATTACACGAGGTAATTTTGCTTATGGTAGAAGAATAGGCCAGCATAAACAAAGAAACGAGAAGACGCCCCAAGCCCTACGACTCATGACACGCCTCGGCTTCTTTCTTTTCAGATCTTTGAGTCTGTGTGGGTGTGTATGTCTGGGCTTGTGTAGGTGTTTACGAAAAAATGGAATTGTTCTATAGTATTACACGGTGACCTCCCTTTTGTCCCAAACCATATAATGTAAACTCTTCTGTGCATGTGAATGCCTACCTCCCACGCTACTGGCATTTGAGCCTCCTTAACCAGCTCCTTATGGTTGCGTTTAGGTTATTGGTAAATTTTGCAATTTGACAGGCTCCAGGGGTCTAGCCTGGAGCTTGGCCCTACTAACACCCTGGCCGTGTGGTTTGCTTTGCAGTCTTGTCCAAGAGGAAGATGAACAGAAGCGCCTTCTGGTCACTGTGTGGAACAGGGCAGGTGACTCCAGGTGAGGGGAGGTGCTGAGCCGGAAGGGAGAGCCCATTGTGAGCCCGCGGGTGGCTGCCGGTGGCCGGGCGGCCAGCAGACGGCAGGGACTCGGTTAATAGCTGTTGGATGAATAAGTAGTAGTGGCAACGCTAAATCTGAGAGGCTGCCGGCCCCTGGGTCCCTGTCTCTCCAGGCGACGCTAAGGATCGCGTTGTCCGAAAGCATTTGCTGTGCCCTTGGCGTCGACAAGACACTGGGTTGGCCACCAGGGACGCCAGCCAGCCTCCATGTGGATTCTGCTCTCCAGGTGCCCACTTTCAGGAAGGGACGACAGGTGATTCACAGATACAAATTACAGTAACAATAGACACAGGCTCAGCTCCACAGGAGCAAAGCTCCTAGGAAAACAGGCCCATTTCTTTCTTAGTCATCGCTGTACCCAGTGCCTAGCACGCAGATGTTATGTAAATATTGTTTGAACGAATAAAAGAATGAATAAGTAATAAGGACAGTAAGCATGGGAAGAGGAAGAGGGAAGTTCATCGTGGGCTGAGGTGATCAAGGAAAGCTTCATGGAAAACATGGGATTTGGAACTTGGGGCAGAGATCAATAAGACGAGGAGAGAAGGTTTTGCATGAGCAAAGGTGAGGAGGCAGGGATATGCATGCTGGGCTCAGGCTGCCACGAGGAGGCAGCGTAGGAGGTGCAGAGGTTTTATGTAGGAGAGTCCAAGCAGGCTGGTCTTGCTGCCCAGGGTACAGGAGGCCGGATGTTGTCATCAGCATGGGGTTTCATACAGCACAGCAGAGGAGAGCTGGGTGACGGGGAGAGTCAGCTTCCAGACAAAGGCGGTGAGAGCACGTGGACTGAGTGCCATGGCCCATTGTGAGCAGTAGGGGTTCATCCACCTGGTGCAGTCCAAGGAATCTGGGGGACCCTATGACTAGAGCATTTGTTGAGTAATCATAGAACCAACTGGTGACCAAAAAAGTAGCTTGGTGAATAAAAATCAGCTCCACTCACCAGCTTAGACTAGAAAATTATTTTGGGGTTGCATGCTTTAAAAAAAAATTTTTTTTAATGTTTATTGATTTTTGAGAGAGAGAGAGAGAGAGACAGAGTGAGTGGGGAGAGGGGCAGAGAGAGAGGGAAACACAAATTCCAAAGCAGGCTCCAGGCTCCAAGCTGACAGCACAGAGCCCGAGGCAGGGCTTGAACTCATGAACTATAAGATCATGACCTGAGCTGAAGTCGGATGCTTAACCAACTGAGCCACCCAGGTGCCCTGAATGCCTTTTTTTTTTTTTTTTTTTTTTTTAAGCTTCTCCATTCTGAGAGAGCGAGAGAGAGGAAGGGGCAGAGAGAGAGGGAGAGAGAGAATCCCAGTCCCAAGCAGGCTCCATGCTGTCAGCACAGAGCCTGATGTGGGGCTCGATCCCATGAACTGTGAGATCAGGACCCAGGCTGAAATCAAGAGTTGGACGCTCAACCAACTGAGCCGCCCAAGCACCCCTGGGGCTGAATGCTTTTTAGCATCTCCTATTTTATAGCTGGTATGCTTTTCAAAATTGAGCCTTATTCAACCTTCATAATGAAGGATATTTCTTTTAATAGAGCATTTACTTTTTCTCATGGAATGGGGCTTATGGTGCTGTAGGACTCATTCCTTCAGCTGCCATTTCCTGGGTACCAATGTGGCAGCGTTTTTCTAGATGCCGGGGACACAGAGGGTCTGTCAGAGACTGTCCTGCTCTTGAGAGGATCACTGGTAGAGACTTGGAGGTGTGGGTAAGGAGGAAGGCATCACGTTGGTTCACCAGAGCAACCAGTTACTGGGTGTCGACCACAAGCCAGGAGATGACAGTGCGTCATCTCATTTAATTCTTAACTCTTAAGAAGAGTATGTTTTTGCCCTACATCTTCAGAAGAGGAAACTGAAGGGAAAAAAGGGAGTCTCTTGCCCAAGGTCAGACAGCCAGTGAGGAGTAGAGCCAGGATGGGGACCCAGGCAGTTAGACCCCAGAGTCCCCACTCTTAACACTATACTGCCTCCTGGCATACGAGCAAAAGGACAGAAGAAAACCAGCAGAGTAGAGAGGGCAGGGCAGGGCAAGAGTGGGGAGGGATCGCCAAACTCACTGGTGTTGTAGGAGGGTCAAGTACAAAGCAGGGACCAGCTAGAGATAAGATGAAGGGTTGATGTCAGCCAAATCACATGATTCTGTAGGTGTTCTTTGGTGCATGGGCTTCCTCCTAAGGGCCGGTGGTTCTTAATCCCAGGTTTGCGTCAGCATCTCCTGGGATGCTTGCAAGGAACCCAGGTTCCCAAGTGCCACATCAGATGGACTCAGTCCAAATCTTCATGGGCAGGATGAGGGATGTGCATTTACACAAGTTCTTGAAGGAACCTCATGCCGCCAGCTTGGTGTTTGGGAAGCTGGTGGTGGAGAGATACTGAGGGGTGTTGAGCAGGGGGAATGACAGTTGTGTGTTCTAGATCTGTCATCCTGGTAGGGCTTTGGAAGGCTGGGGAGGAGCTAGCTGATCCTTGCAGTAATCTGTGAGAGAGATGCTTTAGGGATGGAGAGGAAGGAGACAGACCCAGGACAGATTTAGGAGATTAGGTGAACGGTACTTAGCGGTGGTTTGGCTGTGACATCAGCAGGGGAAGTCAGGGATCATTCTTGGGTATTGGGTGGTGTCCCCAACCAAACCAGTGTGCCCTGGAGGGGGAGGGAACCAGCTTCGGATACACAGAGATGTAGGGGCTGGAGAGCAGCCAGATAGGAGCTGTGTAGGGGGGCAGCCTTGCTGACACAGAGCTCAGGGGATAGAGAGGTCTGTGCCGGGTACAGGTGTGGGAGCCATGGCTACCAAGGTGAAGGGCTGAGTAGGTGGGACCGCCTAGGATGACTGTGAGTGCCAAGGCTCAAGGGTCAGAAGCCCATGTTGACAGGAAAGCCTGAAGAAGACAGAGGAGGAGTGTCGGCGGGACGGAGCATGCCTGGGGAGCCCACCAGATGGAGGCAAAGAGGGGAGCAGGTGCGGGAGGCAGGCACCACCCTGGGATCTGCCACTGAGGTCTGCCCTCCTGGGAGACCAGAGCGAGCCAGGCAGAGTGCAGCTCACGGTTTTTGGAAAAGAAAGCGAGGCCGGGGAAAGTGAGTCAGCGCCCAGCGGGGCAGTGTGACAGAGGCAGTGTCTCCACTTGTTGCCTATTTTGGGAAAGTGAGATTCCTTATTAAACCAAACACAGTTGAACTCGTGGTCACCATCCCAACCCAAAGCTCAAGAGGGGCAGGGCAGGCTCCGACAGGCCTGCCACGGAACAGATCGCCAGCCCCACGGAGGCCCGCTCAGCCGCAGGGAGGCGCAGTGTTGACCCGTCTCTGAGCGAGAAAGACCTCTGAGCTGGGGGAGGCAGGCAGAGCAATGGCAGGAAGCTTCTGCCCTGCGGAACGCTCTCAGATCACATTGTGCTTCCCCAAAGGACGGACACGCAACTTACCAACGCGAAAGACAATTACAGAAGAAAGGAAACAAACATCTATTGAACTCTGTGGCCAAGCACTTTACATGCATTATCTCATTTAATCCTTGTAACAACCCTGAGAGGTAGGAATTATTATTGTCCCTCTCTTCATAGAAGAGGAAACTGAGGCTTACAAAGGTTAAGGAACTTCCCTGAGGTTATCAATTAAGCTCTTAATGTGCACTGTGTGTGGGCATTACATACTGTATTCTAGGCGTTGTCCAACTTAGTCCTCACAACACGGTATAAATAGGTATTCCTGTTGTCTCTCTCTTACACGTGAGGACACAGAGGCACAGAGAGGTTAAGTAACTTGCCCAAGCTAATGCAGCTAGGATGTGGTGGAAACAGGATTCAAGTCCAGACAGCCTGGCGCCAAACCTGTGTGGTTGTAACCACATTATAGCACACTTGACTGTGTCACACAGGCGATAAATGACTCCGAAGCTGTACCCTGTCGGTGTCAGGACACTTGTTCCTCGGAGGCTGGGCTGCTTCCCGTGGCATTTATAACGCGGTTGTACGTAAGTCATCCAGCTGAACATGTGGCAGTTATGTTTCGAAACGGGAGATAGAAGGGAAGCATCTGTTTCACGAATTCTCACGATCCTTTCAGTGATGGCCATAAACTTGTGTATGGGGAGCAAAATGGTCTACAGAGACGTTCTGGGGAAGGGCTGGTTGATGTCATGGGGACACAGTGGGAACCAGGGGAGGGGAACCAGGCCTTAGAGCGGAGATTTTGGCTCCAACTCACTATGAGATCTCGGGTAAGTTCCTTCCCCGCTCCTGGCCTCAGTTTCCTCAACTGTGAAATGCAGTGAAAAATGCTAAGATATTCAGCTTTCAGGCTTTGTGAGTTTTCAAGAAATTATAGACATTTTCAAACATAAGCAAAAATAAAAAATATCATATAATGAACCCTCATATGTTCATAGTCCAGCGTTAGCAATTATCAATGTATGGCCAATCTTACGCATTCTCCCCTCCTCCAGTGGATTATTTTAAAGCATATCCTAGACATCATCTCATCTATATATCTCTCTCTAAAAGATGGCTTAAAAAGACAACCACAATGCCACTATCATGCTTGACAATTAACAGTAACTCCTTAATATCACCGACTATGGAACTTGGCTATTTAAAAGTTTTGTTTGGGGGCACCTGGGTAGCTGAGTCGGTTAAGCGTCCAACTCTTGGTTTCGGCTCAGTTCGTGACCTCACGGTTCATGGGTTTGAGCCCTGCATGGGGCTCCTCGCTGGCAGCGCAGAGCCTGCTTGGGATTCTCTGTCTCCCTCTGTCTCTTCCCCTGTTCTGCTTGTGCATACACGCGTGCATGCACACTCTCGCTCAAAATAAAAAAAAATATTTTAAAAAGTGTCCTTTAAAAAAAACTAAAAGTTTTGTTTGGTGATATGGCGCAGAACAGACTGAAGCTTCTAGTATCAATCATAGTGCTTTCAGAATCTGTGGCCAGAGAACAGTGTTAGGGTTGTAATGTCACGCACCAAGTTAAAAAAAGAACAAAACACACACACGTGTTTGAAACACATCATCTTTTATGCGAAGAGTATGTACATTTATGGGGAGTCTGCCTGCTGTGTGTCATGCCCTGTCCTGGGTACTCTAAGTGTTCTCTGTCCTTTAATCTACTTTCCAAACAGGACTCTCATGCCAAGTACAGTGCCATAATGTTAGAGAGCTTGTGACCAGACATAGGGAAAGAAAAGGAAAGAAAAAAATGGTTGGAAAAGTATGTGTTCAATTTAAGCCGTCCAATTAAAAATAAAATTGATATTAAATGGTGTAACCCTGTAACAGAAATAGTTTAAGGCCCCTGAGAAAGCGAATTAAAATGCATTCCCTGAAAATAATGCATTTTCATTTTGTTGTTTTTTTTAAGTTTATTTTTTGAGAGGTGGGGGGAGGGGCAGAGAGAGAGCGCGAGACAGACACGATCCCAAGCAGGTTCCGCACTGTCAGCACAGAGCCCGATGTGAGGCTTGAACTCATGAACTGTGAGATCATGATCTGAGCTAAAATCAAGAGTCAGATGCTTAACTGACCTAGCCACCCAGGTGTCCCTGCATTTCATCTTGTAGTGGGTCTCTAATCCTCTGCTCAAAAGGCGACTGAGCCAAATACCATTCCCCATGAGTGTTCCATGAAGCTTTATCTCTGAGCCTTTGTGCTGGCTGTTCCCTCTGCCTGAGGTGCTTTTCTTCTTACTCTCTTTGGCTTAACTTTTCAGGCCTTCTTCCTGCATTTCAGCCCTAAGCCAGCTCTTGCCTCCCCAAGCTTTCAGCATTTGTTGCCTGCGCTGTTCATCTGTCCGTCTCGCCCTGTCTAGTTATAGCCTTTGTATTGCTGTCTTGGGTTGCTATTTAAATTCCTGCATGTTTGTCTTCTTTCCTTAATGTTGCGGCTCCTTGCCCAGTGCCTGCCAACCAACCGTGGGCATGATGGATTCATCCATTTGTCAGGCCTTCACTGAGTGCACCCAGCCCTGAGCTCAGGGTTTAGCATTCAGAAGTAACCAAGGCTTGGCCCCTGAGACTTTGTGCTGGTGAAATTTTCAGGCAGTCTCCAGGGTGAGCCCTAGTTCCCAAGTTTATAAGCTGACTGGTATATTGCTGTGTACTCAGATTACATGTAAAAGAAGTCTTTCTTCCTCCAAAGATTTCAGGCTTAAAGGAGTAGCTAATTGAAGAACACTTAGAGAGAGTTTCCTGCTTATGGACATTAATTGTGACAATTTACTTGGCCTGAATTAGCATGAAATCATTGGAGGCCCCTTAGCAGGAAGCAAAGCTCATGGGAGGCTATTAACCATTTAGCATTCTCTAAGCACCAGGGAATAAAAATTCCACTTATTGAAGAGCAAGAGGAGAGGCAGCCTGTATTACAGCTAAAGCATTGTGCCTGGAGATTCAGACAGTTACAGCCATAGCCAGTGTGAAAGGAAAGTGTGTAGCAAGGCAGTGTGAGCACCTCGATACCAGCTGGGTTGCTCTTGAATGTGTTGACAAACAAAATTAAATTGGCGGTGAGGACGTTGGTAAAGTCTGGACAAGGCTTTTCTGGAATGGCAGCTCTGATCAGTGTCTGCCACGGTCACCGCCACGTAGTGCTGACTTGGCCGCTTCCCAGGAGGGAGGCACGTTTGTTTCCCATGGTGGGGGCTGGCGAGATGGGTGTGGAAGGGTTGCTTGACCCGGGGTGAGCACACTGGCCTCTTTGGGTAGATTATTAATATGGGCTTGTCTGATGGGAGGGGGCAAGGAAGAGGGGAAGCAGGTGGAGCCCAGGCCACAGGAAATGGGGCCAGGGGGAGAGAGCAGGGGGAGTAGCAGAGTGACAGGAGCTGGTGAGGCACGGCCAGGTGTGGAGTGTGCATCGGCAGGGCAGGTGTGACAGTTACGAGGATCAGTCCCTAGCAGTCTGCAGCCCCAGCCCCTCACTTTACTTGGCTGTCTGCAAGAAGCCAGTTTTGTTTTGCTTAGGACTGTCAGATGGTAAGCTGCCACCCTTTCCGGAGAATGCAAACAATATGTATTTATAGAGACCTAGTCCACTGGTCCTTGACTGGGGCAGGCACAGGCGGGTGCCCTGCAGGATTCCCAGGACGGCTTTTTTTTTTTTTTTTTAATTTTTCTTTAATGTTTATTTATTTTTGAGAGAAAGAGACAGTGTGAGTGGGGGAGGGGCAGAGAGCGAGAGAGAGAGGAAGACACAGAATCTAAAACAGGCTCCAGGCTCTGAGCTGTCAGCACAGAGCCTGACGCAGGGCTTGAACTTGGGAACGGTGAGATCATGACCTAGGCCAAAGTTGGACACTCAACCAACTGAGCCACCCAGGCGCCCCAGCTTTTTTTCTTTTTCTTTGTTTTTAATGTTTATTCATTTTTGAGAGATGGAGAAACAGAGCATTAGTCGGGGGGGGGGGGCGCGCAGAGAGAGAGAGAGGGAGGCACAAAATCCGAAGCAGGCTCCAGGCTCTGAGCTGTCAGCACAGAGCCCATTGCAGGGCTCAAACTCATGAACTGTAAGATCATGACCTGAGCCGAAGTCGGATGCTTAACGGACTGAGCCACTCAGGTGCCCCAAGAGTACCCTATATTGATGAGCAGTGAGAAATGTATAGAGTTGTTGAATCATTATACTGTACACCTGAAACTAATATATGTATGTTAATTATATTTTTTAAAAAGGAGAAAAAAAAAAAACCAGACCCAAAGCCTATGGGTAGCTCTGAGCTTCTGTGGTTGGTGGAGGGAGTGCTGTTCTCTGATCCAGGATGCCTGGCTTTCCCACGGGACTTTACTACTAACTAGTTCTGTGACCTTGGGAAGAGGACTGGCTCTGAGCCTCAGCCTTTTCCTCAGTGAAATGGAGAGAATAAACCCTCTCCAGCTTCACTCACAAAGTTGGAAAGCACAAATTGGGTGATGCAGGTAAAAGTGCTTTGTAAACCACAGTGTATCAGGCAAACCTACGTTGCACTTGATAATTGGCCTCCCGACAGAGCCCTTGAGAAGGTGCTGACTCAAGCCTCTGTTGTTCTCCCAGACAGAGTGGATTCATCGGCTGCATGAGCTTTGGGGTGAAGTCGCTCCTGACTCCGGACAAGGTGGGTCCCAGAGAAGCCTCTGGCAAGGTCGTCCCATGGAGGCCAGGACTAGTACGGGCAGAGGCCTTGGTCTGGAAGCCCTCGGGTGGGGCTTCTGTCTTGTGTGCTTCATGACCTGAATAACAACACTTTATCATCTGAGTGACCAAGGGTTTAGGTCCCCTTCTTGGTTCCTTCTTGTCAGAAATCAGTTGTCCATGCAGCTCCAAGGCTTTCCAGGGGGCTCTGGGTCTGTTGTCTGCCATGAAGGATGCTGGCAGGTCCCTCCCTCGGAGTTCAGCACTGCTGGGCTCGCCCTGGAGGAGGAGGGCCGGGTGGTTCTCCCCCTCTGACGTGATCTACCAGGTCTCATGTTTTTGAGTCTAGCAAGTGCTCAGGGATGGAGTGAGCAGCGACATCCCCTGTGGAGCTTTCCTTTAGGCTGAGTGAAGACTCTCTGGAATCCTGAGACCCTCCCTCTGGGTAGCGGGTCCCTTATCCGCCTCTGCACCGTACCGCCTCCCCCTACCGCCAAACTGGAGGCTTTTGAGGAGGCGAGAGACATGCTCCTTTTGCACATGCCCAGAGATGTCCTGGTGGCCTCTGCATGGAGTTGCCAGGTGGCCCTGCCACTTGGTGTCCTGGAAGTGAAGTCTGGGGGTAGGTGACTGAGGAACCTTTATCCTGCACGTGGGTGCACGTGGGCGCCAAGTATCTTCTCTTGATGCAGCTGTGGCTTCCTTCCCTCCTGGGGGAAGATGTTCCCTCCATGGGACTGTTCAGGGGCCTCAGGACACCTACTCTCTGGCCTCTCTGTCCCTCCCCCACTCCCTCCCTTCTGTTCTGTCAACATCCATTGGGCTCCTACTGTATACCAGGCACAGTGCAAGGCACATCAAAAAGCCTGTGCACAGCCTAGTGGGAAGACAGACATCCAAATAGACCACTGTTCTCCAGGGCTGACAGGCTGTGGGAATTCAGCAGAGGAGAGACCAACTCTGCCTGGAGCATCAGGGAAGGCTTCCTGGAGGTGCAGGCATGGCAGCTCCCTTTGGGGCAGGGCCGCCGGACCGTCTGTCTCTACAGAGACGCTGCTCCTGAGGGAGGCTCTCCAGCTGCTGCTTTTTGAGGGGGGTTGGTGGCTGCCTGACCTGTGCCTTCTGCCTCCTTTGTCTGAGCATGTCATGCCTTCTCTCACGACAGGAGATCAACGGCTGGTACTACCTTCTGGGGGAACACCTGGGCCGGACCAAGCACCTGAAGGTGGCCAGGCGGCGACTGCGGCCCCTGAGAGGTGCATGGACACCACCTTTGGCTTCTGCCCAGACACGCTGCTCCACTCACCCCCTTGGCTTCTCCCTTCCCTCCCTTCCTGCATAGTAGCATCGCCCCGGTGTTTTGTGGCATCTGTCACCCCTGGCTGCAGTCAAGTCAGGGGTCCAGGTCTCACAAACACCTGCTATGATGCAGGCTGCAGGCAGCCTCTTGCCTCCAACACCTTTATTTATATGGTTGGACCTTCCTGGGAGAGGATTATAGGCCTGACGCCATGCGGTTCAGCAACCTCCATTCTAGCTTATGGAGGGCTGTGTTTCAGGAACTTTCTGCATGACTCCTTCTCAGGATTCTCCCATGGGCTGCCTTGCTGGCCTCAGTGTGTCTACCTTGATAGGCAGGGCAAGTGGGCCCTGCCACGAGTCCTGAGGCTCAGGACCGGGATTTCATGTTCCCTTCTCTTCTTTCCTTCTCACATGTAGTCCTGGCTCTTGATTCCCTGGTTAGCCTGAGCTCGGGCACCCCCACATCCTGGAGGCCAGCAGTGACTCGGATAGCCCTGTGGGCCTGACACTCTGGCTTGTCCTCTGGGTGGTCTGTGGAATGGGCCCTTATGTGCCAGGAGGAACTTTCCAACTCTTCTCTGTCATCTTCCAGGCCCGCTGCAGAGAATTCCAGGATATGGGGACACTGAGAGCGGGGAGAAACTCAAGGTAGGTGGGGACATGCCTGGGTAGGACTGACAGGGCCTGGGCATCACCCTGGGCTCTAACTTGCTCCTGGTCTGTCCCTTGGCCCAGGAGACCCCCTATTAAGACCGCCTTTGGTGCCTGACACTCAGGTTCACTTGGAGCTTGGAAATTCACAAGGCATGCATTTTTATTTATTTATTTTTATTATTTTATTTTATTTTATTTTATTTTATTTTATTTTATTTTATTTTATTTTAACATTTATTTATTTATGAGACAGAGAGAGAGCATGAACGGGGGAGGGTCAGAGAGAGGGAGACACAGAATATGAAACAGGCTCCAGGCTCTGAGCTGTCAGCACAGAGCCCGACGCGGGGCTCGAACTCTCGGACCGCTAGATCATGACCTGAGCCGAAGTCGGCCGCTTAACCGACTGAGCCACCCAGGTGCCCCAAGGCATGCATTTTTAAGTGATTATTTCTTGTGCTTTTCTCAGGTTACTCTTGCTTGGGGCAGTGGTGGGGGGAGAGCCAGGCCCGGGCCCCTGGAGATGGCAGAGTCTGGATCTTACCAGCTTTCAGTCTCTTAAATCTGAGCGTCCCCTTTCCCCCCAGAACCCTCAGACAGCTCGGTTCCCCTGGCACCGTGGCCAAATCACCCTCCGCTTAGGCCTGCTTGATGTCAGCGAGCAGCCATGAGGCTGAACCTGAGACCAGTGGGTCCTTACTCCATAAGGCTGTGAATCTAGAGAGAAACCTTCACATAGGAATTTTGGTGAATTCCTCCAAATTCATTCCGTCTCTTGCAGAACATGGCAGGGGACCATGGTTTTCTGTAACAGCCGAGAGAGGGAGAAACAAACTCCCAGTGACTGAGAAGCCGCTCTGTGCCAGATGCTGTTGTTATCTAATTTAATCCTCACTGCCGCCTCTGTGATGGTCGTTGCCTCCCCATCTCACAGATGGAAGGCTCAGAGATGTTAGGTCCCTCTCCACGGCCACACAGCCAGCTAGTGATGGAGGCAGCACCTGAAGCAAGGCCTGGCTGCCTCTAAATACACTGTGCCACACTGCTGCTTCACGTGGCCTACTGGGAAGATATGATGGTGCTGTTTTCCCTGATAACATCCTACATGTAGGTGCATGATATTCTACAAAACATCTTCCCTTTCATTTGCTCAATTCATTCCCCCATTCGTTCTTTCATTCATTGTCTATTGAACATTCTCACGGGCTAGACCCTGCGCCGGGTGCTGGGGTACAGCTGTGAGCAAGTCAAAGGTGCCTGCCCTCATGGAGCATATAATCTAGAACGGCACGGTCCAACATGGTAGCCACTAGTGTCTTGAAGAGTGGCTAAGGTGACCGAGGACCTGAATTTTTCATTTTATTTAACTTTAATTCAGATTTACCTGGCACATGTGTCCTGTCACTACCACATCGGACAGCACGGTATTAAAACCATTTGCTGGTTACTGTATTCTGTGGCTTCACTAGGAGTTTAAACCTTCTAGCTTCAGTGTAGGAGCTGCAAAGACCTCTCTCCCTTTCTCTGTACCTGCCCAGCACAGAGAAGGCAGTGACTAGAGAGCCTTCCTGGTGGTTTGTAGGAATGACACGGACACAGGCATCAACACTGCACGTTTCTAGGTGGCTTCATTCTGGATCTGCACCTAGGCCCTGACCTGTGGGGACGTTGTTCTGAGGCCCATTTGATTTTCCCGGGCTTGTACACTGAGAGATGTCCACAGGACTCAGCACAGTGGGGGTGGTCGTCAGAAGCTTGGTTGGGCTGAGGGAGAGCCCCCCAGAGGTCATCTGCTCAACTCTCCCTTTGTACACATGGGGAGGAGATAGAGGTCCAGAAACCTGGGTGATCTGCCCACTGTCACGACAGCCAAAGCTGGGCTGTACCAATGGACACTCTCTGGCGTCAAGGACATGAGTGGCGGGGTGGGTTTCCCCAGAGACGGTGAGGTGGTATAAGGGGCGCGGGGCTCACCAGGTACTGCTCTCCAAGGCAGGGAACAAGACTGGGGGCCAGCTCCACCCTACCCTGCTGCGTGACCTTAACCACCGCAGTCCTCAGCTTCTTGATGGGCAAAACGAGGAAGCCAGATCATCTAGTGATTGGAACTCCCTTCCTGATTTGCCTTTATGGTCTACATGTCGTCAGATCCTTAAAGCTGAGGAAACTGACTTTTAAGCAGCTTCTGAATGGCAGGCTGTTCCTCAGACTCCACATGTTTCGTGTTCTCTGTTTTGAGATGGGATGTCTGTGAGTGCAACCCCCTAAAGCGTCCTTGGATTCTTTAGATTGTGTTAATCCTCTGGATTTGCTGCCCGGGACCCTGGGATTTGCAGGGGGAGGTGGCGTTGTTATAGAGCGGGCCGTGTTTTCTGCCTGGGTTCTTGTCCAGCCAGGGGTGTTTGTGAGAACATTGGAATCACAAAGTGGCCCATGGCGGAGAATGCAGCCAGAACAAAGGCGCCCTCTCCCCGCCGGGGGCCGGGGGGAATACTAACTAGTTGACAGGAATTTTAATATAAAACTCTCCCTCTTCCTTGTCATTCTGAGGTTTCAGGAAGCCTTCGGGCTTATCGTGCAGAGGCACACAGCACAGACAGGGCTTGGGGAGGTGAGAGGTGATTTCCTGCCATTCTTCTGCGGGGCGGGCTTCCCAGGGCGGTCATGCCAGGCTGACTGGGCGCAGTGTGGACTCCCACTGCTGGGGGGAGAGCTGGGATTTCATGGGGCGGCAGCTGAGACAGGACCAGCAGCCATGAACCGGTTCAATGGGCTCTGCAAGGTGTGCTCGGAGCGTCGCTACCGCCAGGTGGGTTCTTAGCCCCTTGGGGGCGCATAGGGTGTCATTGGGGGTCGAGGATGGGGGCTCCTCACCTGAGCAGGACTTCTCTCCCTGCAAGTCCTTCCTTGTTTCTTTCTGCTCATGGCAGGTTAATTTCAGTCTAGGGAGAGGATAGAGGTAGGAGCTGGCTCCAAGATCCACCCTTTATCCCCTCTCTAGGGGCAGACCAGGGCCAGCTCTATATTGTCCTAACCACAGATGTGTGGTGTCCTTGGTGAGATTATCGAGTTGATTTTCTGTTATTTTTATCTGGGGGCAGTGTGGGTTAAAAAAAAAAAAAAAAGGCCTCCCAAGCTTGAGATTGGAAATGGCTGAGCAGTTGGGTTTTGTGTTTTTACTAACTTTACACTTTCACCAACTTTCCCTACTTCTGATGGGACAAGAGTGCCTGTCCTGCATTGTCTGTGTGTGACTATGTGTTTTCACATGTGTTGCTGTGCACTTTTATGTGAGATGGGACGTTTCCGTGTATATGTGTGCACACATGATTTCCTCCCTGGTAGGTGTGATGCCTTGGGGTGGTTCCGGAGTCCTCAGACTCCAGCCCATCCTTACTGAGAAGGTTTGGCCTCTCAGCCTCCTGTCTTGGATGCGGGGCAGAGTGGGAGTGACGATCCCTTAGCTTCAAGGCTCTTCTGGAGCTGTGTGGGGCCCTTTTTCTTATAAACAAGGAATGGGGACAGGGAGGGTGAAGGCAAAGGATGTCCAGATTTTGGGAATGTCCAAACTGAGGGGAGTTGAGGAATGGTTCTGATTTTAAAGGTATAGAAAAATCCCTCTGTGTATTGTAATGACCAGACTGCAATGTGGGTCCTGAGTCCTGCAGACAGGCAGCCTCAGGTCCTAGGGAGATGCCCAGAGGGGCCTCCTGCACCTCGGCTTGGACCCTGGGACCCACCTGTTCTTCCTGCTGTGCTCTCCAGGCATCAGGGCCTGGCCTGCCCTCCCAGAGTCCGGCAGAACAGCCCCTAGGACACCAGCAGCTGGGTGCAGGGTGGTAGGGCAGAGGGCGCTGGATGGAAGGTTGAGAAGTTTTTGGTCACCTTGGGATATGGCCCAGAAGACTGAAGTCCGCTGGCTGTCAGAGTAGGGCCAGGCATGGGTATGGGTGGGGCCTGGGGCTCTGGGACTGAAGTTCGAGACACATCCTATACTAGGAGCCAGCACAGTATTTGGGCACCAGCTTTTTGCTAGACCTGGCTCAAACTCAGCCCTGTCCTCTTTTTTCTTTTTTTTTTTTTTTTTAAGTTTTTAAAAAGCTTATTTATTTATTTATTTTGAGAGAGAGAGAGAGAGAGAGAAAGAGAGAGAGAGAGAGCGCGTGCACAGAGAGAGAGGGGGAGAGAATCCCAAGCAGGCTCTGCACCAATAGCACAGAGCCTGATGCGGGACTCAGACTCACAAACTGTGAGCTCATGACCTGAGCTGAAATGGAGAGTCAGATGCCTAATGGACTGAGCCACCCAGGCACCCCAGCTCTCTACAGTGCCCTTGGCTGTAGCTCTTGAGCCTCAGTTTCCTCATCAGTGGAGGTGGGATGGTAATATCCAGTGATGGTGCTGTGAGGCGAATGGAAGGCTGTGTACAGAGTGCCTGTGCAGCGCCTGGGATGGACATCTAGGAAGTGTTCAGTCAGCAGTGGCAGTCAGGGACTCGGGTGGAAGTCTGGGCGTGACAGGGGATCAGAAAGCAGGCAGGAGGGCAGAGGTGAGGTGCCAGCCTGGGTGAGGGCTGGGAGCAGTGACGGTCCCTGCCTTGGACAGGAAAGAGCAAGAACCCCCTCCAGGAAGGATGGCCTCTGCCAGGAACTCCTCCCCTCACCTCCTGATCCTTAGGCCCCAGGTCACAGAGGAGGACTGAGAGCAGGGCTACTTGCAGCTTCAGCTTCCTTCTCTGTGCCATGGGCATGCTAAAACCAGCCCCGAGTACCCCTCGGGGCTGCAGTGATGATCAGGTTCCCTGGGCACTGTCCCCAGGGCTCATGATGGACAGAGCATAATTCTGCCTCCTTTGTGCGGTCCCCCTTGTCACACTGAGCCCGGAGGGGAGCTTGCTTCCCGGCACCCTTTCCCTTTCCCTTTCCTTCCCAGCCCCCAGCTGGCTTAGACTTTCCTGGGCTGGTTCTTCTTAGGCTGGTGGCTAGGAAGGCCCAGGGGGCTCAGCCCATAGTCCTGCCTGGAGGGGCCCAGGGTGTGGGAGGGGAGGCTGTTTTGTGGGAGCACACGCCTTCTCTCCAGATTCAGCTCTGGGGCCAGTTCCCAAACTGTTCGCATTGAGCCCATGGGTGTTAGGACCTGTTTGCAGAGCTGTCATCCCAGGCAAGAGGACTGTGGTCCTTGCTGGGGTAGGACTGGGAAAGGTCTAGAAAGACTTTGTAATCCCAGTCTGCTTGGGCTGAGGATGGATTGAGAGACCCCCTGAAGTCCTTGTGAGTCACATGGAGTGGATCAGGCTCCTGACATCTTCCCTCAGCCCAGCCTGGGCTTTTCACGCTCACTCTACGGTTTGTTTTTCTTTCTTTCTTTCCATTTTTTTTCCCTTCCTGTCTTAGCTGCGTGTTTTCCCAGAATTCTTATGGGAACAGGGTATTTTCCTGCCCCCTCCCCCTTCCCCTTGTCTGTCAGATTTCCTGTTTTACAAACTCGCTTTGAATCCAGGCCCAGGGCTGGTGGGAAGCAGAGCCTCAGGGGCCTCCCCGACAGCCTCCAAGGGCCTTGGTCACCCTGGGTCCCCCGGCCCTCCCCTTCCTCATGCCTGGCCTTTGGGACAGCTGGCAGGTGAATGCCAGGTGCCCAGCCTTGAAGAGACAACCCCTAAAGGAAGGAGACACGAGTGTCCTGACAAGGCCACTGGCCCTCGACCTTTTCCAGCTTGCTGAGCTGGCTTCTTTCTCGACCTGCCCTCCTTGTGCCTCACCAGGGCCCCCTCCATGTCCACTTCTCCCAGGGAGTCTCTTGGGGCCCCGCTCAACCCCTTTCTGACTTTGACCCTCTTAGGTCTGTAACTTTCATAAACCTGCTCGGAGCAGCCTGGAGTCGCTCTTTGGGGAGGCAAGGTCTGGGTTGTCCGTACCCCACCCAAAGTCTAACTGGCAGTATGCAGAAGGCTGAATTGAACCGGCTAGCAGACAGCACTGCACCCCGACAGTTTCCTGCTGCCGGTGGGACAGTGCTGGGCTGTCCTCACTAAGCACTTGCTGAGTTCCTACCGTGCACCGAGCCTGCCTTGCACCGAGCCTGCCGTCCAAAGTCAAGCACAAAGAACTGTTCCCAGCTCTGTCCTCATACTCGGCTCCGGTGCATGTTGTATCCTTCGTTTTGGAGAGATCTGCATATTCTTGTCACCCTCTAGGACCCAAAGACCGGCCCCCCCATGCCTTGATACCTCAGCAGAACCCGGCATGCATCAGGAGCTTGATAATTTTGTGTTGCTTTGGAAAGAGATCCGAGGGCTGCCTGGTTGGCAGCAGAACGTCTGACCCTTGGTCTCAGGGTCGTGAGTTCACGCCCCATATTCGGTGTGGAGCCTAGTTTTAAAAAAGGGGGTTGGGGAGCCTGGGTCACTCCATTGGTTAAATGTCCGACTCTTGGTTTCGGCTCAGGTCGTGATCTCATGGTCTGTGGGTTTGAGCCCTGCGTCAGGCTCTGTGCTGACAACGTGGAGGCTGCTTGGGATTCTCTGTCCCTGTCTCTCTGCCCCTCTCCCCAACTAGTGTTCTCTGTCTCTCTCTAAATAAATAAACTTGAAAAAAATAAAATAAAAGATCCAGGTGGTTGGGCCCCTTCCTGGGACTTCTGAAAGTAGGGTTGTGGATCTGCCATGCAGCAGGCACAGTGAGGTCAGTGGCTAGTTCAGGTTCACTCAGGAGGCCTGTCTGTGCCCTTGCCTGCCCCCTCACCTGGGAGCCCTCACTGGATGCCTTGAGGTCCCAGCAGTGGACTGCCCTGAGAACCCTTGCACTTGTCCCCTGACCCTTGGCCGGAGGTTGTGAGTACACGTGTCCCTCTCTTCCCTCCCCTGTGCCGTGGGAGGGTAGCAACCAGGTGGGCTTTGTTTCTGGGCCTTCCGCACAGGGCCAGCCCTGGACAGATGCTCTGTGAATCCCCGGGGGGAGGGGGGACGGGTGGTGGGGAGGAAGAAGGAAGGGACCGAGGTGGAGATGTGCAGGTCCAGTGGGCTCTTTGGTAAAGGACTGGACCGTGTGTCTATGGGGTCTGAGGAAGGTGAGGTTTGCTCTTCCAAGGCTCTGTCCATCCTAGGCCCTGCTGGGTCAGCCTGGCTTTACCTCCTGAGTTCCCAGCCTTCCTGCTTGGCCCACAAACCAGTGCTCAAGCCGCCTGGGCCAAGATAGGAACGGCAAGAGCTGGCCAGCCTCCTTCTTGGCTCCAGCTCCCTTGGAGAGGAGGGTGGCTCTGGGGTAGGGCCTGTGGGCTTCTCCACCCTGGAGCAGAGGCAGCAGCCTTGTGGCTTCTGGGAGTAACTGGGCGGGGCTGTGTCCTAGATCACCATCCCGAGGGGGAAGGACGGCTTTGGCTTCACCATCTGCTGTGACTCTCCGGTTCGAGTCCAGGCTGTGGATTCTGGTAAGTGAGCGTCTCGGGTGATGCCAGTCCCGCTCCCCTCACCACGCGCCTGGCTTCTCAAACAAGATGCGGGAGCTGAAAGGGGAGCCCCAACCTGGAGCAGTGTCCTCGTTTTTCAAAACCAAAGAATACTATTTTTAAATGTCCACACATGAAACTGAGGTCTATGAAAATAGATTCACAATTTTTTTTTTTGTTTTTATCAAAATGAAAATAGGTTTTTTATATTTTGTTTCCCAGTCATGTTAAACAGGAACTAAACCTACATTTTCAGTAAGGGCTGCATGGGAAAATGAGAGTCATTTATGGACTTTATTTGGAATCGGTACTTTATCCTATTCCGAGCCTGATTAGCACTTAAAAATAGGCACGCTCTCCCTATTTTTCACGGAGGGGAAGCCAGGGCTTGGGGATCGGGGTGTGTCCCCCCTGTGCCTGCATGGGGACCGGCACAAGGCGGGCACTCAGGGAATGGTGCTAAAGAATGAATGAAGTGTCTGAGCCTGGCAACAAGGAAGGGTTCTCGGGGGAGGAGGGGGGGAATGCTTGGGGAGTGAGAGCGAGAGCGAGAGCGAGAGCGAGAGCGAGGTGGGGGCCTGGCTGGAAGGGTGGACGGGCCGGGGAGTGAGCAGGCAGAGAAGACGTGAGGGCGAACGGGTGCCTCCCTCCGAGGCCCCCGCGAGCCACTGAGGTCGGCCCTGCATTTCGCAGATGAGGAAACAGAGAGGGCCAGACTTGTTGAGGCCGCCGCGGGGGCCATGACTCTAGGTCATGTCATGGGTCGTGTCATTGGCCTGTCAGGGCTTCGGGAGCCCTCAGGCGGCTTTTCTTTGTCCGTGCAGGGGGTCCGGCAGAGCGGGCAGGGCTGCAGCAGCTGGACACCGTGCTACAGCTGAACGAGAGGCCTGTGGAGCACTGGAAATGCGTGGAGCTGGCGCATGAGATCCGGTGACAGGGGCGGTGGGCAGCTCTGGGCCTCGGGCTGATGGCACACCTCCCCAAACCCCCTGCCCTGGGCACAAGGCGGCTCTCGCCCCCTCCTCCTCGCAGCTGTGAGCAATTCACTTTGCTCCTCAGGGGATGGGTTTCTTGGCCCGAAAATGGAAGGTTCAGGCTCGGAGCAGTTTTGGATCCCGGAGCAAATAGCGGGGAAGAAGCTCTCAAACTGACCCTGTGGCTCACGGCGCGGCTCCAGGGCGTCACTTTCTACTTCAGCTCGTTATTTTCCCGTTGTTTCTAAAGGATGTGTAGATGTGGGGAATGTTTCACTCGCGCACTTGAGAAATTATTCTTTGGAGTGTTCGGGTCCCCTACATTTGGACCCGCTGGGGTAAAACTCTCATGACCCATTTTGCGTTTGTTTCTAGAATGACTGGAGACGGGGTGGCATGTAGGTGGCTTGCTGGCTCCTCCCTTGCTTATACTTTGCCCATGACCCACGTCACTGGTTGAGTTTGGTACTCTCGTTTCACCTGGCCGTGGCCTCAGGGTCCTTCTCAGCCACTGCCGGTCAACTAGAGTTGACCTAAGGGACCCCTTCGCTGTCTCGGCTTGAGGTGGCCTCTTACCTCCCTTCCTGCCTGACGGCCGGGGCTTCTCTCCCCCTCCCCCACCCTTCTTCTCTGCCCTTTAGACCCTACCCTCAACTCAACTTCTCTGTGTGACCCCCCCCCCCCAACTCTAGGAGCTGCCCCAGTGAGATCATCCTGCTTGTGTGGCGTATGGTCCCCCAGGTCAAGCCGGGGCCAGACGGCGGGGTCCTGCGGCGGGCCTCCTGCAAGTCGACGCACGACCTCCAGTCGCCCCCCAATAAGCGGGAGAAGAACTGCACCCACGGGGCCCAGGCACGGCCTGAGCAGCGCCACAGCTGTCACCTGGTGTGTGACAGTTCAGACGGGCTACTACTCGGTGGCTGGGAACGCTACACAGAGGTGGCCAAGCGCGGGGGCCAGCACACCCTGCCTGCGCTGTCCCGTGCCACCGCCTCCACTGACCCCAACTACATCATCCTGGCCCCACTGAACCCTGGGAGCCAGGTATGGACAGCGGGTTCGGAGAAGGTGATGGGCGTGCGCTGGCCTCGCACAAGAGCATGCAGGGAGGAGCCTGCAAGGGTCTGGGAGTGCCAGTGAGGAGGCAGGGTGTGTGTTAACTCTGGCTGCCCCAGGGCTGTTCTGGGGGAAAGAGAGCGATGGGTCTTTGTGGCCTCCGGGCGCAGATCCAGGGCCAGGGGATGTCATAGGGTGGAAGATTTCACCTCAAAAGAAGGAAGAGCTTTCTGCCAGTCTGGGCTTTTTCTACAGGGGGATGGGCCGCTGTGATAGGGGTGAGCCCCCTGTCAGGGGAGGTGTGAAAGCAGACACTGCCCGATGGCATGATGGGGTGTCGGAGTTCATGCCCCAAAACGTTAATCCCGTGAGATACTCTGGGAAAGAAGTGTCTGAGGTCAAATAAGTTTGAGGACTAACCCAAACTCTCCTCCTCTTCTGGACAAGATTCCCCATGTGGATGGAGTAGGTTACTCGAGGCTCTGAGGGTATCCTGCAGTAGAGGACGGTTTAACCCAGCATTTTCGGAACTCCCCTGCTGGTACAGCCGTACGGCAGGCCTCTTAGGGTCCCGCAGTGCCGGTGTTCCCCGGAAGGCACTTCGGAACCAGCCGCCATCCAGAAAGTTGGGGACTCAGCCTAGGGGTTATACTGGATGAAAGCTAAAACCTTGTTCAACCCCAACATTCTAGAAGATTCTGGAATCTCTGATCCCTCCAAGCACCTCCCTCTGCTCCTTAGCCTGGCCGCTGTTTTTCCTCCTTTCCTATCCCCGGGTGGTGGGTGAGCAGCCCGCCTGGTTGGCCCTCCCCGTTCCTGGAGCCGAGCTGATGCGATTCTTCTGTCTTCCTTTGCAGCTGCTGCGGCCTCTGTACCAGGAGGATGCCATCCCCGAAGGTGGGTCTGTCCTCTGCTGCTGTGCCCTCCCAGCCCCAGGGAGATGTGAGGCCAGTTGTAAGATCCCCAGCATACTGACACAGACCGTCTTTCCTCCCATACCCGCTCTCCCTCACTGAACCAGTGTCTTTCATCCTTGGAGCCTCAGCTGAGAACGAAGAAGGGATCTTCCCACAGCAGCCCAGGAGATAGTGCATTCAAGTGGGATTCACTCACTTTTACTGAGCAACCAATATATGTTAGGTGCTACGGGCACCGTGGTCGGGCCTGCACAGAAGTGGGGCAGGGAGGGCTCAAATCAGAGCTGTGTGGCTGTGAGCAATTCATATTCCCTCAATGAGCCTCGGTTTCTTCATCTATAAAATGGAGCTGATGATTTCCACCTCAGAGGGTTGTCGGGAGGGGCAGTTGTCTGCCCACTGAGAGAGGCTATGCAGAAGATGGCTGTCTTTGAACTCGATAGGTTCTTCTCTTTTGGCCTTTGAATCTGACCCTATCTTAAAAAAATTTTTTTTTTCAATGTTTTTATTTATTTTTGAGAGACAGAGAGAGACAGAGTGTGAGCAGGGGAGGGGCAGAGAGAGAGAGAGAAAGACACAGAATCTGAAGAGGCTCCAGGCTCTGAGCTGTCAGCACAGAGCCCGACGCGGGGCTTGAACTCTTAAGCCGTGAGATCATGGCCTGAGCCGAACTCTGACGCTTAACCCACTGAGCCACCCAGGCGCCCCTGACCCTATCTTTTTTTAAAGTTTATTTATTTTGAGAGAGGGAGAGAAAGCATGATTGGGGGAGAGGTGGAGAGAGAGGGAGAGAATCCCAAGCAGGCTCCGCACTGTCAGCACAAAGCTCGACGTGGGACTCGAACCCACAAACCACGAGATCATGATCTGAGTCGAAGTCGGATGCTCAACTGACTGAGCCACCCAGGCGCCGTCCCACCCCCGTCCCTATTTTTTAAGATCCAGGGAAAGAAGCTGAGCTCAAAACCAGGGTCTTCTCAGGGTGCCTGGTTGGCTCTGTTGGATAAGTGACCGACTCTTGATTTTGGCTCAGGTCACGATCTCACAGTTTGTGAGTTCGAGCCCTGCATTGGGCTCTGCGCTGACTGTGAGGAGCCTGCTTGGGATTCTGTCTCCCCCATCACAGCCCCTCCCCCACCTCTCAAAATAAATAAATAAACTTAAAAAAACACAAAAAACCCAGGTGCTTCTCCCAGGAAGCCTGAGATACCAGTCTTGGTGCTGCAGCTGACCGGGCGTTCCTATAGGGAATGTGCCTACGTGCCTGCCAGGGTCCAACTGACTGGAGTCCAGCTGGTATCTGGAAAGCTGTGACCAGCCTTGCCTGGTGGTCCTATGCTTGAGCCCTTTAGCACCTACGGAATACCTGTTGACTTCCTTCCTTGAGAGGGGCCTTTTCCCAGCCGCTTGCAAACTCGCTTCCTTGCCTCCCTCCCCAACAGCGGCGTGAAGTTGATGCTGGCTTGTAGCAGGTTCTTGGAAAAGTACCCGTGCCTTTTGGGAGGGAAAAGGGCTCCCATCAGGCCCAGAGCTGCTGATGGAAGGCATCTTCATTCTCTCCAGGGTAGGCCATTCGGGTGGGTAGGCCTGGTCTTTTGGAAATGAATCTGCGTTCCTTCTGGAGAGGAGTCTGATAGTTATTCAACACTGAGTTCTTAAAAAGCTTTTAGTCAGCGCATTAGGTTAGAATGGAGATGTCACTGCTAAATGGTGACTTCATTAAGGGCAGGGCCTGGGCCGCCCCATCTCTGAGTCTCCAGTGCCGGACCCAGGGTGTGGCAGACAGCAGGTACTCGGTACAGTTTCTGCTGAGTGACTGAGTAAAGGAGAATGACGCTGGCTTCTAGGGCTGGAAGGCTGGTCACAGAGGAAGGGGGCTGGAGGGGTGTATTGCCAGCAGTGGGCTGGTGGTGTGGGATTGATTCCTTCTTGGCCTCAGAGATGCCTCTTGGTGTCCTCCCAACCTGTATCCACAGATTTAGTGAACCAAGAAGGGCCCGGTCATCAAAGCTGTGGAGAGAGAGAGGGACAAGTAAGGACATGATGACGGTGTTAATAACAACGGTGGCTTTTTGAATGCGTTGTATTAAGAATTGACCTTCCTTCGTTTATTCTCCATGACGATAGTTTTTTTTGGTATACAAGAACATCTTTTCTCTTTGTCAACCATCAAGTCTTCATGGCCCCAAGTCCTGGAGTTCAGAGGAAGGGGTGAAACTGAACCTTTCCTTAAACACACTTGGGGTTCTCCAGAGGCTCGGGCTGTCACCGCGGTGCCGACTTGTGCTTCCTCCTCTGGTTGGGCTGCCCAGGCTCCTTTCACGGGGCAGGATGGAGCCGTCCAGAGTTGAACGGGATATGGTACCCTTCCGAGGCCCAGGGCACTTGCTGCTTGTAGCTGGCATGTTCCCCCGGGCCGCTGGGGCCCTCAGCATTGTCCCCTGCCCTTCAAAGGGGCCCAGCCTCAGATTCTCCACTGCCAGAGTGGGATGGCTGCCAGGGCTCGCCTCAGAAGCCAGAGCAAAGCCGAGTAATTACTGTGTTTGGTCAGTGAAGCAGGTGTCCTAGCAAAAAGGGGCGATGTCGGGGGTTGGACCAGAGGATGTTAAGAGGTAGCAGGTGGGAAGTCAAGGGGGTTGACTTTGCAGAGCTCAGCAGCTCAGTCGCAAACTGGACTGTTTTTTTTAAAAAGATAGTTTAGAAAATCCTTTTTGGAGAGCCATGCCCATTTATCACAGGTGATCCAAGGTGTGTGGAGATGGGGCTCCCAGGCATGACTGTTGCATAGGTTGGATTGATCTTGCTTTGTACCATATACAGGCCAGATGTCCCTGGAAAGTCACCCAACCACTCCAGGGCTCAGTTGCCTGGTCTATAAAATGGGGCTAAGCAGACTTTTCCTACCTGAAGGCAGAGGCATGTCACACGGCTTATTTTTGGCTCTGTAGGCCCAAGGCGAAGGTGCTGTGACGACCCTGTGTGTGCAGCTAGGCTAGGGAAGGGAAGACATAGATTCTTGTACAAGCCTGAGACTGGACCTTCAGGGCCCAGATTTTGGCATCAGCAAATGGTACCCTTTAATTTTGGTCTGTTTTGCCCCAGTCCCTCACTTGTCAGCCCTGTGTGGTTTTGCCTCCTCTGGTCTAGGCTTGGTCATGTTCAGATAGACTGTCTAGTTTCAGATTGACCCTGTGACCTCATTCACAGTATGGTTTGAGGCTCAGCAGCCCTGTCCTAACGCCAGCCCCGATGCGTTTATTATCTGTTGGCTTGGGTTTGTGATAATCCCCTGTGCTCCCCACTCTGGTACCGTTCATGAAGCCCTTTCTCTTCAGGTCTGTTGTGAGAGCCCCCCACCAGCCCCCCTTAACAGAGGAGAAAACTCTAGCTCAGAGGAGGAAGGAAACTGTTCAGGGTTGCACAGCCAGAGTCTGGGGGAGCCAGGGCTCAAGTTCAAGTTTCTTGACCAGCTCAAATCCAGTGCAGTTCTTGAGACCCAGGATGGGCTCTTTCAGCAAAGGACACAGACCACCCTGGGGCTGAGGTCCATGGCCAGACCAGAGTAGGAGCTAGCTAACTAGTTCCATGCATCTGTCCCCCTCCCCCACCCTTTCTACTCTTCTCTAAGCCACTCCTCAAAGAGGCAGGAAGTGGTTTAAGTTATTATGGTTTGAGTCCTGCCCCCAAGTTATGGCTGTGATAGGTGGTCACTTGTGATGGGGGAGCTGACTTGTTTTTCTCACCCTGCTCGGGGAGAAGGGGCATGCGGTGGGCGGAGGAAATAAGTGTGAAATCTTCCGAACTGAGTTTTTTCCTTTGAGGCCGTGGACCTCGCGTTGGTGGGGAACTTCCCCCAGAGGTAGCTGGGGTCAGACCACCTGTTCGCCCCCTGGCTGCCAGGACAGGGGAGTGGTGGAAACGGACCTGGGTCCTGGGACATGGGCCAGGCATCCAGGTCAGTTGCCCACCAGGCAGCAGGAGCCCCTCGGAGGGGGCCCAGGTGTATGCAGAGCAGGAGGATCTGAAGTTGGCTTCCTACCTGCTCACACCTAAGAATCCCTGACTTTTTAGCTACTCTGTGCTTTGCGCCTCTGCCTGGTGGACAGGGCACGAGAAAGACCTGCTTGCTACCGCTTGCTCCGTTGGGGGTGTATGTCCAGCGGTGTCCCCTGCTGGGCAGCCTTCTGCTCTCTTCCCTGAAGGTGCTTCCTTCTCTCTCTCCTTTTCCTGATTAGAATAATGGTGAGTTGGTGGCCAGCCAGAGCATCTTCTGGCTGCAGTGAAGCCTAGGATTTTCAGCCTGTGGGGCACCTGGTTGACTTGCTTTTCCAAGTGGAGGAACCACAACAGCGAGAGCCACAATAAGTTAGCAGCTAACTTTTCTGGTGCACTTACCGGGTTCCAGGCATCATTGTGGGGCTTTACTTGGAGCATCTCATTGAATGCTTACAGCAACCCATTGAACTTGGTAATATTATTGCAGCGGAGGAAAGCAAGTCTCTAAGGGTGGGGGAAGCGAGTGGCTAAAGGTCACCAAGCTAGTAAGCAGAGAGGAAAGGGGTCTGGGCACAGCCATGTGGCTTCAGAGCTGGCGCTCTTTCCCGAGACCTGGGGCAGCAGGTGCACTGCTCATTGTAGACTGACTGACGTGAGCCAGGCTGTCCCCGCCCCCATGGCTAATAGAGAGAAGGCTCCCATACAGCCTGGGGAAGCCCAGGTTACCACTGGACCTCCAGTCCCTTTGTCCATGGGACCTGGGGGGCGATGTAACAGGTGAGCTGTGCTGGGCATGTCTAGGGAGCTGTGGGAATGGTGGCGGCAGGGAGAGCGCGCATCTGACACACAGGGCAGTCCAACTGACGGATGCTTCTACGTGGGACCGTGGGCCTGGTGAGGTCAGCTCACCTGATTTTTCAAATAGGAGAGGTTTCCCAATTTTGAAAAGTATGAGGCCAAACTGGTAAGTCTGATTCGGATTCTGGACACTGGACGGTGCCCCTAGCCAAGCTGGTGGTTGCCAGCTCCATCTGAGTCCTGGAGTCGCTTGTTTATGTGTAACTCCCATTAGAGTGTGAGGGAACTCCTTGAGGCCTGAGGCCCTTCTGAGGCCCCGCTCTGTTCCCAGTACCTTGCATAGGGCCCTGCATGTAGCATATGCTCAGTAAATGCTGATGGACTGGCTGAGTCTGTGTTCCCCGTTTCTGCGGAAAGGATATCTTTGCAGGTGATGCAGGGATGCCTTTGTGTGGAAATGGCTCATGGTCCCCCATTTCTGTTCCCCAGAATCAGGTGGTCCCAGTAAAGGGAAGTCCTACACAGGCCTGGGGAAGAAGTCCCGGCTGATGAAGACAGTGCAGACCATGAAGGGCCATGGGAATTACCAGAACTGCCCGGTCATGAGGCCGCACACCCCACACTCAAGCTATGGCACCTATGTCACCCTGGCCCCCAAGGTCCTGGTGTTCCCGGTCTTTGTTCAGGTGAGCTAGTAGCTGGCCCCATGGGCTCTCTCAGGAGATGAGAAAGAGGAGGGTCCTTCGCCCCAGGGTTCGGGGATGGTGCCTCGTTCCAGGAGGGTCCCCTTTGGGGAAAGATGAGTGCAGGTGCTCAGGATTCTAGGGGTTATACTGAGGGGGCAGAGGTCTCCAGGAGGGTGGGGGTGGGGAAGCTGAGCACCAGGAGGATTTTCTCCCTGCTCCCTTTCCTGACTTTCCCTTTCTCTGGGGCCAGGGCAGGCACACTCCAGCTATTTGTTGCATTGTCACGGGGCCTGTTTGCTGAGGCTTCTGCTTTCTGGCTCATCCAGTGGTTCGTTGTTTGGAAATGGCCAAGGGAGAGCCTTGAGGTCTGGCATCTTGTCTGGCCTCCTTGGTCTTCACAAACGTGCCTGGCCAGGATTCCAGGATTCGCTGGTGGCCCAAGATTCATTTACATCTCCCCTCTCCTGCTTCTCCCTCTGCTTCTTCCTTCTCTTCCTCCCCATTTCCAAACCTTCGTGTCTTCCACCACCCAGACACCAGCAGTGTGAACATGTAGGTGTCTTCTGTGTGTGCATATACACGTTTCAGAAAGAAAGCTAAACCGATCTCATTGCACATTTTTCTATCCTTCTGCCTTTTTTTTTTTTTTAATTTTTTTTTTTCAACGTTTATTTATTTTTGGGACAGAGAGAGACAGAGCATGAACGGGCGAGGGGCAGAGAGAGAGGGAGACACAGAATCAGAAACAGGCTCCAGGCTCTGAGCCATCAGCCCAGAGCCCGACGCGGGGCTCGAACTCACGGGCCGCGAGATCGTGACCTGGCTGAAGTCGGACGCTCAACCGACTGCGCCACCCAGGCGCCCCTCCTTCTGCCTTTTTTAAATGAAAATCGTAGCACAGACATTTCCCACATCACTAAATTCTCTCTGAGCCTTTCTTTTGAGGTGATTGCACACTATTCTATTCTCTGGCCATACCATCTTTCTTTAACTGGTTCTCTACTTGGATATTCTTCCGTTTACTTCCTTTGCTATTGTAAACAACTCTGTGATGAAAGTCCTTGCCTGTGACCTGCCCCTCGGATTATTTTCCGTGGAAGAGATCTTTAGAAGTGAAATGACAGGGTCATGGGTCATAAACATTTTAAAGACTCTATATATATTGACAAATTGCTTTCTAGAAAGATTGTGTTAGTTGGTCCTCTTCATCGGCATCATAGAGATGACATAGACCCAAGGGCTTCTTTTTCATTTTTGTTTTTGTTTTTTTGGAGAGGGAGAGAGAGAGAGAGTGAGAGCAGGGGAGCGGTAGAGGGAAATACAATCTCAAGCAGGCTCCAGGCTCAGCACGGACCCCAATGCGGGTTCGATCCCATGACCGTGGGATCATGACCTGAGCTGAAATCAAGAATCGGATGCCCAACTGACTGAACCACCCAGGAGCCCCAACCCTCCTACCCCAAGGGCCTCATTTCTGACCATGCCTTCCTTCTCTGGTCTCCCTGGCATCCCATTCCGGGACTGTCGCTGTCCAGTGGATGTTAGAACTCACACTTTGTCAGGATGCACCACATCGCTGGCAGGTGACCTACCTCTCCCCAGATGACTCCTGCCTTTTCTTTTCGTTTTTTCTCTTTCTCAGGATGGAACCACCAAGGTCTTGGCATCCACAGGGATTCTTTTTCACTTTCATTTTAAGATCTTTGTTAAAAAAATTTAAAATTCGTTTTCAAAACATTATAACAACTTTTTTTTAAATTTTATTTTTTTTTTTCAACGTTTATTTATTTTTGGGACAGCGAGAGACAGAGCATGAACGGGGGAGGGGCAGAGAGAGAGGGAGACACAGGATCGGAAACAGGCTCCAGGCTCCGAGCCATCAGCCCAGAGCCTGACACGGGGCTCGAACTCACGGACCGCGAGATCGTGACCTGGCTGAAGTCGGACGCTTAACCGACTGTGCCACCCAGGCGCCCCAACAACTTTTAAATTGTAAAGTATACAAGCCAACGCGTGAACCAGTATAGTAACGAATAATTGCAAAGCAGGTGTCCACGAAGGGACAGCTACAGGCCGTTGCTGCCACTGCAGAGGCTGCACATGTCTCTTCCCGATCGTAGTGCCTGACTCCACACTAGTCATTTCCTGGCTCTCCCTTCCTTTTACCATCTACGTGTGCTTTCCCAGGTCACATGTTTTGTTTGGCCTCTTCTGGGGCCTTGCTTCTTTTGCCTCACGTTCCTTGTGAGATCCATCCAGGTTGTTGTGTATAGATGACATTTGTCCCATTATCTTTCTTCCATCACCTTGCTTGGTTCAGGTAACCCGGAAGCCATGTTATAAATATACATTCGCAGAGAATAAGTCCTGCTGGGTAATCCAGATCTTAGGGAGCTTTCTCTGGGCTGGGCAAAGGGCTCCTCAGTGGGTATGAGGCAGGATGCTGGGGTGGGTAGGAATTTTGGGTGGGAATTTGTCCCTGAGGACTGATGGCTGCAAAGGAGTCCGTTAACTCAAGCAGGGACTGGCCTGTCTCTGAAGGGACTTAAGTGACCAAATCTGGCATGAGGCTCTCGGGAAGGTGTCCTGAGAGCCTGGGCCTGGCAGCAGGGACTTTCCCATGAGGCCTGAACGGGACAGATGGAGGAGAGTGGGGCCTGGCAGGGCCCTGGAGCCCAGTGTAGTCAGGGAGCTGGGGGAAGGATTGCGAGGGCTTAAACATGTGGTCGGACTTCCTGCCACAGTGTGGCTCTTACAGTGAGGCTTGGTGGGGAGGGTGGCAGCACCAGTTCCGCTCAGGACAAGAGCATCTGTCTTTCTGTTTCCACCTGTGTGTGAGGGGGCGTCTGGGCTCCCAGGGTGGGGGGAGGCTGGAGGCTTCTCGTTGTCAGTTGAGAGGGTTCTCTGTGGCTGGCTCTGGCAAGCTGCCTCTCCCCACACCCCATCTCCGTTGGACTTCTCTGAACTGCCCACATTGTTTTCAGCCTTTAGATCTCTGTAACCCTGCCCGGACACTCCTGTTGTCTGAGGAGCTGCTGCTGTATGAGGGGAGGAACAAGGCTGTCGAGGTAAGCCTCACACACGTGTTTCCCGGGTGGGGTTTCACTGGCATCCTCCAGGCCCCTAACTTTTCTCTTCCTGGTGGTCTTAGAATTGTACAGTCTCAGGATAGAAAAATCCTGAAGTCTCCCACCCTCCTCCCCTTCCATCCGCCTCCTTACCGAATGGCTACCCAGCTTTTGCTTGTACATCTCCAGCGATGGGGAACTCACTACCTCTCAAAGCTGTCTGGTTCATCTTTGATGATTAGAAAGTTTTCCAACCCCTCAAGACATCCCATTGTTTATGCCAACTTCCCCCAAGGAGCAGGAGAGATGGCAGTTCACCCCAGCTGTGATGACTGACTTTGTAGGTAAGAAAATTAGAGCTGTTAGTCAAAGAGGATTTTTGAAGGAGCATCACTTACTCAGGTTTTCTGGGTCCGTACTAACCCACATCCCAAATCCTCTGGGCTCCAGCTCTGCCAGCCGAGGCCTGGGTGTGGAGATCATGCCATTCTTCCTGGGAGCTGGCCTCTGCTGATCTCTAACTGGGGGAATCTCCCTCCCCGACACAATCCCCAGAGCCGGCTCAGTCCTGTGAAGTCTGTGTGGCACAGAAGTTGGAGCCCTGGAATCTGACTGGACTACCTGGGGCTTGCTGTTCATCAGGCCGGCAGTGGGGCTTGGCTGAGCTGAGTGACAGCTTGGGGTGGTAGAATGATCAGGAAACTTGGAGGAGGCAGGAAGCATATAGCCAGCTCCTGTTCTGCTGCTGGCTGGCTCGTGACTTCTCCGTCCTCCCTCCGTGCCCTCATCTGAACAGTGAGGGTGTGTGTATTAGAGGCAGCTGTGGTTGGCTGGTCTCTAAGGGCCCGTTCAACCTCAGCATTCTGGCATTCTGGGACATTATGTGTAATTGTGGCTAAGCAGGAGGCTGCTTGTGTGTGTGTGTGTGTGTGTGTGTGTGTGTGTGTGTGTGTGTGTATGTGTTCAACAAGGGGACCAGAACTCATATGTTCCAAATGAGCGTTTTCTTTTTCACGGGAACTCCCTGGGGAGACTGCATGCTTATTTCTCCCACACGGGCTTTGAGCTTCCTCATGGGGACCTTTCTTAGGAACCTTTGCATATCTTCTGAATTGCGTGTGAGAGAGTAAAACTCTGTCTTGGTGAGGGGGGATTTGAGTTTTAGGAACAAGAAGTCACTTGGAACTGTGCTTGGTGAGTAAGTGTGGTGGAGCTAAGTCAGGTGGCCAACGGTCAGAAAGTAAGGTGTGGCTGTAAATCCACAAGACCCAGAGGAAGGCAGAAATGACAGTCATCCTGAAATACACACGTATGTCTGGATTTGCTCTCTTGTTTGTCCTCTTGCCATTAGGTGCTCAAACACCGAGCACTTACTGTGTATTCTCACTGTGCACGCATTTTACATAGTAGATCTTAAATTAGCTCTTGCAGTATCCTTTTGAGAGGCGCAGTTGTCCCCATTCTACAGATGAGGAAGCTGAGGCTCTAGGGAGATTTACTGGAACTCAAGGGTCTCTGCTCTCTGGCTCAGCAGCACTTTCATGATCCCGTGCTGCCTCCGGCACGTTTGTTTAAAAACAGACTGGCAAGCACATGGTTGGAGCCACAGTCTGATTATAGTCACAGTTTGTCCAGAAAATCTTTGTCTACTGAATCTTTGGTGACTTAGAGATCAGAGATCCCTTTTGAAGATTGAAAGAAGCGATACAAAGACAAGTAAAATAAATATATGTCTTTTTCATGAAATATGCTAGGAAGCAAATACATGGATCTTGGTATCTTCAGGTCAAAAGTCTAAACCAATTCAAGAGGGGCTTGGATAAGTTTGTATAATTGCAGCATTGATTGTGCCCTCAGAAGTTGCCCATTCTGATGGCTTCCCTGTAACTTTCCAGCTGATGGCTTTCCAGCCAGTTTTGGATCTGTAGAGGCAGCCTCTCCAGGCATGGGTTATGTTCCTGGAAAGTGCTAGATTGTAGAGAGTTCTCCCTTGCCCTCACGTTTATTCCTGGCATGTTCCTCCTTGTTCTTCCCATCTCTTCTCCAAGCGTCCTCCTGTGTGCTAATGTCTGTGAGCTGATGCAGTATCGCACTGAGCGGCCCCCATCATACCTCCTCCCAGAAGTCACACACTTGATTAATGGGCCCTGAGATCAAATCAGCCTTCTGGAGTAGCCTCGCTTACACATTCAAACAAGAGCTGTTGAGCATCTACTGTGTGGTCAGGCCCTGTGCTAGAGGTCACAGGGGCACAGGATTGACACACCCTCACTTTATGCACTGACTCACTGAGTTTACCATTAACTAAGGCACCGAGGTCTTTTCGGCAAACCCTGCCTTTAGGCAAGATCTCCAGAGAAAACTTGATTAGGGCTGCTTGGGAGAAGTGACCCTCCAAGTCGCAAGGATTTCCTAACCGAGCAATCTCTCAACCCTTGACCCTTTGGGAAAACAGATGTGCCCTTGGAACCTGTGTGGGGAAGACGCCTGGCAGCCCCCCTGGCCTTTTGTGGAAGGCAGTGGGGTAATTGGGCCGTGGAGATGGGCATCACTCCACCGTGGGTTCTGTTGGAGGAAGGCCAGCACGGTGCTGGTGACCTGGGAGAGAGGCCCACCCGCCCTCCCCTGGCACGCTTGCCCCTCTGCCCTGCCTCCTGCTGTGTGCCAGCTCTGTCCTTTCCCTGACCCGACCTTTGGGGAAATTCTTCATTCATGCCTTAATCACTTCCTGTCTAGACCACATTCTCAGCTCTGGGAATCGGGGCCAGAGTAGTGGCCTGGAGCTTTCTCACCTTGCCTGTGGTTCTTCTCCCGTTGCCGTCCACCCAGCTCTCTCAGAGCCTGGGACATTTTTTGACTTATTAGGTTCCTGACAGACCACCTCCTCCGACCCTTCCCCGACCAGCTTCCCCATGGGTCTGGAGGTGACTGCCAGGTTTCTTTGTAGTGGGAAAGCCTCTAGGTTTGCTCAGAGAATCAGCACCTCAGATCCTTCTCAGCTCTTAGATCATCTTCTTCCCCTCCCTTGACTTCAGTTTTGGTCTCCTTTGCTTTTCTGTTTTGGTCTCTGTTTGGATTCTTTCACATTCAGGGGCAGGACAGCTGTAGGCCTATTGCTACCTCTCCGTATAGTGAAAGCTTTGGGGTCAGCTAGACCTCGGCAATGGCCCTAGCTGTGTGGCCTTGGACAGGTCACTTAACCTCTCTGAGCTGCAGGGTCCTCATCTATAAATAAAGGCAGTCATGTTATTTACAAGTGAAAACGCACTGAGCAGAAAGAAAGAACTGAACAGATGGGAGCTTCTTTTGGGCTGTGGTGGGTCAGGACTATGGTCTGGAAGGGGGCTGGAAAGAGTCACTTCCAGGATCCCTCCCAGCCCAGGGCTCCTGAGCTCTTGGATTTGGTCCCCATTGGAGAAGCTGGAGCCACTGGGAGCCTCCTGTTCAAGGACACCCCTATTGTCTCTGTGACCCAGATGCCTTCAAATGTCTGTTTGCACTGTGCTCAAGAAGCCAAGAGGTCCTTTGAAAAATATTTATATATTTTTAATGTTTATTTATTTTTGAGACAGAGGGAGACAGAGCGCGAGTGGGGGAGGGACATAGAGAGAGGGAGACACAGAATCTGAAACAGGCTCCGGGCTCTGAGCTGTCAGCACAGAGCCCGATGCGGGGCTCGAACTCCCAGACTGTGAGATCATGACCTGAGCCGAAGTCGGATGCCCAACCGACTGAGCCACCCAGGCGCCCCTATATATTTTTAAATCTCGAAAGTAATAGACTCTCTTGCAATACAGTGCAAATTAAACAGAAATGTATGAAATTCTACTCCCCAGAGTGAAGAGTGTGGTGGTGAGTATTTTAGACAAAAGTACAAATTGACAGTTCCATTTTACAAGGTTGGACTAAACTGGAGGCATTCTTGCACATTGCACTATTTGACTTACATAGTGCAGGGTGGGCACTCTGCCCACGCAATTTCTGCCCGGACAGCTTTCCTTTATTCTTTTCACAGTTGCATACAATTCTACCATGGGAAGGGGGGAATAATTTATTTTATCCACCCTCTCTTGATGGGCATCTGTGTTCTTTACTTTTTTATTACAAAGATGCTGCTGAGAACATCCTTCTGGTTTCACATTAATATATCCTCGTAAGTATTTCTGTAGGAGAGGGCATCAGAGGTGGAGCTGTTAGGTCTGTTAACAGTCTGAGAGCTAAATGTCAACATGTTGACTGTTTAAACTCCAGCAACCGTCCAGTACACGCTGGCTGTGGCCTTCGGGGATGCATGCGAAGCCCTCTGGCTGACTCTTCTTACCCCACGAGAAGTGACATGTCAGGTTGTGACACCTCCAAGGGAAGTTCACATAACTAGTAATATTTTGTCCTCTTCGGAGAATGTAAAATTGGATCTTTATTGCTTTTAACTAAAGGCCACTGCAGGATTTACGAAACAGAGAGCAGTGTAATCTTCAGTGGCATTTGGGGATCAAGTGGGTTTTTTTTAGCATGAAACTATGCTGAGCATGCCTGTTGGTTTACCTATAATGTCTAAAAATAGCTTCCTCCTTTATTTTTGGAGCAGCTAGTGCATAAAAAAAGAGATAAAAGTTCCATACATGTCTGTACTGGCGCGTAAGTAACTGGCTTTTTCTTGAACCGATTATGCATTAATGCAGTTAAAATTATCCGCGAGGAATGTGACAGCAAGGACTCACATTGCATGATGCTTCGATTCACAGTCTACACAGGGCTCGTGAAAGAAGCCTGTGAGGGACCTGGGCAGGGGCTGTCCCGTGTCTATATGGATGACCAAACCGAAGCTGAGGGTTCAGACACCCTAACCAAATTTTCACGGCTCCTGAGTCGGGTAGGAGCCTCAGGACTTCTGATTCCAAGTGCACTGTGCTCTTTCAGCCAGACGTTTAGAGGAGAATCCGAGCAAATGTGCAAACATCCCTCAGCTCACGGGTGGCTCCAAGCCAGCAGTGAGCCAGTGGCACTGGGCTGGAGATTCCAGGGGCAGTTAGGCAGAAAGATGGCCTGGGGGTGGGGGGGTGTTGGGCTGTGGAGACACCTGCAGGGGCCATCTGCCACCAAAGGTGAGGGTCTTGTGTTATGCTGTTTTCCCCACTATAAGGAGTGGGGGTGTAGAACACCGTAGAGAGAAGGGGAAGTCTGATTGTGGATCAGGTGTCTGCCTTTGGCCGACGCCACACTGAGAGTCTGATATAGTCTACTTCTGCCCGAGATGACAAGGACCCCTTGCCCAGACGTCCTGGGGAGGCTGTGGCTCCTGGCCTCTGGGACAGCAGAACAGCCGCTTGTGTTTGCTCCTTCACGATGCAGGTGACGCTATTTGCCTACTCGGATCTGCTACTCTTCACCAAGGAAGATGAGCCGGGCCGCTGCAACGTCCTGAGGAACCCCCTCTACCTCCAGAGTGTGAAGCTGCAGGAAGGTAGGTGTGGACCCGAGATGCCCCGGACTCCCTCCCACTTGCCCCGAGCTCCACTACTCTGGGTGGCACGGATGCCCAGCTCGGATCAGTGCCTCCGACAGTGGGGCTGCCAGCCAGCCATGGGGCATCTGAGCATGTGTAGTCGGGTCAGGCCCTGCCCCCGAGCCGCCAGGCTCTCCGACACCTGCCTTCCATTCTAGGCTGTACCGTACCCCCGGAGCTTTGCTGGGAGGTTTCTGTCCCGGGCACGTTTCAGGGAGGCCGTGGAGTGGAGTGGGAAGAGCTTTGGACTCAGACAGACCTGTGTTTAAACCTGGGTCCTGCCCCTCACCACCTTTGACCTTCGGCAAGTTTTACTCAACCTCTTTGAGCCTGTTGCCTCACATGCAAGTGGGGCCACCAGTAGGTTGCTGTGAAGATTAAGTTAGGTCAGGGGCGTCTGGGTGGCTCAGTGGATTAAGCATCTGACTTCGGCTCAGGTCACGATCTCATGGTTTGTGGGTTTGAGCCCCATGTCGGGCTCTGTGCTGACAGCTCAGAGCCTGGAGCCTGCTTCAGATTCCGTGTCTCCCTCTCTCTGCCCCTCCCCTGCTCATGCACATGCGCTCTCTCTCTCTCTCTCTCTCTCAAAAATAAATAAAACTTAAAAAAAAAAAGATTACATTAGGTCATATGCAGAATGCCCGGCCCACGCCAGGTGCCCAGGCCGTGCTAGCTGCCGCCCCCATTCCCCACACAGAACCCCAATGGGCGTGCCCCACTCCGTCGCCACCCAGCTGCGTCGCCCAGGCCAGAGCCCCAGGAGCAGGGAGCGCGTGGGAGCATGACGCGAACGTCTCCCGCAAACTTTCCACTCGGAGGAAGAGGGGAAGGGGAAGCCAGCTGGGAGTATCTGTTGAGCGATTTGGTTTGGTGCCTGAAGTCTCTGCCGAAAGGGGCTCGATTTCCTCTCGCAGATTATGAAAACAACAACAGACCTGTTTGAGTATGGGCGACAGGGGCAGGGAGGAAAATATTACCCAGCGAAAGAATTCTGTTTTGACGGGTTTTGCTCCAGGAAAACTTCCTGCCCGTTTGCAGACCTGTCCTGTGTTCCTGTGTGTTCGGCGCCCCCACTGTTCTTCCTCCTTAGAAACCCAGGGGGTGTGAGAACCTCCACTCGGGCTGCCCCGCTCAGGAAGTCGCTCACAACTTCTCCTTCTCTGTCTCGAGCTTTCTGCTGCCCACTGCCCAGGGCAGTCCCTGAGGGGGGACAAAAAGCAAGTCGCCTCTCCCGGGGCAGCCCTTTCCTTGGGGCGGCTGGGCCTGACCAAGGAGGTGAGGAGCGACCCTCTGAGCAAGTTCTGCTGGGACCCTGACTCCCCGGTGCCCACGGGAGGGGGCAGGTGAGAGCTACAGTGGACTCTGCCCTTAGCTTCCCTGCCCCTCCCTGTTTCCCTCATACCCGGCTTCCCCCCCTCACACCGTTCTCCCTGCCACCCCCCTGCGCTTGGACTCACACAGGCACTCGCTGGGCAGGCCCTTCCTCTGTGGGCTCAGACCATCAGGGCCCGGTCAGGGGTGGGCTGCTCGGTAATATGGGCTGACTGGTTGTAAGAACTGAGCCTTCACTCAGTTGTGCTCATCCTGCTCCTCGCTCGGGTCTGGGCCCCTGCGTCTGTCTGCTCAGCTTCCTGAAGGAGGGAGGGGAAAGAAGAGGGGCTCAAACTGGCTGTGCTTTGGGTGGGGGGTGGGTGGGAGAGAGAAGAGGGCAGTGGAAGAGCCGAGGGTAGTAGCTGGGTGTTTGGAGTCTGGGCTCGGCTTTGCTGCTAACGTGCTTCAGTTGGCCCTTTGCCTCTTCTGGGCTCCGGCGTCTCTGTGAAAGAAGGGTTGGGCCAGCCCTTTATGTTCTTCCCCAGCCCTGACATCCCCACACGGACCCTGAGGTTGCCGTGAGATGCTGGACGGTGCCCATATGTCCTACCTCCATCCTTGGGTGGGTCGCCTCAGCTGGGAATTGGTGGGATCTTCCCCTCCTGGAGCCCTCAGACCAGGGTGAGCCCCATCTTCCACCGGGTGGCAGCTGGTCAGAGTGGGTGGGGTGGGGCCTGAGGCGCCGCAGAGAAACCTTCCAGATGCTGAGCTCATGTGAACAGCAGCCTTGTGCAGGCATGGCTTCCTGGAGCCGGAGACCACATCCTCTCCCTGAAAACGGTGGGCTGAAGGTGGCCAAGGCCAGGACTCCTCAGGAGAGATGACCGCGGTCATCAGAGCCTATCGGGTTGGCCTGGGTGTGGGGCATGTGCACGTGTGTGCCTGTCCTGGGCTTGCGGGGCAGATGGTTTGGTGCAGACACGTTGTCTCGCCCTTCTGCAGCAGGTGCCAGCCAGCTAACAGCAAATGCGGCTCTCCGGGGACATGGCTCAGTGACACTGAGCACCCGGGTGCATATTCCATCGCTTACATTTCTCTCCAGGCATTGGTGGACCCCCCTGCCTCTTCCCCTGCCCCCATGCCCCGGAGACAGGCTGTGGGTCCTGGGGTCTGCAGAAGTTCAGTGTCCCCTTCTCCTGCAGTCGGAGTTGGAGCTGTGGGGTCCGGGGTCCTGGCGCCTAACTCCCTGCCATCTCCCTGGTGCCCAAAGAGACCTGCTGCTGTAGCAAGTGCCTGAGTGAGGCCCTTAAGAGATCCATTTAGGACCTCAGCTGGAGCTTCTGGTGGCAGAATGGTTTCTGATTAATGTTGCTTGTGCCTCGCAGGTGTGTCCCTTTCAAGTCAACATGTGTGGCAAGTTCACTTGGGGGCAAAGATGGTAACAAGGAGCACACTGGCCTTTCCTGCAGGCTGGGGCTGGCGAGGGCTTTTCCTGGGGGCGGGGGAGAATCTATCCCACCCAGGGACCAATGACTCCCGTGTGTGACTTGCCTGAATGGAGCTTAGCTCTGCTGGCCAAGCATCCTCCCAGGGTCTAGCACAAGGCACAGACATTGTGGGTGCCCAGTGAATGGTTATTAGGTGAAGGAATGCACGAATGACTAGAAGGAGACTAGAAGTGCTGCCCAGCTTGGGGGCTGGGGAGCAGCACCTTCTCCTCCAGGGCTCCCAGCTGGTGGTGGCCACTTAGACCTGCCCTCCTCCTGCCCAGCATCCCCCAAGCTTCAGCAGGTCCGAACGGCAGTGTAATGGGAACAGGCGGAGAGCTGGCGCTAACAATCGGGACATCTCCGGTCATCCGGGGCCCATTGTGGCCTCTTCCTGTCTCTGCCGCCCACTGGCTTTGCTGGTCTTTGTGTTTCTACCTTCCAGGCGGCCAGCATCCCACCCACTGGGTGTCTTCCTGGCCTGCTCTGGTCTTTCAGGATGGCCTGGAAATGTCCAGCTGATTCTTGGGCTCTCCATCTACCCCGGGGGGCCAGGAGCCCAGTCTTGGGAACTCAGCTGCGTAGGTCCCAGCTGCTGGACTGCCTTGGGGTTAAATTTAGTCAGTTGACAATTGCCGAGCACATCCTCAGAGCTCACCTCAGTGCTGGCTGCCAGGGCGACGACAGGGGAAGAGATGCACCCCCATCTCTGGGGTGGCGCCAGTGTGGGGAGCAGAAGTGTGATGCGGTGGTCAGAACATAGGCTTCGGAGGCAGCAGTCCTGGGTTCAAATCTCAGCTCTGCCCCTTACTTACTGCATGCCTGTGCACGTTGTTTTCTCTCCCTGGGTCTCAGTTTCTGCAACTGGAAAATGGAAACAACATGCCTCCAGGCTTGTCACGCAGGGTGGAGAGGGCTTGGAGAATGGCTGAGTCTGGGATCTCAGACCAGGCTTGAGAGGGCTCTGGAAACATGACAGAGGGGTCAGACCTGGGTGGGGAAGCCATCTGTGTGCCTCTGGGACCCTTTCTGCATGGCCCACGATCCTTGGGGGAGGGGGGGCGGGAAGCAGGGTTCACCCAGGAGCCGATGACTTCTTGTGGAATTTCCAAATGGTAAAGGCAGTTGGAACGTTGGGTGGAAAACCCACCTGTGTGCCTCTGTGTCCCTTGTCCTTTACACTCACCCCGTTTCCATACTCTGGAGAGCCCAGAGCCCAGTCTGATGTTGCAGAAGGGTTTCTGATGGCCGAGTTTGCTCTCCTGGGTCCTCCAGCTCGCAGCCTGCTTTTCTGCAGCTGGGGCTCCTTCCTGGCACCCTGGGCTCCCGAGTCTTGTTGTCCCTTTGTGAGGCTGTGAAACATGCTGAGCACTGACCCCATTCCGTCCTTCTCTCAGAGCGCTGCCAGCACAAGGCCGTGATGTGCAGTGGATTTCAGTGAAGGTTTGGGGTAATGTAGGAGGGTGGTGGTAGGGCGTGTCACAGCACAGGAAAAGTTGTCAAGCAATCATCAACCACCCCCTAGCCATTAGGGGTATGTAGTAGGCTGAGTTTCCCCCAACCTCGGCCTACTGTCTCCCTGAGACTCCCATTTCCTTGGCTTTCCCCTCCCTTCTAGAGCCTTCTTTCCTCTCACTGCCAGCATCTAAAACCCAAATTTCTGTTATTTTCTTACATAGAGCTTTTTGTTTCCCCCTTGGCACTCAGATCTGCTTCTGGAAAGTCAAGGAGACATCCAAGTATGTTTTCTTAAACAAAAGAAACCACCTTCCCTTGTCTCCATCCTCAACAAGGCAAGGAGTTGGCAGAAGCTTTCAAATGGGAGGTTTCTTTTAAGTTTATTTATTTTGAGAGAGACAGAGACAGCATGAGTGGAGGAGGGGCAGAGAGAGAGAAAGAATCGCAAGCAGGCTCCACACTGTCAGCCCAGAGCCCGACGCGGGGCTCCAACTCATGAAACCATGAGATCTTGACCTGAGCCAAAACCAAGAGTCTGACACTTAGCCCAACTGAACCACCCAGGTGCCCCTCAAATGAGAGGTTTCTGAAACATGATGGGGCCCTTTAGGTGGGGCCCTCTCTCTCCCAACTCTCTTTTATTTATTTTTTATTAAATGCTTATTTATTTTGAGAGAAAGAGAATGAATCCCAAGCAGAGCTTGGGGCTTTGATGTAGGGCTCAAACACATGAACCCTGAGATCATGAGATCGTGACCTGAGCTGAAACCAAGAGTTTCAGTAGAGGCTTAACCCACTGAGCTGCCTGGTACCCCTCTAAACCCTCCTTTAAATGTGGAGAAGTAGAAGGATTTCTTCTAAGTCCAAAGTGAACCCCCTACTTACTTACGGACTTTTTTTTTTTTTTTTTTTAAGTAGGCTCCACGCCCAACGTGGGGTTTGAACTCATGACTCTTGAGACTAAGAGTTGCACGCTCTACTGATTGAGCGAGCCAGGCACCTCACTTATGAACTATTTTTATCTGGCTCTTGCTGGCACCCCTGGCCCTAGGGATAGTTTTGCCCAGGGAACCACCCATGTACGTGCTTCCGGAGGGGACCGGCCTTCACCCACACAAGGGCCTTTTCTTAGGAATTGGCTTGACTGACTGTCTCTGTTACCTTGTCACCTTAACTTTGCAGCACGTTTTGGTTCACTGGGCAATTTCTTTGATTCAAATATATGTTGAGCCTCAGTTTCCTCACATGAATCATGGGTGACAATCACCCCTGCCCCGGAGGGGTGTTTACAAGGGTTGAGCTTATATGCGGACAGCGTTTGGCACCGTGGGTGGTGCATGGCACCGTACGTGTGTGTCGTTACACGTGTTGTACTGTTCTTTCTCTCAAAATGACACCCTGCCCAGTGAGGCCAATTGCTTGACATTCAGGAAATCAACCATGCCGGGCCTGTGCCCAGAAGAATGCCCTGGTGGGGAGTAATGCCAGGGTCCGGGGAGCAGCCCACAACGGTCAGGGAGGAGCAGGCCTTCTTCACACTTGCTATATCTCGAACCACACCGTGTGCTTCTGTACCTACGTGCCTTTGTTCATGCTGTTCCCACCTCCCGGAGTGTCCTTTCTTCCCATCTTGCATTCGAGTTCCAGAGGATCCTCTTCCAAGAAGCCGTCCCCAACAGGCTGGGGGCCTCTCTTGATCTTTGCATTTCTGAAGCACCCTGCCTAAATACATCTTCTGTAGGTGCTCTTCCTTCACTCTTCTGCTGCAGGAGCAGAGAGCCTGATGGTCCTTCCCAGCTGCCTCCCAGGTGGAGAGGTGGAGGATGGTTGAATCTGGGATTTGAGATTAGGACTCCAGGAAAACACCAGGGGGCTGGTCCTGGGCTGGGAAACCATCTGTGGGTGACAGCCAGCCCATGATTGGGGAGCTCACTGCACAGCCCACACATTCCTAGGTCCATCCAGCAAATGTGTGGCTCCTTGTTGAATTTCAAAATGGTGAAGGCAGTTGGGAGCATTTGAAGGAAAACCCAAATGTGTGCTGCCTCTGTGTCTCTCATCACAGGGAGCGGGGAAAGACGGAGGCCTCCTAAGGTGGACGACGGGTCCCCGCATGTGGCTGTTTGATGCCCAGAGGGTGCTCCTGGCTGCCTCTCATGAGGGTGGGACCTCAGCATTCCTTGAGTGAGGCCCACTTGTGGACAGAGGCCTTACTGCTGTGCCTCAGTCTGCTTGGCCATTAAGTGGGCTTTCCTCCAGAGATTCCCCCGTCCCCTGTGCTTGCCTCTTTCCTCCTCTTTTTCCAGGAAGTACTGCATACAGGCTTCTGGGCAAGGCAGCTGGCATTACTGGAGCAAGCTGCTTAGACTCTGCAGCCAACTCTAATGCAAGCCTTACTTTTTGTTTCCTCCAAGGTTCTTCAGAAGACCTGAAATTCTGTGTGCTGTATCTAGCAGAGGTGAGTCCTTGCCCCTGGATCAGAGGAGAGGGCTCTGTGGCCTGGTGCTAGTGAGACGACATTGGTCTGGGTCTAGTCCAGGGTTCTGGTGCCAGGCTCCACATCATCTTGTACAGTAGTCCTTGTCAGGTTTCTCCCCCTGTACGATGGGGACAACAGTCCCTACCTCAGTGCCTCTCACCTCTGCGTGGAAGAGCAGTGGGCACAGAAGTGCCTAGAGGGGACAGAAGGACGTTGTGATCCCCTGCTGAGGAACCTCTGGTCACCAGCGTCTGCGGGGTTCCCAGAGAGGGTGTGGCCGGACAGCTGTGCATCACCTTATTTACCTAGTTGGTAGCCCTCCTTCTGGAGATTTCCCCAATTCTTGTGCCTGCCTCTTTCTTCCTCTCTTTCCCGGAAGTACCACCCATGACCCCTCCTACAGAATCTTGTCAGTGTTTTAAAAGGCCTGAAGGTAATTGCATCTTTACCTGGGCCAGATAATGCAGGCTAAAGAAAATATTAAGTGTCCGTGTTTGGGGCTGGAATAATGTGGTTGGTATTCTTGGTTATTTCAGTCTGCTCAGAAGCTCATACGAGCAGTGCTATCCCTTTGCTGAACAAAATCAGGCAAATGACTTACTGCTTTGGAAGACAAAAATATCTTCAGACCAGGGGTTTAATCACAGAAGTCCATGGCTGTGAAAAAGTTGAGAGCCACTGAGCCATACGATGACTTAAATTTTCCGCAAATTTTCTGTTCCCGACCTTGGGTGTCTGCTAATATGAGCAGGGGCAGTATCTGTTCCAAGCAAGGATTCATTAGACCCATTTCTGTCCTCTGCTTCTGCTTGAGTCGGTCCCACCTCACAGTCTGGGGAACGGGCCAGTCTTATGGGACAAGATGCTGGGGTAGGGCATGGTCTATGCTGGCCAAGAGGAGTACACCCTTTTGGGAAGGAATGTGTATGTGGCTTGTGATTGAAAAATCATTCCTTTGTTTCCTGGCTATGAAAAGAGGTGCAGGCCTTCAAGAGTGTCCCCTTGGGTGAACAGATGACTGGGGGAGATGACAGAGTTGACCAGTTAGCTTCAGGGGAGAGCAGAGAGTTCCAAAGGGCAGTGGACATTGTTGGAGCTGAGCTGGGGACCTCGATTGCCTACAGTGGCAACCTGAGGGCCAGAAAGGCATTAGATGTCCTCCCCTGGGTTGGCACATCTCCACCAGGCATGGGAAGTATCTGGCAAAGGCAGAAAACAGCCTAGGAGCTGTGGACCAGGCTGAGAAATGCCAGAGCCCTGGCCCCTCAGCCTCACCCCTCTGGATTCCAGTTCTCTCTGGTAGGGGCTGAAATCAAGCTCTGGGTTCTTTAATGCCAAGAGAGCTTCCTGCCAGTCTGGTTTGTTTTCGTAGAGAAAAGCACTTCTGCTTATTGGCTTCCAGGGAGTTGTGACCTAGCTCTCCAAAGCTGATGAAGGGATATTGATCCAGGGGCCTTTTATTTCAGTAAAGCACCAGGAGTTCTGACCCAGAGGGGCTGGGAGATTGGAGCTCACAGGCATCCAGAAGCCTCTCTTTTCTCATAACAGGGCTGCTGCTCGTGAGGCATGTCTATAACAGGAAGACAAGATGCCTGCTTGCTCTGTAGCCCCAAACAGGCTCCACATGGTGGTTTTGGGTCCCCATGGGGAACCCCAAACTCACATCTTAATTGGAACTTCTGACAAGCGGTTTATCTTCATTGTCTAACATGCAGGGGGCACCCAAAAAGAAACCAGGGCAAGGGAGTCAGGATTTGGAGAGATTTTCCCACTTCATTAGAAAATCCCACTTGCCTGGGTGGCAGCATGCTGGGTTTTCCCAGCAGTAGGTCCCTGGTGGGATTGTCCTACGTAGTCCTTGGTCCTGGAGTCGCCATTCTCCCGGACAGGTATCCTTCAATCCCTGCAAATCCATGGGACAGATGCAGCCTCCCTACTGGCTTCAGAACACCGGGGGCATTGGGTCAAAGGGCATGTTGGTCAAGGACCAGTCTCTTCAAATCTGATCTTGGCTCTATTAATCGAAGAGCCTATGCTTTGTGGTTAGGAAGACCTAGACTTGAATCTTGGCTCTGCCATTTCCTAACTGAATGATCCGGGCAAGTCACATAGTCCTCTCTGAAGAAAGGCTGATGGGGCCTACCTGGCAGGGTTGTTGTAATGATTAAATGAGATTCAATAAGATACCCTGTCCAAGGCACTTAGCACAGAGCCTGGCACACAGTGAGTACTCCATAAATGGTAGTTATTATTATTGTCAGCTTCATAACAGGGGGAGAGCTTTTCATATTCATTTATTCTCCATTGGAGACATCACCAATGATTTATTGACCTTTTAAAAAGTAAGCTAAGAGGGATATCTCATGTTGCTTGTAATGTGCATTTAGAGTTATACAAATGTGGTAAGGTTGCAGGCTCTGGAGGAGGCCGAAGACAGAATTTGAATCTCCTTTCTGGAGGTCTCCTGCAGCATCTGACTTAACCTCTCTGAGCCTTAGTGTTCCCATCTGGAAAATGGTAACAGCTGTGCCTTTCCTTCCTACCTGTGTCATAAGGTTATTAGAATTAAATGGGAGGACTTTTGCCAAAGCAAATGAACAAATAGTAGCAGAAGAGGTTTTAGTTCATACGAAGATTATATTAATTCAGGAACAAGGAGGTAAGGCAAGATGTTGATTTTTTTTTGATAATTTTTTTTAATGTTGGGGTGCCTGGGTGGTTCAGTCGGTTGAGCGTCCGACTTCAGCTCAGGTCATGATTTCGCAGCTCATGAGTTTGAGCCCCATAATGTTTATTTATTTTTGAGAGAGAGAGAGAGAGCAAGGGAGGGGCAGGGAGAGAGGGACACAGAATCCAAAGCAGACTCCAGGCTCTGAGCTGTCAGCACAGAGCCCAACGCAGGGCTTGAACTCGTGAGCTGTGAGATCATGATGTGAGCCAAAGTCGGAGGCTTAACTGACAGAGCCACCCAGGTGCCCCAAGATGAGGGTTTTAAAGAGTCCAGGAGGACCTGGGTTTCTGGTTGGATTTGAGGATGCTCATGTTTGAATGCAGTTGTCCGGGCCCAGTGCTGTGCCATCAGGAGGTCCTGCCTCTGAGTGAGTCATGTGAGGATGCCTTCAGGGCTGTTTACAGCCTTGACCATGGGTCCTGGTATTACAGGGCACAGTGTGCAACAGCATCGAAAGCAATGAGGTGATCACATGGGGGATTAAGAGAGACTGTTCATATGCAGGCCGCCAGGCTGGCAATGAGGTCCCTGATGTGGACGGATTTCCACAGCTGGGAATTTAGCTTCCCTGGAGGGAGCTGGTTCTGTGCTCTCTCTCTCATCCAGACCAGCCTCCAAAGTTCCTTGAAAGGAACCTTGGGAGGAAAGGCCTTCCCAAAATGTTTGCCCATCTAAGACAGCCAACCCCTGGCCCCAGGCTAGGCCTGGCTTTAGGTCTTCGGTGCCTCAGAAGGCTTCTGGATTCTCTAGCATTATGGGGCTTTCAGCTTCAGGCTCTCAGAGCCAGACACCCAGCTTCCCTGAGCTCTACTGTTGGGACAGGTCATATGGTCACCATCCCAGGTAGCGAAATAGGACTTTCTAAAAGGAGATTATCCACAGGGGAGGGTAGAGGAAGTGGTTCTTGTGGATGTCAGGAAAATGGAGAGAGTCACAGCTTCTACCTTGCAAGTTGTTGGAAGAAGGACCAAGACCCCACTGGTGAAGTGCTTCACACTGTGTGAAGCATGGCGTGTGACGGGGATGTCTCAAGCTTAGGATGCTGACAGCTCTGTCACTGTGAGGGCTTTCCTGCACTTTGGTGGGAAGGGACCGCCATCCTGGAGCTTAGGGCAGGGCAGGTTATACAAAAAGCTACCAGTGAGCTCTGCAGCTGCTGTGAGACTCGTTGGCCGATAGAGCTCTTCTGAAAGCTTTGCAGGCTGGCTGCCTCTGGGCTCAGTCTGCAAGGGGGAGCGTTTCTGCCAGCCTCCTAGCTGGCGATGGAGCTCTCAACAGGTGGTTCTCCAAGGCTTTGGGTCTTTCTTCTGCTGCTCACTGGCCATAAGACCTCCCGAAGGCCTTAGCCACCCCGAGCCTTTGTTTTTCCCTTCCTTGAATCGGGAGTAACCGTCCAAGCCCTCTCTCCCTCTTCATGGAATTGTCAAGATCAAAATGAGAGCATGGATGGGGAAAGTGCTCTTTAAAATTGATGATGAGGTAAAACGAATTGTTATTTAGGCAGAATTCCAGGTTCAGAACAGAAACCGAGGAGGAAGTTTGGCTCGGGGAGATGAAGGGATTTGCTGAAGCCCAAACAGCTAGGTAGAGGCAGGGCCAGCTTTGTGGAGATGCAGCGTTTCCAAGCTGGAAAGGACCATGGTCCCTGCCTCGCCGCTCACCTCAAGAGCCAGGGGAGCCTCAAGAGACAGGTCGGCTCCCGCCCCCAGCTGGCTTCCGTGCGGGGAATCTTGGGGTCTTTCTTTGCTGGGCGTGTCCTTCCCCTGCAGTGGGTTGGGGGTTCTGAGAAGTGGAAGGAATCTGTTGTTAAGTGGTAGGATTGCCTCACCGCATCCTCCCGGTTCCCCGAAGCCAAGGGGCGGCACTTTGTTCCCTTTCTCCTCTGATGCCTTTAGGAAGATCAGCTTCTGGGCACTTTGGGGCAGGAGAGGCAGGGCTGGCTCCCCCGGGAACACTTAGCACAGGAGCCAGCCCCCGCCCTGAAGGGTGACATCCCTGGGGGTTGGGTGGGGTAGCAGAACAGAGAAGAACCCCCAGCGCTATTAGATGATGCTGGTAACCACTCCAGCTCAGAGCCCTTGCATGTGCTGTTCCTTCTCTCTGGAACGATTTCTCCCGAGCACTTGCCTTGCTGGCCCTTCAGAGAGGCCTTCTCTGACCACCAGGCTCAAACAGGATCTCTCCCTTTTGGCCTTTTCACAACTGATAATGTTATTTAATTGTTTATTGGCTTATTATCTCTGCCACAACCTGGGGGCCAAAGCTTGGTCTCTCTTATTTGTTTCTTCACCCCCAGGACCTAGTATAGTCCCTGAAAATCAGCAGGTGCTCCACAAATATTTATTAGATAAATGAAGTACGGGTAATAACAACAGTAGCTGCTGTTTGTTGAGGTCTCGGACTGCTCTCGTTACTTACCCGCTCACTAGCTCTGAGAGGGAGGGATGTTACCACTCCCATTCTATAGACTTTCCTGAGGCAGAGAGTCAGGAAGTGGCAAAGCTGGGATTCAACCAGGTCTGTCCAACTGCAAAACGGGGGAGGACCGCCTAGAAACACTGTTGTTTTCCTCTGTTCCAAGCCATCCAGCTCCTGCTCTTAGCTCCCTGGCTGAGCTCATATAATCACAGCGCTGTGGGGTTATAATCAAATTCCAGTGGAGTCAGAAAGAGCCTGCCGTCCTCGGACCAGCATGTCCTAGAGTGGATGATGGCCCTGGGCTTGCTGGACCGCCCCACGTGCTGACTCCCCAGGGGCCGACTCCCTGGGTCTTAGCAGCGCCCTGGCACTGGTGCCAAGGCTGGCCCGGGTTTGACCTCATCCCGGAAGTGCCTCCAGGAGCCAGAGCTCACCGAGGCCGTTACTTGCCAAGTTCTGCGCCAGGCCAAGGTGGAAAAGGCCCTCCCGGAAGGACTTTCTGGTCTAGTTGGGGAGACGAGCCTGCACTTAACAAGGTCAGATAGCAAAGCGAGATGTAAACGACAGCAGTGCCGGTGCCCAAGTCTGTTGGCGTGCTGCAGAGCTGAGTCGTCATCGATCACACCCAGCTCATGTGTCAGGCGCTGGTGGGGCTGTAGGAGGCCACATGACCATGCCTGCAAAGACTTTCTAAAGGGACCCGAGTTTCTGTTTGCATTCTGTTGGTGTGTCTGTCCAACTGCCCATCTGATCTCGGCCTTGTGATCAGAGAGTGTGCTGAGGTGGGAGGAGGGGAGGTTCTGCGAGCTGGAGGAGGGGTCCTGGCTCCACAGAGCATCAGAGGGCTGGAGACCTTGGCCCTCTGGGTTCCCCACGTGCTCCCCCAGCTGCTGCCTTGTGCTGCCTGTCCCCGGGGGTGACCTCACCATTGCTGCCCTGTGGCTCTCCACAGGCCTCCACTGTGTTGGGAACCAGCGCCTCCCACCCTCCCCCCAACCCGCGGGCACACCGCTCGCTCGCCAGCTGGCCCCCAAACCGGCTTCCCTGCTCCTCTGGCTGCCTCGATGTCACTGGGGATTGGTGTGCATTTGTGGCTTTTAGCGGGCATTCCCCTCCCTGCTTCAGCCTCGCCCTCTGGGGCCCGGGGATGGGCTTGGGCCTGGGAGCCCCCTGAACCAGGGAGCAGCCCTGACCATCCTTTTCTCTATTTTCCCTGACGTCAGAAGGCAGAGTGCTTATTCACTTTGGAAGCGCACTCACAGGAGCAGAAGAAGCGAGTGTGCTGGTGCCTGTCGGAGAACATCGCTAAGCAGCAACAGCTGGCGGCCTCGCCCCCGGAGAGCAAGGTAAGGGCCTTGCCAGTGGCCACAGCCCTGGCTGCCCGGCTTCCCCTCCGCCAGCCTGGACCCTCAAGCCTCCGAATTGAGCTTGGGACCAGCTCCAGCTTAGGACTTGGATCTGAGCAACAAGCTGTTGGCAAGGAGGCCCGTGCTTGAAGGTCTCTCCCCTTTGGCGTTTCACTGGGTCTGTTGAGTGGATTTCGATTTCACTGGGTCTGTTGAGTGGGTTTCACACTGCTCAGGTAGAGTGACAGAGCCTAATGGAGCATGGCCATCACCTCTCGGCTCTGTCCGATGGTTTGCCTGTGGCACGGTCTAATTTGGATTGGCCTGCGACTGCTGCCTGGCATGTGGCCCCCCTTTGCTATTGGATAGGTCATGCCCAGGGGCAGCAAGCTGGTGCCTAACACTGGCCGAGGGGAGGCATTGTTGGGAGGAGATGTCTGAGACAGAAACTGTTCTAATTCGATGCAGGCCGCAGCCAAGTGGAACCAAGTGGAGTTTGCTGGGGACTGGGGGCCGGCCAGCTGGAGCATCACGGAAGGTCAGAGCCTCCCAGCTGAGGCTGACCTGAGATAGGCACCCGTCAGCTGGTCCCGTGCCCCTATTAGAGGGGATGGGACGGGACCCGGACCATAGCCGTCCCCTTTGTCAGCCGGATGCCAGCCACAAGGCACGGTTGTATTTCCCATTTGAGGCCCACGGGTGGCTTCTCTTAGGTGGAAGCGTTGGAAATTTGGGGATTTGGTTTAGCTGGCTGTGAAAGGATCTGAGTTGCTGGTCTGTTGGCTCAGGGGGAGAGGGTGAATGACAGTGAGCGCTAGCCGGGAAACTCGCTGATCTCCTTTCTTCTCCCCCCTGCTTCCAGCAAGCATACGGCGGGGGCTGTGGGGACAGGCCTGCTGAGGGCAGAAGGTTCCTGGGCAGCCTCGTCTGGAATGGCAGTGGTGCACGGCCGCTCCCCAGCTCTTCCCTAAGGAAGGGAGTAAGAGTCTGAGAATTCTGTAATCCCAGACTTGAAAGTTATCTTGTTTTACGCTAGCCAGGGGCAGGAGTAACTCTGATGAGGGAGGATAGTGGGAAGAGGGGGGGGGATTCGAGTCACACTCTACTGCTGGCTGGTGCTGTGACCTTGGGCAAGTCGCTCTACTACCCAGTGCTTTGGCGTCCCCGTCTGGGGACAACAGTTCCTCCTCCGAAGGGTTGCTGGGAGGATGAAATGAGATGGTGCATATGCAGTCCGTGGCACAGTGCCCGGTATGCAGTAGGTGCTCAATCAATCATAGTTGATGGGTTGCGCACTGCCCCCACCTCTGTCCCAGCTGCTTCCTGCTACCGTCCCGCTGTCAGGTTCTTCTACTAAACAGAGACCTGTCTCTGAGGCTGTAGGCTGCCGGCTTGGTCACGGTCAGAAACCAGGCCACTCTCTTCACCGGGGTGGTCCCTGGGATGTCCCATGGCTGAACTCACACCCCCAGCTTTCTTATATTTGGCGCTTAGCTCTTTATGGTCCGGGGGAAAGAGTTCTTTCCGCTTTAACTTCAGAGTTTGCAGGCTCTGGAGTACATTGGCAATAATCTTCTCAGGGCCTTGGGAGGTCTCTCTGTCTTTGGTTGGGAGGAAAGTTTGAGCGACTGAAGATAGTCTGAGTTTCTTTTCTTTCCTTCCTTTTTTTTTTTTTTTTAAGTTTATTTATTTATTTTGAGAGAGAGAGAGAGTGCCCAAGCAGGGGAAGAGGCAGAGAGAGAGAGGGAGAGAGAGAATCGCAATCACTGTCAGCGCAGGGCCCGATGAGAGGCCTGAACCCGCGAACCGTGAGAGCACGACCTGAGCTGAAGTCAGACGCTTAACCGACTGAGCCACCGAGGCACCCTAGTCTGAGTTTCTGAGACGGGCTCTGGTCCCCGTAGGCTGCGGATTTGGCTGGCTGATGCTGGAAGGGCCTCAGGGTTTGGGGCCTGGCTTCAGGGCCATGCCAGGACATACAGGAACCCTGGGCTGGCAACAGTTAGACACTTCTTCAAATCAAAACTCTTGAAGTGTGTATTTAATGGAGAAGCTGTGTGTTGGGTGGAGAAGCATAAAGGAGGGCTTAACCACTGAGACAACCTCAGAGTTGCCTCCTTGCTGAAAATGGGGCCCTGTCCCAGCCCTTGCACATCCCACTGGCTCACTCCTTAGAAAGGAGTTATGTAAACATCTTTTGTTAGGTGAGCCCCTTGGGGTCTCAAGCGCAAGCTCCCTCACCCCCCACCCCCGGCATATACACTTAAAGAGCCTTAGCGACTTACTTCTTCTCGTGTCTTCCAAAAAGCTCCCTGAGAGAAGTTCCGGTAAATATGATTTTCTCATCCCGTAGAGTGGCCTGGTGGCCGTCCAGCTGGCCCAGCAGCTATCCACCAGTGCTCAGCTCTACCAGGTCCTGGCAGCCTCGGAGGTGACCACGGATGTCTTTGCCAAGGGCTGGTCCACAGCCTTTCTGCTAAGGTTGCTGACCTCCAGGGAGACAGAAAAGGGAAGGCCAAGCAAGCAGTGCTCAGGCCCCAGCTTCTTGCTTTTCAGGCAGAAAGAGTCCCACTTGATCAATTCGTCCTGACTGAGTAGCATGCCTTTTTTTTTTTTTTAAAAAAAAAAAACACCTTTTCTTTGTTCTTTCTGGGAATGCTCCACCTTCTGCTGTACAAGGGAAACTGCTGGCCAGGCTGCTCCCTGCCCTAACTCAGATGCCTCTCCGGGGGAGGAGGGGTTTGCAAGACAGCTCCCCAAAGTCTCATGCTGCCCCTTCTCAACCCTGTTCAACAGTGTTTGCTGGCACTTTGGATTGAGGGACTCTTCAAACATCTCAAGGAACACAAAGTTCTTCCCAGATTTGTGAAACATAAATGGGATGCCCTGAATGTGAAATGCTTGTTGGGAAAGGTAGAGGGACCGGGAAGAAGGTGGATGCAAAGGACAACATAGATGCAGGTACCGCCACCTGCTCTGTGACCTTTGGCAGCTTCTTCCTCAGTGGTCCCTCATGTATTGGTCAGATGGCTCTTTCTAGCTCTTGGAGCTTTGTGATTATCATGAAAGCTTACCATGGAAGATGATCCTGGAGGGCCTGGGTTCATCCAGTCTCCATCAGGGAACCAGACCCTGCGGATTTCCACATGACTTGACTGCCTGTCAACTCTGCTGCCTTTAGGGCCCAGAGCTTTTCTTTCCCCTCTTGGGGGTGCGGCAGTCACAGGCTTTCTGTGCTGTGTCTGAGGTGCCTGTGGGTTGCAGCTGGTGGGGAAGGGAGGATCCGGCTGTGGCAGCGTGGACACAATGAGGCAGTCAGTGTCCAGCCTCCATCCCTTCTCTGGGGGCCCCCTTGCCTTTCTCCGGCTCACTTTGAGCTGACCGTGGTGGGGAGGAGGCTCCGGGGTCGGGTTGGCCTGTATGAGCTCTCCCTCTCTCTGTAGAAATGAATGACCCAGCTTCCTTCTGCTTACCACACCCTTCTTTCTTATCAGAACCCCGCCCACTTGCTTCTTTATCTGTTTCTGGAGGGAACCTACCTTTCTTCTGCCTGGGATACCTTTTACTAGACTCCCTGCCACAGGGAGTGCTATGATGCTTCTAATCTAGAATAACTCACAGGTGGTCCTGCCTGTGGCCACTGAGGTTCTGAGCCAGTAGGGAGAGACCACTGCATATTATTTTGGTCATTCAATCAAATATACATGATAAATGCCAGCTCTGTGCCAGATGCTAGGTCAGGTCCTTTGGGGTCACAGAGATGGATGAGACCTGTCCTATGGAACTCTCCTTTAATGGGGCAGAGGTGACTGGGAGTGGCAGTCCACTTATTAAAGGCGGTGCCCGATGGGACCTAAGAGCGGTCCGGTGGGGTCACGGCTGCACATCGATTGTTTGCTCGGTGAACCTCCACTGAGCCCCCACCACGTGCACAGCACTGGCCCGGGCGACGGGAAGCCTCCGAGGAGAGTGGGCTCCTGACAGCCATCAGGTATGAGAGGAGTGCGATGCAGTACCCGCTCTGTTCTCAGGGTGCTCCCTGACTCGATGGTGCGAATGCGCGGACGGATCTGCCACACTCTTTCCCTGTGAGATCGCAGTCCGGTGGTGGAGACAGATATGCCAACAGATTGCTCAATAATAATATGGCAGGCGATATGGGAAACGTAAACTCTTACCACTCTGTGACCTCAGGGGAGGCACCGAGCCTTGCTGAGACTCAGTTTTTTCATCAGGAAAGTGGACGGATTAACAGGGTTCTCGTGAGGATTAACTCATGCAATGTGCACACAAGAAGAACTCTATGAACTAGCTGCTATTATCATTATTTTAAAGCTCTGTCTGTATAGGAAGATTCATCTAGTGGCCTTGCTTATTGAAGCTGAATGCTGCTGCTCTGCGCTCATGCGATGATCGCTCCGTGCCACTTCCTGGTAACCACCTGCTGTATTCCAGGGCCCAGGCAGGGAAACTGAGGCCTCCTGGGTCTGCTCTGGCTGTGAGACTTCTCCCAGATGTGACGCCGAAGTGCATGCCACCTTGTCGTTTCCACTGGTCAGCTAGAGGCGGGGCCCCGGAGATGCCAGGGTCTGTCTGGGCACCTTAGAAAGGAACAGGGGCAGGTCCTGGAGTCAGGCAGCCCTGGCCAGAGTAGACAGCGAGCTAATTCCAGTTCTGTCTGGTTCCACAGAAACTCCACCCTTATGGCTCTCTCCAGCAGGAGATGGGGCCTGCCAACTCAACCAATGCTACCCAGGATAGAAGCTTTACCTCATCAGGACAGACTCTGATTGGCTGAGCAAACCCAAGGGCGGGACTCTGCTTCTGGCAACTTAACCCTTTCTTGGGCATCCCCTACCACACAGTAACCTCACCTCAACTGGACCCAAAACGGAGGACCAAGATGGTGGGCCTCGGGTCATCTGAAGGGAGTGGCCCCACAGGTGTGTGTGGACTGGCACCAGAAGGACCACAGTGGTATGAGAGGCCCTGTGGGTACAGGCACACTGGCATCAGAAGGTCCCAAAAGGAGAAGACTCAAACCTTTTCCCTACAAGGAAGAAGGAGAAGAAATAGCATCTGGGCTTCCTGCGGTTCCAGTGCCTGCCTTGGGGGCAACAGGAGAGAGGTTGGCAGAGGTCAGCCCTGATGGAGAACAATCTCATCGTCCTCCACTGCCAGAATATATCTCCACTCATTCACTTATTTTGCATCTGTACTCATTCATTCATTTCTTAATTCAGCGGATATTTTGGGGACATCTACTTTATGCCAGGCTCTGGGCTAGGAGCTGAGGGTTCTGTGGAGAATGAGGTGGACATAGTCTCTGCTTCTGTCAAGATTTCAGTCCTGGTAGGGGAGCGAGCATTAAATAGATCAACACCAACACATACACACATGCACACACGTGATTACAAACTGATCATCTACAAAGAAAAAGATTCCTTTAAGAGAAAATATTATTTAGGTTGCTGTGTGTGGGGGGTTGTTGGTGGGGGGCAGTGAATATATCATAACTTTTAGGTTGAGACCTGCAGGCCAGAAAGGGGTTAGCCAGTCAGACTTTGGAGAGAGTGTTCCAGCAAATGGAAAAGCCTGTGGAGAGGAGAGATGGGAAGGAGGTTGGTGTGCTGGGGCCAACAGAAGCCAGGCCAGTGTGGCTAGAGCTGAGTGAAGAGGCGGACCAGATGAGTGAGGGCCAGATCGTGTAGGGCCATGGTGGTTAATGTTTTACGGATTTCATTCTAGATACAGTGGGAAGCCACTGAAGGCTTTGAGAAAGGGAGTCAGTCTCAGGGACATTTCTAGAAGATCAGAGGGCCCAAGGTGGCATCCAAGTGGGTAGGAATAGATGAGTTAGGGGGTCCCTTCAGTCTTCCAGGGGCTTGGTGGCCTATCCTAGGTAGGACCTAGGACCCTTCTGAGGGGCAATGGTTGCCTTTCCTAGGTAGTGGTTGGGGAGGTAGGTATGTGAGTTTCCAGACCCTTGGATATGGTGGAGGCTCTGGGATAAGAAGAGAGAATTCCCTGCCCCCCACCTCCCCTTGTTCTCCTCTACTTTGTCTTGCTCTCTCAGTGACCTACTAGGACCTACTAAGGGACAGTGATTAGAGCCCTTCCGGCTCACTGCCTGGAGCCCAGGGTTGGACAGCTCTCATACCATTCTCTAACTGTCAAGACCTAGAGGGAGGGAAGCCCAAGGTCACGGGGCTGAGTGACATAGCTCGTACACAAAAGGTATGTGTAGGACCATAGTCACTTGCATAGAAAAAGGGGGTCAAAGAGGCTAGAGAGATGGCTCAGACCAGAGAAGCCCCTGGACCTTGGGTGGTCTCTGCATTGTGTCCTAGAAGGCCGTCTCAGTGTCTTTAGAGAGGGCTCTTATGCCTGGTGAGGTTGCTCAGCTGCTGTGGCCACTTGAACTCCAAGAAGCATGGCCCAGAAGAGACTATGTCCACCACCTTCCATTTAGGCAAGATCAGACATCCCCTGAACAGGGGATGGGATGTATCTGCCAGCGACCAGGCTGATGCCCCCACCCCGCAGGGGAATAGGCTGGGGCTGCAGTGGGGCAACTGATACACAGCATCTGTCAGCCAGGACTCAGCCCGCAGGGTTAATTCTGAGAGGCGGAGCGGCTGCGTCTGCACAGACAGCAAGCTGCACTTTGATTTCATTTGATTCCCTTATAAAATGACATTAAGGGGAATGTGAGGCCCAGGAGAATCGCCTGTCTGGGAAGGCAGCGACCTTGACTCTGCCAGACCTGGTGACTTACCTCTGTCCACCAGACAGGTGCAGAGGACAGGAACCCTGGCCATTCTCTGAAATGGAGAACGAGAACATAACACCGAGCCCTGGGGACAGGGCTTTCCTCCCATCCGGTCCTGACAAGCTGCTGACTTGGGGTCCTAGGCCTAGCCACTTCCAGGGGGAGCAGACGTCAGCTCCTGGAGGGCCTGGGCCAGTCTTCCCGGTGACTGTGGTGAGCCCCAGCGCCACTGCTGCTCTGCCTCTCAAATCGATAAGACAATTCATTTGGCTTCATGGGCTGGAGAAGATGAAACATGACCGGGTGGCCACTGCTCTTCGGCATCCCGGTCCGTCCCAGCCATCCAGGATGATGAACATGCTATCGAAAGTGCATCTGAGAGTCATAATCACGGGAAACATGGCTGGGCCCCGCCCTCCACATAAATCATGCTGAGAAGCCTACACAATGGCCTCTTTCCTGATGGTCCAATTGTCTTCGTTTGGTGTCTGGGGCTTGGGAGCCGGGAGGATGGGAGCACAACCATTTATTGTTGAAAAGGCCATCTGTGAGATTTGAATACAAAGTGATCCCTTAAGTTTCCTTCACACCCTCTGGTCCCGTTTTTTGTGTTTGCTTATGTCTCAGGCACTGGGTCTTTTGAAACTCTGTCTCTCCTGTAAACAGCCATGCCCAGTCTCTGCTGGCCTGGCCTTTTGACCCTTTGGGAGCTGGAACCTATCGGAAATCATGATGACATTTATTTATGGACGTCTTGTAAAAAAAATTCTTTCTTTAAAATATTTTTCATAAATTCTGCCACCAAAGCCCTCATTTCTTACACACGGCACCTAGTGAAGGCAGAGGGAATTTGTGGGAGGGTTCCGTACAGGGACAGCAGGGGCTTCTGAGATAGCGACTGGGGTCCCCAGGCATTATCTCCCCAGGCCACCAGCAGCCTCACTGTATAGATGAAAGGGACTAAGACTCGGAGAAGTTAAATGATATATCCAAGCTCACACAGCTAGTAAGAGGCTGAGCTAGTCTTCAAACCAAAGCCTTTCAGCCCTAACCCATTGCTGTTCCCAGATGCAAAGTTCTACTTTTTAGGGATGGAAGTAGAGAAATCAATCATCTCCTGGAAGAGGCAGGAGGGTGATAGCCTTCATGTAGAAGCCATGGCCCTTTAAGCTCTGGAGGAGATGCTTTAGGATGAATGAATGAGACGTCTCCTCCATATCGCAGAGAACAAGCTTCCAAAGTTTGTGTGTCTGAGGGGTGGCCCAGAAAAGATCAGGAGCTTCATGCCAGATTTGATATGAAAAGCGGGGTGGAGCTCCTTAAGACGGGATCACAGGGGCACCGGCACGGTCGGCTGATGCCCCTTCCCCTTTGGAATCTGGTGTTTAAGAGGATCAGCAGACACAGTATTGGGTACCCAGCAGCGAAGGAACTGTGGCCAAAGGCAGAAAGGGACAGCTTCAGGTTCAGGACCTGGTATGGTTGAACATGAGTCTTGGAAGCAGGCCTTTGACTCACCCTCGCTGAGGGTGGGAAGAGTCTGCTCTGGGTTGTGGGCCCAGATTTTGCTAATTGACTGGTTCCAAGTCTCAACCAAAAGTACCTGGGAATCAATTGGACTGGATTTCAGATATCCCCTCAGAAAGCACAGTCTTTTCCCTGAAAAGCTCAACTGTTTTCCCATCTCTCCAGCTTTCCTCTCTCTGCTGCTTGAGGCCCATTTGGCTACGGACAGACCACCTGCTTCACCGTCCTGCTTTTTGCCTCGGCTATGGCGCTATTCTTGTTTTCGCTCTTAATGAAGACAGCATGACCTTACCTTCCATCCTCTCTTGACCTTATCTTCCCTTAAGCCTTTCTCTGAGCAGAGCCACCATCCTGCAATTGTTTCCTTATCCTTGGTTTAAGGGTAGAATAATAACACTAGGTGATTCGGGGAGCAGTTATACGGTGATCTGTGTTGTCCCTCTAATCCTCACTACGGCCTCACAAGGTTCATCGTCCCCGTTACACATCGCCTCTCGTTACACCCAACTGGTAGATAAAGACGCCGAGTCTTAGAGAAGTTAAGAAACTTGCCCAAGGACACACAGCTAGGGTGGCTAGGATTGGTACATGGCAGCCCAGCTCCAGAGCACCTGCTTTTGACTGCTCTGTGCTATTGCTTCCGGGCAATCACAGACCATCCAAGCTGTGTCCAGACCATTTGGGAAGCTGTTGTCAGAGTAAAGCCTAGGTCTCGGCGTGGACCTCAAGTCTCTTCCTGGGTGCACTGTACTCCTGCTTTGTGGTTGCAGCCCAGCCACGCTGCATTATTTCCCCTTCTAACTCCTGGTGCACATTCACATTTAGGCTGTTTCTTCCACCCAAGGTTGCCTGCCCTGCTCTGCTCTCCCTGTCAGACACAATCCTCAGCCTTTAAGGTCTGGCCACTCTCCTGAGACACCTTTCTCAGGCGTGCATCAGAAGTCATGGCTTCCTTCTCTGTGCTCCCATGGTATTTTGTTCATCCTTAGCACAGTGTGTTAAGCAGATATGTCTCATCTGCAAGACTGAGCTCCTTGGGAGCCAGTGGAGGTCATAATCTTATTTATTTCTTCTTCTGTGACTGCCCCATCCTTACTACATGCTCAGTAGATGTTGTAGAATTGAATTGGGTCATATGATTCAAGCCTCTCATATTCTAGAATTTAAATGAGGAAACTGAGGCTCAAAAAAAAAGGAAGTGACCTGGCCACGGTCATGGGACAAGTTAGTGGCCAAGTCAGAGTTAGAAGTCAGGTCTCCTGACTCTCTTGTCTCAAAGCTTTCTCTGTTGTACCTCCAATTTGTGAGACCATAGCCCGGATCCCCACTTAGCTTATTAAGCAATCTGGCCAGGTTCATTTCAGGGTCATAGATACTACCGTATTCCGTGCTGACTCCTGGCATGCTTGGAGGCGAAGGAGAACTGACCAGAACTGCTCTCATAGTTCTCTTCCCCCGGTGTGTGGGGCTCCCTTCTCCCTGAGCCCCTTTCCCTCAGAGAAAACTGGAGCAGGATTCTGAAGGTCTTGGTTCGAATCCTGATTTTGCTGGTAACTCACTGTGTGGCTTTGTGCAGATTGCTTTATCTCTCTGATCATCTGTTTTCCTTACCAAGAAAAATGAGGGAGTTGAATGTGGGTGATCTTCAGGAGTCATCTTCAAAGCCTCAGGACTTTAACAGCACATTAAAAGAAGAAAGAAAAGACATTTTGGTCTTCACATTGAAACAAGGGTGTATGCGCGTGGATATATACAAATGCTGTACGTGGCTGATATTCATCACGTACTCGTGACACATAGGTATACTTGTGGATTTTATATGGGAAGGGTCCTCATCACCGGTACCCACATTATAAACACACCCCTGCCTCCTCCCCACCCATAGATGCCTCCTTCCAGGCTGGCCCCTGGGAAGCCAGTTACAAGGAGCTCTCCAACCCAGAGTCTTCCCCTCTTCCTTCTTCCTTTCTATGCACTGCACTCTTTTGTTTGAACTTCACATATATATGTATGCACGTATGTTGTTTAACTTTCCCAACTACTGAGTTTATGGCCTAAGCTAACTTTCAAGTGAAATCTGCAGTAATCAATATGCAGTGCCTTTCATTTCTCATGTGGTCAGATTCTCCTTTGGACTCTTCCCCAGAAGTCACCATTGACTTGTTTCGTTGACTTTACTGTGCATCTTCTTGTACTCAAACCCTGCTGCAGGTAAACTTTCTACGACAGTATCTTTGAAATGTCCGTGGTTTTCTGTTACGGTGTTCTGTTGGTCCTTGTGGAAGAACATTCAGGGTTCAGTGGGCTAGCCTAGGAAGCTGACCACCATTTATAACACTGATATCAGGGGGAAAATGCATTCCGAGACCCTAATCAACTCTCAGATGGACTTTGGGAACACGACTCGGCACATATCCCAAAGCAGATGAACGTAGCGTTTATTTTATGAACCACTAGAATTTTGATAGAACCATAGACCCTGGGAACATGGAACTGAAAATCATCCCTCCTCTTACACCAAGATCAACTGATTAATAAGCTGATTTATAGAAACCAAGACCAAGTTGGGGCGCCTGGGTGGCTCGGTCTGTTGAGCGTCTGACTTCATTCAGTTCAGGTCTCACTGTTTGTGGGTTCGAGCCCTGCATTGGGCTCTGTGCTGACCATTCAGAGCCTAGAGCCTGCTTCAGATTCTGTGCTTCCCTCTCTCTGCCCATCCCCCACTCATGCTCTGTTTCTCTCTCTCAAAAATAAACATTTAAAAAAAAAGAAGAAGAAAAAGAAATCAAGACCAAGAGAGGGGTAAGAACTTGGCCAAGGGCCAAGCAGTTGGTCTAGAGTTCTAAGTAGGATGCAAACCCCTAGCTTTGCTCCTCTTTAATGACTTTTGAAGACTCGGCCAGGTTGATGGCAGGGAGGGGCACAGATTGTCCTAGAGATGCTCCCCTTGTCTCACTCAGCTGTGTTGTCACTAGGAAAAGTAAGTCACCACTTCGGGCTGTAATGGAAATAGTGAGAAAGAAATGGTCCAGCTCATGGTCCAGGGGAAGAGGTTGTCTAGTCAGCTGGCTGGTCTATAAATTCCGGGTGTGTTCTTGCTGCAGTGGAATGAATGGGGCCGCTGTTTTACCTGGAGCTCTGGGCATGGCAGCGCTGGTGGAGATGCTCCCTGTGGTCTGTTCTAAAAATAGTGGTGGGAATGTAGCTGAGGGGAAGAGGAGGGGGCTCCTTTGGGAGCTGGGTGGGGTGCCTCACCCCCTTCCTCTTCCTGCCGGGCCCTATGTGAGGAAGGGCCAGAGATTCAGAGGACTTAGATCTGGGAGGGTCCTGGAGCCATCAGCCTTCACACCCCGTCCTGTAGGCCCAGAGAGGGGAAAGGACTGGCCAGAATCGTCGAGCCCAGGGAGAAGGTCCCAGCTGGCAGACTCTTTTCCTCCTGCTGCTTTAGCAGGGCAGCTGCAGGCCCTGTGAGATTTTCTCTTACTGCCTCTGGGCGTGCACAGGGCCTGGGAACTCCTGGGGCCGGATGTGGTTGGGCTTCCTGAAAGTCGCCCAGCAGGCGAGGAGTACCGGCTAGTCTGCCCCAAGCCCTGACCTCTGCCAGCTGGCCTTCCCTTTGCTGGTGTCCCCACCCTTGCTAACTTGTTCTTCTGTCGCGCCCTGGACTGTCTGCAGGGATGGTGGACAAGGGCCTATAGGGCAGAGGGCCTACCAGCTCAGGACCTTTCTCTGCCCTTCCTCAGGAGCAAGCAGACCTAGCCAAGGTAGAGGCAGGGACCTGCATTCCAACCCCAGCACTGCTTCTCATTCGCTGTGCAATTACTGGGGATCAACTCGCATCTGCCAGATGAGATGCTGATGGGATTCTTGTGAGGATTAGAGGGGATGGTCCCTGCAAAGTGCCTGGCATGTAGTAGGTACTCAGTAATGGTAGCTGCCATTGCCAGATCAAGTGTGAACACACGCTTGACTTTCTGCAACCTCCTTTCCTGGGGCTTCTTCCGATGGAGGCATGGCAGGTGGTTTTTTGGGGTTTTTTTTTTTTGTTGTTGTTATTTTTGTTGTTGTTTTTAAATGCAGTTGACTTTTTTTGTGTTGTTACAAAACTGATTCATGTTTATTATGAAGAAAACATTTAATACAGTCGAACCAGGAGAAGGAAATGAAGTTCACTCTTAATTCCAACACCCAGAGATAATCACTGTTAACATTTTGGGGTGTATCCTGTCAGGCATTTGTTTCTACACACATATATCTACTTTGCAAACTGGGGTTACTGATGCACGCAACTTTCTAACTTGTTTTTTTTTTTTCCATTCGGCAACGTAGTGTATCCATGTTTCCATGTCAATAAATATTCTTCTACAACATCGTCTTCAGTGCCTGGGGAGTATGTTATTGAGTAGGTGAAATATTTTTGTTTAAATAATCTCCAGTCATTCAACATTTAGGTTGTTTCCAATTTTTCATTGGTACAAACACCTGAGATAAAAATCCTTATAGGTACTTCTTGGTATCCCCAGCATCATCTAGTATGTACATGTTTGACCTTCCACGAATATTTGTTGAATGAATGAATATTTTGTTCGAATAAATTCCAGGTAGCAGAATTTCTAAGCCAAAGGGTATGTATTTATATAAAAAAGGTTCTTGATACTTATTGCCAAAAGACTCCCTGGAATGGTTGTACTGATTTATGATCAGTATCTTATTTTTATTTTTTAAACTTTATTTATTTACTAGGAAGGAAGGGGCAGAGACAGAATCCCACGCAGGCTCCACACTCTGTGCAAAGCCCGATGCAGGGCTTGATCTCAAGACCATGAGACCATGAGTTGAAATCTAGAGTCAGATGCTTAACTGACTGAGCCTCCCGGGTGCCCCTATGATCAGAACTTTTTTTTTTTTTTAGTGATCAGTACAATTTATTTTATTTTGAGAGAGAGGGAGAGAGAGAGAGAGAGAGAGAGGAAGGGAGGGGCAGAGAGAGGGAGAGAGAGAATCCCAGGCAGGCTCTTTCTGTCAGCAGAGAACTGACGGGGGTGGGCAGTGGTAGGGGCTTGATCCCAGGAACCGTGAGATCCTGACCTGAGCCGAAATCAAGAATTGGTCACTTAACCGACTGAGCCACCCATGCTCCCTTTCGATCAGAACTTTACATTGGCTGGTGTATCCTGCTTTGCCCAAGACTTTCCCTTTTTAGCACAGAAAGTCCTGCTTGCTGAGAAACCCTTTAGTCCCAAGGAAACTGGGAGTCTGGGTGAGAGAATGCCCGTTTCCCCACAGCCTCACCAACAATGCATTGTTACATTTTTAAGGAGGATAATTTCCTTGATTACTGGAGATGTTGAATATTTATTTATATGCCTTTTAGTCATTTATGTTGTCTCTTTTGTGAGTCGCTTGTTCAAGTATTTTTGCACATTTTTTTTAACTGGGCTGTTTATTAGTTGACAAGAGCTCTTTATATAATAAGGATTTTTTGTGTTTTATTTTTTTATTCTTTAAAATAATGTTTTAGATGGTTTTGGATTGATAGGTAGTCAGTCATGTCTATAAATTGTTTTCATAGCAGATTTTTGAGATCTTATCCCTGTATCATAGAATTCATTCATTTAAAGTGTATAATTCAATGTTTTTTTTTTTTTTTTCCCGGTGTATTCACAGACATGTACGACGATCGCCACAATCAATATGAGAATATTTTCAGTATCTCCAAAAGAAATCATACCCTTTAGCTGTCATCCCTCATCTACCCCAGCCCAAGGCAGCTACTAAGACACTTTCTGTGGGCTTGCCTATTGTGGACAGTTCACATAAATGGAATCCTATAATATTTGGTCTTTTGTGACCAGCTTCTTTCATTTAGCATCATGTTGTCAGGGTTCATCCATATTGGAGCAGGTGCTAGTGCTTCATTTCTATGACTGAAGCCTATTTCATGGATGGATGGAGCCATGGATATACCACATTTTATGTGTCCGGTCATCCATCGATGAACACTGGAGCTGTTTCTACCTTTTTTGCTATTATGAATAATGCTGCCATAAATGCTTGTGTGCAAGTTTTTGTGTGGACACATGTATTGATTTCTCTTGAATATATACCTAGCAGTGGGATCCCTGGATCACATGGCAACTTTAACTTTTTGAGGACTTGTTAGACTGTTTTCCAAAGGGGCTGAATGATTTTGTATCCCCACTGCCAGTGTGTGAGCGAGCGTTCCAATTTCTCTATAGCCTCTCTAGCAACACTTGCTATTTTCCCATTTTAGAAACTATAGCCATCCTGGTGAGTTTGAAGTAGTATCTCGTTGTGGTTTTGAATTGCATTTTTCTGATGACTAATATATCTATAAGTTTTTTTAAATATTTTTTTTTGGTGGGGGGTGGCGCCTGGGTGGCTCAGTTGGTTAAGCGTCCGACTTTGGCTCAGGTCATGATTTCGCGGTTTGTGAGTTCGAGCCCTGCATCGGGCTCTGTGCTGATGCCTCAGAGCCTGGAGCCTGCTTCAGATTCTGTGTCTCCCTCTCTCTCTGGCCCTTCCCCTCTCAAGCTCTGTCTCTCTCTCTCTCTCTCTCTCTCTCTCTCTCTCTCTCTCTCTCAAAAATAAATAAACATTAAAAAATTAAAAAAATATATATAAACATTTGCCTTTGATGCTGTAGTCTTCACCACAGGATTATATAATCTTCACTCCTTCCCCCCCTTGAATGGTATGGTTTTATTTTTCAAGTTTTACCTCCCTCCTCATTCCCTCATTAATGTGTCTATTCCTATAGCAGGTTGAGACTTAATTACTATAGCTTCATGATAAGTGTCACTTGTGTTACAAGACTGCCCTCCCATTATTCTGCAGAATTTCCTCTGAAATTCTACACCCTAACTCTAGTCTGCCAGGGGTTTTACCCTTACCTTTTCCATAAATGTATGTCAATATCAGCCATGACACCAGATCTAGAATAGTTTGTCCTCACCTCCGACTGCCCATAGTGAATGTGTTAGATAGCACATACTTCTCTTTGCTTTCCTCTGTGCCTCCTAGGGATTGTTGAAATCGTCTGGAACTTTAGTTTCTGTTACTCTTTTTTTTTTTTTTTTCCTGATTTTTACCATTTTGAAACATTAGTCCTGTTATTAAGAGTCATTTATTTAGGGGCACCTGGGTGGCTCAGTCAGTTAAGCGTCTGACCTTGGCTCAGGTCATCATCTTAAGGCTTGTGAGTTCGAGCCCCACATCGGGCTCTGTGCAGACAGCTCGGAGCCTGGAGCCTGCTTTGGAGTCTATGTCTACCTCTCTCTCTGCCCCTTCCCCACTCACATTTTGTCTCTCTCTCTCTCTCAAAAATAAATAAACATAAAAAAAGAGTCATTTATTTAAATTGCATTTAACGGGGCGCCTGGGTGGCACAGTCGGTTAAGCGTCCGACTTCAGCCAGGTCACGATCTCGCGGTCCGTGAGTTCGAGCCCCGCGTCAGGCTCTGGGCTGATGGCTCAGAGCCTGGAGCCTGTTTCCGATTCTGTGTCTCCCTCTCTCTCTGCCCCTCCCCCGTTCATGCTCTGTCTCTCTCTGTCCCAAAAATAAATAAATGTTGAAAAAAAATTTTTTTTAAATTGCATTTAACTCCTCAATTATGTTATCAGCAGTTAAGTGTATAAATGTTTCCGGTTTCGTTCCTCCCCCATCTCTCAGGTACCCACCGTCTCGTTGACTCCTTGATTCTGATTCTTTTTTTTTTTTTTCTAGAGGGCTCTCCCAAGTAATTTTTCCAGAAGGGGTCTGTGGGTGGCATTCTTTCTTAGTCTTTGTAAGTCTGAAAATATTTGCCTTCACATTTGAGTCATCCCTTTCCTAAGTAGAGAGAATCCGACTAGAGTCCTTCTTCTCCAGAAACCTGAGAGTGATGCTCTGTCATCCTAGCCTTTAGTGTTGTAAGAAGCGCAAGCACTCAGCTGATTCTCTAAGGTTTCTTCATGGAAACTAGCAGGATTTCTCTTTCCAATCTTGGGAATTTAGAAATGTCACCAGATTTTTTTCTAGCTGTTTGCTGTCTATTGGTAGTTTTTCCTGGAAGGCTTTCAGCTGGTATTAGTTCAGGCAAACAGGTGAACGGTGGTGGCATTCTCCATACCAGGAGCGGTCGAGAGGGAACAGTTTGGGTGACAGGATCGTGCATCCCGACTGCAGGTGTAGGTACTGTGATGGAGGCCTGGTTCGTGGGCTCTCGTGGAAACAAGAACATTTAGAGCAAGGCTTCTTTAACCACCTGTGGGGACGAGCCTCATACTTTTATAAAATTCACACCACATGTGATTCTTCATGCCGGTTTGATAACACCTGGACCAGCCTTGTAGCCTATTCAGTAGGCCCAGTCCACTGGTCTTGCGTTTGGGTATCATGGCCGTGTGAAATTGCTACAGAAGTTTCCAAACGCTTGATTTTGCTGATTACCGAATAGCAAACCAGTAACAAGAAGTTGCAGATCAGTCCCATTCTGTGGACCACACTCTGAGTAGCACTGACCTAGTCAAACCCCAGTGCTCATTTTAGGAACAGGGAAGCTGAGGCCCAGAGAGGGGATCGGTCTTGCCCTGGAGCTCAGAGAAGACAGCAGCAAAGTCAGCATTTCAGTCTGGTATTTCCTCTGCCGACCCTCTTTTGCAGTGGCCTGGGCCTAAGCCCAGCAGTCCAAGCAGCGAGCAGACTCAGGAGGCACTGTGTCTAGCAGCCAAGGTCACGGGGCTGGCCTCCACATATCTGAGTTGGTGGCTCTGTGCTGAAGGCTTCCCAGGAATTTGGTAGTCCAGACCCGGCCTGACCCTGGAGCTCGCACAGCGCAGTGGGTTAGGGATCGCTCCCCAAAGCCTGAAGTCTCCCACCAGCATGAGGCTGGTTGGACTGCAGTCAGGAAGGGAGATGGCCTAGGCCCTCAGCCACCTGTGTCCCTGCAGCTGCCTAAGGTCAGGCTGACACTACCGAGGTGACAGCGATGTGTGCCCAGGTTGGAGGCAGAAGCCAGCCAGGGACAGTCTCGGGGACGGCTCTGCGGGTGGACATTTGGTCTCCTGGCTTTTACTGCGTGTGGGTTTCTCCTTGTGGTTGGGCATCTAGCTCCTGTGAGCAGATTGGGAATTGGCCTTGCTGTCTGAAGTTGCTGAGGAAGAGGAGGATGGCAGGAGGAGGAAAGAGCCTGGGGAACGTGACTTGGGAGCAGAGCGCACAGGTTCAGAGGCCAGGCCGTGGGGCCATATGGCCTGTTTTGCCACTGTTTTTGCCATGTCACCTTTCTGTGCCTTAGTTTCCTCATGCGTAAGATGAACCTGTTGCTCAGTAGATGGTAATGACTATCACCTATTAGTCCATGCCAGGCACCATGTCAGGGCTTTCTTGTCCATTAGACCCTCTGCAGATATTTTCACATTTAACTTTACTCTTAAAAAAATTTTTTTTAGTGTTTATTTATTTTTGAGAGAGAGAGAGAGAGAGACAGAGTGTGCGCAGGGGAGGGGCAGAGAGAGCGGGAGACAGAATCCAAAACAGGCTCCAGGCTTTGCGCTGTCAGCACAGAGCCCGACACGGGGCTCGAACCCACGAACTATGAGATGGTGACCTGAGCTGAAGTTGGATGCTTAACCGACTGAGCCACCCAGGCGCCCCCATTTAACTTTACTCTTTACATCGGCCCTCTCAAGGTGAACTCGGTCATTTTCAGAGCATAGCCACAACGACAACACAACAATGACGTCGTTACTTCCTTGTTGTTACACACTTACCGTGTGCGGGCCACTCTGCGTGCACCAGCTCATTTGGTCCTCCACAGGGCCCAGTGAGGCAGACTGTAATAGCCCCATTTTACAGACGAGGAAACAGAGACTCAGAGACATTAAAATGACTTGCCCAAGATAAGTCACACTCAGACATTTTTTCTGGACTCCAAAGCCTGTGCTCTTTCTAAAACCCACTGACTGAACTCATTCCTTTAGTGAGAGAGCCTGGAGGCACCTGGGATTGGCCACTGAAAGTGGGGGAGCAGAGCTGGGCCCGCTGGACACCCCTCTCTAGCCTCATTTTAGAGATGGAAGGCTGAGGCCAGTAAGGGGGAGGGGTCTCACCTAGGATCTGCAGACTACAGGCCAGAAACCCCATGCATTTGAACTTGAGGATGCCTGCTCTGTCCTGTCCCACCTCACCGCTGGCAGTACGGACCCCGAGAACAAGGCTAGTGCCACCAGGAAGAGCCAGGTACATGCATGTAGCAAGTGGTAGGAGAGCGTGCCCCCTGGCATTAGGGTCACAGAGACCAGAACAAGGCAGGACAGTCCCTGCCTACAGTGTCAGCACCAGCATCAGCGATGTTCATCCTCCAGGTCAGATCTCGGGAGCAGGCTGCTTCCCTGTCTGCCTGCGTCCACCATTCTGAGAACAGGCTCCAGCGCACGTAGGGATTCAGTGGTCACTGAAATAACAAATAAATGGGTCTTAGCTGACTCTTCTGTGGGGAGGGCCATTCCAAATGGAATCTGTAGACCTCTAAACTAGGGAGGGGCCCTCTCTCTCTGACCCTTCCCATTCATGCTCTGTCTCTCTCTGTCTGAAAAATAAATAAACGTTAAAAAAAATTAAAAAAAATTAAAAATAAAAAAAGGGGCGCCTGGGTGGCTCAGTCGGTTAGGCCTCCGACTTCAGCTCAAGTCATGATCTCGCGGTCCGTGAGTTCAAGCCCCGCGTCGGGCTCTGTGCTGACCGCTCAGAGCCTGGAGCCTGTTTCGGATTCTCTGTCTCCCTCTCTCTCTGACCCTCCCCCATTCATGCTCTGCCTCTCTCTGTCTCAAAAATAAATAAACGTTAAAAAATAATAATAAATAAATAAATAAACAAACAAACAAACAAACTAGGGATGGGAGACCCAATGAGTAAGAGCCCAGAAATTCCTAAGTGAGTTAGCAGATTTAAAGCTTGGGCTGGGGTGGGTGTGTACAGATAATTCTACAGTTTCCTAAGGCAGCTCAGGCTCATCATCCTCTTTTATAGTACGTTGGGGCAGAGGCAGGGCTCTGTAGAAGGTGGGGCCAGCATACCCCAGCCCAGGCTTTCACTGCCCCGACACCCGAGCACAGGTCTGGCTCCTTCCTGTTCTGGGAAGAATGAACACCCGAGCAGCTGCTGGTGGAGGCTGGGGTGGTCTTAGTCCGTCATATGCTCTGGAATTCCTGGGACCACACCTCTCCCTGGCTTGTGCCTGGTTTCTGCCATAGCCGCATCACCCTTCTTCCCAACCCGGAACAAAAATCTCAGTGGACTTTGGATCAGAAGCCAGGACAGGGAAGCTTATTAAATAGCCTTTGGCAGGTACCCTCCTTTCCTTGAGGAGGGCATTGCCAACACTTGGCCTCCCTTAAGTAGAGTCTGCAGGAGAAAGGAAGGGGGTGGGTTTCCATTTGTGCAGGGCTCATGATGAGGTCTTGGGGACACAACCCCACGCACGTTGCAGTGGAGGCAATAAGGGAAACCGGTGGATACCTGGCCGCGGTGCGCTCCCGGGGAATGGCCTGTCTGGGTTGCCTGGGCTGCTGAATCTCCCTGGGGGCCTCTCTGGAGCCTTGGGCTTTGGCTGGGCTGCTGCTCCCCGCCCCTGAAATGGGAGGTGCATACACACAGGTTTCCTGCTGACCCTCCCTGGTCCTAGCCTTGGAAGCTCCTGCCAACTTGTCCGAACAGTGAGAAGTTTGCCTGCATGATTGGGCCGTATGGCCGGCCAGCTCCTCAGGATAGCTGGAGGGCTTGTCTGTTGCAAGGGCTGCCCTGCGCAGTGGACTGTGCTTGACCCCTAGCTCTGCACTTACTAGTATGTGACCTTGAGAATGTTTCATAATCTCTCTGCCTCTGTTTACTCAATTGTAAAATGGGGCCATTAGACATCATCTCTGATAGGGCTGTGAAGGTTTAATGAGTCAATAATTGGCAAGTGCTTTGAACAGTGCTGACACATAGTAAGTGTCAAATCAATGTTTGTTAAATAAAATATGTAGATCCATAAATGGGGCCCAGGCCCTGAGTGCCCAGATGCCGATCCTGGTGGCCCGTGGGCCACCTAGATCTTGCCGTTTCCTAGACCCCAGTTCCTCCTGTGCTGAACAGCACCATCATTTATGTAGATCTGAGAGGCATTGGGGTGCAGTGGAAGGAGCACTGGACTGAGAGTTAATTCCTGGTCCCAGCCCTGCCACTCAGTTTCTCTGTTTCCTTGGAAAAGTCACTTTCCCTCTCTGGGCCTTAGTTTCACTGTCTGTAAACGGGGAATAGCAGTGAGAAACCTGCGAGGGCCTTTCTGGCTTAGATAGCCTGAGTGTCCATGACTCCTTCTCTTGCCCCAGACTCTACACCGGGAGGCCCACCTGCTTCTCTGATTTGTGTCTGGAGCTCTGGAGAGGCAGAGAGCAGTGGCTGTGTGGGCTCCCCTAGGCAAGAAGCGCTCTCCTCCCCTGCTCTGGCAGGCCCCTGGGTCTCAGGGCACTGAACTGCTGGGTCTTTTCCTCATTATCCTTGTGGTCCAGAGCATCGATGAACGCATTCTGGATCTGTTCTGGACCCCGCTTCCTCGGCTGGCAGAGCTGTTCTGCCCATGATGGCACAGTGTCTAATTACAAACTCACTAGTCTGGCTGTGTGGCTGACGTCTGTCTCCCTCAGGAACTTTGTGAGTACAGGGCCCCGGTCTGTCCGTTCTCTACTGCATCCCGAGGGCCCAGCACAGAGCCTGGTGGGTAGTTGGTGCTCCAGAACAGTTTGTTGATTGAGAGGTGAAGACCCAGGTGAGACCTGTGGACTCCTCTCATGTTAGAGAACCCTGTATTCAGGCTCTCCACCCTAAGCAATCTTATCTCAGGCACCAGAAATTCCACCCTGGGCACCAGTCAGCCCCACTGGAACTGCACTCTTTTGGACTCACCTTCTTAGTTTCCTAGAATGAGGTAGACCCTGCTCCCCAGGAGCCTACGGGATGATAGTCTTCCAATCTGGAAGGTTCTTGGGCCCTGCAAGGGCTGCCTTGGCTCTGCCCCCGGGGACAAGACAAAGTATTGGTTGGAGTCTGTAAGTGACCTGTTCAGATGAGGGCTGTTCCAAGTGGGTCCTGATACAGGATGTTTTCTTACACCCACATGCATGCGTATGTTCGTATGTGTGAGATAAAGCAGGAATGGAGTCAGAGACAGAGGCAGGGAGATGGGCATAGATAGACTTTCAGAGCCATTGAGACTAACACAGGAAGAGTAAGAGGGAGAGGATAGCACTTCAGCCCAGGGCCACCAAGGCGGGGTGAGGTGAGAAAGAAACACAGGGGCTCCTTCTGCCTGTCAGTTTTTCCGTGTGACGCCCCAGGGTGCCTGCCTGTCCGGCAGTAAAGCATTTTCAGGTTGGGGCTGCTGTGGGATGGGCACCCCCAGCCTTGGCCCCACGCATAACCCAGAGCGCGATCGCTGACATCAGACAACCAACTGCAGTGGCCATTGCCACGACATCAGACAGCTCAGTGCTGGCAAAGCAGCCTCCTGCAGTGGTGAACTCTGCAAGGGCCATAGGAGCGGGTAGCCTGGACTTGGCCCGACTGGTGTTCAATCCTGGCTGGACAGCCAGCTAGCTGCTCTGACTCTATTTGGGCGCCGTCTGCTGTCATTCTGGACCTTAGATTCTTTGTCCATTGAGTGGGGCAGTAATAGCCCCTGCCTCACAAGGTGCTGTGAGAATTAATGAGTTCACGTTTTGGGAATAATGCCTGGCATGGGATCATTGAATGCTCTCTGAATCCCACAGGTGGGCAGGTCAAGGGTTGTCAGCCCCATTTTACAGATGCGGAAAGCAAGGCTCAGAGGTGGACAGGGACTTGATCAGTGATACCCAGCCTCCTAGTCCAAGGCTCTTTCTTCTGCCTCCCACCCCCTCCTGCCACGGTCCCTCTGTTAAGGGATGTCTCTCCTTCACTTGTGGCCCTAACTCCCGAACTGTTGTAATGTGCCCCTCCCAGCCATGGGACCGTGGGGGAGGAAGCCCCACGCTCTCGGTCCATCTGATTCCCCAGAATTTGACATACAAGAGTGCTCAGCTCCAGCTACACTGGAGGGTGCTGCTGTGCGCTGAGTGAAGCAGTTGCTCCCCTATCCCAAGGCAGCGACATTCTCGGAATCAGCGGAGTGTTGGCTGCAGGACCCCCAAGTTAAATTGCAGCGGTGTGCCGGGATCCGAGCAGTGTGGGGGTGGGGGTGTGACGGGAAGCCGCGGCGATTGGCTCCATCCTGCCAGAGCAGCAGCTGCTGGCTTTGCACTGCCCCAGCCGGGGGAGCCGTCAGCATGCGTGTGGGGTGCACCCGGCTCCGGATCCCAGTGCCCGGGGCTGCCGCCGCCGTCGTGAGTGATGGATGCCTCTCCCTCCAGGGAGGCACTTGGGGGCCCAGCCCAGGCCCTGGGGACGGGCGCAGGGGAGCCAGGGCCCCGTGAGCGTGTGAGCACGTAACCCGGGAGCCGGGGCCCCTCGCAGGCTCAAGGACTGGCTGGCCGAGGACTAGAACGCTTCCTGAGACATCCCGCTCTCCTCCTCGGATGAAAGTGGCTTGGGAAATCAGAGTTTTCTACTTGATGGAGGAAAGAAACCCAGAGCGGCAGCCGCCGGCTGGACAGGGTGTGTGTCTGGAAAGGAGAAAGAGGAGGAGGAGGAAGAGGAGGAGGGCAAGCAGGAGGAGGAGGAAGAGGAGGAGGGGCGAGTGATGCAAGGGTTTTGAAAACGCTACCTAGATGTGGGAGGTGGAACCTGGTCATTTGGTTCAGCTTTTCCCAGCAGGTATCGCTCCCCTGGGGAACTTGGGTAAGTCCATAAATAGCTCTGCTGACACAAAGGAGCTCTGTCTGGGGAAGGCAGCCGCTTGACACGGGCGGCCGGGCGGCCAGGAGCTGCCACAGCCACGGCCGCCCGCCTGCCCGCCCGCCTGCGGGAGGAGCCCAGTGGAGACCGGGCTGGCGGGCTGGCCGGCAGGAGCGGCAGCTAGGAGCCTCCTGGGTCCCTGCCGGAGTGAATTGGGTAGGTGCCTTGGTGACAGGGTGTGTGTGTGGTGTGCGGGGGGCTCTTGTCCAGGCCACCCCATGCCCCTGTTTCTATTGTTTCCTCCCCAGGGCAGCCATTGATGGCATGTTGCAACTAAATCGTGTGTATTATGCTCTGAGATAGCTGTGTGTGTGTGTGTGTGTGTGTGTGTGTGTGTGTGTGTGCGCGCGCGCACACGCACGTTTGTGTGTGCGTGTCTGTCTTTCTCAGGGTCGAGGACCTGCAGGGTTAGGGCTATTCTACCACTGTGTGCTGCTCCCCACTTCCAGGCTGGCCAGCCGGCTTTTCTTTCTGGGAGAAAGGAATGTTTGGTGACCACAAGTTGGGACACTGCCTGGAGAGGGCGCGTTCAGCCAGCCATGCTGGTGATCCTGTCAGGGATGCTGACCGTACTCCAGGCACCAGGGATGGCTGCTTTTGCCTACTTCTGTGTCTGGGAAGGAGGTGGCCTGGGGGAGGGCAATCTCAATGGGGGGCTTGGCTGCGATTCGATAGACTTCTGCTGAAATGTACACAGGAAACACAAGCGGGGATGCTCTGCCTCCTGAGCCTCTTGGGAAAGGTCCTGCACCTGCTCCCTTGGCTCCAGTTGAGATCTGTAGGGAGGGGGTAATTGTTAGAGACCTGCTCACCCCGCAGAGCTAGCCACTATGAGGGGACAGAGGCCAATTCTTTTATCAACTTGGAAGCTCCCCATCTCTACTCTTGTCCTGAGGTGTCCAGGAAGAACCTTTGTGCCCCGGGACCTTAGAGCTGTGGAAGAGCCTATGGTCCAGATTGGGAAGGGGCCATGTCCACGCTGCAGGTCTTTGGCCGGGACCAAGATAGAGGACTTCTGTCTCCTGGAACAGTGAGGACAGGATACATGGGTGCCATTACCCTACCTGAGCTGCGTACCTCCCCTCTGAATGTCGCATTCCTGGCTTGAGATGCCTAATTAAGTACAGGGCCACCGGCCCCTTCACGGAAAAATTTCCACATCCTGCTGCCTTCAGGCCTATGGCGGGGGGCTATCTGGCTCCTCTCTTGAGATGGCTGGAGTGGGTACATCTCTTGGAAGGAAGGAAGGAGCTTCAGTGCCTGCCCACCAGTGCCTGTGGATCCCAGCTGGGGCACTGCGGCCATAGTCAAACTTTCCACCAGGGCCCCTGGAGTCCTCTGCACCCAGCCAAGGGGCACCTCCCTTCTTCCCCAGCCCTAGCACGTGGCATGGCTTAGCCCGGGGCGGGCCCTTCAGGGAGCCAAGTTCCACAGCAGGGCTTGCTTCAGGCCCAGCCTGGCATCTGAAATAGCCAGGGGGACAGTGAAGACGGAGGCAGCTGAGGCGAGTGACCCCCTGTTGGGAAGCCTTCGGGGTCTCGAACCAGAAATCCTTTCGGGGGCTTCCGATGATAGTACTTGGTATCAGTGAAACCATCCTACCCTCCAGCTTTCTTGCCTTTGTGCGTATCCCCGCCTCCTGGAAAGCCCATCTCTTCTGTCTAGGTCTTGATCCTGGAGAACTCAGATTTCTACAACTAGAGCAGATACTGCTGTTGGAACCTGTCTCTCCATTGGCGGTGGCACCCAGGGCGATTGCTTTCGTGTCCTATTAGGTCTTCTTCATCTCTGAGTCCCTGGGCCTGGGGCCCAGGACATGGTAGGAAAGGGTTAGGATGGGCTTTCCTTGAGGACAAGCACTGACGTCCGAGTCAGTTCCTTCTGCCCACCTCCTCGCTCTTTGTGGCGGATAGTGGGCCCTATCAACTTGAGGACCTGGTGCAGAGCCCCTTGGGAGGAGGAGACCTAGCTTCTGTGTGAGGCCAAGGGGCTATTTTGATGCCACAGGGCCAAGGGGTTGGGAGGTGGGATTTGACAGGAGGTGGGACAGGGAGAATCTTGTTTTCAGCCTATCTGAGGCTGAGGTCGCCGTCTCGAGAGCCCACCCAGGAGTCATACTGGGCTGGGTGGTGTTTACGTGGTCTGGGTCTGGGCCATGGAGGATGGAAGGGGAAGCCCCGGCTGCTTTTTTTTTTTTTTTTTTAATTTTTTTTTTATCTTTATTTATTTTTGAGAGAGAGACAGAGTGCGAGCAGGGGAGGGAGACACAGAATCAGAAGCAGGCTCCAGGCCCTGAGCTATCAGCACAGAGCTGGACGTGGGCCCCGAACTCACGAACCGTGAGATCATGACCAGAGCCGCAGTCGGATGCCTAACCGACTGAGCCACCGGGGCGCCCCCCAGCGGCTTTGAATGCAATGTCCATGGTCCTTTGCACAGACTGCAGCGGTTTGGATCCGAGCTTGGGCCCCCTTGGGATGGGGCCCCACCATGGAGGTGGATCTGGGGTTTTGTGTGAGGGTGGTTCTCAGCCAGTGGTCCGCCTGGCTTCCCCAGAAGAGGCACAGTTGAGGAGGGAGTGCCCATGCCCAGCTGGGTTCCTGGAGGTTCTTAGAGCTTCTTCCCATTTAGTTTCCCAAGGCCCTGGAGATGACTGAGTCCATTTGCTTTCTGGACAGATAGGGGACTGAGGCAGGGGAGGAAGGACTTGCCTGAGGTTACATTAAACTCAGCAGCCAAGTGGGCACGAGAACCCAGGTCTCCGGTTCCCCAGCTCAAATCTCTGTGTCACACCAACTGGATGACTCAGAGTACCTGGCTTTCATCTTGATGTCCCCCCTTTTTCAGACTCCCCCGTGACACATTCCTTTCTAGAACCCCTCTGGCTTACCAGCTAGAACCTGGCTTTCCTCTGAAAAACTATGTGCAGTAGAGAAAGCTCTTGTTTGGCCAACAGGCCAGAGACTGAGGCACATTCTAGCTCCTACTCACTGGATGATCTCAGGCAAAATTCCGCAACCCCCCCCCCCCCCCTGCAACCGGCTCAGTTTCCCCTTTGGAGCAACCAGGAGCTAGACCTTGCAGCCACCCAGTTCTTTGAGTCTCTGTAGACCCTCTTCTCTTCTGGGCGTTACTGGTCAAGGCCAGGGTCTGGCTTAGCAGGAAAGCAGCCCCTAACCTGTTATTCAGGCAGTTTTGGTCAGAGGCCTTCTCATGCAGGCTGGAGCCCAGGCCAGGGCTGGGAGGTTTGTTGTTGTTTGTGGAGCCAGGCCGTTTCCAAGATGTCATTGCTCAGGGAAAACCGTCATTCCTCCCAGGGATAAACAAGGCTGCTTATGGCTCAGCCCGCTAAGCCCAGAGAGGCTGGAGCCACTCACAGCAGGCCAGCCAGGCTCAGCCCCAGGGAGCTGCCACCTTCTCCTGCACAGCCAGCTGCACCCAGGCGTCTGGGATTGGGGTGGGGGTGGGGCAGGACTGGGGAGAGGGGTGCTGGGGCCAGGAGGTGCTTGGCAGATCGGAGCCTCTAGGCACAGAGGAGAGGGTGGGGGCTCCCAGGAGACCCTCTTACCCTCTTTCTCTGGCGGTGGGCCTTGACCATCACTCCAGATGTATGGATAGCTGCCAGGTGTGCTCTCTGTTCCAGATGGCCCGGGGCTTGTCCCCTTCCCTTGCCTGCGATGGGCCAGCCTGCTTGCACCTGGCACCATAGATCAGGCTGCTGCTGGAGAACTGTCAGCGGCTCCCAACTTAGAAAGGCAGGGGGTGTAGTAAGTTATTTGGAACCGGGCATGCCTTTCTCCGCGTGGCCAGGGCTCTCTGTGGTGTCCTCAGTTACCTCCTGGTGGGGTTAGCCTCAGGCCAATAGTGGAATCAGGCTCTCCGGGCAGAAGGTGGGGGAACATGGGGGGAGGGGAGAAAGAGCAGGGCAGAGCCTCTGGGAGCCAGCTGGCTGGCCACAACCTTGGAGATAAGGTGGGGGCAGCCGGGGGTGGGAGGAAGGCCATGGAATGGAAGGCCATGTGGCCGTGCTTCTCCTTAAGTCAGGGGCTGCAACCAATGCCCATCCAGGACACTGAAACCATCACTGCTCGGACCTTGATTAATGGAGTTCCCAGCTGATCTCACTCAGTAACAGCTCTGAACTTGTCTGCTCTGCCTCCCTCCCTCCCTTCCACACTTGTTAAATACTTGCTAGGTACCATGCATCGGCCAGGTACTAGAGGTATAGACATAAAGGGCCCAATCTTCAATCCAGTGCCAACGATGGGCATGTGATGGATGGTAGCAACACAGCTCTGATGCGGACACTTGGGGAGGGGGGAACCCTGAGGAAGCTTCCAACCCAGCCTGGGAGCCACAGCAAAACTTCCTGCAGGAGGTGAGGCTGAGTCTGGATGCATGGGTGCTTGTCCATCGAAGGAGCAGGTCTCTGTCCCGGTCTCTCCACCCTTCTGCAGTGTAGACGCGGTTCCCGCCTAGCCACAGAAATCACCTGTGTGTGTCCAGGCACTGTTCCTTCTAATCCCAGGGGGAGGCTGTGTAGTGTGCTTCGTGCAGGTGCGTGGGCTCTGGACTGGAGAGAGAACAGGCTCTCCCACGCGTGGTACAGCTGTGTGCCCTTGGGCAAGACACTGAACCTCTCTCTCCTTGCCTGAGTCTCTTCAGGCAATGGCCCGGCCTCACTGGTTGAATGAGATGATGTGTGTGCATGAAGCGCTCCGTGTGCACTAACGCTGAGTCGTGGCAGTGGCTGAGTGCCACTCGCATGTCACCTCACGGTGGCTGTTCTTGAACAAGATGATGTGGGCGAAGTGAGGCGCTTGGCGTGGGGTCTGACATGGAGTTGGTGTTCTGGAAACAGGAGGTGGTGCAGCGGCTTTTGGGGGAGTCCGAATGTGCTATCAGAGATGTGCACCAAGGAGAGGGGCTCATGGAGGAAGGAGGGAACAGGGGGACACCAGGATGAGGGCTTTTGTTTGTCTTTAAATAAATTTCTCCGTTGAAATGCAACATAGTTTCAAAATGGTTGGAACTATACAGCTGATGAATTTTCACAAAGTGAACAAACTCTCCAGGTCAAGAAATAGAATATTCTAGTACCCAAGAAATAGCCCTGCACCCTCCCCTTTCAGTCACTACCACCTCAAACATAACCTCTGTCCTGACCTTCTCTCATTGATTAGTGTTGCCTGATTTTGAACTTTGTATACCTAGAATCACCAAGCATGCACTCTTTTTAAAACTTTTTAAAAAATGTTTATTTATTTTTTTAGAGAGAGAGAGAGACAGACAGAGTGTGAGTGGGGGAGGGGCAGAGAGAGGGACGGAGACACAGAATCCGAAGCAGGCTCCAGGCTCTGAGCTGTCAGCACAGAGCCCGACTTGGGGCTTGAACTCACGAACTACAAGATCATGACCTGAGCGGAAGTTGTACACACTCAACCAACTGAGCCACCCATGCGCCCCAAGCATGCGCTCTTTTATGCTGACTTCTTTGGGTCTGCATTTTGATGATGAGACTTGTCAACGTAACTGTATGAAGTTTTATTTTGTTCCTTCTCACTGTTGTAGGATATTTCGTTGTGTGACGATGTTGCAATTTATTCATTTCTCCTGGTGATGAACATTTGGCTTGTTTCCAGTTTGAGTTTAAAATGAAGAGTACTGCTCTGGAGAATCTCATAGATGTCTTTTGATAGGCTGTATCTACTTTTCTGCTGGGTAAATACCTAAGGTTTACAACTGCTGAGTCATAAAGTGGTATATAATTAGCTTTAGTAGATACTATCATATAATTTCCCAGGCTTGACACCATTGCCCTCTTTGAGCTGTGTAGGAGAGAGCTTCTGTTACTCCACATCCTTACCACCACCACACCAACCAGTATTAGATATTGTGATAACTAAATATGGTTTTTTAATTTCCATTTCCTTGGTGACTAATGAGGTTTGGGACCTTTCCATATGTTCATTGGCCACCTCTTAGTGAAGCACCTGTTCACGTGTAACCTTCCTCTCCCTCCCCCCCTCCTCCCCTGCCACATTTTCTATTGGGTTGTCTGTCTGTCTTTTTCTTATTGGTTTGTGGAAGCTTAAAAAATATTCTGGGTATATTTTCATTGTGGGATATAGACACTGCAAACATCTCCTTTTGCTCTGCGTCTTACCTTTTCATTCTTTTGACGAGGGTATCCTCTGAAGTACGGAAGTTCTTAATGCAGTCCAACTTGTCGGTCTTTTTCTTTACCGAGAGGGCCGATCGAATCCCGTTTCTTTGCCTGTTACCAAGTTGCGGGTGTGTTCTATGTTATCTTCCAGATATTCTGTCGTTCTATGTTTCATATTTAGATCCAAAATCTACTTGAAATAGATCCTTATGTATGGTGGATGGTGAGGTCAAGACTCATTTTCTCAGGGTGGTTATCCAATTAATGAAAACACCATCCTCTCTCACTCTAGGGCATCATCATCTTTGTCGGCAATCGAGGGGATAATACACGTGTGGGTGAGCTCAATTTTGAAGGATCAGTAGGAGTTTGCCCGGTGGACAAGGGAGGGCAGGGTGTTCTAGGTAGGAAGTACAGTGAGGAGAGGTTTCGAGGTGCCTGAGAGTGGAGTGTGTTTGGGGAACTACAACTAGTTTAGACTGGCTGGGGGAAGAGAAATGGCGTGGCGGGAGGTCAGGTGGCAGGGGCCGAACACACAGGGTAAGGAGCTGGGACTATCCTAGGGGGATAGAAGGGTTTGCAGCAGGAGAGGAATATAATCAGGTCCGTGTGAGGGAGATGAGAGAGAGAGTCCCAGGCCAGGAGGAGGCCAGAAGGATGGTTTTGGAACTGCAACCCCAGATAAACCCAGCGTCAACGTCACCCCTTAACAGAAAGCGTGTCTGCTTCAGAGAGGCAGGGTTGGAGGTCACAGCGTGCTGGGGAGGGCCTTGGAGGTAACCACCAATGGCTTGTGGCCAGATACCCATTCTGGCATCCTGGAATGGAAGAGCCTCCTCCCTCAACTCCCCCCACCCAGTGCCCCCGGCACTGAAGACCCTGAAAGAAGAACATTTTAGGAACTGGGGCGGACAGACAAGCATTGGGGTCTCTGAAGAGGGGGTGCTTTCTGCTCCTCCTGCCCTCCATGTGCCCACAAGGAGACCTGACCATACCTTGAGCCCTGATTCCTTCAGGCTGGCTGAGATTCAGAGCTGGACAGACCCCCTCCAGAACATGTGGCCTGGAGAGAAGAGGGATTTGGCTTCGGCCACACAGGGAGCCAGACTGACCCAGCCTAGGGGAAACCGAGCACAGGCTCAGCTACCTCTCCAGCCTCCAGGGCCTTTGTTACCGGCCTCAGTTTCCTCCCCTGGAATGCACAGATAACAGTGCCCCCATCTTAGGGGGAAGAATGTGCCAAGTGTCCTCTCCCAGAGTGGGATGCAAGGAAGGAGACTGGTGATCTCTGTGATGACAGTAATAAGTCTGATTACAGGAATTGGAAATGTTCATTGAACACTTACTATGTGGATTACCTCCCAACAATGCCGTGATGTAGGTAGTCGTGACTTACGTCACCACTTACAGATAAGGAAACTGAACCTTGAATCGGTTAAGCAGCCTGTCCAGAGGTTAAAGGCACCTAGCTAGGAAGTGGTAGAGGCAGGACATGAACCTGGGTTTGTCTGTCTCCAGACCTCGGTTCTTCACCAGCATTAGGCTTCCCCCACCCACGACCCCCAGCTCTGAAGGCACCTCTGTTCTCAGAGCTGTTGCTTGGAGTGAAGCCTGAGATTTCGGGTTGGTCCCTGTACCTGCTAGGAGGGAGAGCCAAGCGGTGGAGAGGGAGGGCCCCCCAGTGGGCTGAGCACTGCTCTGCCCCCTGACTCAGCCACAGGGTTAGGAAGTGAGATTGGACCCCAGGCCTGCCTGATTCCCAATCCTGGTCTCACGACCACAGTGCTATTTGTGCCCTTCCCTGGGGTCCTCCCAGCTTGGCGGAGCTTTTTTGTTTGGTCAGCCCAGCATAGAATATCACAGAGAAGCCACACGCTTCTGGCTCACCCCGCGCATGAAGTGGTCTCTGGAGGGAGACGGTTTGGGAAGGTCACCAGATGTGTGGAATTCTACCCCACCCTGCCCCCCGCCAGGCGAGTCAGACACCTGTCCCTCGGTCTCCAGCAGTTTGCGGTATGAGCAGGGCCCCTGAGTCTGGTATCGCTCACTGTGCCTAGCACAGTGCCTGGCCCAGATGGGTGCTTGGGAGGGAGGGGGTGAGGAAGGGCGGTGAAGGGGCAAGAAAGGAGGAGAGGAGGCCATGGGGTAGTAGAAAGAGAAAGGGCTTTGGAGCCAGGCTGACCATGGTTTCAGTTCGACTCCTCTGCTCACTTGCTTTGTGATCTTGCACGTTACCTTAACCTCTCTGAGTCTCATTTTCCTCGTTTGCCAAATCGGGCCAATGGTCCCTACCACACAGGGTTGCTGGGGTGCAAGAGTGTATGGAAAGCAACCGTCACGGTGTCGGCATTTGGTAGACACTCAATTTATGGTTTCTTTCTTCCTCTCTCCCCCATATCCTTTTCTTTGTTTTCTGTTTCCATCATCTCTGGCTCCACCTCCCCTATCTCTACAGCAGCACGTAAACACTGCTCTCAGGGTCCAAGTCCAAGTCCAAATTCTTTACCATATCCATGCTTCTGTTCCATGGAACCACCTGCACTTCCTCGAATGTTCCATGCTATCTCTGTCTCTGGCCCGGACATCCTCTCCCATCCCTGTCCCCATTACCTCCTCCAAGAGCCATCCCCATCTTTCCTGCTGCCTCTGTGCTTCCACAGCCCCCTGGGGGAGCAATGGGCATGTGCGGGGTTGACGCGGGTCCTTCACCTGGCTCTCTGCCCCATAGATCAGCACCTTCCGGGAAGGGAAGGTGTCTTGTCACTGTTTGCCCCGCACAGGCCCTGGCACATGGCTGGAGATCTGTAGGTATTCGCTGAGTAACTCTGGGGGTGGGGGTGGGAGGGAGTGAGCTGGGGACATAATCTTGATGAGCCAAAACAGGGCATGCCCAGGACCCCGAGAGCAGGGCAGGCCGGGCACTGGCAGGAATACAGAGAGCCCCCTAGCCAGGGCATCCCAAGGAGCATTTCACTGGGCTCCAGAGGATGGGAAGGAGATGAACTTGAGGAGGGGGACGCAATAGGAAAGTGAGTCCGTGCGGACACACATGTGGACCGGGCAGAGAAAGGGGTGCCAGGTGGGAAGGGGAATGGTGGCAGGGCCCTCAGGGGGCTGGTTCTGAGCAGAGAGCCCGGGGGCAGGAGAGGCCCCCGGGGCTTGGCGCTCTCCTTCTGACGGAGGCATGGGTCCCTGTGGGGACAGGAAGCAGCTGGGACAGCCCTGCTCTCCACTCTTACAGCTTTCAGGAGAGAAGAGGGCCGAGGTGTGTGGCAGGGGTCTTTGGGCTGTGGGGGGCCACCAATCCAGGCCACCCCCACGCACTGAAGCAGTGGCATCTGGGATCCAAGGGAAGGAGCTTGGCAAGGTGCGGACAGGGGAGCTTTGTCCTGGAAACTCATATCTCGGGAACTGCTTTCCCTGCCCAGTGAGAAGCTGGGCGTGCAGGATGGTGCCAGGCATCCCATCAAAGCGCCAAAGGCCAGGCCTGAAGACATGTCCTTCAGGCTTACCCAGGCCCCTTCTGGGTTCTAAGGGAAGCTTCTAAGAGGGTTCGCCTCAGTTCTCATTCCTCAGGGTTCTTCTTCCCTGTGTGTTGGCTTCGTCCCGAGTTTCTGGACTGGAAGAGCTGCTTCTCCTCTGTGCCTCACTATTGCTTTCAGTCAACAGGTATGCTCCCTGTTGTGATGTGTTGCCGTCCTGAGTCCCCAACAGACCCATGAGTGTAGTCGTGGGATCCTTTAGGGATGGAGAATTTTCCATCTGTATTCAAATTCCTCCTTCCTTTCTCTCCTGGATTTGGGCCTCTGTTAATAGGAAACATGAATGGGTAGCTTGCGAGGGAGCTTGCCAGCTCCTTATCTGGGGACGAGGGGCTGCTGAGGTCATGCCTCTTCTGCGTGGGCCTCCGTTATGGCGGGAGCGGTGTTTGTTGGGACTGGTCCTACACTAAGTTCTGGTCTGCATTCTCGTCCTGATTCTGTTGTATGGCCTCGGGCACATCACCTCCCTTCTCTCGGTCCCACTCACCTTATCTGTTAACTGGGGCTGCTCCCCAGAATTATCTGTGGAGTTAGAAAGAAGTCAAGATACCAGCTCTACTCTCAGGGAATCTTATCCAGTAAGTCTGGAATTGAGCCCAGATACAGATATTTTTAAAATGCTCCACCGGTGATTCTAAAGTGTACCTCTCTTTTGAGAACCAATAGTCTGGATCAGTGCTATTTTTAATGTGCAAATTAATCTCTCGGAATCTTGGTAAAAGGCAGATTCTGAACCAGGAGCTGTCGGTTGAGGCCTTAAGATTCTCTATTTCATGTGAGGTTCCAGCTGCTGTTGCTACTGCTGGTTCAGGGGCCACACTTCAGGTCCTAAGAGTCTAGATGGTCCTGTGACATTCACTGGATTGCCCATTCCTTCCTTCCTTCATCCATTCATCCATCCATTCATTCTCATCAAACACTTAAGATGGGTAGTGGTAGGAGGTGAAGTCAGAGGAAGACAGACCCCAGGCTCTCTCAGGGCTAGAGGATTGGGACTTACCTGGAGGGCACTGGGGAGCCTTGACAGGGCTTTAAGCAGGGGAGTGACAGGGTCAGATTTGCATAAAAGGCTCCCTGGCATGGCCACTAAAGGGGTCTGGGCTGCCGCTGGGAGGTCCACCTCCATTCTGGTGGGAGATGACAGTGTCCTGGGGGGAGGTGGTGGTGGTGAAGGTGGAGGGAGTGGAGAGATTATTTTTTTCTAAGCTAATACACCTTGTTTTTAAAGCAGTTTTAGGGATTGAGAAGAAAGTAGAGAGAGTTCCCATATACTCCCTGACCCCAAACATGCATAACCTACCCCGGGGGAGTGATTCTGAAGATACTCCCAGGGACAATCAGGAGGTGTTGGTGGCTGGCCAGAGTAGTGGGGGTGGTAGTGAAGGGAAAGGGAGAAAGGGTGGAACCCAGGTCCCTGGTTTCGGCAGCTGGCGGTGGCATCATTGATCGAGTGGACTTGCATTCAGCGTGAGGCATGTTGAGCTGGGGGCACCAGCGGGATGTGCAGAGGGAGGTCTCTATCTCTGTGCCTGGGCCCTAGCCACACAGACCTCCTCTGTTCCCCCACTGCGCAGGCGTCCCTGGTGAACCCTCTCCTGCCCATCGAGCAGATCTGGGGCTCAGTGTCATTGCAGAGTGGCCTTTCCCACGTGGCGCTGCATTCTCTCCTGTGGCACTCTATGGTTTTCCTGCCCATCAGCGATCACACTTTGCATCTATTACATGTTTCTGTGGGCGACTGACCGACGATGTGGCTCATGTCAGTCCTTCCTCTCTGGCCTGGAAGCTCCCCCAGGACAGGGACTGTGTCTCTCTCATTTCCCATTGTGCCCACAACGCCTAGGACAGTGTTCTGGAGCAGCGCTGCTTCATGAGTACTTGGTGAACACTCACCTCTGGAATCTAGACTCAGGAGACAGGTCGGAGCCGGCAGTGTGGGCTCGGGGGTGGCAAGATGGCACGGATGGTGACTGAACCCCAGGGGAGCGGATGGGTGCACAAGGGAGTAGGCAGGACTGAGAGGGGCAGGAGCCTGGGACAGGTTCCCACGGACAGGCCAAGAGGCTCATGACCTCATGGGGTTGTCAGATGGGTGGGAGCAAATCCAAGGAGAGAGATGTCGATGATGGGCGGTCCTGCGGTGGTCGTGGCTGCCATTCCAGCGCTTCGTGTGGCCACGCGGTGCCACGCTGTGGGTGCACACCAGCTCAGCATGCCTCCTGCAGCACCGGGGAGCTGTTATGAATCCCATGTTACAGCTGAGGAAACTGAGGCTCAGAGAGGCTATACCTGAGGTCACCCAGCCAGTGAGTGCGGTGGGGCTCAGTCTCCAGAGCTCTCTCCGCTGTACGGTGTCATCTGTCTCCTCCTTGTTCGGTGCCAAAACTGCCAGGTTGGGGACAGGGGAGGAGGACAGCTGCCGGGAGGCCCTGAGCTGGCAGGCAGAGGCAGGGCCGGGGGTGGCTCCAGCCTCTCCGTGTCAAGAAATCAGGCTGAGGAGCTGCACCGAGGCTGGGCTGGGGGAGCTAAGCGTTGGCCAGGCAGCTGAGGTTCCTGGAAGCCAGCACCATGCCAGGGACCCAGAAGCCAGGGAGCTGCTCAGGAGCCCAGAACATGCCAAACTTGAAGGAGCAACCCCGTCTCAAAAGTCAAGCCTGGAGGTCTGAGGCGCTGGGCAGGAATTCGAGTAACCTCTCCCTTTCTCTGGCGACTTTCCAGTTGACAGAGCACTTTCCTGTCCTTTCTGAGACTTGGTCCCCTCAGCCCTCTGGGAGGGGGATGGGGCGTGTGGCAGGAAGTGTCCTCACTTCATGGCCCATTTCATGGCTGAGAAAACCAGACGCGATAGCCTGGTCGCACAGCTAGCAAAGGATGGAGGGAGGATTCCAGCCCAGGTCTTCTGGCTTTATGTCCAGCGCTCTATCTGTAAAATCCTAGCTGTGTAAGCGTGACCCGGAGACAAAGGCAAACCCCAATTCTCAACCCCCACCTCCCGCGCCAGTGCAGGAAGTGGTTTTTGAGGGCAGATACAGAGCCCGGCATCTGTGGTGGATGTGATGAGTCATCTCAGAGTGAGAGCTGCAGGTTGACTCTGGGGTCAGCAGACCTGGCTCCACATTTAGTAGCTGTGTGACATTGGGCAAGTCACTTCCAGGAGCTCGCTGCCACCCTCCTACCCCAGTAGCAGGTATAGGGGTGGGAGGGCTCTGGGGCCCAGGAGATGCTCTGGGAGTCCTACCTGCCACCCTTCCCAGCCTGTTCTGAGTCCTGGATTGGACTGGGGGCAGGGTTTGATTAGATCCTAAACAGCAGCTTCATTTGGAGGGCCTGGCTCATTTCCTGTGTGCTTCTAGCAGGCAAGACAAGGACAGAATTCACACTGGTCCAGCCAAGCCAAAGAAGTGATGGATGGGAGAGATACAGACTCCCCACAGCAAGGGGACAGCTAGCTGCACAGGGCACCGTGGACCCAAAGCCCTGGGCCAGCAGGCCGATCTCTCTGGAGCACCGTGGCCGGATTCTTATCACCCCAACCTGTTGCAAAGCTGCCTAACTGGGTTTTGCCAGCTGCTGCTGCCTCCCCCCGTCAGAGCACTCACCAGACCCGCCAGGACCAGTTGTCCAGCCTCTGTTTTTTCTGCTCAACTGAGGGCAGGGATTGTGTCTGACTTGTCCCCGTCTGTCCTCTCAGGGCCTTACTCAGTGCCTGGAGAATGAACGAACGCTTGTGTGTTTGTATGCATGCGTGTCCCTGTAGCCCTTCCCCCACCCCCATACCCTGCTCACACTGCTCAGGGCAGTTCTGACGTAGCAGGGCTCTGCAGGTGTCACTCTGTTCCTCATAGGACAGTCCCGCATCTGGCATCCATTGTGACATGCTCTCACCTTTATCTCTTTTTCGGTCCTAATTCCTTCACTTGCCACCCCTCCCCCCTGCCGAAATTTCTGAGATTTCCTATATTTGCTCCAGAACCTGCCTTCCCCAAGGCACTCCCAACCCCAGCTCTCCCAGGAACACTGGCCTGACCAAACCTATCTGGGCAGTCACACAAGCCTTGTCCTGGAGCACAGGAAGGAACCAGAGAGCTCAGGCCCTTCTTTGCGAGTATCTGCCCTGTGTGTGGGGGGGGGGGAGGGCCCAGGTGAGGGGGCTTAGGTAGTGTTCACTTGTGTTGACTCCTGGGTCCACCATACTTGTGTATAAGGGCCCAACGAAGCCAGGAGACATGAGTGCTAATACTAAATCAGCCTCCAATTTCTTAGGTCATTCCCTTAGCTTCTGAGACCTCAGTTTCCCCATCTGTAAAATAAGACTGGACTGACGATAGCCGCCATGTTATCAAATGCCTCTTCTGGGCCAGTGTGACTCTTCTGAGTCCAGTGTGATGTCGTGGCCCTGCTCCAGGTGAGGAGACGGGGCCAAGAGGGCAAGAGGCTTGCCAGAGGTGCCCAGCCGGAGGGTGACAGCACTGACATGTGAACGTGGCTCCCTGGGCACCCTGGGAGCCCTGAGAGCTCGTGGGGTGGTTTCTCTGCTGCCTGGGGCGAGGGTGGGGGGATGGGGACAGGGGCACTTCCCCTTCTGGCTTTGTTTGGTTTGGCCTCCGTTTGGGGCAGGATTGGCAGAGGCTGGCTGACTTGCATTTCTGGTTTTGGGTCTGTGGCTGCGCTTTCGGAGGGGTAGGAGGGGTAGGAGGGGTAGGCGGGCTCAGGCTCTGTCACCGCTGGGAAGGACCCGGCCCCACCCCCACCCCCAGGAAAGGGGAAATGCCCCCTGCTCCCCCCCACCCCCCACCCCGTCAGGGCCACTCTGTGCCAGGCCCTGAGGAGCACGGGCTGCTGCTTCCTTCTGTGGGTCCTTCCAGGTGGGGGGAGGGGGGGCGGGGTCTGGCCCAGGGGGAGGGGGACTGAATGTGGGTGAATGGGGGGGCTGGCTGTTTGTTTTTCTGGAGGAGAATGCTTCCCTGCGGGTGGGGTGAGGGGCGGAGGACTGGACTGCTCTGGAATGAGATCAGAAACGGAGCTGGAAAGAAGGAGCCAGAGGCCTTGCTCCAACCCCAGCCTAGCAGGAGCAGCCGACTGGTGCGGGTGTTTGGGGACTTGTCTCTAGGTCACTGTTCCGGGCTGGGCTGTCAGTCAGCAGGGGGGCTGTCTCTCTCCCTGGGAACAGTCTGATGAAGCTAAAGCGCAGATCTTAGTTTCCAGATGAGATTTCTGGACTGAGAGGCCTGTCATCACAGTCACCAACTTTGATTCTGGGTATTTGGCCAAGTTTGCTTCCGGGGTCCATGGGCAAGATGTGCCACTATTTGAGGTTCATGACTTGAGCGTTTCCCTTTAGATCCGCTGTTTAGTCACCACTGATACCACCACCAGTATCCTGTTGAAGACTTTTATACTTTTGGGGAGCCTGGCTGGCTCAGTGGGTAGAACATTCAGCTCTTGACCTTGGGGTTTTGAGTTCAAGCCCCACATTGGGCGTGGAGCCTACTTTAAAAAAAAAAAAGAACTTTATACTCTCTATGGTATATTCTCCTGGTTTGTCACTTGGGCATGTTGGTTATTTCAGTTAATGGGTGGAGACCTTGAGACCCGGAGGGTTTAGTGACTGGCTTCCCCTAGTCCCATTGTGTGATTCGCCCTCTCTGGGCCTCAGCCTCCCCCTCTGTGTGCTGCGGACTTGGGATCACTGCCGTTTTGGGGTCTGAGGGGTCCCTGGGTGGAGGGTACAATCCTCTCCCAAGAGGGTCTTTGGCTGTGCCTGAGAACCAAACCCTGACCAGATCATCCCAGAGTCCTCTGAGGTCCTCCCTGTTACCTTGCTCAGTTCCCTCTCCATGGGGGTGCGGTGGTGGGGGGACACCTTTCACTTTCCCGCTCTCAGGCAGTGGCTCTTACCCACACTGTGCTCTCACAACCCTGGTGCTCCCAGATGTCAGTGGGACCCCTGACACATGTGGGGAGCACCCTATCACTGGGGCCACGGACTCCCAGATACGAGCCTGGCTGGGGCTTCACTGTCACACACTCCCCAGGGCTTAAAAGATTTCTCTGCTTTGGGCATAACCTTTCGGTCCCGGGCAGCTTGTGCCATAGTGGGAAAGTCACTGCTGTTTGCGCTCAGCATTGTCATCCGTCAAATGGACATGAACGGTCTCTACAATGAGAGCTCCTAACCTATGTTCTGGGAGTACTTACCTCTCAGATTCTCAGCCAGTGTCCACGCGCGCCTGTGTGTGTGTGTGGGCACACACACGTGCACGTGTGGCCAGGAACGTGTGGCCACTTTCTCCTTCATGAGACAGCTGTGGCCTCTTGATGGGTGAAACCTGGATTCCAGATAGTTCTCATTCCAACATTCCAAATCCTCCAGTGTGATGAGGGGCCCAGCCCGGCCTCGAGACCTGCTTCCCCTGTGTGGCCTTAGCGCGCCTGGCCTTCTCCGAGCCCCAGTGTTCCTGTGAGCAAGCTGCCTTTCGGACTTCATCAAGGGCCCTATTTTTCCCTTTGCAAATGAAGTCTGTAGGAATCCAGCAAAAACTTCAAGGGTTCTGAGGGTTGTATGTCAGACAGGAAATGCTTTCTTTGCTGTGCAGAACTCCTGAGGTTCCTCCAAACACAGTTTGAAAATCACTGGGTGGAGGATCCCTCAGCGAGGTCCCATGTGCCTGGGACATCTGTTTAGTCCAAATAGGGCAATATTTTGAAGTTCTGATTTCATTCCAGTTTACTGGTTTCAAAGAGACACTTAAAGGGGCGCCTGGGTGGCTCAGTCGGTTAAGCGTCCGACTTCGACTAAGGTCACGATCTCGTGGCTTGTAGGTTCGAGCCCCGCGTCGGGCTCTGTGCTGCCACCTCAGAGCCCGGACCCTGCCTCAGATTCTGTGTCCCCCTCTCTCTCTGCCCCTTCCCCCACTCACACTCTGTCTCTCTCTCCCGCAAGAATAAATAAACATTAAAAAAGAAGAGAGAGAGAGAGATACCTCAATATTCAGAGCGAGTCTGGTTTGAATAGGATTTTTTAGAACTTTAGCTCAGGTAGAAGATACCCTTTGGCCAGGTCTAAGCTTCTATCACTTTGTGATTGCTCTGACTTGGGACTTGAGTTGGTCGAGATGAAGGCAGAGACTGCCTGGCTCCTCCTTTACTAACAGGGACACCATGACACTTCCTTTAGGGGGCTGCTGGAAAGACAATACAAGAGGAGTGTTTAATCTGGCGTGACCCCGGCACACCATAGGAGCCAGAAAATCATGGTTACCTCTCCTCCTTCTCCCGCTAAATGACCAACCACGTTTTTGATAGAGCAGACAGAAGATTCAAGCAAGGAGAGAAGGGTGGGAACCCGTGTACAGCTAAGCCAAAGGGGCTTTCAGGTTTCCATTTGGCACTTTAGCTTTTAGACTGTGGGGTGTCAGGTGTGGGGTTCAGGCCTTTGCCTGATATATTTCGGCCTCTGTGATGCTGGCTCATGCACGGTGCCTGGCATCTCATAGCCTCTCATTCTGAGCTTTTCTTGTTTGCTTCTTGTTTCCCAGATGTTTGAGCCAGAGGCGGATGAGAAGAGAGAGATGCCCTTGGAGGAAGGGAAGGAGCTGGGTGCCGAGGACCCCCCACCCAACAAGGACCCCTCTTCTGGCCAGGAGCCTCCTTCAGGACAAGACTTTCCACCCAATAAGGAGTCCTCTTCTGTCCAGGAACCTTCTCCTGGCCAAGAACCGCTGTCCAGCAAAGACTCACCTTCCTGCAAGGAACCTCCTCCAGGCCAGGAGCCCTGGCCAAGCAAGGACTCCCCACCATGCCAGGAACCCCCTGCCCTCCCTCCCTGCCAGGACCTTCCTACTAGTCAAGAACCCCCTCCAAGCCAAGACCCTCAAGTCAGCCAAGACCTCCCTGTCATCCGGGACCCCCCTGCTCAGGAGCTTGAGCCCTGTCAAGATCAGGTCCCCCTGCCAGCTGAGGAGACCACAAGCTCTGGGGACCCGCCAGCAGCCCCTGGAGATCTGCCTGTGGCCTCCAGGCCAGCCTTCGTGATCCCCGAGGTCCGGCTGGATAGCGCCTACAGCCAGAAGGCCGGGGCGGAAGGGGGCGGCCTGGGCTTTGAGGAGGATGCAGAAGAGGCTGAGGAGGGGGACGAGGGGGACGAGGAGGAAGAAGAGGAGGACACAAGTGATGACAACTACGGAGAGCACCATGAGGCCAAGCGCAGCAGCATGATCGAGGCGGGCCAGGCTGCCGAGGGGGGCCTCTCCCTGAGGGTGCAGAACTCCCTGCGTCGCCGGACACACAGCGAGGGCAGCCTGCTGCAGGAAGCCCGCGGGCCCTGCTTCGCCTCCGACACTACCTTGCACTGCTCGGACGGGGAGGGCACCGCGTCCACCTGGGCCATGCCCTCGCCCCGCACCCTCAAGAAGGAACTGGGCCGCAACGGTGGCTCCATGCACCACCTTTCCCTCTTTTTCACAGGACACAGGAAGGTGAGAAGGCCGCGGGTGGGTGGGAGTGGGTAATAAATGAGGCGGTAGGGAGGAGGGAGGTGGATCCCAGAGCTGCAGGGTATGAGCATTCGCTGTCCCACCCCTGCGCCCCTCTAAGCCTTCCAGGGAGCCTTCTACCCATTTGGTGGAAAATAAAGCTGAGGCATGGAGAGACCAAGAAGGCAGCACCTAGACTTAAGCCCGTGACTCTGTGACTCCAGATGCTGTGTTTTTACAGCTCCTCTGGATTGGGGGTCCTCGCCGAAAGTAGAGCAGGTGTGGCCTCGCCCAGGACATTGTGCATTTGGATCAAAAAGGTCTGAGACGTTAGCTGGAGAGCTGTCTCCTGTAGTAGAATAATTTAGACTAGGTCCAGGCCTCGCCCTACTGGAAATCCATCAGCCAACAACGACAGCACATATTCCCCCTGCGCTGGCATTGTTCTAAGCGATTTTATGTGACCTCACTAATGCTCACAACAGCCTAGGAAGTAGATACCATTGGTGTTCCCCACAGATGGGGAAACCGAGGCACCGAGAGGTTATCTCCCTTGGCACCAGGCCACACGGTTTATAACTGTCTGAACCAGAATTAGAGTCTGGCTCCGGGGCTGGAGCTCTTAAGCACCATGCTATTCACCTCTTGCAAATATTTATAAATAGATGAATAAGTGTTTATTGATTTCCTGCTGTGTGCCAGGCCCTGTGCTCTGTGCCACTGCAGGGCCCCAGTTATCTGCGAGGCTGATCTCAACTTGTGAGGAATGAGTTGTCTGTGTGGGTTGGGAAGATGGCCCAGCAGTGAAAAGATTGCACCATGGCCTCGAAGCCCACCAGCCAGCTTGAGCCTGGGCTCTGTCTCTTATTTACTGTGTGGCCTTGGGTGAGTCATTCGGCTCCTCTGAGCCTTAGTGTCGTTCTGTGAAAAGCAGGGCCCACGGAGGGCAGCTGACCCCCAGCGACATGGGAGTTCAAGGAGGAAAGACCTCAGGGTCTAGGGGCATCACGGAAAGCTTCCAGAGAAAGATGCCCCTCGGCTCGGCCTTGATGGTTGAGCAGCTGTAGAATAAAGAGAAGATGAGACGGGCATTCTCTGTCAGTGGACGTGGCCTGGACAAACTGTCTGTAGAAGCCAGTTTGGCTAGAGCAGAGGATTCCTAAAGTGCAGGGATGGCAGATACATGGCACTCGGACTGCCATTCCTGCCTCCACACCCATGGCAGACATGACAAATGGATTCCAGCACATTTCCCCACCGAGCTGGGACATGGCCCCAGAGGCCTTCTTAGCCTCAGCCACTAGCAATAAGGCCAACTTGGCACTTAGGAGGACACCTTCTGCAAGGCAGTTGGACTGGAAAGGCAGGCTGGAACCCCCAGAAAAGGGCCTTAAACTTTGGGCCCAGGAATTAGAACTAAATCCCAAAGGGACGGGGGCTGGATCTGTTTCCTCATCAGCAAACATATGTGATTCTCACTTTGATGTGCCCTGTAATCACCGGGAAGAGGTTAATAATACATAGATTTTGAAGTCTCCAACCCTAGACTTCTGGAATCAGAATTTCCAGCAGGTGGTGCCCAGGCTCTGCATTTGAAACAAGCTCCCCCAGAGACTGTGATGTTCCCCATAGTTTGAGTATCACCATCTTAGGCCATTTCTTGATGCAGCTACTATAAGAGAGGGTTCAGAACTGTGCCCTACCCAGGTGAGGCCTCAGGCTCACTCGGACCAGGCCTGGCCACTCCCATCTTGAGGGCGCCGAGGTCCCAGGCCTCACTGCCTGCCGGGCCCCCTGTTCCTGACTCCACACCCTTTCTCCAAGACCCTTCCAAGTTCTGTTCTGCATGTAAATGCAAATATTTATATACAGACAAATTCATACACATTCATGCACACACTTCTAGTTCCCCAAACCAGCTGAACTCAGCTCCTATTTGGGGGCAGATGACTTCTGTGTGGGGTGTCCAGCATCCCAGACCAGCTGTGTCCTGTTTCAGCATCCTCCTTTGGGAGCCCAAGGTTTTCACTAGCATCCTTTCTTTCCCACCCGCTTTTGGCCTCTTGTTTCCTTTCTTGGGCTTGAGTGACTGAGCTGGGGGGGGGGCCTCAGAGACTGCCCTATGGTGGCTGCCGTTTTGTGGCTTCCACTTACCCAGCTTCGGGTCCGTCTTCGTGTACATCCTGCTTACTCCAGCCAGTCAGCCTCAGGAAGAACGCTGCCCTTGGGGTCTAAGCCGGGCAAGCCCCTGGTCTCGCTCTATCCCTCACTGGCAGTTGGCCTTGGGCAAATCCCTGCCCTTCTCTGAACCTCAGTTTCTTCATCAGCGAAATGGGTATGGCAATAATACCTCCTTTGTAGGGTTGTTGGCAAGATTAAATAGCCTGACTTGGGTAAAGTGTTTAGGGCACTGCCTGCTACTTAGCGCTTGCTGGATGTCTCATAAATGGGAATCATTGCTGATGATGAGGACGAGAGAGCAGGAGCGAGAGTGGTGACAGTTATGCCAACATTCACAAAGTGCCTCCAGCTCCCTTTTCTGGCCTTCATAACATTGCTGTAAGGTGGGACCCCCGTACTTGTCCTCCAGCGGGGAGGCTGAGGTTGAGGGAGAGGTGTTCTGTCCCAGGCCACGGAGCACATAGTGCTGGAGCTGGACAGTGGCCTCACCCTGTCCAGTCCTCCCTGGCTGTACCCCGGACCCTGCACACCTTAGACTGGTGAGGGACAGGGCGTGGGGGCTGGCGGCGGGGAGAAGGCAGTGGGTTTCGCCATGACTTCCGTCCTCCTGGCTGGGGCCTGGCTTTTTTGGGAGGGTCAGCTGATGCCTACAGGCCACTGTTTCCAGGCTGCTGCAGGCAGGAGCTGAAGAAGGAGGGAAGTCTTCAGGCTGTGGAGCCAAACAGCCCCAGGTTCAAATCTCAGCTCTGTCTCCTCTTCCTGGTCCTGAGACCTCGGCCAAGTGATATCTTTCTTTGAGCTTTCATTTTCTCTTGGAAAATGGGAGTGCTAAGCGTTCATGGAGTTGTCCCAGAGATTTAAGGAGTTGCTCTATGTAGAAAGCTGTGTCCATGGCGGTGATCCTGTCATGAAGTGAAACCCAGGAGGGCCAGACAGAGCTGGTGTGGCCCTCAGCTGGTCATTGTGCTGCCGTGTGGCTAAGCTGAGGCTGCCTGGAGCACATGTGGCCTGTCACAGGAGAGACAGTCCCTGTGTTACTCCTCCCCCTACCTGTCACCCTTGTGCACTGATTTCTGCTGTGAGTAGGAATATCCGAACCACATAGATCTGAGAGATGGTCCATTCGCCGGGGCCATTTTACAAGTGGGCTGCCTAAGGTTCCGAGAAGAGACCTCCCCACCAATGTCATCCCTTGGGCCTTCTCCCCGGGCCTGGCTCCCTGTGCTGAGTTGAGTTGCCTCACAGTGCCCTCTGCTGCCCCCTCCTGCCTTGCTGGCTGCTCCCTGGTGACCCTGCAGGCAGACCCACAGGCCCACGCCTGCCCTTTTCCTGGGAGGCAGGGAAGCCCTGGGTGTACCTGTGTCGGCGCCCAGGATGCTTCCAGTGAATTCTGCCTCAGCCTGGCCTGGCTTGGCCCAGGGTCATGTCATTCTTTGACAGTTGGGAGACAGAGGCTGCAGGCCCTCCCTGGCCATGCTTCCTTCCCCCGCTCCTCCTACAGGGACTGGCTTGGGCAGAGGCTGTCAGCGGAGGGTGCTAACCTTGTCACGCCAAGCTTCTCGCCTAGGCCAGAGGTCAGACAAGAGGGCCCCTAACATGCCTTCCAGATCCAAGATGTGATTACACCTTCTAGTCTCCTATTTTAAAAAAGCTTAAAGAAGTTATTTCCTATGTCTAAACAAATACGTGTAGCATTTAGATCCAGTGTTTCCACAAGGTTCTATGGGGTCTGCCAGGCAGGGCCAGGTCAGAGAGAGAGCAGCCAGGCCTGGCCAGGTGGCCCCAGAAGTTGGGTCAGGACCAGTAAGAGAAACCAGACGACGTCCTGCTCATGAGAGCCCTCAATCATGGGTGGGGTCTGGAGCCAGACCTGAAATTCTGCTACTTGCCAGCTTGTGGACCCCGGGCAAGCTGCTGAGCAGTCCTGGGCCTCAGGTTCCTCAGCTGTCAACTGGGGCAAAGGGCAACGAACAGCTCTTAGAATTGTTGTAAAGAAGAGTGAGATAAAGTGTGTTAAAGCACTTCAGCTCAGTGCCTGGCGCATAGTGAGTGTTCAATAAATAATAGCAATAACCACAATAGCTGATCGTCACCAAGCACCAGGCACTGTGCTCAGCACTTCATATGTATTAACTTAATTAATTCCCACAATACCTAGGAGGTAGGTCCAGCTATTATCCCCCATTTTACAGATAAAGAAACTGAGGCACACAGAGGGGTTGTCACTTGGCTAAGGTCAATTAGCTAATAAGTCACTGAGGTAGGATTCAAATCCACACAGTTTAGAACAATTGACACTCTTAACCACAACTGTTATTATAGTCATAATTACACTAAGAATTATAGTTCTTATTCCAAGAGGCAGGGAGCCGCCAGTCCCTGGAGAGGCCCGGTGGGGGCTGGGCAGGCCCCAGAGATTCCTGCCTGGAGTGAAGGGAGGGCTGGTGATTCTGGACTCTCCTCCACTTCTTCAGCAGGGAGGGCCCTCTGGAGGGGCAAGGCAGTGGGGAGATGGGAGGGAGAGGCCTCTTGTGTGCTGGGTACTGGGCAGGCCTTACTGCAGCTCCTGAAGGGGGAGCCTTGGGGCCCACTGTGGGGCTAGAAATCCGAACCCTGACTTTCTGGCTCAGTTTCTTCTCTGTCTGGCCTGCAGGTCCCCCTCAGCGCCTGGGTTTCCCTAGCTGCTCTGGGGGCCGACTCCCAGGGCCTGAGCTACCAGGCCGATCGGTGTAGGCTGGTCCCTGCCGAAGATGACCCCCTCCCAGCAGTGGAAGGAAGAGCCCATTTCCCAGCAGTGCAGAGGCTGGGGGTGCAGCGGGGCGGGAGTGGTCCCCAGGCCCATTGTGTGGGCTCGATAAAGTACGGAAGCTGAGGTTAGAATGGCAGGAAGCCCAGCGCCCGTGGCCCTTTCCCACGGGTGGGGGCTTCGGGCACTGCTAGCCGCACGGGCGTGACTATAGCCTGTGTGCGCAATGGGGCGACAGAAGTAAGACTCACTGAGCAGTGAACGCTGGCAGCCCTGGTTACAGAGGCCACCAAGATTGGGCCACAGGGGCCTAGACTTTATCCTGGCGAATCCTCCAGCAGCCAGGGCTGTGGCTGTCACCACACCTAGGCTATGGCTAAAGAAGTCAGAGCTGAGAGGCTAAGAAACTCCTCCACAGTCAGTGGAAATAGGATCAATACTTACTTCCTGTAAACCCAAGCTCTGGGATCACACACCAGAGGTGGGTGTGTGCCTGCGTGTGCACGTACACACACGTGTTTACAACCCTGGCTGGGCAGCCACCTCAGGAAGGATGTGGCATTTCCCCTGAGTCTTTTACTGAGAGTATTCAAAATGTGCCCTGTCCTTACATTTGAGTAGCAGCATCCTCTGGTGGAGAAACACGGGTCTTAAATGCATACAGGCCCAGATTCCAGCTGTCGTCATTTACACTCTGAGTGTCTTTGGGCAAGTGACTGAACTTCTCTGAGCCTCCGTTTGTGGACTTACTTTGAGTATTAACGAGATGGTATCTGGATAATGCGCATTCCGGGGTTTGTATGAGTTCCATACAGTATGAGTTCCATAAATGAAGCTATAATCCCATCCATCCATCCATCCATCCATCCATCCATCCATCCATCCATGTGTGGGTACTCTGCTGAGGCTAGTAGCCCCCCCTGCTGGCCATATCTGGAATAAGGCCACTTTTCTTACTTGAATTAAGAGCACTTTAAGAATTAGCCCGTCTTTATTTTACAAATGAGGGAACTGAGGCCCAGGGTGGGGCTCCTGAGGAGTCAGAGCTGAAGTCCACACCTGGTAGCATGCTGTCTTGTCTTGGGACATAGTGTCCATGCCCAGCCCTCTCTGAGTTCTAGCGCCTCTCCCATCCCAGAACATTTCCTGGGCTCCTGCCCTAGGGTGGCACTGTTGGGGCCCTGGGTTTCCCCTGGAGGAAGATGGACAAGCACCAGCAGGGCAAAGGGAACAGAGGACAGCCCTTGTAGAGATGGTGGAAATCTGGAGGGGTCGGGAGAAGAGGAATGATAGACCGGGAGGAGACGAGAATTGGCGGGGCAGGAGGGAGAGGAGAGAGGGCATTCCAGGACGGGGACACAGCACAGGCAAAGGGGAGGGAAAGGGTGGGGGGTGCGAAGTGTGGGCCCCAGTGGAGCAGTGGGGGGTAAAGTTGCAAGCCGTGATTTAGGCAGTGAGGGCCTCAAGACTCATTGTTCTCAGTCTGCTTTCCTTCTCTTGATTCATTCATTCACCTGACAAATATTTGTTGCGCTTCAAATGTGTGCCAGGCCCTGTGAAGGTGATCCAGATGGACAGAGGGCTTGCTTTTGAGAACTCACAGTCAAGCAGAGGGGACAGATTTAGAAAGAGCCATTTCAAATATGGTGGGGACCCCAAAAGGTGTGCAGGGTGCACACCCTTGGTCTAGGGGTGCTCCCCGGGTGAGGAGGCATGTAAGGGGCCTACCCAAGGTCTAAGTCTTTCCTGAGGCTGGGTCTTAGGAGTAAAGGGAGATGGGAGGGTCACAAAAATGTCTCCCATGGAAGGTATAGCACGTGCAACACCTGAGGTGACAGGGCAGATCAGGTGAAGACATTCCATTTGCCTGGAGGGCAGGGTCAAGGAGGTTGCCGGAGCAGGGGTCAGGCTGGAGAGATAACTGAAGGAATTGTAACTGATGTTAAAATGCAACTTTCTACCCAGACCCTGTGTATCACGTTACGGAGTTTGAATGTTACCCTGGGGGCACCGGGGAGTCATGGAAAACTTTAAGGCAAAAGAGGTTCTCTCAGGCTTGTGCAACAATTCATTTTACACACTGCCAACCAATCTCAGGTCTCTGTCGGACCTCAGAATCCTGAGTTAGTCATTATGATCTCGATTTTGAAATTAAGAAGCAGAGGCTCACAGAGGGACAGCGAGTGGCTGAGTCACACTGCAGAACGCCTGCTGTAGCCCTGCTCTCCAGTCTGCCCTACTGTCTGCCGTGATTAAGTGCCACGTCTCTGGCTCTGCCATTCGGGCTGTGTCTCTGGCTTCTCCCCTGCAGCCTGGGTTCCTAGTTGCACCAGGGGGAGACGCCTTTGGCTGGGGGATCTGCCAAGCCAACCGCACTTCATGGACAGGCCGTTCCCAGTAATGGGTCTCCCTGTCCCTCACCTGAGGGGTGGGGGCTTTGCAGGAGAGGGGTGGCATGGCTGGCAGGAGCTATTGGATCCCTGAGCCTGTCTTTGCTCAGGCAGCAGCCTTCGGATGCCCAGACTGTAACGTGTCTATCTTTCTTCCACAGATGAGTGGGGCTGACGCAGTTGGGGATGACGATGAAGCCTCTCGGAAGAGAAAGAGCAAAAACCTGTACGTTGCAAAGGTCATGATCCTCAACCTTGCAATCAGGGAGGCTCCCCAACCCCCTTTTCCTCCTCTATCCTCAAACTTGCCTCTCCTCCACGGGTCCAGGTGGGGAGAAGGGGCTGTGTCCAGTCCTTCCCTAGACAGACACCAGTGAACAAGAGGATCTTAGGACTTAGCAGTGGCCCCAGGGTAGGGTCACGAGGGTCCTGAGCATCAGGCACTGCCCTCAGCATTCATGCGAGTGATGCAGTGTGCTGATTCAGTACCTGGAAGCCCCAGGGAGCCAAGCAGAGGCAACCAGCCAGGTTGTCCTGGCCCCGGCCCAGCCTCTGAGTCAAGCGGTGGCTGAGTGCCCTTGACAAGTTCTTTGCTGCCTCTGAGAAAGCACTGAACGGACAGTTTACTGGGATTCCCCCCTTTTCCTCCTAAGCCCTTGAATGCTAGCAGTCTTGGGAATTACCAGGAGGTGGCGCTGCTGGTCTAAGTAGCAAAAGCCCACACTCCCCAGCCTTTCTGGTCACACTCGCCTTACACTTCCGTTTTGGAGGTTTGTTAGAGGTGCCAAATAAATGAACAGGGTGTATGTGCGTTCTCCTTGGGCCTCCTTGTACACCTGGGTCCAAAGCCCTGGAGACTACGGGGAGGGATGGAGAGAAGGCAGTGGGTCACATGGAGGCCCCCAGAAGGAGCCCCCCTCCCCTCTGGGTCTGGTAGTACCCACCGTTATTTACCAGTGGGGCCTGGGGGAGGAGACGGGAGTGTTCCCAGATGCCTCTGGCAGCCTCTTCCCTGGCCTCCACTTTGGCTCGTGTCCACGACCCGAGAAACTCTTTCTTTTCAGCTCCTTTGCCCTCTCCAGGTTCCTATGCAACTGTAGGCTTCTCTCACTCTGCAGCCAGGAACAGTCACGCCTTCTCGGGAAGGCAAAATGCACAAAAAAATAGCCCTTTGCACCCACCATTGGGTCCAGGTATCACCAAAGCCACTGTGGGTGTTGCTCCCGGGGGGGGGGAGCAGTAGGGGGCAGTAGGGGTGGCCATCTGGGGGTGCTGGAGCCATCTTGGTCCACCAACAATAGCCTTGCTTTGGGGTGGGCGCTCTCTGCCTTTGAATGCCTGAAGCTCACATAATCGAGGACTCTTAGAATCTGACATAGCAACAAAAATAAGTAATATTTATTGTGCCAGGCACTGTTCTGTGTGTATTCCATATATTATCTAATTTAATCTTTACCAGTATTTTAAAAAAATTTCTTAATGTTTTATTTTATTTTTGAGAGAGAGAGAGAGAGAGAGAGAGAGACAGAGTGCAAGCAGAGGAGGGGTAGAGAGAGAGGGAAACACAGCTTGTGAAGCAGGCTCCAGGCTCTGACCCTGTTAGCACAGAGCCCGGACACGGGGCTCGAACTCGTGAACCGCAAGATAATGACCTGAGCTGAAGCCTGACTGAGCCACCCAGGCTCCCCTCTTTACCACTGTTTTTATTTTACGTTTCCTTTTTTTCTTACCCTATCTTACAAATGAGCAAATTGAAGCAGAAAGAAGCTAAGTTATTTGTCCTAGGTCACGCAGCAAGTAAGTGGTAGAGCGGGGATCTGGAACCTGGCGTGCTGGGGCTAACAATAGAAATAGAAATACGGTATTTTTTCTTCAGAACCTCCTCTATTGAAGCTCCGAAGGAGGTTCACGGCAGCCCTGCGAGGTAGTCTTTGAGCCCCTAGAGATGAGAGCCCATGCCCCAGAGCCCACCCCTTCCATGTCTTCATGGCTCCGATTGGAGGAAAGTGTTCTTTTAGATTCCTCTTATGGGTCCCTGTTCTGCCTTCTGGACCCACGTGGAGACATGTGGCGCCTCTCTGAGCCCTGCCATCCTGTCAGACAGAGCACTATGCCCCAGGAAGTCACGTGCTGGCACCCAGTCTCCCGGGTTTTCTGAGGGCCCCAGTCCTCACCCAGCCGGCTGCCAATCCCTGGACTCCTTGGCCTTAGCTCACGGCTGAGACCTGCCAGAGCAGGGTCCCCAGCGCTGGGCAGCTGCCCCAGACCCTCAGGACACTGTGGGCCTCAGCTCTAGTCTGAGCATTTTTGCCCTAGGCAATGTGCTTAAAACTCTACGTGCAGTTACAACCCTAAGCAGCTGGTAGGTACTATAATCATCCCTTTTTGATGGATGAGAAAATTCGACATTCTGAGAGGTCAGGCAACTTGACAAAGAGCACACGGTTGGTAACCTCTGGAGCCGGGATTTGAACCTGAGGCTGTGTGGCTCCAGAATCTCACACTTAACCTCCACAGGGTACCACCTCCCTTAACACAGAGTGTCCCGTAGGCCTTAATGCTACTTTAAGCTGGAATACTGCAGAAATGTAAATACTACAAACTTACAAACACGCGTCTGAAAGTTGAATTATTATTTTTTTTTTTACTGTTTACTTATTTTTGAGAGAGAAAGAGAGGAAGGGTCAGAGAGGGAGACACACACACACACACACAGCATGTGAAGCAGGCTCCAGACTCTGAGCTGTCAGCACAGAGCCCGATGCCGGGCTTGAACCGCAGACTCTGAGATCATGACCTGAGCCCAAGTCGGACGCTTAACCGACTGAGCCACAAGAGTTGAATGATTTAAATTCCTTTTATGCTTAGGTAGCATTGTGATTTTGCCAATGCATTCTTCATTTTAACTTTTGGTTTCAAGTCAGGATTTTTTATATTTAGAAGGACAGAGACCAAAAAATGAAAAATGTTAAAGTTTATCATTCAAAATTCACAAAACTGAATGTGTGTTAAACAAGTTACATTAATTAAAATCCCAAATGACATTTTTGAAAGTTTATAGGATTCGTACGTCTGAAGTTATTTGAGCTTAAGTTTGTACTAAGACTTTTGGGGCATCGTGCATATTGGTGGCCCCTTGTATCCAAAGCCCACGACTGAGGCTGAGGCCAGCTGCCAGGAGCTCTTCTCCTGGAGGTGCCCGATGTGGGGGGGGGGGGGTCTAGGGACAAGGGGGGCACACTGGAGCATGGGACATTTAACCCCCTTTCTTGCCAGCAGCTTTGCCCAGCTGCCTCCTGGGGGAGTGGCCAGACTAAAAATGATTCCTGGCTAAAAATAGCCAGTCCAGCCACCCCGGTGGGCAGAGCCTCCCGTCCCTCCCTCCCAGCAATTTGCTGACTTGTTTTCTCCTCCTTCCCCTGGCGCTGCCATGGCAACGGGGAGGCCGGTCACAAATAACCGGGTCTGGCTCTCCGCCGGGCGGGCCCCAGAGGCCGCCCCTTGCAGACACATGCCCCTTTCACGGGCTCCCTCTCAGGGTTGGCCGGGAGGGATATTTTTTTTTCCGCTCCCCGTCCTGGGCCCTCCCATTTCCTGGCTCCTCCCGTCTGAGTCCCAGCCCGGCCTGCGCCCCGAGCCCAGTCCTCCCGCCGAGATCGCGGCGAACGAGCGAGCGCTCGGCTGGCGGAAGCCCGCGGCACCGTCGCTGCCCGGCGCCCGGGACGCAGGCCTGGGGGCAGGAGCCTGGGGGGCGCTCCCCGCGGACCACCCCGGGCCCCAAGGTGGGGGGCCCCGCGGAGATGCTCCGAGGCATGTACCTCACGCGCAACGGGAACCTCCAGAGGCGGCACACGATGAAGGAGTAGGTGCCTCTCACCCCAGCGCTCGCCCTTCCCGCCCTGCATTTGCCGGGGCTGAGTGTGCCAGGCTGACCGACCCCCTTCTCTGCTTCTGCCCCCAGAGCCAAGGACATGAAGAACAAGCTGGGCATCTTCCGGAGGAGGAACGAGTCCCCTGGGGCCCAACCTGGGGGCAAGGCGGACAAAATGGTGAAGTCCTTCAAGTAGGTCTCCCCCGCCCCCGCCCCCCGTGACCCCTCAGGCCCTCGCTGGTCCCCGGGAAAGCAGGGCTGGTGGCCGGCTTAAATGCACAGGGTTCTTTTTGGCTGGACCCAGCTCTGGGGTGGATGGAGGCTCTCTCAGAGAGCCTGGCACCTGGCAAGCAGCAGCCCTCACCCGGAGCAGCTGCTCTGGGAAGGACAGCCAGGCAGGGACAGAGGTGGGAGCTGGGAGTGGTGCCCGCCCAGGGAAGCGGGGTGGGCCCCCTTCTGGGCTCCTCAGCTGGGCTGGCCACTGCCCGGCCCGAGGGCAGCCGACAGAGTGCCCCCAGCCCCAGCCACCCCACCTCCCCAAAACCTCCCGGTGCCTCACTGTGCCCCTTCCCTCCCCCCCTCAGGCCCACCTCGGAGGAAGCCCTCAAGTGGGGTGAGTCCTTGGAGAAGCTGCTGCTTCACAAATGTAAGTGGCGGCCGGCCTGCTCCCCTCCCCGTGTTACCTCCCTCCCTCTTCTCTTTGCTCCTCTCCCAGACCCAGAGACTGAGGCTGGTCCCAGAGAGGTCGCCTTTCCCTCTCTGCTGGGTCCCCCCAGGGGCCTCTGCTGTCGGGAGAGGCCCTTGGGCTGGCCTCGGCGCCGGCTTCTGCCAGCGCTGCCCTGGCCACGGGAGCTGGCATTGCCTGCCAGAGGCCACTGGGACCTGTGTGCTCAGACCCGGAGTCCCAGAGTTACAATAAACATTTCCACGTACCCAGGGCTTACGCTGGGCCAAATGTGCCCCGCGTCTCGTGGGCAGGATCCCCTCTGATCCTCGCAGGGCTCCAGGAAATAGACTCGTGACCCCCGCTCTACAGATGAGGGAGCTGAGGCACTAGACAGGGGAGACACCTGGCCAAGGCTCCCAGAGAGGCAGAGTGGCAGGGGTGGGTCCATGGCCCTGGGCCCCTGGCTCTTGGAAGCGGTTATCTTACTAAGCTCTGCACCCTACAGGCCCCTGGAGGGGAAGCTGGGCGGCCAGAGGGCGGAAGTAGCTGGTTCTGCCTCTCACAAAGGGCCTGGGCTTCTCCTCACAGATGGGTTAGCAGTGTTCCAGGCCTTCCTTCGCACCGAGTTTAGTGAGGAGAACCTGGAATTCTGGCTGGCATGTGAGGACTTCAAGAAGGTCAAGTCACAGTCCAAGATGACAGCCAAGGCCAAGAAGATCTTTGCTGAGTACATTGCGATCCAGGCGTGCAAGGAGGTAAGGCCTCAGGCCGGGCCCTCAGGCCCCCCATCCCCATCCCCATCCCCAGTGGCCTCTCAGTGATCGTAGGTACCTGGCAGCCTCAAGGAGCTCAGGAAGGAGAAGAGGCCAGAGTGACCCTCGGGGACCATGTGTCCAGGGTGCAGAGGAAGCAGACAGGGGCCTTGGGAAGAACAGAAATGGTCACTGCCCAGGCACCGGTGTGGCAGGCACCTGCTAAGCCCTTTATGTGTGTGCTCTTTTATTTAACCTGACGACAACCTGTAAAATGGGTTTAATATTCTCTTCATTTTAAAAATGAGGAGACAGTCTCAGAGAACCTAGTCAGAGTAACCCACACCTACGGAGTGCTGACTGAGTGCTAGACGCTGCGTACAGAGTCACAGTGGACGATCTATCGATTTAATCCGCATCTATTCAGCATGGATGACCTTGCTTAGTCTTCAATGCTCTTTGAGGGACAGACTGTTCTTCCTAGCCTGCAGACGAGTCAACGGGACTCAGAGCACTTAGATGACTCGCTCAGGGTCACACACCTAGGTGTGGCACTGCCGGGATTCGAACCAGGCAGTCGGACCTTAGAGGGGGTGTCCGCAGGCCTTATACACTACCAGCCCTACAATGAGCGACCGAGCCACGACTTGAATCGCTGACCTGAGGGCCTCCACTCTGAGCCTCAAGACATGGAGCAGAGGGGCTCGGAGGTGAGAGGCTGGGTAGGTCACGTTCCTGGCCCTCCGCCCCCAGGATCGCCCCCCTGCAGGTAGACCTGAGCGCACTGCCCTCCGCCTCCGCAGGTAAACCTGGACTCCTACACACGGGAGCACACCAAGGACAACCTCCAGAGCGTGACCCGGGGCTGCTTCGATCTGGCGCAGAAGCGGATCTTCGGGCTCATGGAAAAGGACTCGTATCCGCGCTTCCTCCGCTCCGACCTCTACCTGGACCTCATTAACCAGAAGAAGATGAGTCCCCCACTTTAGGGGCTGCCAGAGTAGAGCTCGGTGTTCACATCAGGCGGGCTGGGCCCCCTTCCCACCTGCCTCTCTCCCCCTGCGACGGAGGGGGCAAGCAAGCCCCCGGAGGCTGTGTCTCCGGACGGACAGACGGACATTCAGACGAGAGGCCTGGACCGAGAGAGGCCCAGGCCACTGGAGGAGAAGGAGGACCGGCCCCGTTGGGTCCTCACTGCCCCGGTACGAGGGGGCCCAAGGGCCCTGGCAGGTCAGGGGCCCTGGCTGAGCCAGATCCGGAGCTGCTGCTCTGTGCTGCAAAGACTCAGCATTGACCAAGTTCCTTAAAGAACTGGCTGATGGGGCAGGGGGCCTGGCTGTGGGCTCCAGCGCTCTCCTTAGGGGCCACTGGGGCTGCAGCTCAGACCCTCACCTTGAGTTTTATTTATTTAAACAGTAGTCGGATGCTTGGCACGTTGTCCTGTAATAGGAGATTTTTGCCTCATCAGTGTTCCTAATTTACAAGTGCAATATTTTAACCAATGCCTTGTGAAAAGCCACCTTGCAGAGAGGGTGGACCCCACTTTCCAGTTTCGGGCACCGGTGGTGGCAGCTGGGTCTTCCGGACTGATGAGGCCTGGAGGGGTGGGTGCTGCCGTGTGACCTCGCACAGAAATCCAGCACCTGCTGCGTGAGGTGTCCCTCAGGGGCTCTGGGAAGGCGTGGCACCCTCAGACCACACAGCAGCCAAGTTCTGGAGCAAATAAAAGGCCTGTGTTATTTCTCGTTCTTGACCCTTTCTGGGTGTTCCCGGGTTTGGGCTTTCCCAGGGTCACTGGGGCTGGGAGGGTCAGAACGGCTTCTGTCTCGCCATCACCCGCCTCCCATCCCAGAGCCATATACACCATACACCGGTGATTGCCCGTCCCTGACAAGGTGCCTCCCTGGGCCGGACACTCAGCCGTGCTTGTCCTGTTTACCATCTCATCTTCTCCGCAAGCCTGGGAGGTGAGGGTTATGCCCATTTCACAGATGAGGAGACTGAAGCACAGGCAGGTGGGGTGACTTGTCCAAGGTCACACAGCTGGCAAGTGGCAGACGGTTCTGCGTGGGCCCAGCTGGCTATAAAACCTGTGCTCTGGATTGCTGTCCTCTACTCGCCACAGAGTGGAGTCCTAGCCTGGCCACCAACTGGTGAAAGCCCTTCATTTTTCTGCCCCCCGCCCCTTACCCTGAGATCCTAGTGGGACTTTCAGGTGGCACAGGGCTTGTTGGTGGAGGTGGATGAGGCCGGGCGTGGGCAGGCCCATGCATGCCTTTAGGACAGAAGACAGAGCTGGGCAGGTGACGATGAACAGGGATTACAGAGAGTCCCTCTGTGTCCCTGGGGAAGGCTTCCCACTCTGTGCCTAATGGGAGATGCAAATTTAGGAAAGGCCCCGTCCAAAGCTGCACTTCACCGGAGGCCCTGGACCGCTTGCCTGGGGGAGGTAGAAGGGAGCCTGGAACCCAGGCCAAGCTGATGCCAAAGCCGCCCCCACATGCCACCTGCCAGGGTCTGGGGCGCAGGGGCCTGGACATGGCCTGGAGTGGGGACTGGCCCAGCTGGGCTGGCTTTGATGAAGCCGGACGGAATTGGTGCAGGAGGGGCTGGGCCCCATCTCCCTGGATCCGTTCCCTGCCCTGGGTCCTGGGTTCACATCTGCCCGCCGTAAGTTGGAGACACAGAGGACACAGGGCTGTCTCCTCCCTGCCTCCCCTCGCTGTTTTTCCCTGGAGGCCTAACCTGGGGCCAGGCATACAGTAGGTGCTCAGCACACGTTGTACAGCCTTCTTTTCCAGTACTGGAGTGTGAGCTCTTCCAGGAGTGGAGCTGGGTCTTCTTCAGGCACCAGGGCCTGGCATTGGACCTGGCCTGAGCCCTGTTTGGCCTCGTAATCAGTGAAGAGCTTTCCCACCACGGAGCCACCTCGAGGCTAAGATGGGACGGCGAGGGGCAGAGATGTGCCCCTAACTTAGAGCAAGGGCACCTCGCAGATGGCATCCGGGTCTGAGATTGGGGGTCTGACAGCTGGGAAAACAGGCCCAGAGGGGACCACAATACCGCTCCTGTTCCTCCCACGATGGCCAGCGGGCAGAGCTGGCAGCCGACGGAGCCCCGGACTTGAGTCTCAGCCTGGCTCGACTTCTCTGGTGCCCTCCACTTGGAGAAGACCCTGTGCCCCTGAAGAGCCTCACCTTCCCCTTTCTTCGGGTTCCAGGGGTTTAGCCTTGGGCCAAGCCCTCCACCTTCCCACCCCCGAGTTGCCATGGAAACCGAAGTCCCGGAGAGCAAAGTCAGGCAGATGGAATTCTCATTTCGGAAGGCCCCATTGCCTGGTTCCATTACTCACACTGGGTCCTTTGGCCCAGAGCGGCTTTGACTCTGCTGAGCAGCTGGATAGCCCACTGGAAAGGTGCCTGGATCCCCCTGCCCTGGGCCCTGACTGGGCTCCCTGGAGACCTTGGGCACAGCCCTCTCCACTGAGGCCTCAGTCCCCTCACGATATAGTGGGCTGTCCCCCACTTTTTTTTTTTTAACATGCGAGGAAGGATCAGGCCCCTTGCTTTCTGTCTGGCAGTCCCAGGCTGCTCAATGTGGGACATGAAGGCTGTGAGGTCATTTTGTCCAGGTCTCTTCCCATTCTACAGATGGGAAGACTGAGGCAGAGGGAGGCGCAGTGCTGCATAGAGGCGAAAGGCCCAGGCCCTGGCTCCATTGCTTACTACTAGATGTAAATCTTGGAAAAAATCACGCAGCCTCTCTTCGCCTCAGTTTTCTCATCTCTAAATTGTGCGTATTGGCACCTTTCCCAGAGCTTCGGTGACTAAGGGAGGTCATGCCTGCAGCAAGTTTAGCCCACAAGCACGGGGATGTGTTCCTTCAACACAAGCTGCTGTTAGTGACATCATTATTCAGGGTCCCAGGGGGGTGGCAACGCTCATGCTAAAGTTGTCCAGGGCGGGACTCTACCCTGATCGGGTGCGGACAGGGAGCCTTTAGCCTCAGGCCCCAGATCTCTGTCCTTCCAGGAACATTTAGCTAGAGGACAAAGCCAGCCGGTTCCAGGGAGTGTCAGAAACAGCCTGTCCTCACACCACTGCCCAGCCGGCCTGGCTGGGAGCACTTGGGGTCAGCCTGCAGATGGGGTTTGAAGGGTGGAAAGGGGAGAGGGCACGGTAGGGCAGTGGCTCTCCACTGGATGCCGGTGGGACGACACTCAGCATTGGCCTGCCTATGGCCCGGTCCCTCCAGCTCTTGGCCTCTTGGCCTCTTGGCCTCGCTTGGGGCAGATGTGGCCTCCCCGGCTCTCCAGCTGGGACGAGACCATCTGGTCTAAACGGCTGACTCATGCTTGAGTCCCTTCTTGGGTCTCTGCTTGCATCTCCCCTGTGACAGGGAGCTCATTATCTCCCAGAGCAGCTCAGGAGGGCCTGGGAGCCCCTGGAGGTTCTAAAGTTCTTTCTCTGTGAAGCCAGGATCCTGGGGCTGGGTGGGGTGATGGGGGCAGGTCAGTCAGTAGTAGCCCCCGTGGGTCGTCCGCCCCGGGAGCCCCCTACTCGCTCCCCGATTCTCCGGCTTCATTTTTCTCTGCTCCCCACACCCTCACTAAACTCCTCTGCGCTCCCCACCCCCATGTCTCTGCCTTGGTCCTCTAGTTCCTCCCGTCCCCTCCCTAGGTCCCCTTCACTGATATCCTACTCTAGAAAGTCTCCGCAAGTCACCCCTCTGCTCCCCTCCTCTCCCTCAGTGCTCTCGTGCCCTCAGGCAACAGACCCTGGGCCTCAGACAAGTGCTCTCTGAGCTGTTCTTTGGCTTATAATCGGCACCATCTGTGAAACATCTGACTCTGCCTATCCTCTCCCTGGCAGGGCCCGACAGGAGGAAAGGGGGTGCCCTGGGCCCCCTGCCGCCAGGGTGCCCGTTCCTTGGGTTGGAGGAAAAGATGTGTGGGGGGGGAGGGGGTGGTGAGGAAGAGCTTCAGGGCTGGTCCGGGCCTGCTCAGCACAGATGAGAGTGAGGGTAGCTAGGGTTGGGGGAGAGGGCAATGCCAGTTGCAGATAAAAAGTAGTAGCTACTGGGGCGCCTGGGTGGCTCAGCTGGTTACGCCTCTGACTTTGGGTCAGGTCATGATCTCACTGTTCGTGAATTCGAACCCGGAGTCGGGCTCTGTGCCGACAGCTCGGAGCCTGGAGGCTGCTTCGGATTCTGTGTCTCCCTCTCTCTCTGCCCCTCCCCCGTTCACATTCTGTCTCTCTTTCTCTCTCAAAAATAAATAAACACGAAAAAAATTAAAAAAAAAAAAGTAGCTGCTGGCCACACAGGGGCACACACCAAGGGCATTCTATGCCTTATCTCCATCAGTCCTCACAGCAGGCCTGGAGGAGTTCAGAGTGTTGTTTTCCTTTCACAGATGAGAAAGTTAATGTTCAGGGAAAGTGGAAAGGTATGTTGTGGCTGAGCAGAGACTGGAACCCCAGTCCCTCATGGCGGGCAGCCTCGCCTCCGGCCGGTCAGAGGGAATTCGTGGACAGCACAGGTTCTCCTGGTCTTGAGGGTGGAGCTTTCCTAAGGAAGGACAGGAGCTTAAATGTGTGGGGATGTCTGGTCCTGAGCTGAATCCCAGTCTTCAGTAGAGCTTTTGATAAATTGCCTTACCTCTCCGAGCCTCCGTCATCTCATCTATAAAATGGGAATAGTAATCCCACCTAATGGGTCTCAGGGGGACTCAGTGAGATAAGGAATACGTGTAAACCCTCAGCAGGGGGCCAGCCGCAGAGGGGGTGCCTCACGTAGGCAGATGGAGGGGGGCCCGGGGCTGCCACTGAGCATCAAGAGGTGAGGTCAGGCTAAGGAAGCAGCTGTGCGGGAGGAAGCCGCCCCCCCATCGGCTCGACGGGCAGTTTTTTTTTTTTTTAAATTTTTTTTTCAACGTTTATTTATTTTTGGGACAGAGAGAGACAGAGCATGAACGGGGGAGGGGCAGAGAGAGAGGGAGACACAGAATCGGAAACAGGCTCCAGGCTCTGAGCCATCAGCCCAGAGCCTGACGCGGGGCTCGAACTCACGGACCGCGAGATCGTGACCTGGCTGAAGTCGGACGCTTAACCGACTGCGCCACCCAGGCGCCCCTCGACGGGCAGTTTTTAAGACAAGGCCACCAGTGACTCAAAGACAAGGGCAGGACCACAAAAGGGTGGGATTGGGCCCCAGGGTCAGTGGGCTCAGCAGAGTCCTGCTTGCCGTTTGAGGAGCAACCTGAGTAGCACCCATATAGGCGGGCAGCTGGCCTGTCCCAAACCCGTGTGTGACCTTGTATGAGGCCCCTCCTCTCTCCTGTTGGTTTCTTCCGGGAAACGAGGAGAACCAACTTTCCTCCTGCCTGAGGACCTTCTGAAGGGGCAGATGGCGCTTTGTGCGATGCGAGGGGCTAGAATCCAGGCCAGGTGTGTCTGCGTATGGTGGGGGGTGTGGGGAGGGTTGTCAGGACTACATACAGAGTCTAGCCACTTCCGCCCTAGAGGGGAACTAGAAGGACTGACTGGGATGGAGCGGTCTATTTGCCACCTGCCCTGGAGTCCCTACGGGTTCATGCCGCTCGGGACGCGGCCGCTCATGACCTCTAGCCGGGCTGAGCGGAGGAAGCCTGTGCCGGCTATTCGCACGTTTGTTCCCTTGAGGTAAAGTCCACACCTACCCCACCTCTGTCTCACACACGCACCCCAAGCCCAGGCCAGAGCAGCCCCGTCCAGGGGCCGAGCTCAGTTTGCAAAGGCAAAGCTCACAGTCCCCGGAATTGCGGGAAGGAAACCAGCAACCCAGGGTCTACCTCTGCGACCAGTTTATGGTAAGTCCCTTCCTTCACTGGGCCGCGACCTCCCCCATCTGAAAAATGGGCGGGGGACGTTCCAAGTTCCGTCAAGGAGCCATCTGCCTCTGACACCTTAGGTCGTGTTGGCCTCTCCCTCTGAGGTGCTCTTGCAGCAAAGAACTGGCCCGATCCCCGGAATCCGTCCCATCGCAAGGCAGCAGAGGATGGTGATGAGGAACATGGGCTTCAGAGGCCAACAGACCTGGGCTCGAAGAATGCTTTCAGTTAGATGAACCAAAAATTGCGTAATTACATGATTTGGGTAACGGATATATAAGGAAGTTATTGTAAAACAGGTCATATCACGAAAAGTGGTTTGTTTGCAATATTAAATATTTCGTGAAATTACCTATCATGTCAAAAACAATTTCTGGCAGTTTTAATTTCAATCTTATTTATTTATAAATCACATTAACAATCATCATGGTTTTATTTAGTTTGAACATTAAAATGTAAAAACTATTTGGAAAACAAACAGAACCGGAGAATTCTGTGCTTTGCGTAAGGCACAAGATTTCAGCTTCTTCATCTGTCAGATGGGGCTGCTGTGCACTTGATTGGGATTGTGTGAAGGTTAATGAAATCAGTATATGTAAAGCACATAGTGGGTATACAGATACAGTTCTCTCTTCTCTCCGAGTCCAGGCTCAGATGCTCACTTACTGTGGGACTGTGGGCAAGTCACTTAACCTTTCTGAGCCACTGTGTCCTCATCTATAAAGAGGGGATACTAATAGTTCCCACTAATGGGGTTCTTGTGAAGAATGAAAGCAGGCCGTGAGCTGTATGCATGCAGCCGTTCCAGCCTGTGTTCAGGTCCTCGAAGGCGCCACCCTCCCTTCCTGGGCTCAGATCTGCTCTGTGCAGAAGGCTCAGCGTCTACCCAGGGGCTCACTGAAATGAAAGTGGTTTGGGTTTTCTTTTCTTTTTTTATTTTTTTTTTAATGTGTATTTATTTTTGAGAGAGAGAGAGAGACAGAGACAGAATCCAAAGCAGGCTCCAGGTTCTGAGCTGTCAGCACAGAGCCAGACGCGGGGCTTGAACCCACGAACGTGAGATCATGACCTGAGCCGAAGTCGGACGCTCAACCGACTGAGCCACCCAGGCGCCTTGGGTTTTCTTTTCAATGTTTAACTTTGAAATAATTATATATCCCCAGGAAACTGCCGAGAAATGTCCCATGTACCCTTCACCCGGTTTCCCCCAGTAGCTACCTCTTACATAGTTATGGTACAATCTGGAAACCAGAATCTGACATCGGTACAACGTGTGTGTGTGTATAGTTCTATGTTATTTTGTCACATGTGTAGATTCTGGAACCACTGTGGAAGTGGCAACACAGAACTACGTCCCCACAAAGATATCCCTGGATACTCTTTTATAGTCACACCCATCCCCCACCTTCCATCCCTAACCCTTGGCAACCGCTAATCTGCTCGCCATCTCTATAATTTTGTCGTTTTGAGAATGTCATATAAATGGAATCGTGCACTATGTGACCTTTTGAGATGGTCTTTCTTCACTCATCATAATGGCCTTGAGATCCATCCCAGTGGCTGCGTGTGCCAATAGTTCGATCCTGTTTATTGCTGAGTGGTGTTCTGTGGTGTGGATGTACCACAGCCGGTTTACCCATTCACTTATTGGTGGACATTTTGGTTCTTTCCAGTTTCCATATAAAGCTGCTACCAGCAGTCATGTCGAGGGTTTTGGACACAAGTTTTCATTTCCCTGGGGTAAATGTCCAGAAGTGCAATTGCTGGGTCACGCAGTAAGTATAGGTTTGTAAGAAGTTGCCACACAGTCTTCCCGAGTAGCTGTACTGTGAGAGATCCAGTGTCTCAGACTCTTTGCCAGCATTTAAATGTTGCCTCAGTGTTTTTTTATTGTAGCTGTTCCAATAGGCATACGGTGCCATCTCATCCGATTTTCATGTATGTTTCCCTGATGACTAGTGAACGTGAAGGTATCGGGCATCTTCTCCTGTATTTATTCTCTGTATTTCCTCTTTGGTGCACTGTCTCTTCACGCCTTTTGCTCATTTCCTAGTTAGTGTTTGCTTTTTTGCTGTTTTGAGTTAGAGAGTGCTTTACATATTCTGTGGATGAATCCTTCGTCGTGTGTGTGATTTGCAAATAATTTCTCTCAGTCTGCAGCTTGCCTTTTCATGCTGCTAATGCACCTTTTGCTAAGCAATAGCTTTTTAATGTCGATCAAGTTATCACTTTTTTTTTTCTTTTAGATCCTGCTTTGGGTGTTATGTCTCAGAACTTTTCACCGATTGATCCCTGGGGCTGAAGATTTTCTCCTACATTTTCTTCTACATGTTTTATAGTTTTATACTTTATAGTCCCCGTTAATTCCTGCAGAAGATGTGAGGTTAGATTGAGGTGCTTGGTGTTTGTTTTGTGGTGTTTTAGCATAAGGATGTCCATTTGCTTTAGCACCATTTGTTGAAAAGACTATCCTTCTATTGAATTGTTTTTAAAAATTAAAAAAAAAAGCTTTTTAAAAGCTTTATTGAGACGTAACCACAAATCCTATAATCTACCTATTAAAAGTGTATAACTCAATGGTTTTTGGTATTTTCACAGAGTTGTACAACCATCACCACAATCAATTTTAGAACATTTTCGTCACCCCCTAGAAAATCTCTATGCCTATTAGCCGTCACTCCCATCTCTATAGCCCCACCTTCCTGGCTTTGAGCAACCACTAATCTACGTTCTGCCTCTACAATTTGCCTCTTCTGGACATTGCATGTAAATGAAATCATACGATATGTGGTCTTTTCTGTCTGGTTTCTTTCACTTTGCATAACGTTTTCGAGGTTCATCACGTTGTAGCACGGATCAGCTCTTCCTTTCTTTCTACTGCTTGGTCATATTCCGTTGTGTTGATCCCACGTACCGTGTAACAGATCACATTCTATTTATTTATCCATTCGTCAGTTGATGGGCACATGAGTTGTTTCTGCTCTTTGGCCATTATGAATGTGTTGCTGTGAACATGCGTGTGCAAGTTTTTGTGCGGACGTATGTTCTCCGTCCTCTTGGGTCTAGACCTGGGCAGAGTCGTAAACTAATTGCTGAGTCACCAACTCTACGCTTCACCTTTTGAGGACCCGTGTTTCAAGCCGCACCGTTTTACCTTCCCACCAGCAGTTCGTGAGCGCTCCGACCTCTTCACAATTTTTCGGAATGCTTGTTACAGTGACTTTAAAAAAAATTTTTTTTTTATTTTAGGCATCCGAGTGGGTGTAACATGTTATCATGGAATTGCTTTTGCACTTTTGTCAGAAATCAGTTGGCTAGCCTTTGTCCGGATCTATTTTTCAATTCTGTGTTCAGTTCCGCTGATCTATGTTTCTGTCCCTCCACCAATGGCCTACAGTCCTGATTACTGTAGCTATATAATAAGTCTTGAAATATGTAGAGTGATCTCCCCCGTTTGTTTTTTTTTTCTTTCCAAAACTACTTTGCCTATTCTAGTTCCTTTGTGTTTCTATACACATTTTATGATAATCTTGCCTCATCTACCAGAAGTCTTCCTGGGATCTTGATAGTAATTGTGTTAAACCTGCATTTCAGTTTGTGGAGAACTGGCATCTTTCCTGTGTTGAATATTGCAATTCCTGAGCCTCCTATGTCTCTCCATTTATTTAGATCTGCTTTGATTTCATTCGTCAGCACACAGTAGTTTTCAGCACACGAGTCCCATCTGGTGAGATTTAAACCTAAGTATTTTATTCTTTTTTTTAGTGGTTGTAAATGATCTTGTAAGTTGCAGTTTCCGGGTGCCTGGGTGGCTCAGTCAACTGAGCGTCCGACTCTTGATTTCTACTCAGGTAACGATCTCATGGGTCGTGTGTTTGAGCCCCACATTGGGCTTTTTGCTGACAGCACGAGGAGCCCGCTTGGGATTCTTTCCTCTCTCTCTGCTCTTCCCCTGCTCATGCTCATGCGTGCATTTTCTCTCTCTCTCTCCTCAAAATAAGCTTAAAAAAATTTTTTTTAAGTAGCAGCACATTGGAATACAGTGGATTTTTGTATGTTGACCTTGTAGCTTGTGACCTTGCTGAATTCAATAGTTCTGGGAGGTCTTTGGTAGATGCCTTGGGCTTTTCTGCATAAACAATCACGTCATCTGCAAATAGGGACAGTTTTATTTTTTCCTTTCTGATCTCTATGTCATTTATTTACCTATCTTGTCTTATTGGGTTTCGGTCTTTCATCAGTAAGTGTGATATGAGCTGTCAGTATTTTGTAAATGCTATTTGCTAGGCTATTTTATTCATGTAGCATGTTTATAAATACTTATATTTACATATATTCACAGAGGAAATTTACTTATTTATATATGAATTGCTCTTTATCCCTAATCTGCTGAAAATTTTTTTCATGAGTAGGTATTGAGTTTTGTTAAAAATTTTTTTGCATCGGGGTGCTTGGATGGCTCAGTTGGTTAAGTGTCTGACTCTTGATTTCTCCTCAGGTCATGATCTCATGGTTCATGTGCTTGAGCCCACATCAAGCCTGATGATAGCTTGGAGCCTGCTTGGGATTCTCTTTCCCTCTCTCTCTGCTCCTCCCCTGCTCACACTTTGTCTCTCTTTCAAAATAAATAAACATTTAAAACAAAACAATTTTTTTGCATCTAACAAACACAAAAACTTTTTGTTTTTTGTTTTAATTTTTTAATGTTTATTTATTTTCGAGACAGAGACAGAGAGAGACAGAGCGCGAGCAGGGGAGGGTCAGAGAGAGAGGGAGACATAGAATCCGAAGCAGGCTCCAGGCTCTGAGCTGTCAGCATAGAGCCCGATGCGGGTTCAAACCCACGAGCTGTGAGAACATGACCTGAGCTGAAGTCAGATGCTTAACCGACTGAGCCACCCAGGCGCCCCACAAACATTTTTTTTGATTCAATTGGTATGATCATCTGACATTTCTTGTCTACCTGTGAATATGGGAGATTACACTGGCTGATTTCCAAGTACAGAGCCAGTTTTGCATCCCTGAGATAAACTTCATTTGGTAGTGGTGTATAATGTTTTAATATGTAGCTGAATTGTTTGCTAATATTTTGTTAAGGATTTGTGCCTTGCATCCATGAGAACGACTGGTCTGTTTTCCTTTTCCGTGCTGTCTCTGGTTTGGGGGTCAAGGTAATACTGGCTTCCCAAAATGAATTGGGGAGTGCTCCCTTCTCCTCTGTTTTCTAGGACAGCTTGTATAGAACTGGTGTTTTTCTTTCAAATTCAAGTGTATTTTAAGCCACTGTTTGCAACTTGTCTGCTATTGTCCCATTGGCCAAAACAAGTCCCATGGCTGTGGCCCATGGAGAGAACAGGAGGGACGGTCTACCTCCAGCGGGTGGAGAGGCAAACTCACAGGACAGAGGCAGTGGGTACTGGGAAGGGAGAAGACCTGGGACCAGCCGGGCAATCACAGAGTCCTTGGGAGCTCACTTCCGGGTATATTTCACCCCACTAAGCTCTTTACTCCAGGCTGTAAGCACCCACCGGCCAGTGCATGCTGGGCCTTCCTGGAACCCGCGTCTGCCTGACTGGACCCTCCCAGCAGGGGCTTTTGGATGCTGTCTGTGCATATAGGTACACTGGATTTAAGCACAGTGTATAAATCAAATCCCCAGTGTAGAAATGACAAAAGACCTTCCTTACAGAATAATGTTTTATTTATTTTTGAGAGAGAGAGAGAGAGAGACATAGTGCAAGCTAGGGAGGGGCACAGAGAGAGGGAGACACAGAATCCGAAGCAGGCTCCAGGCTCTGAGCTGTCAGCACAGAGCCCTGTGTGGGGCTCGAACCCACAAACCATGAGCTCACGACCTGAGCTGAAGTCAGACAATTAACTGACTGAGCCACCCAGGCACCCCAAGACCTTCCTTACAGAATAATCAGTGATCAAATGACAAGACTCTGTAAATGAGTTCCCCGAACAGGATTTAATCTACTCAGTGTGGTTTATTCCCATTTTTCCGATTGTTTCATTCGCCAGCCTTTCTGTCGATGGCTACTGTGTTTGTGCCCACGGGGAGTTCAGAGAAGAATGAAATCTGGTCCCCAAAGATCTTTGAAGCCTTGTTACCCCCACACCCATCTCTGCCTTATGCCTGCACCCCCCTCCCCCCCGACACACACTTGCACCCCGGGACCTTTGCACATGTTGTTCTCACATCTTTCCTGCCACCTCCTTACCTGGCATCTCCTTCTCAACTGTCAAGACTCAGCTCAGAGTGTCCAGGGACACTTTGCTGATGCCCCGACTCAGGAGGAGGACATTTCTCTGAGCTGTCCCAGCAGCATGCTCAGGTGACTCAGCCCCGGGGGTGCCACTTGTCTTTTTCTCTTCTGGACTGTGACACCCTCAAAGGCTGGAACCGAGTGGCTGTCTGGGTCCCCGGCACCCAGCCCAGGGTCCAGTGCAGCACAGGAGTTTGACAGCTGACAGTCGAAGGCCTGAGTGTCTGTAGGCTGACCGTGGTGATCACAGCCCACAGACAGAGACTCTGGGCTCCACCTGATGTGTCTCTGGGGAGCAGCCCTTCTCAGGCCTGGAGGGGTGCGCTAAAGGCGGTTTTCCGTCCTCAGCCCTCAGCTCCTCCCTGAGGGCTGCAGACTACACCTTAGGGAGGAGAGGTCGGAGGCAGCCTGGAAGTGAGGGTGACCTCAGACCCTACCTCAGCGAGGCATGGCCTCGAAGGTCAGGAAAGCCTGGCATTCTGGACCCTGCTCAAGGGAGCCCGAGCTTCCCTCAGAGACTCGTTCCCAACCGGATTTCCCACAGCCTCTCCTCTTCCTGTTCGGCCTTCTTCCTCATCTCTCCGCTTCTGTTGTTCCCACCACCCGGAACCACCTTTCCCTGTTTCTCTTCGCTTTGCCCATCACGGCCTGTTCTTCCAGGCCTTTCCTCCCAAGCAGCCGCGGGCTGAGGCTGAAAGTTTGCACCAAGGGTCGGCCCTCAGGGAATTCTAACCAGCCTCGAATTTTCCACTAAATATTTTGCGGGTGTGAGTTTGGACTCTCCCCTGAGGGTGACCTGGGAGCTGGCCAAGCTGGACTTGGCCCAGAGTAGTGGCCAGGAAGAGTGGGCAGCTCCTGCCCCCTGGAGTGAGATAAGCAGCTGGACCCCAACACTCCAGTGGGACTATTTTCAGCGGCTCGTTCCCGGCCTGCTTTGGGCCTGGAGGGAGAACAATGGGCCATTGAACCTTATCCAGCCCTGTGCCCTGCGAGGCCGGTGGAGGGCAAGTGACAGTGTATGGGCTGGGGACTGGGGGCTGTGCTTGGAGGCCGGGGGAGGGCGGGGAACAGAAGCACAGAAGTGGCCCCCCCCACCCCCCGCCACCCTCACCCCCGTGCTGACCAACCGACAGGCAGGAAGAGATTCTATTGAGAACTCTTTGTCAGACTTCCTGTGAGGCCAGGTGCTGGGCCAGCTGAGCCCCTCCAGAAGGCCGTTCTCAGCAGCCGCCTCACGAACACTTCTTAAGCCAGACACCGTGTTAAGCGCCACACGGGCTGTCTCCCGTCTATCAGCCTCATTGTACAGATGTGGAAACTGAGGCCCAGCTCAGACACGTCAGTTACTTGCTCACGCAGCAAGCAAGAGGAGCAGTCGGGACTCAGACCCAGGTCCTCTCTCTCTCCTTCCAGCGGGCGGGACACTGCGGAGTTTTCCTACCCCGGCCTGTCCCTCTCAGGCCCTCACTGGGACTTGTGGACTTTGGTCTCTCCTTCCTAATGGCTCTGACTTCATGAACCACCTGGGGCACATCGCTTGCTCTCTCTGGGCCTCAGTTTACTCATCTGTACAACGCAGGGGCGAGGAGTTGTTGAGGGTGGAACCAGAGGCCGATCGGGGGGAGGGGTGGCGCGTGGTCAGGCCTCCTTCCTTTCCAGCATTTGAGGATTTAAAGAGCCTGAACCGAAGTTCTGCTCATCCTGGAAGCCGTTCACAGGAAATGCTCTCCGAACCTCTCCGGGGTGTGGTGGGTTTGCGGCTCCGAAGGACGGGAAGTCAGCTCTGTCCAGCGCCTTCGGGAAAGTCAGTCCGAAAGGGGAGGCGGGCCCATAAATCGGTGATGGTGGGGCCACGAGAGAGATGCGTGGAAACGGCCGTGCTGGCTTCCACAGACCCGCTGGCCCAGACAACAGAAATGACTTCCTCACCGCTCCAGAAGCTGCAAGCCCTAGCTTAGGTGTTAGCGGGTTGTTTCTCTTGAGCCCTCTCGCCTTGCCTTGCAGATGGCCACCTTCTCCTTGTGTCTCCGCATCATCCTCCGTGGATGTCTGTCTACATCTCCCCTTCATATAAGGACACCAATCCCACTGGATTAGGACCCACCCTAATGACTTCATTTGAACGTACCTCTGCAAAGGCCCTATCTCAAACGCAGTCACATTCTGGGAACCTGGGGGTTAAGACTTCAGTATATGAATTTGGGAGTGGGGACACGATTCAGCCCAGAACAATGGCTCTTGAAAATAACGGACAGGGGCGCCTGGGTGGTTCAGTCAGTCGAGCGTCCAACTCTTGATTTTGGCTCCAGTCACTATCTCACGGTTCGTGGGATCAAACCCCGAGTTGAGCTCTGCACCGATGGCTCGGAGCCTGCTTGGGATTCTCTCTCTCTTTTCTCTCTCTCTCTCTCTCTCCCCCCACCCCCCGCCTACACACTTGTGCTCTCTCTCAAAAATAAATAAATTTAAAAAATAAATAAAATGGCTGACAGCAGCTGCTTTGCATAATGGCGCAGAGTGAATGTGTCTCAGGTGGGGCTCCTCTGGGGGTCTCCCAGGAGGTAGCCAGACAAAGCTCTCCCTCATAACGGGAGAAGGGGGAGGGGCTCAGAGAGGGAGGAGTTTCCAGAACACTCTCAGTGTTCTCACTCCTCCCCCATCCCCGCTGGCAGGAGATCCTCCAGGGTCAGGGATGATTGACAAGTCCCCAGGAGTTGTGCCGCCTCTGATGGCGGCTTGTTGGTGCCCTGGGGTAGCTCCCTGCCTGCCCCGCACCGTGAGCAAGCTCTGCTCTCCGGATTAACTCTGCACTGTGAGGCCTTTGGGATAAGGTGGGCAGTGGGGTGTTTCCAGAGGGGAGCCCAGTGGGCCGCTAGGGCAGAGGGCAGCCATAAGGGCAGAAAGCAAGGAGGACTGATGAGGACATCAGCCCTGCTGAAATCCACATGAACTTGGGGTGAACATGCCAGGCTGGAGCTAAATCTCATCACATAGCATAGCGCTAACAGGAGGATATGGGGACACTACCCAGTTCTACCTGGGAAGAAGGCACCTACGCTGGTCTGGAGAGGTGGACATCAAGGAAGCCTTCCTGTAGGAGGTGAAGACTAAGGAGCGTTTTATTTATTTATTTTTTGAATGTTTATTTTTGAGAGAGAGAGAGCAGGAGCAGGAGAAGGGCAGAGAGAGGGGGAACAGAGGATCCAAAGCAGGCCCTGTGTCGACAACAGAGAGCTTGATGCGGGGCTTGAACCCATGAACCGCGAGATCATGACCTGAGCGGAAGTCGGATGCTTAACCTACTGGGCCACCCAGGTGCCCCAGAGGTGGGTCTTTGAGTGTGCATGAGAGATTGCCAGAGGAGGGCAAAGGCGTTCCAGGCAAAGGACCCTGTGAGGACATAAGCCTGGTGTCTGCGACTCTAAATCACATCTTGCCGGGCAGTTTCCCCCATGCGGGGCCCCAAACTAAGCTCTTCCCATAGGTAATAAAAGCAGGTGGTCACGAGGGACTGGCTGGTGGGAGGGGTTCAAGGTGAAAAGGCACAGGAGCGAACAGAGGGGATGCTGGCCAGACCAAAGGGGGCCTGGAATGTCCAGAAGTGACTAAGTAAGGACTTGACTCATGCGGGGAGGCAGGAGAGGCTTTGAGCAGGTGGGGGTCAAGTGACACGACCTCAGGGAGGGAAATGCCTGATGGCCTTTGACTCGCCCCCGGTGACTGGTGTGCGGGTGGACGTGGAGCGGTGAACAGGACCCGGGAGCTCGGCGTGAGGCAGCCGAGAGGTCACGGAGGGCCGCCCCGGGCTCGGCAGTTGGTGTGGCTGCTGGCTGGCATCTTGATGAATGGCCTGCCTATTCCGAGGAGGGCTTGATGGTGGCTTTCCAAGAACGGCTGTTTCTTTCTCCCCTGCAGCTTCTGCTGGGACCAGGAGGGGAGGGGCCTTTGAGCCGGTCAAACCCCGCCTGGAACTCATGCTGACCAGGGCAGCCGAGGACGGACGGGAACGGGACAGGCGTCAATCAAGCGCCTCCCCCTGTGCCTGGCCTGCACCGAGTACCTCATACACCTGCACGTGGTCCCCCGGCCATCCCAGGAGGCAGCTCTCGTTATTCCCATTTTACACACGGGGAAACCAGGGCTCAGGGAGGCAGGAGGATTTGTCCAAGGCCCCCGGGCTAGAAAAGGCCATAAATCCGGGACTTGCTGTCCAAAACTCCCATCTCCCGGGAAGCTCCCCTTGACCCCAGCTGGGCTGCCTCAGGTTCAAGAAATAGGGATGAGCCTCTAGCAACCTGGCCTGGCTGAGTCTCCTGGACAGACAGGATGAATGGAGAGGTGGGTGGGGAGGAGGCCCACACCCCTGCTGTGTCCAGCTCCAGCCACTGCCCCCTCTCCCGGCTCCCATTTGGGTGGGGCCTGTGTCTCCGAAGACAGGAAAGGGGGGAGCCAGTGTCCCTCGTGGAGCTAAACCCTACACGGCTCCAGAGACTTCTCCTCTCCTTGTGGCTGCCGGGGGCCTGCCTTCACCTCTGTCTCCCCTATGAGCCTGTTTTCTCCTCTGATAAAATGGGGCAATGATGCTCCCTTGCCGGGTGGGTACGAGAGACAAGTGAGGCCATGTTTGTAGAGAGCCCAGGCGCCTGGGCACCGGCTCGGGGCACCGTTGCTGGGATTGCCGTGTCTTTGCTTGCTGACTCTTTGGCGCTGAAGGCGTGTGTTGTTGTTGGAAGGGGCAGGGGGGCTGGGCTTTGGCTCCTGCTCCCCGGGGAACACTGGGCCACACGCTTCTCTGAACTTCGGATTTGTTGCCTGTGGCCCTTTGGGCTGGGGAGCTTAGGACGGCGTGTCACCAGAGGCAAAGTCTGGTTTTGACACTAAGGGCGGGGTCTCATGGTGTACAAATACATCAAATGGCCTCTTTCCCTTCAACTGCCTTCTCTACCTTCTGTGACTTCCCCCCAACAAACTGCCCTGGAAATGTCTCGAAAAGGTGCCACTTGGGATCGTGTGCCAAGGGAGGAGCAGGGAACCTTTCCCCAACATAGTCCCTCTTCCAGATGTGCTTCTGGCCTGATTACAACATCCACAGACCGCATACATCAAATACACACGATACACACAAAATGTATCAGACACACATAACACACACATTATGCACGCTGCACCTTATTCAGAGCACGCATCAGACACATCACACGTCCACAACACACACCGTGCCACAAAAACATGCAATACACATAAATATACAAACACACACAAACACACTGTATATGCACATACTCCACCGTGCATGTCACACAACCCAGGCCGTATTCAGACGCATCACACGCAGATTTATACACACACGCCTGCCCGCAGAACTCTGGTACATTTAGCATCTTTCGATCGAAAAAATACATTTCAACAAAAGCTCTGTGGGTTCGGTGATGCCCAAAAATGATTTGGTATTTCATTCAACCTGACAGTGTCTTCAGGCCGCTGAAAACCGGCCGTTTGAAGAGACATCAAACACATTCTTTATTCTGGTCCCAGACAGAGCCTAGGTCGTATGGATGGATCCAGGCCCCCCGGTGGGAATGCTGCACGCCCCAGAGCTCAGGGGTGCAAAAGTGGAGACCCCTGGTTCGAACACCACTCAGTCTCCCCCTTCCAGGGGGACTTTGGGCTCCAAGTCTCTTGCTCCTCGTCCCATGCGTGGCTCCCCTCTCTCCAATCACAGGCCCGACGTTGTGTGCACGCGTGGGGGTGTATTTGTGTTTGTGGGTGTGTGTCAGGGGAGGGAGGCGGGCATCGCGCCGGGCAGCCCTCGCCCTGCCATATCTATGAGCTCATGAACCGCTGTCCTGAGGATCCTCCTGCAGAGAAACTTCCCGGTCAGCTCCACCCAGAAGGGAGAGCGGATGGAAAATTGGAGCAAGCCCTCCTCTTGGGTCAGGGAAGAAAATATTCTTTACCCCCTTGTCTCTAAAAATATGCTCAAGCCTTTTTTGAGCCTTGATGCAATAAAAACCAGCTGTGGCTTAGAATGGCCCCCGCAGCTTTTGCCCAGGGAGAAGGCAAACAAAAACAGCCGTTGGAGGAGGGGTCAGTGCCTGTGTCTGGGCGCTGGGCCCAGCCTCCAGCTACCTCCGCCCTGGAATTGTATCCCAAATGGGTACGGAATAGTCCCCTGTGTGGGCTCAGGGCACCAGGGGTCACTTGGCCCTTCTTCTTTTAATTCTTGGTGCGAGGATGACAAGATGACAGGAGGTGGATGACAGGACTTGGATTCTGCCCTCAACCTACCCCTCATCTCCTGGGGGGACACAGATGGGCACTCAAGGTACCCAGAACCAAGCTAAAGGAGTCCCTTGGTGACCTGGAGGAGGGAGAGGCCATGTCTGACATGGGGAACAGGAAGGCTTCCTGGAAAAGGTGACATTTGGATGGCTTTGAAGGAAGGGGACAGGGAAGGGGGTTCTAGGAGGAGGGACCAGCTTCAGCAGTGGCCTGGGGATGGGGACAGTGGTTACCGTGTGATGACCAGAACGTGAGGCAAAGGTGGGGGAACACAGGGAGATGAGCTTGGGGAGGTAGATTGGGATCCTGGATGCTGGGTGAGATGTTCTGTGTGATAGGGAACCATGGAAGGTGCTTGAGCGGAGGAGGGACTTGTCTAGAAGTGGGCTTTGGAGGCTATTGGAGAGGAAATCTACTTGTCTAGTTGGAGCCAAGGTTTTATAGGAGAGGCCCTTAAAGAGGAAGTGCATCTTCTACTGGGACCTCCTGGCATCCTGACCCATCCATCCCCATGGCACAAGCCCGTCTGGAGCACGGAGAGGAGCTAGGAATTTGGAGTCCAAAGATCTGGCTTCTAGCTCTGATCCTGCTGTGGACCCTGTGTCCTTGAATAGATCACTGTCCTTCCTAGGCCTCTACTTTCCCACTTGCAAAATGGGATCATGAGGTCTTGCCCTTTCTCTGGAAGATCAGTCCTGGGCCATGATGCCCTGATGACACGTGGGGAAGAAAAAAGACCCCAGAGAAGGGGAAGGGACATTCTGCCACCCAGTACACCAGGGTGGGCACCCAGGTTCTGGAGGAGGGCTTCCTGGTATGGATTTGTGGGTTGGAGAGTCCCCTGGGGCTGGCCTCTGGCCATGACTTTGTCTCAGCCTCTCTGCAGGTGAGAAGCAGGTGAGAAGCAGGTGAGGCCTGTTCCTCTCTCCTGGCGAAGGAACTTCAAGTGAGACCTAACAGGGATACTCATGTCATCCTGTCTCATTCCGCCATGGAACCCTGTGAGGGTGGGCTTGTCACCCTTCCACAGAAGACAAAACGGAGGCCCGAGAGGTGAATTGCGACTCTAAATCACATCTTGCCGAGGTGAATTGACTCTCCCCAAGACTTTCGGTGGATACAGACGAGAGCTGGGATCTGAGCCTTGTCTGTCCGCTTGGGGCCGCTGTGCCCTGGGAGCCTCTCCTTCCGGCCACCTCTTGCTCCCTCCCACCACCGTTGGATCTCAGGCCCTCCTGGCCACACAGCAGGGGTCCAGGAAATATTTGTAGGATGGCTGGATGGCCTGGGGAGAAAACCCAGCCTGGGCCAGAGTCTCCTCAGCCAAAGTTCTTCCCTGGCCAGGGGAGATGCCCCCTCTTCAGGCCACCCCAGTGCGATGGCCCTTCGACATCCGCCAGTGTCCACGCAGCCACCGAGGGAGGCCTGGTGCCTGAAGGCCTGCTCCCCCGTCCTCCACCATGTCCAGCCCAGCAAGGTGAGTGGACACCAGGGCACGTTTAGGTAAATGCAGGTGACGGTCAATAGCTACCTGGAGTCTGCTGGGGTTGCCAAGAGTGGTCGAGGACTCCTAAAAAATTAGAAGGGGTCCCACAGTGGCAGATGAGCTAAAAGTCCTTATGGTGTGTGTGTGTGTGTGTGTGTGTGTGTGTGTGTGTGCACGCGCAGCAGGTCATGCCGTTTTCCTGCACCCACTCTCGAATTGGCCCTGGGTGCCCATCGGTGTTTTCTGGAGCTTCGGAGTGGTGCCAGTTGCCTGGCAGCAACAGCCCTTCGAGGCAGGTGCCTCCTGGCATCGTGGCAAGTCCGGTCTTCCGGACCCTGGGGTCCTCGGTCTTGCCCCCAAACCTCTGGGCCGCCCTGGATTCCCCGCTTCTCTGTGCCTCAGCCTGGACCTCTCCTACCTGCCAAGACTGCTTTCCTGTCTTTAGATCTTGTCCTGACCCCCCTCTCACCTCCTCTGGAGCTTCTCAGAGATCCACGGCAATCAGAGAAACGACGATGATGGGGCTCCGGGTGGCTCAGCCGGTGGAGCTTGTGATTCTTGATTTCGGCTCAGGTCATGATGGTTTGGGCCTGTGGGTTCCATCCCCGTGTCAGGCCCCATGCTGTCGGCACGGAATCTGCTCGGAATTCTCTCTGCCCCTCTCCGCGCCTCCCCTGCTTGCGTGCGCTCTCAAAATAAACTTAAAAAAAAAAACCCAACAAGGAAATAATGATAACGATACACTAATAATAAAGCCAGTGATGTTTTTGGTGCATTTTATCAGGCAGTTGTACCAGGTAGCTGTGCTAAATGCATTGCATTCATTCTTGCTTCCAATCCTTGCAATAACCCTAACAAGTAGTTAATTGTGTGGAGTCCTGACAAGAAACACATGGCCCCATCAAAGGACTGATTCAGAGGGTGTCACTCTTGAGAGCACTTTAGAATCACTGGGAGCATCACAATGCTGGTGCTTGTGTCCTGCCCCCGGGGGTGGTGATTTAATTGATCTGGGGTGTTGGCCTGGGCTTTGGAATTTTTTTTAAGTTTATTTATTTATGAGAGAGCAGGGGAGGGGCAGAGACCGAAGGGGAGAGAAGATCCCAAGCAGGCTCCCGGCTGTCCGAGCAGGGCTCGAACCCACCAAACGGTGAGATCGTGACCTGAGCTGAAATCTGGAGTCAGACTCTTAACCGACTGAGCCACCCACGCGCCCCTGGGCTTTGGAATTCTTAAAAGGGCCCAGAAGATTCTAGGGTGCTGACGAGTTGGGGAACTACAGGTTTTTGTGAAAAGTTTAATGAAGGGATTTTTAAAAAGAGCTCTCTGGGGGTATTGTTAACGTACGGTAAACGGCACTGACTTAAACTCTGTAATCTGATGAGGCTTTTTCTCCCCCCACCATCTTAATGGGGTTAAGTCTATTCACGTTATTGTGCAACGGGTCTCCGGAACTCCTTATCTTGCAAAGCCGACACTGGGTACCCAGGAAGCAACTACTGCTCTCCTCCGCCTCCCCCACCCTCAGCCACCAGCCTTCTACTTTCTGACTCTGGGACCCTGCTACTCTCAGTACCTCACAGAAGTGGAATCGGACAGGGTTTGTCTTCTTGGGGCTGGCTAATTTCACTCGGCAGAGGGTCCTCAAGGCGCAGCCACGTTGTAAGCGCGGGTCGGAATTTCCTTCCTTCCGAAGACTGAAGAGCGTCCCATTGTACGTGTCTGGCACTCGGTGCTTATTCCTTCACCCGTTGGGGGCTGCTTAGGCTGCTTCCGTTTCTCGCTATTGTGAATAACGTTGTCGTGAACACGGGTGTACCAGCGTCGCTTTGATGCCCTGCCCACAGGCTTTTGGACATGGACCCGGAAGTGGGATTGCTGGATCATATGGCCATTCTGTTCTTTTTTTTTCGAGGAACTTCCACACTGTTTTCCATAGCGGCGGCACCATTTTGTATTCCCCCCACCAGGGCACAAGCCTCCCAGTTTCTCCACATCCTTCCCAGCCCTTGTTATGTCTGGGGGTGGGGGGTGTTGGGTGATGGCCATCCCTAGTGGGTGTGAGGTGCCTTCTGACTGGTTTTGGCTTGCATTTCTCAAATGAGGAGTGTTGTGGAACATCCTTCTGCGCGCTTGCTGGGCGTTTCTGGATCATCTTAGGAGATTAATGAAAGGATTTTTTTACTGAAGTGTGGAGAGGGGTTAAGGACCCAGTAGGGGATTATGATGACCCAGAGATAGTGACCGCAGGGGGCCTGAAGGGGCAAGAGGTCAGGAGGCATGGAATAGGGGCCGCCTGACAGGAGTGGTGACCCCAGGACAGGGGCAGTGCCACCGACAGAACTGTGCCCCAGCAGAGGGCTTGTGGAAACTCTCTGACCTCTCTCTCTGCCTGGTACCCTCTGACCTCCAGCCTGGGTGAGGTCAGTCTCCTGGGGAGCAGGGCAGGGCAAGGTGGATCGAGAGGCAGGGCAAACAGAATTATCCCTGAAAGCGGAGTCACTAACTCCATTTTATTTTATTTTAAATTAATTAATTTTATTATTATTTTCCAATGTTTATTTTTGAGAGAGAGAGAGAGAGAGACAGAGTTCAAGCAGGGGAGGAGCAGAGAGAGTGGGAGACACAGAATCCGAAGCAGGCTGTCGGCACAGAGCCCGACGCGGGGCTCAAACTCAACAACCACGAGATTGTGATTTAATTCAGACACAACCAACTGAGCCACCCAGGCACCCCTATTTTACTTTTTAAATGTTTATTTATTTATTTTGAGAGAGGGAGAGAGAGAGAAGCAGAGAGAGAGGGAGGCCCAGAATCCCAACCAGGCTCTTTGTCGTCAGTGTAGATAGAACACAACGTGGGGCTTGAACTCGTGAACCAGGAGATCATGACCTGGGCTGAAATCAAGAGTTGGAGGATTAACTGAACGAGCCACCCAGACACCCCACTAACTCCATTTATAGTTGAGGAAACTGAGTCAAGTTTGGCATGACCTTGGAGGTCATCAGACCAAGATTTGAACACTGGTCTAGGAGATGCCAGCCTGAATATTCTAGCTGTGGGCTCTACTGTCTCCTGGCCATGGGCAGTGCTCTTGGATCACGGGAAGGGGCTCCTTCAGGCACCGTGCCAGCCCCTCCCTTGAACTTGGCCAGGCTGATCTGCCTCCTTCTCCCTCCTTCCTCTTGCACCATTCAGCCAGGTTGAATGGTGATTCTGTTCTTGATGGTGCTGGGGGCAGGGGAAGGAACTGTCACCCACTGAAGGCATCCAACCCTGTTGACTTTTGCCCGCACGCGGGGCTCCAACCTTGGCTTATTCTTATCTGCTCCTGGGGCCACCACATCCGAGAGCCGAGAGAGACTCACAGACTCTCTGGACCAAGCTTCTGCTTGTTCAGAAGGAGAAATGGAGGCCCGTCTCTCAGCGGGGACTAGCCCCCTGGCCTCCCGACCGTCACCCTAGGGCTCCTCCGGTGTAGTCAGGCCTGCTCACCAGAGGCGGTCATACTGTGCCCTCACCTCCCCAGGGCCCACAGGCCCAAAGATGCTGGGTTGTGGGTCGCTCTCAAGCGTCCATTAAAGCAGGCCCCCTGGGCTGCCATTTGCCAGCACTGTACTGGTTCAGGATGCTCTTCCACACTCCAGGCTAAGAAAAAACCCGGGTTGGTCCGTGAGACGCGGGAACAGCCCTTTGGGAGGAGAGTCTGTTTTCGAGTACTTTGACGGCATCAGTGGCCTCTGTGTGGCCCCAGTTGGGCAGGGAGGCCACTTTCCTCTCCCTCCAGCCCCCAGCCCTGCACTCCCTGTCCCTGGAGGGCCTCCCTTTGTGCACCTGCAGCCCAGAGGCCGTCCAAGACTCGGCCTGGAAGAGTCACAGGGTCTTGGGCTCTCCCCCTGGGGAGAGCTAGCAATCCCCAGGTCTAGTGCCTCACGGCTGTAGCACAGGGAAGTTGAGTGACTTCTCCTGGGCTGTCCCGAGATGCACACAGGTGCTGGCGCCGGCTCTGTCTGGCATTGGTGCGCTCCGAGCCCTTTCTTCCCGCCCCTTCCCTGGAATCCTGCACAGCAACCACCCGCTTGCATTTTTGCAAAGTGATGTCATCTGCAGATAATGGTTTTTCCGTTCCTGGCGGAGCAGGAGTTCCAAATATTGCGCCGCGGAGGAGGGGCTCACGAGCGATGATTGTCCACCCCTGAGGCGTGGAGAGCTGGGTAGACACTCCCCCCCCCCAAACACTCTGACAGACACACGTAAGGTGCAGAAGGCAGGGCTTCCGGAGCCATGAATGACCAAACCACAAGCGCCCCGAGAGAGAGAAGCCTCTCCATCTCTTCCTTGGGCAGATGGGAGTCTGAGGCCCAGAGAGGGCAGGGCCTTGCCTCAGCTCACACAGTATTTAGACTTGGACTCACACCCCAGCTCCTGACATGCTGGACCCATAGCCCATCGTTCAGAGTCTCCCAGCCTCAGCACTACTGACACTTTGAGTCAGGGGGGCTTTGTTGTGGGGACTGTCCTATGCAACGCGGAACGTGTAGGAGCATCTCTGGCCTCTACCCTTTAGATGACAGTAGCACCTCCCCCAAGTTATGACAGCCAGATACCGTATCCAGCTCTTGTCAAATGTCCCCTCGCACCCCCAGGAGAGAGGCAGATCTTCCTCCCAGAGAACCAGTGCCGTAGCTGTGGAGCCTGGCACCAATGGCGTATCCTATCGCCCTCCATTTTTAGGGTTTCTTTGGGGTGGGGGCAGTAGGAGAGGCTGGAAAAAATTCCTTTTGTCCCCAGGAAGAAAGTATCCCTCCACCTCCCGAACCCTTTAGCCACTGCGGTAGGCGGAAGAGGGTGGGTTCTCGGATCCGAAGCCCCAAGGAGCTTTGTCTGAGGACCCGACTCCATGTCAGACACCTTCAGTATGTCGAGGCGGCCCCGGAGGGGCCTGCGAGGGGCCGGCAAGAGTCCAGGGCCTCCTCCTGGCTAGGAACACTGCTTCCTCTGACCACTTTTCTTGGAGCAAAACTGCCGATTTATTTTCTTGGGGAAATAAAAGTAAATGCTGGGTTTTGTAATCCCATCCCCAGTCCCATCTGGAAAAACCAGGCTCACGGAGCTTGGCTGCCCGAGCTCTGAGGGCTGTGTCTGGCCGAACCCAGAGTCACGATGGGCGCCTGAACATCGGAACAGGCACAGCTGACATTTCCTTTCCTGTTACAAGGTTCCTTGGAATGTTAGCAGCCCCGGGAGGCAGCCCGTGGGCAGGAGGAATTTGGCGGAAAGAAGCCCTGGACAGACCAGAGGCCAGCTCAGCCTCTGACTTGCTGTGTGACTTCGAGCCATTGCTCTAATCCTTTCTGGGCCTCAGTGTCCCCATCTGCAAAGTGGGAGGAGTAGTGTTTCTCAACATGTGGTCCACGGACCACATGCATCAGAATCACTTAAGGAGTGTGGTTAAAATGCGTATTCCTGATTCCTCCCCCAGATGTCCTGACGTTTTGAATGAGCTTTCAAGTGATTTTAATGTGCTAAACTTTTGGAACCTGCTGCCTTAAGAACCCTACCTTTTCCCTCCAGGTCTCGAGTCTGAACACACTAGAATTCCGCAGGGTCTCCTTTCCCCCCTCGTAACCAAGTGTGAGGGTCTCAGCTGAGGGGAGGGGTAAAATTATGTGGTGGGTCGGGACTGGGCATGGCTCCTGAAAATTATCTGCTTTTAAGCTCTTGGCAGGGTCCCCGAAGTCCTCAATCCAACTGAAGTCACTATTAAGGCACTTTATTCCTACGACGATGGAACTCTAGCTGCTCGTTATGGAGTTCAGTTTCAAAATTGTGCCATTTAGTATTTTTGTTGGACTGGCTTGTAAACCCTCTTATAGTCATACATCATTTATAACTACATTATTCCACAAGAATGCATTTTCCAGAGGAGGCCTATTCCTTCTGTAAAAAACTTAAAAAAAAAAAAACCCCAACTTTCTTTTTATATTAAATGGAAGCCTTTCACTGTGTGTTACCTATTTATCCATCTTGAATGGGGATCAGGGAGCATAATTTTACTCATTCTGGATGCTTAAGGGCTATCATTGTGAGCTTCAACTATTGTATGCACGACGCTTTTAGGGACTCCTAAGCTGTGTGGTCACTGTGCCTGGGCACTAAATGTCCCCCAAGATGCTAAATCCTTGTGTTTGCTTTTAAAAGTTTTGTATTGCTTGTATTATTATACTTTGCAATATTTCTGCCTCACAGCCCGTCCGGTTACTTCTTATCATTATCGTGATGACGCCCCCTAGTGGAAAACCAGCGTGTTAGAATTACTTGCATCCTAAGAGTTCGTACACAACAAATGAGAAGATTCTCTGATGAGTTAAGGGCATAGACTTTTTACTTTTATTTTGGCAGCTGGGAGTAGAGGGCAGCATTTTTTCTTTTTAATTTTATGCCGAGTTCCAAGGGCTTCTGATAGTTTTCTGTATACATGAGAAATTAGTACAGATAAAATTTTCCACGTAACTAATTTACATACCAGGTGGATTCGTTTTGCTTCTGAGTTAGAGATGCTTTCATTTCTTCCGCATCCACACCCTGTTCTTGGAGACAATGCTCCACCCCTAGCCCATGACACAGGACCCAACTCATTGGCCTCCTGATCTCACTTGGGCCAGTTTCTGATTGGAAATTTGCACCTGGGACTCAGAACTGGAAAAAGTCACCCATGGGGAGCGGAACTTGCAGGCCGTGTGACTCAAGGGCCGAGACCGCCACGGGGGAGCTGCCCTCCTGGGTCATGGGCAAGCCTGGAGGGAGCCCGGAAGCTAGGCCCTGGAGCCCGTTGAGCAGAGATGCTGGGCGCGGGGTGTGGTGGTGATGGTGGGGCTGGGGGAAGACACAAGTGTCCCAGGCCCCTGAAGGAGGGGGTGCCCTTGTCAATTCACAGAAAATCGGGCAGTGAAAGCCCTGAAAGAGAGCCCTGGCCTCTCTCTACATTTGGGAGACTGAGACCCTGGGAGGGGCAGAGACTGACCCAAGGTCACCCGGAGGGGATGTGGCTGAGCTGAACCTGAACTCTGCCATGCTTGTTCTGCTTCCCACATGGGTAATTGGCTGAGAGGCTGGCAGGCCATGATTCCTCTCTCTTCTGCCGCATTCGCATCAGCTGGGAATCTGAGGACTAGGCAGATGCCAGCACGGCATGATTTGCTCCAAATGTCTCCCCGAGAGCTGGTCCTGGTGTCTACAATTCCACCATCTTCTATTTCTAGAAGTAGCCCTGGGAAGGTGAACACAATGTGTCTTGCTCGTAGGAAAGATTAGTTAATGGTTTGAAAAGCCCAAGATAAGGAAGTGCACCTTTATAGACTCCCCAGGCAATTTATACTCACCACACAGTCGTATGCAGATATCCCAATCATTCCTCTTCGATGGGACGAAACTGAGGCTCAGAGAGGTGAGGTGACTTGCCCCAAAGTCACAGAGCAAGTCAGGAACAGGGCTCCAGTCTGATTCCAGAGCCCAGACTCTCTGCTCTAAAGAGCACAAGTCCTGTGTTCTGGAGCCAGGGATAGGTGGAGGAGTTTGGCGGTCACAAGATGAACACGTCCCACGGCATCATTCAGAAAGGAGTCCCGGCCTGAGAGTTGTAGCCAACTGGCTCCGTAACCTTGAACTTTTTTCTGGGCCGCCATGTCTGCACTTCCAAAAGAAGTTCACTGCGATCCCAGAAAACTGTGTGGGCTGAGAGTGGGGCCAGGCTCCGGAGCCTGAAGCAGGAGGGACCATCCACCCGTGGTCCGGATTCCAAGTGACCACACAGTAAGAGCATAGACTCTGGAGTTGATTGCCTGGCTTCAGGTCCCCCTGCCCCACCTGCTACTACCTTGTGGGCTCAAGCATGGTACATTAATGGCTCCAGCCTTGATTTCCTCCTCTATAAAATGGGGATGATAATAATAATAATAATAATAATAATAATATCATCTGTCCCCTTGTAAGGGTTAAATCAGTTAATACATGTGAAGTCAGAACAGCGCCTGACACTCGTAAATAAATACTCAGCGTTGTCAGTTACTGCCACTATCCTCCACGCCCTGCGGTACCCTTTGGGGGTGAGTTTTCAGCTTCCAGTCCTGCTGACCATCTACCTCTTCCCAGATGTGGCGGCAGCCTTGGGATCCAGGAGCTGGTCCCGTGGGCTGGTTTCCTGGGCAGAGTGAGTCCATGATCACTCAGACATGACACATGGCCCGGCCACCCCCACTGGGACCGCAGGCGGCCAGTTCTGGGCTAAAAATACCACTTTCATGAATGGAGCCAGGGAGGGCCATCCAGGGACCCACAATTAGTGTTTGTGTTAAAACCGAGCCTCTGGCTCTCCACCCCTGCGCCTCAGCACCGCCCCTCCTGTGCTGCTGCTTCAGGGGAGACTCACTCAGGGTTGGGGGGATTGTGCGCCATGAAGGGGGGAGGGGTGGAGTGTACTGATGGGTCCTTTAACAAGCAAGGAGCCCAATTCCCCTAGAACTTTGCTGGGGAGATTGGAAATCTCCCTTTATGTGGAGGAAATGGAAGTTTCCAGAGTTCACAGACAGGGGGTATATCAACCGAATTTGGGCTCTGGATCTGGTCTGCTTCCCGAGTCTCTTCCCTTCACCTGCTGTTGCCACGCGACAGCGTCTTGGGGAGGGGGCCTGACTGGGGCGAGGGGCTGGCCTGAACAGCTTTTCCTCTCTTCCTGAGACCTGAGGTGTGGTCATGTCATGAGGATCAGGGACAGAAACGAGGGTCCAGCTCAGGGAGCAGTAGAGCCAGTGCTGAAGTTGAGGTGGAGGATGGGCTTGGGGTGGACGGATGGAGAAACAGCCAGAAGCCCAAATGGGCAAACGATCTTGGGGTGCCCACCAGCTTGCTGCTGACCAGACCCTCCAAGATTCTTCCTCCCGAGGCAGGAGCCAAGGACTGACATCCTTGAGATGTGACCTGGCCACAGCTGGCAGGGTGAGAGGTAGTCAGCAGGACGCTGGGACCTTAGACCCCCAAAAGGGAGTCAGACCGGGCCCTGTCACTGCCCTGCTAAAATCTTACCTCCCTGGGTTCCTTACTGCTTGAGCATCTGAGGGCAGAACACTTTGGAATAAATGAGGAAGTGGAACTTTGGGACCCCGGGGCCCCAGTCAAAACTGTCCTTTCCTAGAGAAGGATGAAGGGCCTTGAGGGGCATGACGAACAGTGAGGGCTCACAAGGACGTGGAGAAGGACCAAGATCCAACTTACTCTGCTCAGGAGTCATGGAGACCACTCTGAACTCAGGAAACACTGCCCCCTCACCCCATCCTAAGGGATAGGCATGCCGGGAGGCCGCAGCCCCAGGTTGGAGAAAGGGCAGGAGATAAAGATGACTGACCTACTCCTTTCAGAGTGCTCAAGCTAGATCCCAAGTGGGCCCAAAGTAGGTGTTGGGAGGCTTTTAGGATTTGGGGAGTTGAGGCCTTTGGAACTTTGAGAATCTTGGAAATGTTAGAGCTTTGGGGATCTTTAGAAGTCTTGAAAGCTTGGAAATTTTCTAACCTTTGGAATGTTAACATCTGGAACACTTTTGGAATCTTGGACCCTTCTGACATTCTGAGATGTTGAAGGATTTAAACTGAGGGCTCTTTCGATCTCAGAGTGGAAGATGTCCTTTTGATATAAAAATGGACACTCACCAGCACACATGGCCCCTCTCCTCCCACCAGCACTTGGAGCCAGTATTTCAAATATCCTGATCTTAGGCAGTTTTTCATTTCAGATTTTGAAAATAAAATTAAAACTAAAATCGTGCCTGGGTGGCTCAGTCGGTGAGGCGTCTGACTCTTGATTTCGGCTTTGGTCATGATCTCACGGTTGTGGGATCCACACTCAGCACAAAGCCTGCTTAGGATTCTGTCTCTCTCCCTCTGCCCCTCTCCCCTGTTTGCGTTCTCTCTCTCTCTCAAAAAATAAAAACAAAAATAAAATTGTAGAGATCATCTTAAATTTTTTGATGCTGTGTTTCTTAAACAATTGATGACAGTATTTGTTGGCTTATTGGATTTTTAAGATTCCAGATTTTTATTTTTTTAAGATGATTTTTGCCTCTCATGTCTTGGATTCACCAAATATTCACAACTGGGATGGGGCTTAGAAATCAGTTACTCTCAGAAACGGAGAAACCGTACAGAGAGGGCGTGGGATTTGCTCAAGGTCCTACAGTGATTTGGAGTCAGATCTGGGCTTTCTGGTTCCTGGATCTGAGCGGCACCCACGCCTCCCCCCTCCCCCCCACCTCCGCCGCAGCACCCCTGTTCTCAGCAGTAGCTGCTCCATCCCTCAGGCTGAGGCTTTTCCGTGCCTTTCCACAGAACTTTGCCCCACTTCCAAGTTCCCCTTCTGCAAAAATGGGGTTGAGGATTCTTGCGCCAGGCCCAGGCCCATGTGCCTGGAACGTGAGACGCATGTAAGGAGCAGAGATACTGACAGGTGACTTCCAGCAAGCAGGATGCACAGGGAGCTGAGGAAAACAGGCTCACTGCAGCTGGGCCAGGGCCCTCCGGGTCTGGCAAGCTCGTTGGAGAACTAGAGAGCCATTCGGATCCCGGTACTTTGTCTTCTCCAGTATTCTTCTCTAGTGCCCGTCCTTTAAGCCTTCTCGGTCCTTCTCTGCCGTGTCCTCCACCTGCCCCTGTGGGCTCTCCTTCCCCCTGGGTGCTCCTGCCCATGGCGCCTGTGAGCTCATGCCTTCTACAGTCCTGTGGCTTCGCTTTGCCTGCCTTCCTGTATCTCTCAGCTTCGGCTCTCACTCCCAACTTACATGCAGTGTCCCCACAGAGAGGACTTGGTTGGCTTGGAAGTCCCCAACCAGGACAGGCCATGGATTAAAGGAACTCCTATACACGGTCTCTGATCCTTTGACACCAGTGGGGAATCCAACACTTCGGTTGTGATGCTAACTCCCGGAGTCATTGCAGACCCCACGGGTTTAGGGCTCTGTCTCACAAGACTCTCCTCACTTCAGATGCCAGTCACAAGCCCCAGGGACCACCTGTACTTCATGACCAACTGGCTAGGAATTCAGGGGTCCCCACAACCCCTCTTCAGGTTCCATAATTTGCTGGGACAACTCACAAAACTCAGGAACATGCTTTACTTCTTATCACTGGTTCATTAGAGAGGATCCAAGTCAGAAGCAACCAGGGCAAAGAGACGCATAGGATGAAATATGGCGGTTGGTGGGTGGGACGGCACAGAGTTTCTTGCCCTTTCCAGGCAAGCCACTCTCCCAGCAGCTCCATATTCACCAGCCCAGAAACTCTCCAAACTCTGTTTAGGGGTTGTTCTAGAAATTTCATTATATAGTCATGATACATTTAATCCTTGGCCATTGGTGATTGAATTCCATCTCCAGGCTCTCTCCCCTCCTAGGGGGTTGGAGGCCGTGGGAACAGCCAGCCCCCATCCTGAACCTATCCAGGGCCCCACTGCAAGCCATCTCATTAGCATACAAAGGACAATAAACTCCAAGGGATTAGGACCTCAGTGCCAGGAACCAGGAACAAAGACCAAATGTTTATTTTCCTATTAAATCTACTGGGCCACTTCTCAGGCCACCAGCCAACTCCAAGATTGGCTTGCTGCTCTAAGGTCAAACACCCGCTTAAGTCCAGGCGGCTCTGGTCAGGCTGGGAGGGTCATGCAGCGTAGTGTTTGGTGGCCATGTGTAAACTGCTCGGATTGGGCGCGGACACGGCAGGTGACGGAAGTGTCTGGGCAGCTGGTAGTTACTCAGCCTGGCTCGTACAGGACACAGAGGGCAAGAATCTCTGCGTTTCAGTGTGCCATCTTCAGAAGGCTTCTCTCCCCCCCCACCCCCTTCTTGTCACCTCTCCCTTGCTATTTCATCTTATTTTAAAAAATATTTTATTTTGGGGGTGCCTGGCTGGCTCAGTTGGTTAAGTCTCCAACTCTTGATTTCAGCTCAGGTCATGACCTCACGACCCTGAGATCGAGCCCCCAGATCCTGCTTGGGATTCTCTCTCTCCCTCTCTCTCTCTGCCCCTCTCCTGCTCTTGCGCTCATGCTCGCCCTCTCTCTCACTCTCGCTGTTTTTCTCTCTCTCTCTCAAAATAAATAAACTTTAAAAAGAAGCTTTTATCTTTAAATAACCTCTACACCCAGCGTGGGACTTGAACTTATAACCCCAAGATCAAGAGTTACATGCTGTATCAACTGCGCCAGCCAGAGGCCCCTCTCCTTTGTTATTTTAAATGACACATTGGAAAGAAAACAATTGTCTACAGATTTAGCCATCCTGCAGATCAGTGCCCATTCTCCCTCCACTTCCAAGCTCCACCTCACCCCCAGTCCCCTCTTTCCTCACATCCACCCAGTCATTCGGGTCTTTTGTTCATTCCTGAAATAAGCGAAGCCTTTTCTATCTAGAATGTTCTATCATTCTATCTAGAATGTTCTTCTCTGCCTCCACCCTACCGCTGGCGAACTCCCCCCTCCTCAGGCCCTGTGTGGCCTCTGAGTGACACATTCCTCGTGTGTGCACCCTTGTGCTTCTCCTTAATAATACTTCTCAGGCTGGGGCACCTGGGTGGTTCAGTCGGTTGAGCGTCCGACTTCAGCTCAGGTCACGATCTCACGGTTCCTGAGTTCGAGCCCCGCGTCGGGCTCTGTGCCGACAACTCAGAGCCTGGAGCCTGCTTCGGATTCTGTGTCTCCCTCTCTCTCTGCCCCTCCCCGTCTCGTGCTCTGTCTCTGTCTCACTCAAAAATAAATAAACATTAAAAAAAATAATATCCCTCAGGCTCTCAAATGATACAGCACCATGCTCTAACACCTAGAATAGGCCTGGCTTAGTAACAGCTATTGAATGAATGAGTGAATGAATGAATGAATGAATGAGGTTGAATCAGAGATAATTACAATATACAAAGGCTTATATGTGTGAGTGAATTAGGAAAATGAAACAACTGGAATATTCAATAATAGCCTATTAAAAATACATTTAGTAGTCTACCATGGAATTTCCATGGTCACTAAAATCACTATTTAAACGCATACGCATACCCAACATCATTAGTCATTAGAGGAAATACAAATCAAAACCATAATGAGATACTTCTTCACGCTCACTAGAATGGCTATAATTAAAACAAAAAAGGGGGGTGAGGCAAAATAAGCAGTGGTGGTGAGGATGTGGAGAAATTGGAATTCTCAAACATCACTGATGGGAACGTAAAATGGTGTGGCCACTGTGGAAAGCAGTCTGGCAGCTTCTCAAAAGGCTAAACATAGAATTACCAGATGACCCAGCCCTTCAACTCCTAGGTATATATCCAAGAGAAATGAAAACATTTGCCCACACAAAAACTTGTATGTGAATGTTCATAGCAGCATCCTTCATAATATCCCAAAGGGGGAAGCATCCCAAATGGCCATCAGCTAATGAAGGGATAAACACAGGACGATCATACTCAGCCACAGAAGAGACGTGCTGTTCCATGCTACAACGTGGATGAGCCTTGAAAACGAAAACATGCTAAGAGGAAGAAACCAGGCACAACTCCATTTATGTGACCTATCCAGAGTGGCGTATCCGTAGATAGAAAGCAGATTAGTGGTTGTCTGGATGTAGGGAGAGGGAAGAATGGGGACTGGTTGCTAACAGGTACCAGTTTCTTTTGGGCATGATAGAAAGGTTCTGGAATGAGATAGTGGTGATAGCTGTACCACCTGATGAGAATGCCAAAAGCCACTGACTTGTACATTTTGTTATTTGAAAAAAAAATTTTTTTTTAAGGGGCGCCTGGGTGGTTCAGTCGGCTAAGCGTCCGGCTTTGGCTCAGGTCATGATCTCACTATTCGTGGGTTCAAGCCCCACACCGGGCTCTGTGCTGACAGCTCGGAGCCTGGAGCCTGCTTCGGATTCTGTGTCTCCCTCTCTTCTGCCCCTCCCCTGCTTGTGCTCTCTCTCTCTCTCTCTCTCAAAAATAAAGAAACATTAAAAAAATTGAAAAAGAAATTTTTTTTTCGTTTTTTTTTTTAATTTATTTTTGGGACAGAGAGAGACAGAGCATGAACGGGGGAGGGGCAGAGAGAGAGGGAGACACAGCATCGGAAACAGGCTCCAGGCTCCGAGCCATCAGCCCAGAGCCTGACGCGGGGCTCGAACTCACGGACCGCGAGATCGTGACCTGGCTGAAGTCGGACGCTTAACCGACTGCGCCACCCAGGCGCCCGAAAAAGAAATTTTTAAAGTAATCTCTACCCGCAGTGTGGCGCTCAAACCCACAACCCCTAGATTAAGAGTCATAAGCTCTACCGACTGAGCCTGTCAGGTGTCCCTTGATTTGCATATTTTAAATGGTGAATTTTACGTTATGTAAATTATATCTAAGGAAAGTAATTAAAAGCGTCTTCAATGATAGAAGAGAGCACTTGTGAATTATTAAAGGGATAACACTGGATACATAATCTAGCTACAGCATGTACTGTAATCTATACAGACCATAATTTCTAAAAATTATTAGAGACAGAGACAGAGACAGAGACAGAGACAGAGAGTAGGAGGCACAGATATGCAACCACAAACTCAGACATGTTAAGAAATGTCATGTCTGTCTCAATTTTAAAAATTACTTTAGATCTGACTCAGACCCTGGTCCACTGGACCAGTGGGAAATTCTCATTCATCCTGGGGCTCGTTCTTCTCTCCATCCGCACCTCCACACTGACAGGAGTGGTGGGCCTTTCAATCTGGCCTTTTGGTGCTTCCTTGCAGGGGTTGGGGGAGTCAAGTGTGTCTGGGGTTCAGACTCCCTGGACCTCCTCACCGCCACCCACTGTGTCTGACCCCACCCCTGATTAGGACGCCCCCCCTTGCCCTCCTCACCCCTCCCTCTCTTCCTTTCTCTCTGGTCTTAAAGCCCCAGCCCTCCACCCTCCTCCCTCCGGGGCGCTTAGCACAGCACTTGACATTTTTCTAGCATTGGTCTCTGCAGGTGGACTTTTAGGTGGTTTTCATTATTTGTTTTTAAGCTTGTTTGAATTTTCTGCAATGAGTGGATATTCCTTTATTGGTTTAAAATAGGATTTAAAAATCCTACCACCTGCTACCTAAGAAAAAGAAATACTCTCCTGCCCGCAGTGCCAGGCTCTCTTCAGCCCCGCCCCTTCCCTGGCCAGTGCCACTCGGAGTGGGAGGGGATGGCACTCCAATGGCATTCCTCTCGTGCCTCTTTCCGCTCAGGTGGGCTGGGCTAGGCCACTCAATATAGAATTTGCCAGAAAATGGCAAGAGAGTGCCCTGGCCCTCGAATACAAAACACCGGAGAAAAGGGAAATGGAGAGAAGATTCGTGAGAAATTTCTTTGAAGAAAAGCTTTGTTGTGGGGACTGAGGCATGAGGGGGGGGAGGGGTGCGAGGGGGCAGGGGTGTGAGGGGACTGCCACCTTCTGCACCTTAATGAACCACCTAAAGAGAGCGTGGCATGCATTTCCTGAAGTTGAGGGTCACTGGGGACTGTAGAAAGTGCAAGTAGCCTCTGTCAGGGAGGATGGGGGGCAAGGACAAGCATGAGTGACCCTCCTCCCAGAAGGTGTTTCCTGAAGCCTATGTGGGGCCAGGAGAGCTGACCTGCAGCCCTTCCAAAACCTTCTGGAGAGAATCTTCTGGAAAGGGGAGGAGTCTTCACGGGGCAGTGTTCATGGGGCAGAGCCTTCATGGGGTGGGGGTCTCTGAGTGGGAAGGAAGAGGGAGAACCCTGGCCCAAGCGGGAGCCTCAGAAACCCGCATGAAAGTGCCCAGAAGAAAAGCAGCTGTGGGCTCGGAGAGCCTCACACGGAAGCAGCCAGCCGGGTACAAAGTTCCCCGTTCCTTTTTCTTGCTCTCTTCCTTTGCTGCTCAAACCCTGGCTGGGTTGAAACTGCAGCCTGGGCTATGGGATGTGGCAATGAGGAGAGAAGACGCTGACCACGGCCTCTATTTCTGGACCAGAAAATTCCACGTGGGTCTGGGCACTCTCGATGTCGTGATGGTCTCAGAAGGACGGTCCTTACTTGGGGCCAAGCAGAAAAGTTGCCCTTCCCCAGAGTCGCCTCACCGACGGCGTTTTAAAGATAGTGAGACACAGGGCGCCTGGGTGGCGCAGTCGGTTGAGCGTCAGACTTCAGCCAGGTCACGATCTCGCGGTCCGTGAGTTCGAGCCCCGCGTCGGGCTCTGGGCTGATGGCTCGGAGCCTGGAGCCTGTTTCCGATTCTGTGTCTCCCTCTCTCTCTGCCCCTCCCCCGTTCATGCTCTGTCTCTCTCTGTCCCAAAAATAAATAAACGTTGAAAAAAAAAATTTTTTTTAAAAATAAAAAAATAAAAAAAAATAAAAAGATAGTGAGACACAAAAACTCAAGTTGGGGTTTTGAGGACATGATCGGTGCCGCCTGCTCCAAGAGCTGGTTCTAAGAGCTTTATTTTCGGCAGCCACTGTGAGCTGGCCCTTGGCCTAGTGCCACAAACGTGTGCCTCGGTTGGCCTCACGACGCCGCTCCCAGAGGCAGGTGACCCTCCTGATGATCCAGGAGGAGAAACAAAGGCCCGGAGCCATCAGTGCCTATCCTTGGTCACACAGCTAGTAAGTGGCAGATCTGAGGGCTTCCGCGATGGCCAGGTCTGCCCCCCGGTGTCTCTGTCTCCCCCTCTGGGGAATGGGGATGTGGTGGGTTACCTTGCGGGGTCACCAGAACGATTCATTCAGAGTGTGACTAGAGGTGCCCAGTTAGGAGGGCGCAATCTTCTTGGCCCGCCCTTCCCCCACCGCCCAGGCACTGTCTCTGGCAGGGCCCGGAGCTGTATGTTTGGCCTGGTGGGTCCTCATGTCTGGAAAGCATGGCTTGCTGGCACGTTTGGCTTTTGGATTCTGGAAATCCCCCCTTGTGTCCCCCACCCTCCATCTCTGGGCAGCTGACAGCGGGAAACCCGGTGCCAGGCCGGAGGGGGCCAGGCTCTGGAAAAAGGATTGCCGTCCTCCGGAGGCACGCCAGGGTGAGGTCTGGCCGGCTCAGCCTTTCTCAGGCACAGCTCCACGCTAACCTCACTTGACGTCGATGTTTCTGGTTTACTGGGAACCAGGCAGAATCTGTGAGTCCTCAAAATATGAGAAGCTGGGGTTTTTTTTCTGCTGGTGTCCGCCTGGCACCCTCCAGGCCCTTCCAGGGAGGGCCAAGGAATTAGGTTTGCAGAGACCTGGAGCAGGATGAAATGAGGGATAGCGAGGGGGCACTTCTGCTGGGCCGGGCCCTCCACTGTGGCCAGGAGTCTGGCGTCCCTGCCTCACTTGCCCTGTGATCTCAGGCAGAGCCAGCTGGCTATCATGGCCTCCTGAGCCCACGTGGATGTAGGAAGGACAAACAATTTTCCATCTACCCTTCTGAGCTCTTGTGATAAAAGACAGATGAGCAAGAGAAAACCAAACAGCAGTTTATTAACACGTATGGATACGTGAGAGATTTCCCGGAAGAGTAACCCCATCTTAGAATTCAGGTTTGGGTGCCTGGGTGGCTCGGTTGGTTAAGCGTCCAACTTCAGCTCACGTCACGATCTCATGGTTTGTGAGTTCGAGCCCCACGTCAGGCTCTGTGCTGACAGCCCAGAGCCTGGAACCTACTTCGGATTCTGTGTCTCATTCTCTCTCTGCCCCTTCCCTGCTTATGCTCTGTCTCTCTCTGTCTCTCAAAAATAAATAAATGTAAAAAAAAAAAAATTAAAAAAAAAGAATTCAGGTTTAAATAGTATCTTTGTGTGTGTGTGCATGTGTGTGTGCGTGTTTATTTATTTATTTTGAAAGAGAGAGAGGGCGGGGCAGAGAGAGAAGAAGAGAGAGAATCCCAAGCAGGCTCCACTCTGTCAGCACAGAGCCTGACGCGGGGCTCGATCTCACGAACCGTGAGATCATGACCTACAAGACTGAGCCACCCAAGCACCCCTTAAATAGTATCTTGCTAGGGAAAGGGGGGGAGGGGGCTGGAGGCCTCTAAGGGAGAGGGAAGTGGTTTTGGGGAAAGATGAATGGGCTCTTAGAATAGATGGGCGGTGTGACAGTTTGTGACGTGACACGTGTGACGTGTCAGGGTGGGGGATCCACTTTCTAGGGTCCTCTCCTGAGTCTAGAGTCAACCCCCTCAGGGAGAGGCTGTGGCAGTTGAGTTTCTTGAGGCAGATAGGGGGGTTCAGAGAAAGCCTCTTCCTTCATTTGCTGCTTTTCAAAGTGCCTACAGCTCAAAATAATTGATTGACCCGAGTGGCATACCGTGGGGTGGCCTTTCTGCTACTCGTCATGTGAAATGGCAGCAACAGTTCTCCACCGCCTGTGTGTGCATGTGTGTGTGCGCGTGTGTGCGCGTGCGTGTGCAGCTGTGAAGGGGAGATGGGGGCTTGGGAAATGGGGGCTGAGCACTTTGGTTGTCACAGGGGTGGAGGTGGGGTGCTGTTGGCAGACCGTGGGGCAAAGCCAGGGATTCTAAACGTCCTGCAATGCACAGGACGGTCCCACACAGTGAGGGCCGGTCACGCCTCATTGCGAAATTCCGGATAAGGTCATTTTCAAGGTTCGAGCCTTTTGATGTTTTAGGATCAGTAATGGGAAGAATAAAAGTGTGCTGCTGCTGAAGCCGAGGAAGAATTTTCTTGGGCCCTCATCGTTATCATCACTGAGCTCACCAAACATCAGGCAACGGTGCCAGGGAATGAAGAAGCCCCTCAAAGGCCCCCACCGCCCTGTAAGAGGGGGTGTCTAGTTAACGGAAGGCCACTTGGTGGGTGTCACTGCGGGAAGTTTGGGGATTAAGGGCTGGAGGCGGCAGAAGTTGGAGTTGGGGGCAGGTGAGGAGGGGTGGGCTGAGGGTGAGGAGGGTGGAGACCCTGCAGTGGGGGGGGGGGGGGGGCGGGGTGGAAAGCTGGGTCCTTGGGAGGCAGGGGCAGGGAAAAACTCCTGGAGGCGTGGTGTTGGGGAGGAAAGGATGCTTTGACGCAGGGATGTCAAATGTTCAGTATAAAGTTGTGTCGGGCAGCGTAAACATGTTTCCACATTCCTTCTTCAGCTAAATCTGGAGCACACCCACCGATGCCGTGGGGGATGGGTTCTTCCCGGTAATGGAGGAAGGAGCTGAGTGTTGCTTCTGAGCAGACGCACCAAGGAACTGAGGCGGTGCTCCCGGGGCTACTGAATCACCCACGCTGAGTTAACTCTGAGAGGCTCAGAGATGAGAAGCAGAGAAACCACGAGAAACAACCCCCTCGTGTCGAAATCTCGGGAAGGGCTTCAGACTGGGAGGGAGGGGCTCGTGGCGATCCGGTCATGCTGATCTCAGGGAGGACTGCGTTTATTGCTAACCCCCCGCGGACTTGAGGAGCCGCGCGTAACAGGGGTTAACCGGCCGGGCTGTCAGTTCGGGTCGGCCGGTCTGAATCCCAGCCCTGCCCTTTCTACCTGCGTGGCCTTGGCAAGTTGCACCCTCTGAGCGTCGGCTTCTCATCTGTAAAATGGGGGCAATGTCAGTGCTCCCCCTAGAGGCTGCTGTGAAGATGGGCTTGCATAAGCCACCTAAGGCCTTGAGCACAGCGCACGACGTACATTTCTTGGTAGGTATCAGTGGTTATCACGATGACAGTCACTAGGCCCAGTATCTTCAGGGACAGGGAGACTGCAGCTGCCAAATGGGTTTCCATATGTTCTCTCATTTCATCCTCACACAGGTTCCAGAAGGCATGTACTTAGCTCCCTGCTGTACAGATGAGCAGCGCAGGCTCAGAGAGGTAAAGCAACTCCACCTGAGGCCACACAGCCAGCAAGCTCTGGAGTCCGGGTTTGGACTCAGGTCTCTCTGACTCCATGGCCCAGCTCTAGCCACTCCTGCAGGCAGCCTCCAGGGGAGTCTGACAGTGGGGCGAGGTGCCTTGCCAGGTAGTGAGTTCCCTGTCCCTAATCCTTAGGCACACTGGTGGGGGACGGATGCCCCGGGCAGGAACACAGGGGGTTCCTGGCTCTAGGATCCAATTCTGTGGCTCGTTTCAGGCCTTGGGAAGGGTTGTGGGAATTTACCGGGGAGCTTCCAGGCCCGGGTCATGAGGTTTCAGGGCCAGGGTGTGCTAAGAAAGCCTGTAGACCCAAGCGGCCACCGTGACCCTTAACACACACAGAGGGGGAGCGCGTGTGCACGTGTGCGTGTGTGCGTCTGTGCACGCTGAATCAGCACTGCTTTAGTTTCCTCCCCAAGACCCCCAGCCTTACTGGTGAGGTCACCCCACAAGGAATAGTCTGCACTCAAGGTCACAGGTGCCGACACAGGATATGGGCACAAAATTCTAAGGAAGTTGTCCGGGGAGGGCTGGAGGCTTGGCGACCCTGACATTCTTTATGCGGCAAGCCTGAGTTCTGTCGTCTGGGGCTGGCCAGAGGGTACCCGGCCTCAGGAGACAGGGGCAGTGAGAGCCCCACAGGTGGGTCCAGTGGCCTGGGAGCAGGAGACAGTGAGTCAGGAACCTGCTGGCCCACCAACTCATTCTCCTGTCCCTTCTTTCCTTTCCATCGGACGGGACCCAGGCTAGGCTCCCATGAGGTGGACAGGGTCCTGGATGCCTGACTGGAATTCCTTGGAATTCCCCAAGCTGGGAAAGCACAGGAGTATTCCCCTAAAAGGCCTGGCGGGTGAATGACTAGCCCCAAAAGACATTATTGCATCAAAGAAGAGGAAAGCAATTCGGTGCAGAAATTTCCGGTAGGAAAGGTACCCGGAATATTCTTGGGCTGGGGGTGGGAGTCGGGGGCGCTTTCTTCCTGCTTAGGGAAGTGACCTCTCCGAGGAAGAAGGACAGCTGTTCCCATCACCTCGGGGCGGAATGTGAGAAAACGGACTGGGATTACAGCAAGAGGGATTCAGGTTAGATACTCAGATCGACCGGTAAAGCAGGAACTAGAATCTCTTACTCCATATGGGATTCAGCCTGAAGCTGTAAACAGGCTCAGCATGGCTGACAGACATCCACAGAAACGGAGCAAAAATGGAGGGGAACAGGGAAGACAATCTTTCCAACCGACGACGGAGTTCTTAGTGTCCACCATATTCCTGGGACTGTGCTGGGTGTCTTGGCAATAGGTCCGTGGTCTGTTTCTCAGAAACTTGTAGCACATGACTGGAAGAAAGAGCCTGAACACCAGTCAAAAGTAAAAAAATAAAAACAAATTAAAAAATCAAAGTTCAAATCCAGGATGTAATATTTACAGAGACCAGGGAACACAGGAAGAAAATAGAACTGAATGCGCCCATTTTGTGGAGGGGGGTGGGCTCAGAGAGGATGCGTCCCATGTTCAGGGCCACGCAGCTGTCGGGGGCAGACCTGGCTTTCCCCAGTGTGCCACATATGCTCGTGCTGGATGCCCGAAACTCGGTGTTGGAAACTCAGTACCTGCCGACCCATTCCAGGGGCATTCGAGGCAGCAGGAAGCCTAGTTAGGGGTGCAGGTGCTTGAGAAAGGTGGGATCAGAGAGGGCACCGAGAGGCGGGAAGGTGGTCAGGCTAGGTGAGGACAGATGTCCCCGGCTCCAGGATCAGTCACAGACAAGAAGTTCGCAATAGATGGAGATCTTCTCGGAGCCCCTGGCTGGAGTGCCTGGGTTTTCGGTGTGGCACTTGTGTAGTGAATGCCTCTTGGACGCAAAAGGGCGGGGTGCGTAGGGAGCGCTGGCTTCGAAATTGGGCCTATCTGGGCTCCAACCCAGCCCCAACTCTGTGTGGCCCTGGGCAGGTTACTTGCCCTCTCTGAGACTCCATTTCCCCCAACGAATAAACCAGAATACTTTCCTCGCAGGGATGTAACACGTAGAGCATTTAGCCCAGTGCTTGGTGCATCGTGAGAACCCCACAAACGGGGGCTGCTTTCACTCAGTCTGTGATCGGGCCAGTCCCGTCTCTGCTTGCTTTCCGGTCTCACTTTCTCCAGATAACAGGACATCTTCTTCCGAGCTGCTCTGAGAGGCCAGGGCTCCGCCAGCGACTCTGGGCAGGGGCTGACCAGCCACAGTCCCCATGGAGATCAAATTTCCAGCCCCTCAATGAAGCCAAGTAAACACAGGGGAGACAGCATGGCTCCCTCAGCTGCCCGCTAACGACCAGATTCCCAAGGCCACCGCAGCCGCGGCTGCTCGCTCTGAGTGCGTCTGGCTCCAGTGTCCCAGGGCCCTGCTGTTGTCACTCTCATGAGACCCTGGGGTTTGGGGTGGGGGTGTGGAAGAGGCTGTGCAAGCGGTTTGGAGGCTGCTGCAGCTGGGCCATCAGCTGCTTCCAGGAGCAGATGGCTTTTCTCTTGGAGTTTCCCTTTCCAGCTCCCTCCTCCCGCTGTTGATGACTTCACCGGCCCCATAAAGCTGCCGACAGAGAAGATAGAGCCGGAGGTGCTAAGGAAACCCCCGCCTCCAGCCCTGAGCCTGCTGCACCCCGTTTCTCTGTGGCTCCAGTTTTATGACCTCTAAATTCTTCCTCTCCTCTCCGACTTTTGACTTTCCGAGAGAGAGATCGTGTATTTAACACAGGAGCAACTATGGACTAGGCATAGGTGAGCAAGACATAGAATCCCAGCCTGCAAGGATTTTACAATTTCTGCCTGATGAACTCCTATCCGACCTGCAAAGCCCAGGTCAAATATCCTCTCCGGGCTACTCACCTCCTGCGGCTTCCTCACTGGTTCTCTGCACATGGCCGCATGAGCTTTTCAGGGTCACTTTGCCTCTTGAGAACCTTTACTAGTGCTGCTCGCCTCCAAATTCTCTCACCCGTCATCCCTGAGCAACCCATACTCACCCTTCAGATCTCAGCTCAGATGGCACCTCACACAGAGTAAGGGCCCCTGGGCTTCTCCCTCGAGGTCATTACCTTGGTGTGTAATTTTTTTTTAATGTTTATTTATTTTTGAGAGAGAGAGAGACAGAGCGTGAGCAAGAGAGGGGCAGAGAGAGAGAGAGAGGGAGACACAGAAGCTGAAGCAGTTTCCAGGCTCTGGCTGTCAGCACAGAGCCTGATGCGGGGCTCGAACTCACAAACTGCGAGATCGTGACCTGAGCCGAAGTCCAACGGTTAACTGACTGAGCCACTCAGGTGCCCGACCTTGGCGTGTAATTTAAGCATTTGTTTGTTTGATTCCTATCTGCCTCCCTCCCTGGAATGTAAATTCTACAAGGGCAGAGAGCCTGTGTGTTTGACTACTTTTGAAATCTCAGGGTCTCAGTCTGCATCTGCTGAATGGACACCCTCTTCCATGAAGCCTCCCTGATTTTCTCAGGTTTCTCTCATCTGCACATCTCATTGCTTTCTTTCTTGCTCTGACTTTGTGAACATTTATTCTGGAATATTTTACACACATAGAAAAGCTCATAAAGTCTGTGTATAGTTTAACAAAGAATTTTCGAGCAAACTAACTTAACTACCACTTAACTGTGGCCCAGGTCAAGATAAAGAGCGTAATCAGCAACTAGAACCCCCAGTGTGCCTTTCCCTCCCCACGGCAGTTAGCTATGATCTTGCTTTTTGATGGTTTTCTTGCTTTATTTTATAGTTTTGCTATTTACATAGGCATTCCTAAACCACAGAGTTTAATGTTGCCCATTTTTGGAGATTTATGCGCACAGAATGATACTGCACATATTTTTAAATATGTTTTTGGCTTCTTTGGCTCAATATTATGTTTATGAGGCTCATGCATGTGGGGTGTGTAATTGTAGTTCATCCACTTTCTTTGCTGTAGATAGAGTGTTCTGTGTGACATCATTTATGTAGCGTTCATTCTGCCGCTGGTAGAGTTTAACTGTGCTGCTATAAACTTTCTCTTTTGTCTCTTGAAGGACATGTGCCCTCAGATTTCAGGGTCTATCCCTAGGAGTAGAAATGTTGGGTCTTAGGATACACACTGCATCAGTTTCATTAAATAATGCTAAACTATGCTCTAAAGTGTTTGTAGTGGGGCTCCTGGGTGGCTCAGTCGGTTGAGCATCTGACTTCAGCTCAGGTCATGATCTTGTGGTTTGTGAGTTTGAGCCCCGCGTCGGGCTCTGTGCTGATGGCTCAGAGCCTGGAGTCTGCTTCGGATTCTGTATCTCCTCCTCTCTCTGCCCCTCCCCTGCTCATGCTCTGTCTCTCAGTAATAAATAAACTTTAAAGCAAAACAAAAAAAAGTATTTGTAGCAATTCACACTCCCTTAGCTGTGAATCCATTTCTCCACATCCTTGCCAACACTTGGTATTGCCAGATTTAAAAATGTTTGCCCATCTGGTGGGCACATTATTGCATCTCACGATCTTAACTTGCACTTCCCTCATGACCAGTAAGTTTGAGCATCATTTCATATTGTTATTAGCCATTTGGAGTTCCCTTTTTTGGGAAGCGTCCTTCCAAGATTTTGTCGTTTCTTTTTCTTATTGATGATAGGCATTTATTCTGGACATGGGTTCTTTGTCAGATATGTGTTGTGAACGTCCTCTCCCATCCTGAGTTTTGTCTTTTCACTCCCTTAATTGCATGCCTTGGTGGCCAGGCATTTAAATTTTTAATGTAATAAAATGTATCAGACTTTTATGTTTATGCTTTAAAAAAGTGTTTTACAAGGGCGCCTGGGTGGCTCAGTCGGTTGAGTGCCAGACTTTGGCTCAGGTCATGATCTCACGGTTCGTGGGTTCGAGTTCCACATCAGGCTCTGTGCTGACAGCTCAGAGCCTGGAGCCTGCTTCAGATTCTGTGTCTCCCTCTCTCTGTGCCCCTTCTCGGCTCTCATACACACACACTCTCTCTCTCTCTCAAAAATAAATAAATGTCAAAAAAATTTTTTTAATGTTTTACTTATTTAAGTAATCTCTACACCCAACATGGGGCTCAGACTCACGACCCCTGAGATCAAGAGTTGCATGCTCTTCTGACTGAGCCAGCCAGGTTCAGGTCAAAGTTCATTTTTTTCTTCCACATGAATATCCTTTGTCCTTTCCTGGTCCTTAGGAAAGGACCTTTCTTAAGGCCTTAGGTCCTTTCCTAACCAATGTCCTTTCCTGACTACCTCCCCTTTGTCATAAATCAGGTGTCCACCTGTGCCTGGGTCTGTTTCTAGATTCTGCTCCATTGGACCATTCTTGTACCAATATCACACCTTCCTGCAGCTGTACTTTACTGTGTGTAGCTTTATACTAAGACTTGACAGCTCGTAGAGCAAGGCTTCCATTTTGTTACTCTTCTGCAAGAGTGTTTTGTTCCTTTGAATTTCCATATGCATTTTAGAAAGAACCTTTCAAGTTCTGCTGACACACACACACACACACACACACACACACACACACCTGAACTTCTGCATCTATCCTTTATAGCACTGGATTATAGATGTTTATGTGTCTGCCCCCACCCCACCCCCACCCTCAGGTCTCCCTGAAGGTATGAGTTCCCATAAAGCCGCTGCTTGAGCATCTTTCCAGGCTGGGGGTGAGTCTAGTGCTTAAAAACGTGTGTGCAGCGGGGCATCTGGGTGGCTCAGTCGGCTAAGCATCTGACTCTTGATTTCGGCTCAGGTCATGATCTCACGGTTCATGAGTTCGAGCCCCGCGTCAGACTCTGTGCTGATAATGCAGAGCCTGCTTGGGATTCTGTCTCCCTCTCTCTCTCTGTCCCTCTCCTGTTTGCTCTTTGTCTCTGTCAAAATAAATAAAAATACACATAAAAAAATGAAAATGTGTGTGCAACAAAACCCCAGCAAACCCGTTATCACATCTTGCACTCAATCAATGAAACTGCAGTCAAATCCACGCTGGAGGGAAGCTGGCTATGTTGGATGTACCGAGAAATATTCTAGAATGCTGTTCTCCAACATGGTACCTCTGTAAAACATTTTCAGGCATGATTTTAACAATGCCCAGTGTTTTTACACGTTGACTGGAGAACCAACCTCTGTATATGACACGATTCAACGTAACCTCTATGACACCAACCCCCCTAGTCACAATAATTTTGCAAGCTCCTCGAAAGCATGGTCTGTCTGCCTTATCCTCGACGTGCTTCCCACAGGACCTTGGCACATTGTAGGTCCTCGGTGAACGCTGTAGTTGTGATTACCGAATGCTGCTGCTTCTTCCATTCTACTTACCTTTCGCAAATGTTTTGTTTAAGGAATGCTTTTAAAAAGCAAACTATTGAGGGGCGCCTGGGTGGCGCAGTCGGTTAAGCGTCCGACTTCAGCCAGGTCAAGATCTCGTGGTCCGTGGGTTTGAGCCCAGCGTCAGGCTCTGGGCTGATGGCTCAGAGCCTGGAGCCTGTTTCCGATTCTGTGTCTCCCTCTCTCTCTGCCCCTCCCCCGTTCATGCTCTGTCTCTCTCTGTCCCAAAAATAAATAAACGTTGAAAAAAAAAAAAGCAAACTATTGAGATATAGCTTGCATGGCAATAGAATGTATCCATTTAGATGTATGTTTTGACAAACGTGTATGTAAATGGCCCCTCTACTTCCATGAATGCTCCTTCCAATTCATTTCCCCAGGATGGCCAAAGGGAGATTTTATAGAAAATGCATCAGTATTTACCATACTGCCTTGCACTTGCTCCCAAATGTTCTTAAAACTTTCCACTGGCTCCCACTCTGCTTAGAAACACACACAAGCATCTACCACAGCCTTCAAAGCCCTACCTGATGCTGTCCACCTCCAGGATCTCATTTTCTCTCTCCCTCCTGGCTTCTCACTGCATTCCAGCCATGCTGACCTTTTCTGTATCTCTCAACCCCCAAAGCTCTCTCTTGTCTCTCTGAGCCTTTGGAAATGCTCTCCCCTGTATCAGTTAACTATCGCTGGGTAACAAACCACGCCCAAACCCAGTGTCTTAAAACAACAACCATTCATGATTTCTTAGGAGTCAGCGGGTCTGCCAAGTGGTTCTGCTGGCCTGGGCGGGGCTCGGGCAGTCTTGGTGGGACCCACTCATGCATCTTGGGTGAGCAGGGGCTCTGGTGAGCTGTGGGTCTGCAGGTGGCTCTGGCTGGCTTTGGCTGGGATGGCGGAGACCTCTTGGCTGTCCTCCGTGTGTCTCTCCCACCTCTCCAGCAGGCTTGCTGGGGGTGAAGGCAGAAACCCAAGGGAAGGTAGACTACTGCACACAAGTTTGCAAGCCTCTGCTCTGGTCAAGACTCCTAATGGCAAGTTCCATGGCCAAGCCGGGATTCAGGGGTGAGGAAATCGACTCTGTCTCTGCAGTGAGAAGAGCTTCAAGGCCTCAGGGAAAAGTATGGGCACAGGGAAAGGAGAAAATGGGGGCACGTTCATCCCTGCCCCTTCTTTTTGCCTAGTACCTTTGTATCCTCCTTGGATACCCTCCCCTGACCATCCTGGGGGCAACGGTCCTCCCCCCATTCTTTTCAAGGACAGCCCTGGTCCGCTTCCTTCACAGCTCCCCAGCACAACCTGTAATCCTCTTGTGTGTGTGTGTGTGTGTGTGTGTGTGTGTGTGTGTGTTCCTATGGCTTGGTGGGAGGAAGGGACTACCAGGCTTTGTGTCCAGGCTCAGCCCAGGGCTTGGCACATAGTAACTGCTCAAGAAATATTTGTGCACCAACTAATGACCCATCAGGGCTGCGTTCTTGGAAAAAAGAGAACGAGGCTGTGCCTCTGGGGGTCAGTCCCCTTCCCTGAACTGCCACACCCCACAAAGGGGGGGAGTCTCACAGAAAGCAGCTCCCACACTCAGCCGGATCCCCAAGGCTGCCCTTGTCATTAGGAATGAGGTTCACACGACAGGCTGAAAGCTTGCGGTCCTGGTGGCCACACCCCCACTGGAAGTCACACTGCCCTGCACAGAGGGTCAGGCCATTCTGCCCCAGGGGACGTGCAGGCCTCATTCCACTGTCCTTCACTCTTAAAATAGATTTAAGGCCACCCTGCAGGGGAGGACCGCTGCAGTTTCAGAACTGGAAGGTCAGAGCCTGAGGGTCCTGAATCCCTGTGGGGTCGAAGGGGGCTGAGGCCGCTTGGTGGGGCATCAGCGGAACAGGCAGGCCTCTGGCTCCCAGGTCTGGTTCTAGCCACCGTGTCCCCATGGGACCTCCTGCTCCACCCCTCTGTCTTGTGAGAATGTGAGCCCGCCCAGCTCACCATTTGAGGCCATGTATTCGGAGCGAGGTGTTAAGCTGGGACTTCGTGGGGGCGCCTGGGTGGCTCAGTTGGTTGAGCATCCCACTTGGGCTCAGGTCATGATCTCACGGTTCCAGAGTTCGAGCCCCGCGTCGGGTTCTGCACTGACGGTGTGGAGCCTGCTTCGAATTCTCTCTCCCTTTCTCTCTGCCCCTCCCCCCACACTCACTCTCTCTGAAAGTAATTAAACAAACATTTAAAAAAACCAAACTGGGGGGCGCCTGGGTGGCGCAGTCGGTTAAGCGTCCGACTTCAGCCAGGTCACGATCTCGCGGTCCGTGAGTTCGAGCCCCGCGTCAGACTCGGGGCTGATGGCTCGGAGCCTGGAGCCTGTTTCCGATTCTGTGTCTCCCTCTCTCTCTGCCCCTCCCCCGTTCATGCTCTGTCTCTCTCTGTCCCAGAAATAAATAAACATTGAAAAAAAAAATTAAAAAAAAAAAACCAAACTGGGACTCTCTTCTTTCTCTCCAGCATCAACGTCAATAATAGTACAAGCAATAACAACAGCCGCTACAATTGACGTGCACCGTGTGTAAGACACTCTGTGTAACTTGACTTATTCTCACAATGGCCGAATGACTTGGTAACAGTATCATCTCAGCTCACAGACCAGGAGCCGGAGCGGGTGAGGGGTGTGCCTGCGGTCTGAGTGGAGATCTGAACTCAGGTCTGTGGAACACTAAAGCCAATGCCCTCACCCACCACCAGGCCCGGGCTGCCCCTCCGTCCTCCCGCCGGCACCGGGGCCTGGACCAGACCTCTGGGTCCCGTCCTCCTTCCCTGCCCCTTGGCCCCGCAGGGTCAGTGCCTGAGCAAACCACTCAAGGCTTCTCTTAACATCCCCTGGTCCCGACGAGCCGCCCCCTGTCACTCAGCGACTGCCCCGGCTGGCTGCCTGGGTCTGAGCCGAGGCGCAGGGAGGGGAGAGCCGCGTGAGCGTTACCAGCGCTGCCCTGTCAGGGGCCTTTGTCTCTCCCATAATTGGGACCCAGCCGTCTCTCCAGGCCCCTGAGACCCGGCGAGGCTGTGGGCCAAGTCCCTGGCAGAGCAGCCGGCTGAGGACGCTGAGTGGAAGCAGATGTGCCCGGGGCCACGTCTGGCCTGGTGCCCGGGGAGCCCTCGGAGCTCCGGAGCTGGGAGGATGATCAGTTTTTAGAGCCGAGGGGGGCTGCACACAGGACAAAGCAGCCTCAGAGCCAAATATTTTCATCTGTCTGGTTAAAGAAAGAAATCAAATCTTCATTTTTGTTGTCTATACCAGAGCCGGTGCTGAGCCAAAGGCCAATTAGAGATTGACCTTACGGAGGGGGAGCCTGGGCCCATGGCAGGGACTTGCCCAAGGTCACCCCACACCTTGTGGACTATGACACATGATACAAATTAGGGCGATGATCAGGGTCCCCGACCTTCCTCTGGCAAGGTACTCATGAACATCTTTCTTGTCTGGCCTGAACGTGGGCCTCAGAGCCATGAGGTTTTCCAGAAGAGACACCTGCCATTCTAGGAAGGGGGAAGATAGCCAGTGTCCCCCTGTTTAGTCAGGTTAACTCCTGCTCCAAGGCCACAGGGACTCCTTAACCAGCTCTGCACTGTGACCGGGAACCCTGGGTTCAAGTCCTGAGTCTGTCTCTGACATGCTGTGTGACCTTGGCAAGCTGCTTCTTTTCTCTGGGCCTTAGTTTTTTCATCTGAAAAATCGGGTAATGGTATACTAAGGTCTTCTAGACAGCAGAGGGTATATTTTGAAAATCTGGTCCCTTGTCCATTTCTTGAGAGCTTCCAAAGCCAACCCTCTGAGATAGCAGGAGCAGTATTAACCACTCTCTGGAAGGGAACTGACAGCTCAGAGAGGTGAAGTGACTTGCTCAATGACACACAGCATCCACAAAGCTGTGGGACTGGATGGAGGTTTCTTGATTTCTAGCTCTGTGGTCATCTGCTCTCCAGGAGACCACTGCTCTCCCTGCCAGATCACACGGGGACAGTAGGGATGGCCTTCAGCTCTGAGGTCCTCCACCAGCCCTCATGGGGGAGCTGAAAATGACGGGAAGGGTCAAAGCACTGAGGATTGCTCCACCTTCCTAATAAAAGCGGCTTCAGAGGTTCAACACGGTGCTTGGCCTTCTACCCTCATCAGCACCCCTGTTGGAGAGTGAGGTCAGCTGGCCTCTGCTTGGACCGCTTCCGGACAGGAAGCTCACCGCTTCCTGGGGCAGGTTAGCTAGGGTTGTGAGAAAGCACCCTCCACCTGACTCCTTGTCAAGGCCTCTCCCGGAAAGGGGCCCGTCTGCCGCTGCCTTGCTCCGAGAGCTGACGAGTCTCCAGCAGCCCCCTTACCGGGCTCCCACCGCTGGAGAGCCCCCTCCCCCGAGGCTGGGGCCGCCCTGCAGCAGGCAGGAGGGAGCCGGCCTCTCTCTGCCCCTGGCAGCACGAGAGGAACCTGGGAGCCCTTTGGCAGGACCTCGCGGGGGAAGGGACGAGACTGGTAGGACGGGCCAGCAGAAGACTCGTTGGTCTGGAAATGAGAACACCTGAGTCTGTGCAACGCTGAATCTGCCAGTAACTTGCTAGGTAATCTGGGATGAGTTGTTTTGCTTCTCCTGGCCTTCGTTTTCTCATCTGTAGAATGGGGGACATTCATAACCCCTGACCAGCAGGGCCCATGGGGCTGGTATAAAACCTGATGGGAAGGGTGGTTGGAGGTGAGACCTTTGCACATGCAAGTACTCGGCACAGGTGAGGATTGTGCAGAGAGAAATCATCTCCAGGTGTGACTCTGGACAAATCTGAGCCCCTTCGGAGGCTGTGGGCGGGTCCTCAGGCAGGTGTACCCGTGACCTTAGGACGCCTGCTTCACCAACTTCACAGACCACTGGGTCCTGGGGCTGCGCCATGGGACAAGGGACATGGGGCCGATAGGGCAGGAAGCTTATTCCCTTCTGTTGGCAAGTCAAAACAGTTTTTAACATATCGAAGCAACTATGGATACGTCATGAAGCAGAAGGAGGACGTGGTGTACAGACGGAAGCTAAAACCTGAGGCTGAAGACCCTTCAAGACAATGGTAGGCTTTGCCCCGCCTGGCTCTGCCCTGCTCCCTCCCCGCCCCCACTGCCATCCCCCCCCGCTGGTGCCTGTCCCATTTTCTTTCTTTAGGAGGGGGACCTTCAGGCAGAAAGTTTGTGTGGCCCCGGGACCGCACAGTCAACCCAACAAAATCAAATTTCTGATTAACACACACCCCTCCAGGGCCCTCCTTTGTCAACGCCACTCTTCTTGTTCATTACCGACGTGCCATTGAGAGGTCTTGGCTAAATGTCCGAGCTCATTTCCCTTCCTTAGAAATGATAGTTGCTGTCATCACCATCATCACCTTCTGGTGCAGGCAGGTATCAGAATCCGCTTTTCGGAAAAAGCCAGACCTCAGCAATGAGTCTGTCTGACCCTGGTCTCACCTGGGAAGGCTGGGGCTCAGAGAAGCTCGGGGTGTTCCCCAGGTCATTCCTCAGACAGTCCCAGGCACACAGATCCCCTGGGACCTTGCTGGATGTAGGTTCCGACCGCAAACCTGCATTTCCAGTACTTTCCCTGGGCGAGTCAGTGCTGCTGGTTCAAGGCCACCCTTGGGCCCCACAGCCATTCAGTGACTGAGCCAGGGCTGGTGCCTGCCCACCCTCCTTGCACCTGCCTGCGGTGTGACCTGAAAAGCACTGAGCCTGAGGGCAGGCTTAGGCGGTGCTGCAAGCCAAAGAAGCCAGGTCTTCTCTGTCTGTCTGAACAATTAGAAGATTTGTTACAAGACTGTAAAAAGAGGCTAACGTACTGTAGCCTCCAGTGTGATCAGTGACGCAAGAATCATCAATGCGTGCTAGAACCACAGGGTAAGAGGCATCGGGTGGCAGGATACCCTCAGTATCTTGAAGTGTCCCCCCCCAAAGATTACTTGTTAACTACAGAGGGGAGTGTGCTTTGGTGCTGGGAGACCTGGCAGTCCCCACCCTCACGGGCCATCAGGCTGGACCTTGGCCATGGTGAGATACCACCCTTGCCAGAGATGTTTGGCCTGAGGCTAACACGGGAATCTCGTGGCACCTTCCGCAGGACATCTGGCCTGGGTTCTCCAAAGGATCTAGGACCATGAGGAACAAAGTAGGGGAGACATCACAGCCCGATGCCATACGCCATGTTTGATTGGATCCTGGACTGGGAAAAAATAGAAGCCACAAAGAACGTTTGGGAGGCCACCAGGGAAACGTGATGTTAGGTGTTAGGTGTTCGTGTTGTTCGTGTTAGGTGATGTTGCCCAGTTAATGCTGGTTATCTCCGATGTGGAGCTGGTGTGGGATTGTGGAGGGGAATGTCCTGCTCTGGGGACACACACCCTGCGGTGTTCGGGGACGGGCTATCATGAATGCCCGCCTTCCTTTTGGATGGTTGGCAAAAGTGAAGTGAGTGTGCGTGTGTGTGTGTGTGTGTGGAGAGGGAGAGGGAGGGGGACATCCAGAGCCAGCCGGCCACGCACACACACAGAGGTGGAGAGGCCGTGGCGAGATGTTCACAGTCGGTCATCTCAACCATTCAATGGGTTTAGACACGTCTCCAGATAAGAACGCGGGAATCGTTGGAAAAGAACAAAACAGGCACCGAAAAGCCATAAATCCTGACTGAAATCTCTTGGAGAGAACTACAGACAAGACTTAAGACTTCTCTCCTGTGACAGATACGTGTCTTAAATATCCTCTCCACCCATCTTCTCTGCAGCGTCTCACTTATTATGGAAACGGTTTCCTATAAAATACCCCCTGCCTCTCTTTTCGAATCCTTCTTTTTGAAGGTTAGATGCCCGCGTGTGATGTTTCACTCTGGTATCTACATACTTGGCCAAGTTGCTTAAAAAAAAAAAAAATCCTTCTGTGCGTCCGTTTCCTCATTTGCAACACGGGAGAGAATATTAGTACCTACCTACAGTGTTGTCGTGGGGATTAAATATAACGCTCCTGGAGCACTGGGCTGACAGTCAGCGCTTGATAAATGACATGACTGCCCACGGCAGGTTGTCTGGCCCCAGCCCCAGCCTTCGGGAATGCTCGCTGGAGCGAGGGCTGGCCCCGACTGTGGCTTCCCCGGCGTCTCTGACTGTCCATCTCACTGCTGGCAGCCGGACATCGGCACTGTTCGTCCTCGGTCTCCTCTTCCGGCACGTGGGACAGTCGCCCGGAACCCCCGCTTCAGGGCTGGGCATTGCCACGTGCCTTGCTGTGGCCACCAGGTGGAGGCATTTAAGGACAGATGTTCTGCTTCCCTAGCTCTCTTCCCAGGCTGACACGCAGGGGCCCCGCTGAGCCAAGAGGAGGTCCTGTTTGCCCCCCGGGGCAGGTGGGGGGGACTCTGTATGAGTGAGATGTACATGTTTGTGGCTTTAAGCCTCTTGGATTTAGAGACTGTTTTGTTTCCAGTACAACCTTATCTATACCGCAGGGCTGCCCTGTCCTGGGCCGAGGCTCCCTGGAATGCTCGTCTAGAGGAAGGCCAGTCTTAACGGTCACCTCCCAAACGTCTCTGACTCCCAGCTGATGCCCTCACCCTGCCAGGAGCCTCTGAGCTCAGCTCTGCCAGCCTCCAGTAGTCCCCTTGCCCTGGCCGAGGGCCCCTGACACGTGATCCCAGAGAGGGCCTCCCCTTGCCCCAAATAGAGGCTCTTATCAGCCAATCTGCTGCAGGACGTTTGGTCGTTGTCTTAGTCTAGACATCAGAATTAAAAATCTCTTATCAGCTCAGATACTTGGGAAGTTGGGTCAAACAGCATCGGGGCCAAAATTCCTTTGCTTCCAGTACAGCTGCTACTGCTGCTACATCAGAGACGATGCTTGCTGGAAATGAAACCAGGAGTCTTGGACTGGAGGTCAGAAAACCTGGGCTCCAGCCCTGGCTCTGCTTCTCACTGTGCGACTTCAGGGACTCTCTTCCTTTCTCGGGGCCAAAGCTTAAAGAGTTCTGCTTTTTCCTGCCTCAGGGCCTTTGCACAGGTTATCCCTGCCTAAAAGCAGCGCTCACCATCTTCCCTCTTCACCTACTTACCTCTTGATTCACCATCACATCTCGGCCCGAAACACAGCGTCATTGTGTTCAAAGCATCCTGCAGGTCGCCTTCAGAGAACACATCTATTTGCTTTAATTACTTAAAGTCATTGCATTAATTACTGCTTGTTCAGAGACTGTCTCTTCTCTAGGCTGTGAGCAACGTGAAAGCAACAATCTGTCCACCTTTCTGTGAAGGAATGAGTGATGCGTGTGAACAGACCTGGGAAGGGCCCCCTGACAGCCTGGGCTTGGAGGGTGGAGTTGAAAGGCGCCCAGCCCCACCCCCCACCTTCTCCCAGAAGTCCCTCTTCCCGCTCCCCTCGGCAAGACACAGGTGTGGCCTGCGTGACTTGGTCCTATGCTGCCCCCTGGTGTCCACTTCGAAGATAACAGTCCCGGGCTCTCCTGCTCCAAGGAGGAAACCGTGTAGGTGCTTTCCGTGTTGTCTTGTTCGTTGCCGACAGCAGCCCTGTGAGACAGCGGTTATTATTGCCGTTTTTTCAGTGAAGAAAGCCCACCTCTGTTCATCTATTTGGAAAATATTTATCGAGTCCCTATTATTTGCCAAGCACTTTGCTCGGAGCTGGTGCTTCACTAGCGAACTTTCTGCCCCAGTGGAGGGGTCGTTTGGGTCTGCCAGGAGGAGGAAGACAGTGAATGCATGGACACACAGAACGTGTATGTGTGTGTGGCCAGGATGTAGATGGCCCGGATGGTAAATGATTTGTCCAAGGTCACACAGATGCCGCTAGATTTGAGTCCAGTTGTCAAGATCACAGCGAAGAGCTATATGAGCCCCAGCTCCGTGCCAGGTGCTCAACTCAGTGTTCCTTTCATGTGTGTTCGCTTGTTTTATCCTGACAACAACCTATTGTTATCCCACTTTGCAGATGGGGAAACAGAACATCAAGAGGCTGGCTAACTTGCCCAAGGTCACTTAGCTGCAAAAGGGTGGAGCCAGGACTTGACCCCAGGTGGTTTGGCTCCAGAACCTGTCTTCCTCTCACCGTGCCACACGAACCCTAGGGGTTTTGACATCCAAGGTTTCAGTGATGGTGGCCACAAATCCAGGGCCACGTCCTCTCCCTCCCTAGCCAAGAAGGATCAGAAGAGCCCATCCATCCTGTTCAGTCCCAAACCATCCCAACCCAGTCTGTCTCCAAACCATCCAAGATGGCGGAGTAGCATCCCGTCCCACAGCTTGGCGAGACTGAGGAGGAGAGGGCACTTCCCATGGCTCCTGCCCTCAGGGAACCTGAGGGGTCCACCCATGGGAGGGAACCAGCCCTGCTAAGCTGGGAGGTGAGGGGCTCGGGGTGCAGACAGTCAGGGAGGGCTTCTAAGAGGAGGTGAGGGGTGGGCTGGGTTTAGAGAAATGAGTGGGATTCAGATGCACAATTCTGTGGGAGGGGCAGAAGCAGAGGAAACGGGCTGGGCTGCTACTGGAGGGCGGAAAAGTAAAGGATTCCGAGGTTCAGGGCTGGCCAGCCAGGCTGAGGAGCTGGGCTGCCTGGGGGCCTTTCAGGGGAAGGACATGGTCAGGTCAGGGCTTTGGCAGAGCCTCTGGCTGCAGAGTGGAGCGGTGGGGGGTGGGGGGGGGGGCTGTGAGACCTGAAAGAGGGAGCTGAGATGGGTGCTGTTGCAGGAATCCAGGTGAGAGAGGCAGGGACAGCCAGGGGACAGAGAGGGAGACTCGGGAGGCCGAAGCTAAAGGCGAGTTTTGGAATCACGTAGTCTGCCCCCCTCCACCTGCCACTTCCCTTCCTCCAGTATCCCCTCACTCATTCCACTCTGCACTCTGCTCTTGCTGTGTTAAAGAACAGTTTTTCGGACACTTGCTAAAATAGTACAGGGTTTATTTAAGACTATTGTTAATAGGGGAGAGAGACTGAGTTGAACTCTGAATACAGCAAAGACAGCAGGGGATTTACAGCAAGGAGCAGGGGGAGGGGTTCAGAGGATGAAATGACGAAGAGGAGAAAGGGTAGGGAAGTGCCTGCTAAACTGGCCTCACAGGATCCTTGCTAAAGGCAGGCCAAGAACTTAGTAGATATCAAGGGTAGGGGGATTCTTGCTAAACTGAGCAGAGTTCCTTGCTAAAACATACGCACACGTGCGTGATCCTGTGTGGGTACGCGTGTATGTGCACACATAGACACACACACGCCTACATATACGCACGAACTCATATAGACACCCCCACACGCACCCATGCACATATATACATGCATGTGTATAGATGCATACACGTGTGCATACAATACATATACCCATGTGCACACATACACGATGTACATACAGACGTCCATACATATATGCGTGTGTGCGTGCACACACGCCCTTCTCACACCCTGACTCAGACCGCCTCTTCCTGCTGGAGCCGGGGCTGCATTGCCCCAGGGCCGGGCACAGGTGCAACGCGACTTGATCACCAGGGCCCTTGCCTCTGCTGACCGCGGGCCTGAACGCAGGACCCCCACTGGTCCTCTGCTGCCACCTTGTGGCCACTTCCCAGATGGCAGGTAGGAGCCTGAGATCTTTCTCTGGTTCCAGTTCCGGGAAACTCTTGGGCCCCCTGGAGCCTTGCCCACCCCCCGGAGTGGGCCAAATACTGTGGGTGATTATCGGGGCCTGGAACCAGGTAAGAGTCCCACTCTCTCGACTACCCCCTAATCCTTTCCGTCCCCTCTCACCTCCAGACCTTCACAGTGCTCTTTCCTTTGCTGGGAGCACCCCCCCCCCCGCCCCCGCCAACACGGGGTGGGGGGGTGTTCTGTGTGAGTCCTTCGGAGCCGACTTTATCGTGCTCAGCGCAGCATCTAGGGACTTCATGTGGCCTCTGGCACAGACAGGTGTTCAATTTGTGGAGGAGTGAGGAGGAAGGAAGGGAGGACGAAACAGGACGGAGAGCCTGGGGACTAGAAGGGGGGGGAGGGAAAAGGAGGGGAGGAGGGGAAGGGAGAAAAAGGGAGGGGGGAAAGGAGGGGAGGGGAAGAGGAGGGGAGAGGAGAGAAGGGAAAGGGAGGGGAAAGGAGGGGAGGGGAGGGAGGCAGCAGGCGGAAAAGATGGCTTGATAAACTGTCGCCCGGGGGGACTCGGGCCCTGCCCATTCCAAGAGATCAAAGTTTTAACATGAGAGAGAACAAAAGCATGAGATTTTCCCACAATCTTTTAATCTAGCTCTATTAGCTTGCTTGTTACTATTTTTATTAGGAGACAGAGGGAGTCCTCCTTTCCAAATGCCCCCAAAAGGCAAGAAGGTTGAGGGGGTGTGTTGTCACCGCCATGTAAGAAGAGGCAGGTTCCCTTATTCCCCAGGAAGTGGGGGGCTGGGCCAGGGTTGAGCCCCCGTTTCCCTATGTGGGGAGGGGCCTGCTCCGCAGCTGAAACTTTTAAAAGCAGGAGCGAAACCTCAGTAGTGGGGGGACTGAAAACCTGGGAAGACAGATGATTTGATACTGTTTTGAGTGGACTATAGAAGGCACTTTGTGAAAAAACCCTTTCAACTGGTGTCTACCTCTTGGAGTTCTGGATTTTTCTCTCAGTGCTTTATAAAGAAAAGCATTTAGGCTTTTAAAAAACCTGGCAAGGAGCCGAGCATCTTCTCTGATATCTAAGCAGGAATTAATTTTTATTTTTTATTAAAAAAATTTTGTTATGTTTATTTTATGTTTGAGAGGGAGAGAGACAGAGAGAGACAGAGATAGAGACAGAGCACTGGGGGAGGGGCAGAGAGAGAGGGAGACAGAATCCGAAGCAGGGTCCAGGCTCTGAGCTGTCAGCACAGAGCTGGAGGCGGGGCTCGAACTCACCAACCGTGAGATGGTGACCTGAGTGGAAGTCGGACACTTAACTGACTGAGCCACCCAGGCGCCCCGGGAATTAATTTTCAAGATGTTATTTGAACATGTGTGCCAGTTACGGTACCAAGGCGCTGAGGTAGAGCCGCGATTGGTAACAGACGGAAATGCTGCCTTTGAGGGGCCCCTGCTGTAGACCGGGAGGCGGAGAGTAAGCAGCTTCACAGAACTGTGTAGAATCGTGCCGGTAGTGACGAGGGTGTGAAGAAAAACGAAGCAGGGCGAGGGGACAGAGAGGGATAAGGACACGGCATTAGGTGGCATGGCCAAGAAGGCCCCCTCGGAGGAGGGGATGCTTGTGAATCTCCCTACAACAAGTGGACAAGAAGGCAGGACCCTATAATCTGTACCTTGAATAAGATCTTTTAATTGGTTTAATTCTTTTTTTTTTTTTTTAAGATTCTATTTTAAGTCATCTCTACACCCAACATGGGGCTCGAGTTTATAATCCCAAGATCAGAAGTTGCATGTTCTACACACTGAGCTAGTCAGGCACCCCTAATTAGTTTAATTCTTTTAAATTCTTTTTTTTTTTTTAATTTTTTAATGTTTATTTTTGAGAGAAAGAGAGAGACAGAGTGTGAGCAGGGGTGGGGCAGAGAGAGAGGGAGACACAGAATCCGAAGCAGGCTCCAGGCTCCGAGCTGTCAGGACAGAGCCTGACGCGGGGCTTGAACTCACGAGCCGTGAGATCATGACCTGAGCTGAAGTCAGATGCTTAACCAACTGAGCCACCCAGGCGCTCCCGTTTAATTCTTAAAAGTTACAAAAGTGATGTAGATTTAGTATAGACTATTTCAAAAGTACAAGCAATCAAAAAAGGTGCCCATAATCAATTTTGCTGTCGGTATACACATGGCCGGGGTGGAGTATGGGCTCCTCATGGTGTCTGTCTACACTCGATGTAATTGAAGACTGAATCACCTTGACTTTGGGAAACGTACTTTGGAACTACTGCATTTGGAACTATCTGCTTTGAGCCAAAGGCCCACCATACCGTGGGTGTTCCTGTCTCCCACGGTCATGTTGCCTGGCCCCTTGAGATCCGAGTGTGTCCCTCCTGTTGAGTGCTGGCCTTTCCACAAGAGGGGGTCATGAAGGAAACGGCAGACGCCCCGGCCAGCTGTAAACGTTGCTGCGTCTCTTTACCCAAAGAGATGACCAGGCAACTCCCCCATAGAGAAACTGGATCGCTTGCAAATAAGTGTAATGAGAAGTGTTCAGGCTCAAGTGACATTCAAGAAGTGCGCATTAAGGGGCGCCTGGGGAGCTCAGTGGGTTAAGCCTCCGACCTCGGCTCAGGTCATGATCTCACGGTTCATGAGTTCGAGGTCCCCATTGGTCTCTGGGCTGACGGCTCAGAGCCTGGAGCCTGCTTGGGATTCTGTGTCTCCCTCTCTCTCTGCCCCTCCCCTGCTCGCGCTCTGTCTCTCCCTCTGTCTCTCTCTCAAAAGTAAATAAACATTTAAAACATTAAAAAAAAAAAGAGAAGTGCACATTAAAACACCACCACCTAGCAGATGAGCAAAGTAGCAAGTTGGATGGTATTAAGCGTAGGAGTGAATGTGGGAAACAGCCATTGTGCGCTGCACCACCAGGGTTTTGGTGGGGGAGCTAGCTGTCGATACGAACACAAATAGTGTGGCTCTTCTGGAGAACAATCTGGAACCAGCAAACCCAACTCCTCGTCTTACAACCTGGGGAAACTCGGGTCCAGAGCAGCACCCTTTGGGATAAATGGGAAATAGGAAGCACCCCGGGGTATCTGCCAGCAGATCGGTAGAGCCCAGAGGACAGTAAGTGAATCGGTAGCCTGGAGGACGTCCGTCATGGATGCCATTTGGCAAATGGCCGCTACTGTGTAGATGTACTGCCAGCACCCCGGAACAGATCTCAAAAGCAGGGTTAAGTCTGCAGTGGAGCACCATCTGTATAAACATCCTATCTTTCTGGCACTTACAATTGCATAGACAAATCTGTTCGTTCCCTGTCTCCCTACCCCCGGCCCCCCATATGTAGCTGCCTTTTCCACCTGAATACTTCTTTTTATTTTATTTCATTCTATTTTTTATGTTTACTTATGTTTGAGAGAGAGAGAGAGAGAGACAGAGTGCGAGTGGGGAAGGGGCAGAGAGAGACACACACGCGCACCGAATCCGAGGCAAGATCCAGGCTCCGAGCTGTCAGCACAGAGCCCGACGCGGGGCTCGATCTCACAACCTGTGAGATCATGACCTGAGCCAAAATCAAGAGTCAGATGCTCAACCGACCGAGCCCCCCCGGGCGCCCCCGCCCTGGGTACTTTTGATCTGCACACACAGTTGTTTTGTGTGCTTTGTGCTGCCTCTTAACTACAGAGTGCGTTTCATCAGTGGGTTCTCGTTCACGAGCATCGTTTTATCATTCATGGCTGTCCCTTCTTCCCCATTCTTCTGAAGCGATCATATTATCAATCGTGACTTTTATTTGTTTGTCTGTTCTTCTGCGTTCTTCCTCCAAACCTCCAGTTCGATTATCTGTGGCGTCAGTGCTGCTGTTTACTGCCCCCAGGGTGGCCTGGGTCCTGCCATCCTTGCGTGTCGCTTTTCGGGGCTCCCTGCCTTCTTGGGCTCTGTGAGGATGCCTGAAGTGACCTTTGGTGGGTCATTTCTGAAGGTTTGCTCACCTCCTGGACATGGACCCATTTCTCATGTAGTATATTTCTGCGTTGTTTTTTCCCTCCTTCCACATCCTTGAGTGAGGCTGGACGACAGATTTCCTCTCTCTTTGCTGGGCTGGAGATCTGCACCTGCGGTCCTTCCGCAGGAGGGCAAGCTGATGGCAGTCCAGTTTCCCATTTCTAGCAAATTTTCATGTAGTTTCTTTGTGGCTTGCCTGTCACCTCCATCGTCTGCTTGTCCGTGGCTGTGACTCTGAGTGATGTAGGATGGCAGAACTGTCCCCCCGAGGGCACTGCCATGGGCACTCTCTCCCACACAGGACTCGATATCTCAGGAGAGCCTCCCTGCTGACATTCTCCTCTTCTTCAACTTTTATTTCCCTGGGGCAGGGGACAGAGTGGGGGGGAAATGTGAAGCGTCATTTTTTCTCATCTAGATGGCTCTTCACACTGGGAACGTATGAAGTGTTCTTTTTTTTTTTTTTTTTTAATTTTTATTTTTTCAACGTTTATTTATTTTTGGGACAGAGAGAGACAGAGCATGAACGGGGGAGGGGCAGAGAGAGAGGGAGACACAGAATCGGAAACAGGCTCCAGGCTCTGAGCCATCAGCCCAGAGCCTGACGCGGGGCTCGAACTCACGGACCGCGAGATCGTGACCTGGCTGATGTCGGACGCTTAACCGACTGCGCCACCCAGGCGCCCCTGAAGTGTTCTTTTAAAACCCCACGCTGGATCATGTGACTCCCTTCTCAAAACAATTTATCCACTCCCCACTTAACCCTCAAGTTAGGGTTAATATGCTTCGCAAAGTTCTCTCCGATCCTGTCACTGCCTCCCCTCCAGCCTTAGTTCCCCAGGACTTGATGCCCTTGGTCAAGCCTCAGTGCCCTTGGACTTAATGTGTCTTCCAGAGTGTGCCTCGCTCTCCACAGACCTCCGTACCTTCACACAAACTGCTCCCTTGGGCTCAATGGCCTTGCCCTTCTCACCCCCTCCCTGCCTGGAGGAGACTAAGGTGCCTCTGTTCCAGGAACCCATGTCTGATGTCCCTGCTGGATGAGGTCCCCGCTCCAGCCCCATGTTGTATTCTTGCATCCGTTCGTTCCCTCCACGCCTCCTGAATCCGATTTCGTTGCAGACGCTCTGGTGCCCCTTTTTATACTGAACTGTGAGGAGTAGGTCTTATTCGCCGTCTCCAGAGTCCAGTAGGAGGGACTCGATCAGTGTTGGCGAGACTGAACCAAGGGGTCCGCACCCCCTCCCAACACCCGAGCCAAGCTTCCACTGGAAGGCTGCACTATACAAATGTCCCCTGGAGGCCCAATCCCGACCGCTGCGGTGGGGGGAGGGGGCTGGACTTCTGGGAAGGGCGGTCAGAAGGGCCCTCTGTCCCAGGACTACACATCCCATGTCGTTCAATTATATTAAGAACATTTCAAAATCCAGGAAAGCATTTGAGGGCAAAGGAAAAAGAGGTGACTTCTCCTGGTCGAGCTCAATGCGAACAATGGTAACAGGTAGAAGGTTTAGCCCAAAGCCTCCAAGTCTGTGTTTAGAGAATGCAAGGGCAGAATAAACATCGTATCACTGGACATTTACTAAACTATCTTTTTTTGTTTAGCATTAAAAAAAAAAAAAAACCACGTTGCCTAAATTGCTTTAGAATTCTGAAAAGATTTATGCATAATCTGTCTTTCCAAAGACAGAAACTCAATCCTCCTTTGCTCGTGGGAACAGAATGTAAAAATAATCACCAGCTCTAAGGTCTGAATGCTACCTCAACAGGAAGGAGGTGGGGTGCAGGGGGCAGTGCCGGCCTCGCAAGTGAAGGTGGGCAGAAATTAGCATCCCCAACTGCCCGCTGCAGAATTGTCATTTAACCAGGTTAAAAAAAGCTATTCCCAAACAGGCTCCCTCTGACGGCCTCGGAGCTGATGTGGAAGCCGCCAAATGTGTGTATTTGTGGAGTTGTAAGTAGGTCAGATATTTCTGTCGCTAATTATTACTTGTGAAAAAATATGTCGTGAGCTTGCCGCAGGGAGAGAGTATCGGAAGCAGCATTGATCTTTGGAAACTCCAGCCAGGTTTATCCCTCCGGGCCTGGAATCCTGAGGACAGTCAGACGAGGAAAAAATGTCCCATATGCAGGTGCACGTGGGGCAGTTGTGGGAACTCCAGCAAACCTGGGTTCCAGCCCCTGAATTTCACTTCCCTGTTCTGGACTTCAGTTTTCTCACCAGGTTAGATTTGACTTTTAGTACAAAGGTTCTGATGCCATGACCTTGTCGAGTGGAGGATCATTTTCCGGGGATCTGGGATTTCCCTTCTGTTCTAGGGATATGTTTTTGTGCTCTGGGAGGGATAAAGGAATCAGTTCAGAAGTGAGACCAACTTTTTTTTTTTTGTTTTTGGTTTATTTATTTTGAGAGAGAGAGAGAGAGAGAGAGAGAGAGAGAGAGAGAGAGAGAAAGCATGCACGCACAAGTGATTGGGGAGGGAGAGAGAGAAGGAGAGAGAGAATCCCAAGCAGGCTCCATTGCACTGACAGCACAGAGCCCAACTTGGGGCTCGAGCTTACGAACCGTGAGATCATGACCTGAGCCAAAACCAAGAGTCAGACGTTTAACCGTCTGAGCCACCCAGGCCCCCCCCATCAACATTTTTTTTGGCAATGAACATTAGTGGAAAATTTTGTGGCATCGGATCAGACCCACATGCTTGAATATCTGCTAAGTGTTGAGTATGTGTTGGACATTGTGGCAGGCATGTTGGACACACGCATATGACTGCCCACTCCTTCGTGTGTTTAGGACTGGTGGCCGCTGGTTACCAAATTTCGGAGGGTGAGATGATTTGCCCAAGGTTGCCCAGAGAGTAAAAGGAGCAGAGTTAGGATTTGAACCCAGCTTCTCATTCCGGGATCCTACACCAGCCACCGCAGCTATGCTTGAGTGAGCTTTTAGGAGGACAAAGATGCCCCCTCTTCTTCCCCTAGATGTGAAGTCTGGATACCAGGGCAAGATGCTGCTCTAATTAGTTTTATCTTACAGGCTGGGAGACTTGTCAGTGTTTTATGCAAAGTTATGCAGAATATGCAAATCAGGGGTGGCTCCGGTTGCGGTTGCGTTGTGACCAGTATAGCACCTGTGTTTCTCTGATCTGACAAGTTCTACCAGAGCTTCCTGGTGGCTTGGGCAGTGGGAAGGGGACTGGGCTGCTTTCCACAAGGTCACACCTGCTTGCAAGTCCCCTTTAAGTGTGTCCAGGAACTGGAAGGTAAATGACCCCTGCCATATGGACAGCTTTAGCACCAGATATCTAAGAACGGATGAATTTAGTTGATCTGAAAAGTTCTTGTTTTTGTTTGTAAACAGGGGGGCTTCAGGGGCAGCTGGCTGGCTCAGTCAGAAGAGCACATGACTCATGGGGCACCTGGGTGCCTCAGTCGGTTGAGTATCCGACTTTGGCTCAGGTCATGATCTCATGGTTCATGGGTTCGAGCCCTGCATCTGGCTCTGCACTGACAGCGTGGGGCTTGCTTACGATTCTCTCTCTCCCTCTCTCTCTGCCCCTCCCCCCTTCCCTCTCTCTCTTTCAATAAATAAACTTAAAAAAAAAAGGACCCAGGACATTCTGGGTGATGTCATGACATTTTCAAAGCAGAAATAAAAGGAAAAGTCCTAAGAAGTATTCAGGTGGAGGGGTGCCTGGATGGCTTAGTCAGTTAAGTGTCTGACTTTGGCTCAGGTCATGATCTCATAGTTTGTGAGTTCGAGCCTCGTGTTGGGCTCTGTGCTGACAGCTCAGAGCCTGGAGCCTGCTTCGGATTCTGTCTCTCTCTCTTTCTCTCTCTCTCTGTCCCAGCTCGCACTCTCTCTCTCTCTCTCTCTCTCAAAAATAAACATAAAAAAAAAGAGCATGTGACTCTTGATCTCAAGGTTGTGAGTTCAAGCTCCACACTGGGTGTAGAGATTACTAAAAAGTAAATAAACATTATAAATAGGTGGGCTTCAGTTTCCTCACCTTCAAAATTGGTGAATGAGGGGCGCCTGGTGGAGTCAGTCAGTGGAGCGTGTAACTCTTGATCCTGGGGTTGTGAGTTGGAGTTCCACATTGGGCATAGAGCTTAGTTAAAAAATAATAATAATACTAAAATAAATGAAAAAAGAAGGGTGAATGAGCTTAAGGTCCTGTGATGACCTGAGTCTTCAGAATCCTGTCTTAAGGCTTCTGGAAAGTACCATCCATCCTCTTTTTTGCCTGTACTCTGCTTATGATGACCCAGCCCTTACCCCTCCCCAGCACTCATTCCCACTACCCCTTGTTTTCCTCCCCCCCCCCTCCCCGGCCAGGGAACTATTTGGCATGCTTTTCTTGCTTCCCATACTTGGCACATGCTGTCTTTGCACCAAGGCATTCCTTTCTCTCTCTTTTCCATCGGTCTAACTCATTCTCTCCCTTCCTAGGCTAGCTTAGACATTACCTACTCCTGCCCCCAACCCCAGGCAAGCCCAGGCACCCTCAATCCCCGGCTCTCTTGATAACACTTATTGGCTGGTGTCTTGTCATGATTACTGGGGACAGAGTTCCCCAGGCAGGCAGCCCAGGACTACCAAAGTGGTCGTGAATCAACATTTAAGGAATTAAGTCAAAGAACAAATGCATCTACCCGTTGTAGGGTAGAATTGTCCAAAGGAAGCGGTCTCTATAAACTCCACTCAGCTTGTGACTTTAGACTAAAAATAGGTATAGGGACACCAGGCTTTTCTAATTCCCTAATATAAATTTTAATTTTTAATAACTTGAGAAATCAGTGAACTATACCTATGGGAAAATGATGAGGAATCAGCCACATAAATTAATGGAAAGTATGTGTTCACATTATCTAACTATATTAAGTGTGAATAATAATTAATTATAGATTCTGCATGCGGTCTTGTCTTAGAGAATTCAGTGTGAAGGAATTTAAAGTCATTCATCACCCCCCTGTGCTCCACCCCGGGCCATAACATAAAAAGCAATGGCCAGAGAATTTTCCATAATTTATGAAAATCATCATCTTAGAGGAAAAATAACTCTCATTAGGAGCATAATAACTAGGAAAAAGAAGCCGTGCCCAAGTGTGTTTGCCAATGCTGCTGTAATCATTTGGCCCACCCTTCTCTCTCTCCCCTGCATTCATTCATTCTTCCATTCATTCACCATACTCTGTGGGGGCCTAACCAGGGGATGAGAACACGGTGAACTCTAGAACCAGGTTGTTTGAGTTCAAAACCAAACTCCTCTCTCTACATTGCAGCTGAGTGGTCTGAGGCAAGCCGCTTAGCCTCTCTGTGCCCCAGTTTCTATAAAATGAGATTATAGGTACTATTGCATTGATGGGGAGGGGGTGAATAAGCAAATACAGGTGGAATGCTTAGCATAGAGCCTAAGTACTCAATAAATGAAAGCTCTAGTTGTGGGTCTGGTATACTGGGCACCGCTTAAGAAGGACCAAACTTTGGGGCACCTGGGTGGTTCAGTCAGTTAAGGGTCCGGCTTTGGTTCAGGTCATGATCTCATGGTTCGTGGGCTCGAGCCCCCAGTTGGGTTCTGTGCTGACAGCTCAGAGCCTGGAGCCTATTTTCAATTCTGTGTCTCCCTCTCTGCCCCTCCCCGACTCATTCTCTGTCTCTGTCTCTCTCTCTCAAAATTAAATAAACATTAAGAAGAAGAAGGAGGAGGAGGAGGAAGAGGAGGAGGAAGAGGAGGAGGAGGAGGACCAGGCTTCTATGCTTGAAGAGTTTGATGACTGGTGAGGGAAACAGACTCTAAGTAAGCAAGCTCCCTTCGAATTACAAGTTGACGTGTTCCATATGGAAGTGAGTAAGGTACTAGGATAGGCAATGATAGTGCCTCTTGCCTAAGGGGTGCAGGGCCCCTTCTCTGAGGAGGTGATGTTTCCCTCAGGAGGTAAAGGGTAAGAAGGAGCTAATGAAATGAAGGGGGGGGTGCAGAATGTTCCAGGTGTTGTGTGTATAGCTTGTGTGCTCCACTCCACAGGGGCTGCCCCTTCCCCGTTTCTATTTTCTAAAGCTGCGGAGACAAACTGTGGAGCCACGGTGATAAAACTAGGGCAGTAAAGGATATAGAGAAGTCGCTAGACGTTGACACAGACTTGGTGGCAGTCGACGGCAGGAGGTGCACAAGACGGTGGTGGGGACCGATCCTTAGTGCTTGGAAAGCCGGCCGGCTAGAGGGAGAAACGAAAGCCATGCCCCCCGCCAACCGCAAACCGGCCAAAGACGTGACGTTAAAACCCTACAGAAAGAAGAAAATCGGGGCTACTGGGTTTCTGATTGGGGCAGTGGTGTTGGAAAAGCCTTCCTAAACAAGACCAGAAAGGGCACAAGCCGTGGATGGATTCGGCACCATCAGAATGAGGGGTGTGTGTCCAGCGCAGGAGAGCAGAGACAAAGGAGGAGGCGGATGCCAAAGGATGAGACCAGGCAGTTCCCAGAGGGAGCCGGTCAAAGGGCCAGCAGCTCACGAAGAGATGCGCGCATGCACTCCTGGTGCAAAGTCCAAGCTGTGGGAGTGAAAGCTTCACACGGAAGCTGCCTCCTCCTCCTCCTCCTCCTCCTCCTCCGCCTCAGAAGGGTGGCGCATAGAAAGGCAGGCTGCATCAAGGTGCAGGGGGAAGAGGGGAGGCCTGCTGGCACTCTGCCGCTGGGAGCTACTCCCGGGAACCCTGGGGACGCGGCACCATGGCCGTGAGTGGAGGGCCCAAGGGCATCCCGAGAGCCAGGCTGTCCCCCACGCCAAGTCCCTGGCCTAGGGCTGGTTGTGCCGGGAGGAAGGGGAGCTTCTCCCTCCTTCACACAAATCGCCACCACCTTCCTCCTACCCAGAGGTTGGTGGGGGAGCACCCCCCCCCCCAAGAGAGGGCGCCTTTTGCTAGTTCACGCAGAGGCTCCATTTGGGTTCTAGGGCCCTGGCCTTTGGAAAGCCATTTGCCCGCAGTCAAGGACTGTGACCCAACAAGGCCACTCTATCTATCTCAGAGACATCTGAGGCCATCTATCTCAGAGACAACTCAGGACAAAAGGAACCCCCCCCCCAAAAAAAAAAAAAAAAAAGAAGCTTGGAGGGTCAGGGACTTGGAGGCCACCCAGGGTGTCCAGCCCTGGGGAAATGGATGAGAATATTGTGCACTGTTAGAAGCAACTATTACACATCACTGAACACACCTTGGTGCTGAGTGGTGGGGGGAGGGAAGGGGGGGAAAAAAAAAGAACCAGACTGAGAGCTGTAGCACAGAATTAGTCATGTTAATTAAAAGCATATACAAACACAGAACAGCACGACATGTTTTATAAGGACTCATGCATATTTAAGAACATATATCAGCTACGTTAGCGAGGATGCTTATGGGGGCAGGGGACTGGGAAACAGGGATGAAGGAAGAAAAACATGTTTAAAACACAAACAAGCCCGTGGAAAGAGTCCTCCACAGTGAGAACGCCCCAGGAGGTGAGGAGGTGGGTTCCTGTGCCTGCCCTGCCCCTGGGGCTGATAAGAGTGAAAAGGCACAGAACTGAAGCCAACGTAAAACCCTGCCTGTCCTCCGAGGCTGAGGACACGCTGGTCTCCTTCAGGGAAGCTGGGGCCTTCCTTTCTCCGAGTGCCCCTGGCCCCACATTGATAAGGATGTCAGTTGCAGCGAATGGCCAAGTGGTGTGAACTTAGTAGCGAGAGTTGGGGATTCCCATCTCCTTTCTATCACCAACCGGATGGGTGACCGTATGCAAATGAGGTTCCCTCTCTGGGCCTCAGTTTCCCAGGGGTGGCTCCTCAGTGGCAGACGTAGGCTGGATTTGCTGGCAACGATTTCCCCTTCCCCCTGGCTCACAGTTTGCTTGCCTTTCCTTCAAGTTAGGTGCCGCCAAACTCTTGGGTTCTGGCCAATAGAACGTGGATGGAAGTGATATATTCCACTCCCAGGCCTGATCATGAACACCTCCCCACGTGATTTTCTATGTTCTTTTTCTTGTTCTTTCTTTCTTTTTTTAATGGTGAGGGAGTCCAAGTTTAGCCTCAGCACCACTGGCTCCCCCTGCCCCGACCTTAAAAAATTTTTTTTTACATTTATTTATTGTTGAGAGACAGAGAGAGACAAAGCATGAGCAGGAGAGGGGCAGGGAGAGAGGGCAATACAGAATCCGAAGCAGGCTCCAGGCTCCAAGCTGTCAGCACACAGCCCGATGCGGGGCTTGAACTCAGAACCATGAGATCATGAACTGAGCCGAAGTGGGTCACTTAACTGCCTGAGACACCCGGGCGCCCCAGTCTATGTTCTTACACTGTCTGCTGGTAGGTTGCAGGGATCCCCCAGAGCCATAGTTTAAAAGGAGATTGGGTCCCTGAGTCACCCCTTGGAGGAGAGACACCCAGGAAAGTGCCTCGCTGATGGCACTCATGAGCAGATGTTGAGCACGGGCATCAATCCATCAATGGACAAATACTGAGGGAACCAATGAGCGTGCATCGTTGGAGAGGACGTCACGTCCTGGGTCATTCTGGGGGAGACACGAGTCGTTTTTGGAAGGAAGGAATAATGTATCTCAAAGGAATGAAAAAGTCATCTTTTGATGCATTAGGTCCCCATGGGCAATGGCATTAGGTCTATGGTTTTCCACATCCAATCTGCAAAGCCACGGCTCAGCGTCCACACAGAGAGAGATCGGTTCATGGGTACCAGGGTCGGGCACCTAATTCTGGATTTTTTTTTTTTGTAAGTAATTTCTACACCCAATGTGGGGCTTGCACTCACGACTCTGAGATCAAGAGTCGCATGCTTTTCAGGCTGAGCCAGCCAGGTGCCCCTAATTCTGTATCTTGGTCCGAATGCCAAGACCTTATTAAGATAAAAAATAAAGCCTGAGGTGCCAGGCTGGAAGGTGTGGTTAGTGTTTACGAGGCAGATGGGCGGGGAGGGGAGATCTTTCACCACAAGGCTCGCCTTGTCATATACACAAACTCATCTCCATGGCAATTGTTCTCTCTGCAATTTCCCTTGAAGCAGCCATTTGCGTTTCTTGATTTCCACACGACAATGACCTTGTTAGGTCCTGTTAGATAGAAACAAGACGGATGCTCCAACAACACAGGCTTCTGTGCCCAGTTTCCCTCTGGCTAATTACACCGTGTAGAAGCTGCCCAGGTGGACCAAACAGAGGCCTGATGGTTAATTTAAATAACAAATAGTGTCAGCCGGGCCATTAACTGATGGTCCCCAACTGCTCAGCTGTTCCCCATCAGCAAAAGGATCTGTTCTCTCAGCCTAGCAAGGTTATAAAAGGCCAACAAAGAGCCGCCCCCCCCCCCCAGAAGTCCCCCAAATGCCAGTGTGTGCAGTGAGGACGGGCCTTTATGCAAACACCACAGTGCCTCAGCACCTAGGACCAAAGCCAGACCCTCTCACACGACCTGAACTCTGCCAGTTTACTGGTCTCATCCCTTTCCCCCACTATTTTTTTTTTGAGTTTATTTATCTATTTTTGAGAGACAGAGAGAGAGAGAACCCCAAGCAGGCTCCACACTGTCAGCACAGAGCCCGATGCAGGGCTCAAACCCCTAAGATCGTGTCCTGAGCCACAGTCAGATACCTAACTGACTGAGCCACCCAGGTGCCCCTCCCTTTCCCTACTGTGTGCTCCGACCTATCTATCTTGGCTGTTCCGTTCATGATTGGCATAAATATTACTTTCCAATGACACTGAATTTTGAATTTTTTTTCCCCAAAGCATTTGCTAGGTTATTTTCCTCTTGTCCTTACAAATCGTCCCCATCCATTTGTCTGCGATTTCAGCTGGGTCACCATCTGGCTGTGGGAGGGAGACGTGAGCATGTCCTTCTTCCAGGCGCTGGGAGCAGATCCCACCCGGGTGGGGCTGGGTCCGGCCAGACAGAGCAGACGTCATAGGTGGTTGGTGCTGGGAGAGCCTCCGTGGTGGCAGGGAAACTGAGGCCAGGAGAGGGGCAGCATGGCAGTGCATTGGGGTAGAGCTAGGTTTGGGCCTGTGGTTACTACCTATTCTTCCAGAGCTCCGTGCCGCACCCCGGCCATCCCCCAGGGCCCGGAGGGAAGGCCAGGTGCCCTCCCAGCAGGATGGAATGTGTAGGCTGGCTCTCTCTCCACCATGAGCCGCCAGTCGTGTTGGGCTCCCTGACTCTATTCCCACTGTCTCCCCAGCCGGCCTTGTGGTGGGGGGCATCTGGTCGACCCAACCTTCATTTCCTGGTCCCTGCCGTCCTTGTCTACGGACAAGCTGTCCTTTCCTCACTTGATGTGTCCTGAAACACCCCTAGAGGTTAGGGTTTAGTAGGTCTGGGGAATGGCTTGAGCACTGAGATTTTTAAAGAATACTGCAGGTGGTTCTAGAAGGTATTCAAATTTGAAAACCCTGCCTCCTCCCCTGACCCAGGAAGGGACAGATGGGCCAAAGTGGGCTAATTAGCGTCCTTCCCTGGGATTGCACCGTAGATATAAGAAGGTCTCTCCTGCTGTTAGCAGTGGGGCGCCTGGGTGGCTCAGTCAGTTAAGCATCCGACTCGTGGTTTCGGCTCAGGTCACGATCTCATGGGTCGGTGAGTTCGAGCCCTGTGTCAGGCTCTGTGCAGGCAGCGTGGAACCTGCTTGGGATACTCTCTCGCTCTCTGCTCCTCCCCCCACCTCTCAAACTAAGTAAATAAACTTAAGAAAAATCAAAGCTGTTAGGAACGTCAGCCTGTCTACGCACAGCTCCTAGCCGCCCTCCGCGGCTGCCCCTCTCCTCACACTGGCTCTCCAGCCCCTCTGGACCCCAGGTAACCCCCAGAATCACTGAGCTGCTCCCTGGACATGCGTCTTTGCACATGGTATCTCTGTTTCTTGGAAGGGCCTCTTTCTCATGAAGTCCTACTTAACTCACAAGAACCAAGTACTCATGATTTATGCTGGGAGACCATCCCGTCTCCCCCGTGGACTGGGTCCAGGGCCGAGCTCTTGGACTGCCAGTCCTGTGTGCTCCACTGAGGACCTCACTGCTGGGCTGTCATCGTCTGTCCACACCTGTGTTCCTGCCAGATGGGGGGCCTCTCTGAGGAAGGGGCTGAGGAAGGGGCGTCCTGCTCCAGTCCACACCGCCCCCCTCCCCTCGACTTAGGCTTCCCTTGCATCTGGGCACAGGGTGAGGTCTGATGAATCTTTATTTGATACGCGAGTCATATTTAGCTCTGGGGTTATCACCTAGCTACACAGGGTTGGGGCTTATCCTGTTTCTCAGTGTGTCTGAGAGGGAGGGGGAAGATGAGAAGGGTAGAGAAAGCAGGTGTCACAAAACAGTGGGGAGAGAGAGGGAGGGGGAGGAAGAGAGAGTTGGAGGGAGAGGGGAGAGGGAGGGGGAGAGAGAGGGAGGAGGGGGCTGAATTGAGGCGGAGGGAGTGGGAGGGTTAAGGGAGGGGAGGGACAGGGAAAGTGGGAGAGGGGGAGGGCACAGTCCTCAACTCTTCCTTTCCTTCCTTCGCCTGACAGACGCTTTCTCAGCTCCTACTCTGGGGCATACAGAGAAAATTTCCCAGGATGAACTAAAGAGCGGATGATTAAAATAAAACCATCAGTCACGCGGCCCGATTCGCAGAGCCCAGACCGTGTGGGGAGCGTTTTGCTTCTCCACTGGGCAGGGCAAGACAGCGCCTCTCAGAACAGAGGCCCCACCTTAGACGCGAGAAATAGGGCACCAGGGCTGTCTCCTGACACTCTGATAGTCTCTGTGATGATCTGTGTTGCTTTTCCTCCCTGAGACTATTCCACTGCAGCCATCACACCACACACATCACAGTACTGTCTCCTCAGTTTTCTCTCCGTGGCCCCAAGTCAATGGGGTCCCTTTGTCTATGGCCCGAAGGGAAACCAGAGCGGCTGTGAAAAATTGCATTTTCTAAACCTGCCATTTTATAATTTTTTTTTTTACATTTATTTATTTTTGAGAGACAGAGACAGAGTGAGACAGAGCACAAGCGGGGGAGGGGCAGAGAAAAAAGGAGACAGAATCCGAAGGAGGCTCCAGGCTCCGAGCGAGCATTCAGCACAGAGCCCGATGTGGGCCTCGACCCCACGAACTGTGAGATCATGATCTGAGCTGAAGTTGCTCACTTAACTGACTGAGCCACCCAGGCGCCCCTAAACCTGCCATTTTATAAAACCTATGTTTATAAAGCTACAAAAACAAAAAAAAGAAGAATCAACGAATAATCAGGAACACAGAAGAGGGTTATTTTGGTTAAGATCGGAAATCCAACTCCATCTAGCTTAAGTGAGCAAGGTAATTCATTGATTCACTGTCTCAGGAATGCGCGTGGCTAACAAATAACAAAAACCATCTCCAGGTGGAATAAGGAAAAGGTTCCATTGTTTCATAGAATATTTGGAGGTGCGCAGTCCAGGGCAGGGGAGAATGCCCGGCACTGTCCTCCGCTGGGCCCCATCAGCCCTTGTGGTTGCAAGGCTGATAATCCCCAGCTCACACCTACAGGGGGCAATAAACCCAAAAAAGGAAGAGAAGGAAGGAAGGAGCGCCAGTCAAGTTCTGATTGTATCTATCAATTATCTATAGCTGTGTGACAAATCACCCCAAAATGGAGTGGCTGAAAGTAACAACCACACATCCGCTCATGAATGTGTGGGGCAGCTCAGAAGTTCTGATCCGAGCCAGGAGTGGTAGATCTCAGACTCCAGTCGGTGTGGTCCAGGGATGTGGGGGCATGCTGAGAAGTAAAATAAGGTTCTGTGAACAAATACATTTGGGAAACGCTGGGTTAAAGAAAGTTCGCTTGTTCTTCGAGCCACAAACATTCATTGAGCATATATTATGTGCCAGTGTTCAAGGGCCTGAGAGCGCATCCAAAACCCAAACCCAAACAGACAAAAACCCTGCTTGGGGATATGGTCTGGTAAGAAGGTCGAAGAGTTTTCTTTTCTGCAGGATTTCTCAGGGCCTTTAATATACTAACAGACATTACCCGAAGAGGGTAACGCGTCCCGTGTTTCCCAGAATTATTGGACCTTTGGAATAAGAACTGAAGTTCTTTGAAGTAGACTTTGAGAAACACTAACTCTGTTCAACCTCCTGTTGTACAGATGAGGAAGTTGAGGTCATATTCAAGGTCACCCAGGCAGAGCTGGCACCTGAGCCATGGTCACCCAACTCCCTGCACTTCCACAGCCTTTCCCCTTGATCTTGTATTTCCTTCCTTCCTTGTCCTTCTTTTTCTTTCTTTTCTTTTCTTTTCCTTTTTTTCTTTTTTCTTTTCTTTTCTTTTCTTTTCTTTTCTTTTCTTTTCTTTCTTTTTTCTTCCTTTCCTTCCTTCCTTCCCTCCTTCCTTCCTTCTTCCTTTCTTCCTTCCTTCCTTTCTTCCTTCCTTCCCCCTTTTCTTCCTTCCTTCCTTCCTTCCTTCCCTGACTTCAGAGAGCCAAGATTTGGGAGGCTGTAATGAACTCAGATGCTTGAGATCAAGTGAGCTGAGAGCTCCCATGCCCTCCACTGGGCCTCCTGGGCTGGAGCCGTGCACAGACGTCACACCTCCGGCCACATCAGTCATGTTCTGTGACCTCTCCCTGAGCTCAGCCCTGCTGATGTGAGCAGCTGGGCCGGTCCCTGGGGAAAAGAGGCCAACTGGGACATGGGAAGACAAATGAGACTGTTCGGGGAAGGCCACCTTACAAAAGCATGGCTCACAGCTTGGGGTTTGGGGAAGCTGCCTGCTTTCTGGATCAGACTGTCCTCTGTGGATGTCCTCGGTCGCTCTCATGCCCCCCAATCTGCTCCCTGAAGTGTGGGGACCATGTTTAGTGTCCAGAATCTGGTAAGATCTTTCAGTGCCTAGGGATGCTGCTTATGCGGTGGCCAGGCCGTGAGTGAGCACAGAGGGGCACCTGAGGCACGCAGATATAAATCATATACAAGATGTCATCAAGTGAGGATAGCACTTGGTGGAGTTGGGACTGGGGCCCAGGTCTCCCTGTCCTTTCACAACACCTACACTTTTCCCTGAGAAATAACTGTCTTCAGAACTGAAGACTGAAAGTAGTAGGACAGAGGATTCCAATTCTGAGGACCTCAGAAGGTTTAGGAGGAGCAAGTAAGGCACGATTTGTCAGAGAATGTTGACAACAATAAAGTGAGGAGGGATAGCATTAACTTATGTCTTGGGCCCTGTTCTAGGGGTTTCTCAAACATTACTGCAGTAATAAATGTCACACTTTTCTGACGAGAAAACTGAGGCTCATGGGGGTGAAACCACCGGGTCACTTGCCAGCAATGGCAGACCTGGAGAGAGACCTCGGTTTGAGCTGAAAGCTGAGTCTTTTCACGGCCTCACGTGTTGGCCTTGCCCCAACCACACAGAGTGATCACGTTGGGGGCAATTATTCTTCTTGAAAATAGTCTGTCAACTAACCATTTAAGAATATAAACTGCCTTATCGACCTAAAGTGGGTGCACCTGCCCTTACTGAGAGCCCAGCATCCTTCCCTTTCTGGAACTTTCCACCTCTCTCTTCCCTCTTGCACTGGCTTCGCGAAAACACTAAAACCTTATAATGAAATAAAACTGGCTTCAAGACCAACAACAGCCCCTTCAACTGGCTTCTTTCTTCTCCAAATATTTCTTTAATATTGGGTGTTTGATTTCAACCCCCCTAAATGATCTTAACTTTTCCCCTGAACTAGAAAAATAAGAAGTAAAACACTCTACTGGGAAGAAAAGGAAAATTGCATGTTCTTTTGTTTACACCGGTGTACAGAAAATCATTACGGATCTCCGTGTGGCCTTGGTGATTTTCCATTGTGATACAGGAGGAGAAATGGATAAGCTGGGATTTGCAACCAATCTCGGGGGGATTTCTTTTCTATTTGGGTGACCCCTGAAAGGCTTCTGGGCACATAGCTACTTTTGAAAGGAAGGAGGAAACGCCGAGGGGTGATCCCCATTAGCAGTGGTTCACCCAGACGCTAACTTATTCTAATGTTCGCTTTTGTTTAGTTTTACTTAATCTGATGTTTTGATGCAATCGTTGGCATTTTGTTTTTGACCTTAAACCGGCGTAATTTATCTTGGGCATGCCAAGACAGGCAGTGAATGGACTCTCCGTGACCAAGGTGCAGCCAATGTCTTAAATTATGATGTCAGGCGATGCCGTCTGCGGGTGGGGGTGGGGAGGTGGTACGGCTTTGATCTTAACTCTGTGATCATAACTGACCCCTACACTGTCTGGAATAGGAGTTTGTTTCCTCCCACCCAAGGCTGCTGCCCAGAGGCCCTTACATTTGGGGAAGATTTTGAGCCAAATCCTGACCCATGAATTCTGAATGCAAGATGTGCACAGTCAGAATGAAAAATTGCTTTCCTAATATTCTGAGGTATGTAAATCCTAGGAGAAGTAGACTGAGCATCGGATTGGGAGTCCGTTAATATAGTTCTCCCACGGCCCTGGGATGAAGGTTATTGTTAATGCCCATTTTACAGATGAAGGTGCTGAGGCACGGAGAGTTGGACTGATGTGCCCGTGACAGCAAGCAGCAGAGCCCGGGATTCAAGCACAGGCTCCTCCCTACAGAGTCTGGGGCCATAAGGACCAAGCACAGTGCCTCTCCAGGTCTGCCGTGTTCTCCCTTCTCTGGGCCCTAGTGTCCTCTTCTCTGAAATAAGGAGGCTTAGCTGACTGATTTCTAGGATCCTTTCCAACACCGCCTACAGATAAAATGCTGTGATTTTCCCCAAAGTCATGTCCCACAGACATCCAGAGTTTACCAGGGATTGGGGTCAAGTTGCCTCACCACAGTGTGAAAAATGAGAACGGTATAGACGAAGAGAAGCAGACTTCTCTGCGTGCCACGTGTTTTATACATGTACTTTGTCTCTCTTCAATCTGTGCCGTAATTTAATGAGATGGGTGCTTTTATCACCCCCATTTTGCAGATGTGGAAACTGAGGTTCAGAGAGAGGATGCGGTCACATAGCTCGAGCTGATGGAGCCAGGATTCACCTCCAGGTTCCTGTAGTACCTTGTTCCTCCATCCCCCCCATCAAAGTGTGCCTTTGTAATTGCGGGATTCTCTAAGTGTCAGGGACTGTGTTCTAGTCTTCTCTGTATCTCTAGGAGCTAGCGCGGGGGTCTGGCCCAAAATAGCTGGTCAGTAAACAGTATCGAATGAATGAATTGAGGCCAACACCCAGAGCTCATTTCTCCACTTAGCTTACAGCACAGCGGTCTCTGTGGGAAGGAAGAAAGTGGGTCTGGGGAGAGGAACTCAGAAAGAGACTTCAGTTATGGGATTAACAGCTTGAACTGATTCGCCTCCCAAACCCAGATGCCCACCTGCCTTCACGAGCTGGGAATTGAGCTCAAAGCAGCAAAATGTTTTGCTGAAATGCTTTCTCCGTGAACCCCTGGTGAACCAGGACTGTAACCTCATTCCTTTCTCCTGTTGGCTGTGTTGTAGTTAGAAGAGCTGGCTCCTGAGTTTTAACTTTTTTCTTTGTGCTTTTCGGTAGTTTCAAATATTTATGTGATGATTTTGAAAAAGCAAAAGGCATGTTTAATTTTAAAGGCAGGATCAGTCATTAGATTGGATCTTCCTTGTCCAGTGCTCGGAAAACAGCAAAGTGTTTGGTGGCAGGTAGCATATATACAAGAATTGTGGCACTGAATTAAAGAGTACTTTTAAAGTTCTGGCAGAACACGTTGGAAAGCCTGCTGCTACCGCTGATGCCCACAAGAGGGCGTCTCAGGGTAATCAGGATGCAAAACTCCAGTCCAAGCTCTACCTCCTAAGCTGTAAATGGCCAAAGAGCAGGTTCTGGAATATCAGCAATGACCCTGCTTCTCCAGGACTAGACATGTGACATTAGGCTCTCTCTCTTCCCCTTGTCATTTGAGCCCTACAAGTTTAATTCTCCCAGGAGTTTCCACTCGTGGGGGCATTTGTGGTTCTCTCTTTGCCTGGGCACGAGCGAGTGAGTGAGTGAGTGTCTGGAGTGAGCAGAGATGTCATAAGCTGTACATCTGGCTGTACATCCGGGAGTTTCCTTCAGGAAGATACAGCACTCCCAACCCCTTTTCAAAACGATGGGTCTGCAACAATCATACTTTTTTTTTTTTTTTTTTTTTTACCAACCTTGTCAAAGTCAACCTGTTTTTTCAGTGTAAGGGAGGGAAAACCAATGAATGGACAATTTTGCGCCATTCTCCTGAAGAAGAGAGTCACAGGAAAGCCTGTCGTGGGAAGGTGGGGAGCATGTCTTCTCTCTGACCCTGACGAGGGACAGAAGGAAGTCAACGTGGCTGAAACCCGCACAAGAGGCACTTTGCATATGTCTCTTTTTTATTTTTATTAAAAAAATTTTTTTAACGTTTATTTATTTTTGAGAGAGAGAGAGAGACAGAGCATGAGTGGGGGAGGGGCAGAGAGAGAGAGAGACAGACAGACAGTATCCGAAGCAGGCTCCAGGCTCTGAGCTGTCAGCACAGAGCCCGGTATAGGGCTTGAACTCACAAACCACGAGATCATGACCTGAGCCGAAGTCGGATGCATAACCAATCGAGCCACCCAGGTGCCCTTTATATGTGTCTCTTTTAGAACCTACAACAATCCTGGCAGAAAGACATCACTCTCCCCATTTTACAGATGGAAACACTGAGGCTCAGAGAAGTTAACTCATCTGCCCAACATCATGCCCTCTCCCCAGCTCTTCGGGGACACACAGAAGCTAGATTTTAACCCCGGAAGGGCCCAGGCTCCACCAGCCCCACCACTATCTCTGTTGAGGCACAGACAGGCTTGGGAGTGACTTTCCAGAGAAGGGGAGGAAAATAAGGGCAGGTTAGGGCTCAGGCTCCAGACTCAGGAGGCCAAATTACCCAAGTGAGAATTCTACTAGGCTGCAGGGAGGCTCGTCTCTGGTTCAAGTGTTCAGTGAGCCGGTGCACGAAATCTTTTATGTTTTCCCCCATTAATGCATTCTGTACTTACACTTCTTACTATAATTACTCTGCAGTAATTAACAAGGGAAAATAACACATCTGGGTCTACACTGCAACTCCAAACAGATGTACAAGATGCACAGGCACGTGCAGGTCCTTGGAGTTATTTGACAATTATGTACTGAGCACCTACTATGCACCAGCCTGTTGAGGTGCCGGGGGTCCAGTGGTGAGCTGACGGGGCAAGGTCCCTCGCGGAAGGGGGAGGGGCAGCGATAGACCGTGGGTACACGGACACACCCCAGATATCAGTAAATGATAAGTGCTGTGAAGACAAAAAAACCAGGGTGACATGTGACACGTGGCCAGATTAGCCTCTCCCTGGAGGTGACATTTGAGCCTGTGGAGGTCTGGGGAGAGAGCATGCCAGGCTAGGGGAAGGGCACGTGCCAAATAGTTTATCATGGTTTTTTTTTTTAATTTTTTTAATGTTTATTTATTTTTGAGAGAGTGTAAGCGGAGGAGGGGCAGAGAGAGAGGGAGACACCGAATCCAAAGCAGGTTCCAGGCTCTGAGCTGTCAGCACAGACCCCGATGTGGGGCCCAAACCCACGAACCATGAGATCATGACCTGAGCTGAAGTCGGACGCTTAACCGACTGAGCCACCCAGGCGCCCCAAGTAGTTTATCATGTTTTAAGAAGGACCGGAGGCTGGCATGGCTGAAGCAGAGCCGTGGGGCAGTGTGGGGCGGGCGAGGGGCAGGGAAGGGGTGGGTCAAGCCCCGTAGGGCTGGGGGAAGCCATCAGAAGGCAGTTGGATGTGACTTGAAGCATAATGGGAAGCCCATAGGGGAGCTTTAAGGCGGGGGTGGGGGGGGGTCACAGCAGAATCTGAATTACATATTTTAAAAGGCTCCCGGCTGCAGCTGCTCTTTTCATCTGTGCGGAGAATAATCGAGAATAATCTGTCCGGCGAAGGCCAAGAGAGGAAGAGGGGAGAGAAGTTGGAGGCTGTCACCGTGAGGAATGACAGGTGCTTTGGCCGGGATAGGACGGCGGATACAGAGAGGATGGATTTGGTGCATGTTGCAGAGTTCAAGTCTATGGGATTCGCCCACGGCCTGAAGGTGGAGGAGAGAAAAGAGTGGAAGGAAGGGACATTTCGTTAAGGGTGTGACATGTAGGAATTCATACATTCGCGCAGGGGCCACCGGCCGGTTCATTTGTTCAGCAAAGACGTGGGGCCTGCTCTGCACCAGGTCCCTGCCAGGCCGGGGGAAGAGCAGTGAGATGTGGCCCCCGCCCTCAGACGTGGCATAACGCAGGTGACAGACATGTCAGGTATGGGATCGATGACAGACCGGGGTGCGGGCAGGCCGGGAAGTTTGGAGGGGGGCACGGGGCTCCTCAGGTGAGGTAGCAGTGGGGGAGGCTTCCTTGAGAAAGAAGGATCTGAAGGATGAGGCGACTTGAACCGGGGCCAAGGGCAGAAAAGGGAAGAGTGTTTCAGGCAGAGAGAACCCGCATGTGTGCGGGTGTTTGAAGGGAGGCTCTGTGGCCAGAGTGGAGGGGACGGGGCGGGCGAGCGGATGTGGAGGAGGCTGGGGCCATCCCACGCGGGCGCGGGGCTTGAGCAGAGGAGCGCCCAGGACCCCGGTCGCTGAGTGGGCCCGGCTGGATGTGGCTGTGGAGACACAGAGAAGGAAGCGTGGGGCTCCAGGTGACGTACCGCCTGGACTAAGCTTTCATTTTGATTCTAGAAAAACAAGGTGCTGTGGTATTTCTGGTGCCTGGAGCTTCTGGAGGAAAAGTCACACCCACCACACGCACACGAATGCATAAAAAAACCTCTGGAAGGCTCCACACCAAAACCTCAGTGGTCTTTATCTCTTGGTGCTGAGGGCGTGAGTCGTCGTTTGGCTCTTCCTTTCGGTGTTTTCGTGTTTTTGCATTCTGTCTTAAACATGGACTACTTGTGAAATGACACGTCCTAATAAATTAAAAAGAAAAAAGTCTTGCCCTGAAGACAATTGCTCAATGATGTGCAAGTTTTCTTACTCTCTCCCTCTCCGTCCCTGCACAGGAGCGCACAGAAAGCCCCAGCCCTTGAGGCCTGGGAACTGAGTTGCTTAAGAGAAAAAAGGCGACTCTGCCCCCCAGCAGTGACGGGGGTCCTCCGACATCTTTTAATTTGCAAGCACTGTGGGAGGCATTTCGGGTGCAAATGCAGCAGGTGCAAAGGCTCGTGGGGTCTGGAGGCTACAAGGAAATTTAGGGGGAACCGGAAAGAGTGATGTGTCTGGAGCTGGACAGTGAGGGAGGCGGTAGGAAAGGCCAGAGAGGTAGGACTAGATCTTGCAGACTTTTCTGGAAATGAAGTGTCTCCCGCAGGGCAGCAGGAGTTGAGGAGGGGGGAGGGGGTGTGGTGGTTGTCCCCTAAACAGGTGAGGGAGCTGAGAGTCCCTGGGGACCTGCAGGGCTGCTGCTGAGAGCCAGGTCTCCGTGTGCCCGGGGAGCACTCCTCACCCCAGGCTTACTCAGGCTCCTTCCTTCTCTTCCCCAGCCTGTCCCACCGGTGGGGAGGTGGGGGGTGGGGCGTGTGGTAAGACACCCACAGAAGCTTTCCAAGCCAACCATTCTTCCAGGGACTGAGGTACGATTTGAAAAGGAGAGTTCTTGAGGGTTGGGGGAACACTGGGGCCTCCTAGAACAGAGATTGGGACCATCCCTCTTGGAGCCTCTGCAGATGCTGTGGGTGGGGAGGAGGGGGAAAGGGAGGGAAGGAGGGGATGGATGGGGAAGTGAAGGAGGAGGGAGAGGGGGCCTTGAGACTTGGCCCTATACCACCTTTTACAGGAAGGACTGACCCCCCCCCCCCCCCCCCCCCCCCCCCCCCAGGCCAGGCCCTGTGGATCCCTGGGTCCCTCCTCCTGGGGTCTCAGTCTCTCCTTCTGAGCAGGGAGGGATTGGACCCGGAGGCCTCTTGGAGCCCTTTCTGTTGGTTTTCTATCTCCTCTTTCCCCTGCTTCCTGGTCTGGGGGCTTTCTTGCTCTTTTCCTGTCTTGGCGGGGGGAGGGGAGGGGAGGTGGCTATGTAGCGTGAGAAACGTGGCTTATAGACACAGGTGGGGGTTCAGGGAATCATGCTGGGTGCTGGAGCCGCCCACACGTGGCGGGTCATCCTGCCTTCCAGTAATTCGGTGCCTGTCCTCCACTCCGCCCTCTCCCCCACTCCCCAAACCCACTTGTCTCTCCGCCCGAGGGACCCTCTACAATTATTCCTCCTGCCCCGGGCTCCCTTAGGAAGGCTCCCCGAGGGCCCTCGCCTTCCCCGCCGCGGGCAGGTGCCACTGGGGACGTCCCCAGGCTTCGCGGTGCCAGTGCTGCGCGGTCTCCGCTCCGGGGCACCCAGGCTCGCAGACTGCCGAGTCAGCGCTGCCTCGCCGGGCCGGGTGGGGGCGGGTGGGTGCAAACGGGGTAGGCGGCTCCGAGCCCGAGCCCCGAGGGGGAGGCCCCTGAGGCACCCAGCCCCCTCTCCCAGCCGGATGTTCCTGTTGCCCTGTCGAGCACGGACCACCCCTCCCCCCCCCCCCAACCAGAGAGAGCGCCACTGGGGGCACGGGCACTTGGCTTTACACTTGACTTACTCTTGACCTTGGCCCCTGTGGGATCTGTGTCCTCTTTAGAAAACTGTGAAGATCCTTAACCCGGAGAATGAGGAAGTGCTTGCCAAAGCCGCTTTGTAAACACGGATTGCGGAGTTCCGTATTGGGGAAGGGGACTCACTGTGTGGTCTTTTTGTGCCCAGAGTGGGCAAAATGACAGATTTGGAATCAAGCCGCCTGGGTTCTAATCCCCCAGCCCAGTGACCTGGGGCCCGGCCCTCCCGTGCTTAGTTTGAGAATTCAGTGTGTTCACACGTTTGAAGTGTTTCGGAGACTGACAGGTGCTAGAAGTGCCCATTAACCATTTCCTGTTGTTACCATCACCCCATTTGCAAGTGGGTAACTGACTCCTGCGGCTCCTTCGTGGTGCCTAGAGCGCTGGGATTCCCCATTTTGCTCTCCCTTTGGTCTTGCCTCCCAACCCACTCCTGCTTCCTCTCCAGGCCGTTCCTCTGAGGATGAGGGAGAGCTGGTAGGGGAAGCCGGAGAAGGCCAGGGGTGGGCTGGTTCTGGGCTCTTGAGGGCGGTTAAAACAGCCTCAGTTTGGGGGACACCTGGGTGGCTCAGTGGGTAGCTCATGATCTCCCTGTCAGTGAGTTCCGGCTCTGTGCTGACAGCTCAGAGCCTGGAGCCTGCTTCTGGTTCTGTCTCCCTCTCTCTCTGCCCCTCCCCCGTTCACACTCTTTCTTTTTCTCTCAAAAATAAATAAACATTAAAAAAAAAAAAACACAGCCTCAGTTTGAGGCCCTTGACCCTGAGGGTACCCCTTGTGTTGACTGCCTTGGGGCAGTGGGCAGAACTCTGGGCTCTGAACTGTCCCTGGAAACTGCTGCTGGCTGTGCAGAGCGGTGAAAAGATCCCAGGGGACAGACCTGGTTTTAAATTCTGGGTTTAAATTCTGTCTCTGCCACTTAATGCGTGGTGTCCTTGGGTAAATACTTCACTTTTCAGAGCCCAGGGGTTTTTTTTGAAAAATTTTTAGTGTTTATTTTATTTTTGAGAGAGAGAGCGCACGCGTGCACAAGTGGGGGGAGGAGCAGAGAGAGAGGGAGACACAGAATCCGAAGCAGGCTCCAGGCTCTGGGCTGACAGCTCAGAGCCCAACTTGGGGCTCATACTCACAAGCTCTGAGGTCGGTCATGACCTGAGTGGAAATCGGACGCTTAACTGACTGAGCCACCCAGGCGCCCCTCAGAGCCCAGTTTTCTTAACTGTAAAATGGAACGGTAACATCTACCATGTGGGATAATGACAAGCTTAGAGGTAAGTATGCAAAGCCCCTCCCATTGTACCTGGCACTCATGACATGGTGATTATTAGGGTCTTACCATTGCTATCCGCTTGCTGTTTGAACTTGTGTGTCTCCTACCTTCTCTGAACTTTGTTTCCCCCGATCTGTAATGAGAGGGCTGATCGGACAATCTTTGCGTGCTACAGCTGATCTAAACTTCTGTGATTCTTATGGAGGCACACCCTTCCCACGGCCTCTTGGCACTCACCAGATCTTCACACACACCCAAGCCTTTCTAACTCAACACCTGCAACTCTGCCCCACCGCTTTCTCTGGCTACAGAAGCAAACTTGGCCTGCATATGGGGATGGCCAGAAAAGTCAGGGAGTTAATGCCCCAGGAGGAGCCCTCAACCACCAATGGATGGGAGCCGGTGGCCAAATACCCTAACTTCCTCACTCTGGGGTGGGGCAACTTGGAGGCCTTTCTATATTATGCTTCGTGTTGGAGCCCAGCTGGAGGGAGCCCCACTCACTCACAGTGGTAACGCACTCAGGAATGCTCCCTGAACTGGCTTCCTTCGCTTCCCTGAGTCATGTCCCCACCTGTTGGCAGTGTTTCCTGGGATCACCTACCAAATAAACCATGAACTCAGCTCTGGGGCTTGGCATCTTCCCTCAGTGGTCCTGGCAAGGTAGCCATCAACCAGCACCAGAGGCTCTGAGGGGCCACAAGCCTGGGTGGGAACCAAATCTTGTTCCTTTCCCAAAGATCAAGTCCAAAGGTCAAGTGTTCTGGGAGCTCTGAGGAGTCAGACATCTGGATGGTCTTGGTGCCAGGACCCTTCGAGATGTGTCCTGGATGAGTGAACGGAGCTGCTGGGTGCAGGCATGAATGGGTACGTGAATGAATGAATGAAGGAATGAATGAATGAAATATGCCTCTGGGTCTCCTTCCTCATCACTGCTACTCTAGGTTTATTAAGGCCTGGCAATGGGCTAGCGCAAAGGATAGAGTAGCATGAACAGGGAAATGGTGATTCACAGTCAAAGTATTAATGAGTCCAGATATCATGAGACCATCTGTCCAGGTCGCAAAGCACCTTCCCATCCATAGTCTTACTTGATATTCCCAGTGACCTGATCAGGAAAGTTTCACTGTTATTCCTCAGATTACGATTTATAGCATCATTATTATTTATCTCCTTTGACTGTGGGATGTGGCCACGCCCCACTCTGGGGCCCCAGCAGACATGAGTAATCAATCAGGCTGTTCTTGCCCACTGAGCCTCTTGGTGTCCTCAGAACCCTTCTTGAGCTAGTACTGTAGGCAGTAACTACCAATCAATCACAGTTGGCATGAAAGCTGAAACCCATTTTGCTTCCCTGGCCAGCAACTTTGCTCACAACAATAAATTCTTATTAAATTAAAATGAAAGGCTCAAGGAGCAAGAGGCAAAGTAGGCTCAGGACCTGGGTACCCTGATGCCCACCTGGACCAGTGCTTTCCGTGCAGATACTGGTTAGAAGGCTGCTTCATTGAACACTTCGCTCATTTTTCTGACCTAACGAGACAGCCCCAGACGCTGTGACAGGGACACACGCGCACACACAGTTTGGGGATCGGCCAGTTACTCCCGCCAGGTACACCAGCTTCTGAAACCATGCGGTGGGACTAGAGACTGCGAGGAGACTCTGCATTGTAATGAATTAATCACTCATAACAAAGACTCAAGTTTACTCTTATCTCTAAACAGGGACATGCTTTTGAGTAGCAAATTGGAAATTTTCATTTGCATCACTGCAAAAGCATGAATTTTCGCTTGTTTCCTCATTTCCCAGGCAGAAAGTGTTCCTCCGGAGAACCCAGGACCAGCATGGGAAGGCACCTACCTCAGGGGTCCCTGCCGGCTGGGGTGGGGAGAGGCCTCGCTGGGTCACTGCGGGGCCCGGCTTCTCAGGCCAGTTTTCTCATTTAGAAGAGGGAAACAAGGACATTTTCTTTGACAAGATGGAGAGGGAATTACACTCGACGTGTATGAGAAAACGCCATCTGGGAAGCAGAGTAGAACTGAGTCAACTCCTCAGGACCATTGTTGGCCCCTGTGGCCACTGAGCACTTGAAGTGTTGCTAATGTGCTGACATACTGTATTTTAAGTTGTATTTAACTGAAATGAATTTAAATTTAGAAAGCCAAACGTGGCTGGTGTCAACTAGGGTGGTGGATTTGGCAGATCTAAACATACAGAACTGATCTCAGGAAGTAAATCTCTCCTCCATCCCTCTCCAAAGTCACCCTATAACACTGACCGGTCACTGTGCATGAGTTCAGAAGCCAGCTTAGTTACCAAGAGCCCTAGAGAGGGACCAAGCCAAATCTGCTATTAAAAAAAAAAAAAAGTTTATTTTTTTATTTTGAGAGGGAGAGAGAGGACGAGCAGGGGAGCGGCAGAGAGAGAGAGAGGGAGAGAGAGACTCCCAAGCAGGCTCTATGCTGTCAGTGCAGAGCCTGATGCAGGGCTTGAACTTACAAACCGTGAGAGCATGACCTGAGCTGAAATCGAGAGTGGAATGCTTAACTGACTGAACCACTCAGATGCCCCTCTGCAATTAAAAAAATTTTTTTTTAATGTTTATTTTTATTTTTGAGACAGAGACAGAGCACAAGCAGGGGAGGGGTGGAGGGAGACACAGAATCCAAAGCAGACTCCAGGATCTGAGCCGGCAACACAGAGCCCGACGCGGGGCTCGAACCCACGAACCCGCGAGATCATCACCTGAGCTGAAGTCAGAAGATTAACCAACTAGGCCATCCTGGCACCCCTCTGCAATTTTTTATATAGAAAAACCAAGAAGAGCGCCTGGGTGGTTCAGTGGGTTGAGTGTCTGATTCTTAATTTCAGCTCAGGTCATGATCACAGGGTCATGGGATTGAGCCCTGAGTCAGGCTTTATGCTCAGTGTGGAACCTGCTTAAGATTCTCTCCTTCTCTCTCTCCCTCTTTCTCTCTCTCTCTCTCCCTGTGCCCCTCTCTCCCATTCATGTTCTCTCTCTTTTTCTCTAAAATTAAAACAAAAACAAAAACAAAAACAAAAAACAAACCAAGACCCAGAGAAGGTATCGTGACTTATCCAGTGACACATGACCCAGGTCCCCTGATTCCTGGTAGAGTGCTTTTTCCATCAGCAGGGAGGGTCCCCCCAGTCATGGTAGGCTGATTCTCCCTCTCCTTGGGGACAGGCTCAGAGGTGATCTGCAAGATGGTCTCGAATGGACACCACTCTAGTTACTGTTAAAATTCTGAAATGCTGATTTCTGGCACAAGAGCCCCTGTGGCAGACTAGTATTTGGATTTTTGTTCTTTCCCATTGCCAAGAGGGTCCCACAAAGTAGCCACAGATCCCCCTCACCCCAAAAGGAAAATACGTCAGGCTAAGGCATTTTTCTACGGCCTGGGAACCTGAGAGTCCAACTGATGAAAATTCAGCCAACCTGGCCCCAGACAGGCAAAGCCCTGACTTTTATCTCCTTTCCTTACAACTTCGTGGAGGCCCTTGGGGTGAATCTGGTCCCCTAACGTCCCAACCAAAGCACATGGTAGGAGATCATGAAGATTAAGGGAGATGTTTCAGCAGAGCCCAAAAGAGAAATGGATTAATTGCGATAGTATCTTATCAAAACTGGAGGCCGAGTAGCCCTTCTTAAAGCAGAACCATTCCCAGGGAGGGGATTGCCCCTAAAAAATCACATGTGGATTATCTAATCCAAGAGGGGTTAAGTACTTAATGCAAGACACTGCTCAGGTACTATCAGAGCATTTCCTGCTACTTTCTGGAAACACAAACCCGGCGCTGTAGAAAGAAAATGCACTGTGTTCCTCCGGGGACAGCCTCACTCTCAACCCCAGGGAGTTGGTGGGAGAAGTGGACCCTATGAATCAGAAGGTTTGCTTGAATGCATCACCACGCAGTGCTGGACACCTTGCCTCACCTCCCTGGGCCTCAGTCTGTCGTTCGTAAATACAGTAAGATCTAGGAAGCCCTCTTAGCACCATGACCTCCCCTCCCACCGAGGCCCTTAGCACCTGCTCCAGGGCTCCTGGAGCTGCCCGCTTTCCTCACTATGCCATGTGGTTCCATTCCTCAGGGCTCAATACCAGCTCAAAGTCTCTCGTTGGTTTTCTTGGTTCTCATCTGTTTCCTCTCCTGGAGGCCGGCTCTTCAAAGTTGCGCGCTTTGCTCACTGATGTATTGAGGTGTCCCCAGCCATAGATCAGTGGCTGGCACATAGTAACTGCTCAACATTTGTTGAGTGCTCATCTGTTGAATGCTCAGAATGGATCGCTGACCTAAATGTAAGAGCTAACACGATAAACCTTTTAGAAGAAAACATAGGAGTAAATTTTCGTGACTGTGGGCTAGGTAGTGGTTTTCCTAGAAACGAGACCAGGGGCACAAGCGACAAAAGAAAAAGAGGTAAATTGGATAATATTAAGATTAAAAAATTTTGAGCTTCAAGGGCCATCACCAAGAAAGTGGAAAGAGTAGGGGCGCCTGGGTGGCTCCGTTGGTTAAGTGTCTGACTTCAGCTCAGGTTGTGATCTCATGGTTTGTGAGTTCAAATCACACATCGGGCTCTCTGCTGTCCACACAGAGCCAGCTTTGGATCCTCTGTCTCCCTCTTTCTCTGTCCCTCCCCTGCTCACACGCTCTCCATCTCAAAACTAAGTAAACTTAAAAAAAAAAAAAGAAAAAGAAAGAGAAAAGAGTAGGGGCCCCTGGTGGCTCAGGAATTTAAGTGTCCAACTTTCGATTTCAGCTCAGGTCATGATCCCAGGGTCATGAGATAGAGCTCTGTGTCTGGTTCCATGCTGTGAGTGGAGCCTGCTTGAGATTCTCTCTCCCTCCCTCTCTCTCTCTCTCTCTCTCTCTCTCTCTCAAAAATAACCATTTTTTTTTACAAAGTAAAAAAACAAAAACAAAACCATGGGACAGCGAGGGCTTCCAGGAAGAGGTGATGTGTAAGCTGAGGCCGGTGGGATGAGGAGAAGGGAGGGAGGTGAAGGTTGGGTGGAGGGTGGGGGTCACGGAGAAGGAGGCATAGAGAACGAGTGCTTTAGAATCAGAGAGCACCTGACAAAGGTCCTGAAGAGGGAAGAATGAATCGTGGAACAGCCAGCAGCCGAAGGAAGGGCAGCGTGGCTGGAACAAAGCAGGGGAGGCAGGAATCGGGTGTGGCCAGGAATCACCACCAGGGAAGACGAGGGAAGGAAATACGTTTCCATTCTGCCGGCAGAAAATGGAACCCCACCCTTCACTCCTGCTCCTAAACTCTTCATGTCCTTGGGGACTCGGACTGTGAGCGCTCAGGGCGAGGATCCAGTTTTTAGGCTTGACTTAAAATACTAGCACCTGCTGGGGCGCCTGGGTGGCTCAGTCGGTTAAGCGTCCGACTTCGGCTCAGGTCGTGATCTCACGTTTCACGCTTCGAGCCCCGAGTCGGGCTCTGTGCTGACAGCTCAGAGCCTGGAGCCTGCTTCAGATCCTGTGTCTGCCTCTCTCTGTGCCCCTCCCCTCCTCATGCTCTGTCTCAAAAAAACCCCCAAAAAACAAAAAACATTAAAAAATATTAGCACCTGCTAAGTGCCAGACTAGCCCAGATTCCGAGATTAGGAGATCTACGCCCTGCCTCTGAACACCGATTTGCCACTTGCATTGGCAGAGGGAAGGGGAAAACAACCTCCCCTAAAATGCACAAGCCTGTGAGAAAGCACATGTGCTCAGGAGCATATACGCGTGCTCGGGGACATGAGCACACTCAAGTGCACACACTCCCATGCCCACATGCACACATCACAGACTGTATTAGTGCAAACACATACTCACACATGTACCAGACATACATAGGTGTGGTAACACACACTCTCACCCTCCCCACGTACACACGCAGACATGTGCCAGTGGACATGTGCACGCACACGTATGTATACACTCAGACGTCCAGAGTGGGGCAAGGATCCCTTTTGCTGCCTCTGGGAGCTCGGTAGCAGAGCCTGGGTTTCCCAGCTGCGAGCCCACCCCTCTTCCCCCTGGCCTCCCCTTCTATCACTCTTCCCGGCTCTGATTTACTCACGTCAGCAAAATGTCTCTTTTAATAACAGTGTTGGCATTCCGCATTTTCTTCTAGGTGTTGCTGCAGACGGTCGGATGATTCATGCGCAGACACTGAGAGCGCGACGTTCCTTTCCAACAGTTTGTCCCTTGCTTCCGCTCTCCCAACTTGGTGTCTGATCTATAAACTGTGGTGACACAGACATTCAGGAATTTGGTAACGCTGGGGCACATTTCGCCCCCCTCCTTCACCTCCAGTCCATCAGATGGCAAGGCCTCCTCTCCAGGGGTTCCCACTCTCATAGGATCACCTTTCCGTACTTGACCACAGAACCTTTTATAAGTCTGGACTCCTTAATCCAGAGTACTGTGTTAGGACAAACTTCTAACCTCTCGCAGCCTGCATTTTTAGCTCTGGGTAATGGAGGTGACACCTTCCTTCCTGCCAGGTGATGGAGAGAATTGAGTGGGGCCTTGCTCAGTGCACATGCCCAGTGCAGGGCCTGTGCGTGCTTAAAGGGACCGTGGCTCTCTTCCTCCTCAGTCCCCCTCTGGCAGGGTCAGTCCCAAGTGGAGACTCAAGACATAAACAGAATGGCCATCCTTTCAAACAACAGTCTCTCGTAATTGACATTTGTTCGGAGGAAGGATAGGGCCACCGGGGTGAGGGGCAAAGGAGACCCTTTGTTGGAAGCCCTTGGACTGTTGTGTCCAGGAATTCAGCTCTGACCCAAACTTGCGTATCTGACTCTTCAATACCATTACCACCCACTGGGAGGTGGTGATTGACCTTGCTCTTACTTGAGAATGTCCCTGGGGGGCGTCGTCCCCCACCCGCCTCTTTTATCAGAGGATTCCTTGTAAGCTGTCCCTAGAGTTTGTGTCTTTAGGAAACCTCCTGGCTGGCCCATCTTTCCGGGCTGTGGAGCGAGCTTGGCAGGAACAGAGTCAGTCGCTTCTGGGAACAGGTAGGGATGGGGCAGACCCCCCCCCCCCCCCCTGCCCTGGCCTCAATGATTTTGTCGTTTCTTATCTACAGTAAGGCTCTGCATCACTTCCCTCCTCAAACGCCTCAAGGGGCTGTCTGCTGCCCTCAGAATGGAGTCCCAATTCCTTACCTGGCATTCAAGGCCTCCCCTGTCCTGGGGTCAGCTTGACATGAGATCTCCCTCTGCTCTTCTTCAGCCCCTGGAGGTTAACGACCTGGCCTGACTGTGTCTCTACTCATGCTGCACCCCCCCTCCCCCACTGGACTCTTTTGGAGCCCCTCCACATCTCCTCCTCATCCGGACCACTGCAGTGCGTATGTCCCGACTTCGGAAGCCACTACTGTTTCTCTGAGGCTTTTCTGAGGCTGCCAGGGCCTACTCTGCATGCCAGGACGGGCAACAGGCTTGCTGAAAACTCACGCTCTCTCCCCCTCACCCCACCACTCCCGGTACCAGCCCCATAGCCCTCTATCAGTGAGGAAGAGCTGGTATATAAATACCCCAGCTCCCTTGCCCTTACGTGGGATAAATTTAAGGCTGTGGGCTTCACTGCCTCTGTAGTTCCCCAGGGCGACTAAGCCCCAGTTACCCCCAGTGCACACAGGCATGTGTCACACCTTCCCTGGCTGCCTTCCTTGTTCACTTCCCCCTTTCCTACCAGTATCCCCCTCACCTCCCCAATAAGCTACCTGCGTGCAAATCCTTGCCTCAGGATGTGCTTCTGGGGGACCCCAGACTAAGACAGTTCCCCACCTGGCACCCCTTCCCCTCGGCCAGCTCTGCACAAAAGACCCCAAGGCCAGTGACAGCCCCATCCAAGGGTGTGGGGAGTAAGAATAGCTATGACCAAGCAGCAGACACCGTCGTAAGCACTTTCTGTGAACTCAATCTTCTAATCCCCACAACGACCCTTCCAGGGGGCCCTATTATTACCATCCTCGGCCGTCGTACAGTTGAGGAAACTGAGGCTCAGAAGGGCTAAGCAACGTGTCTCAGGCCCTAGCATGTAGTGGAATTAGAACCTTGTGCAGATAACGTGAATTTGTGGGGATAAAGCCCGGGTGAGCGTACAGACTGGTTAATGCCTGTGTCTGGTCCCTTATGTTACTTCTCCCTTTGTGATCTTGGACCAGCTCTAAGCCTTAAGGCTTAGCCCAGGGCCCAACGTGTCTTAGGGCTCAAAATCGTTCCTGAAATGACACCCACAAATCAAATCGCTTTTCGCCGTGCATGCCTCTCACAGTGCCCAGCTGGTCCCTTCTTGGCTCTTACCACATGCTGTATTTATTTTTATTTTGCTTTGCTGATTTGTTTCCTTTACAGTTTATCTGCTCCACGTGACAAGAAGGCACAGGAGAGCAGAATCCTTGTCTATGGTGATCTTCCTGTATCCTTAGCACCTACTGTGACACCTGGCAACTAGTAGGTGTTCACAATCTCTGTTAATGAATGAATCACGTGGCTATGTGAGGGTCTGGGCTGGGTTATCTTGTACGTGACCTGATTCGTCTTCCTAGAATATGGCTCACGTTCGGCAGCCACCTTGCCCTGGTCACACGTGAATTAGTGGCAGAGGGCAGTTTCTGAACGGGGGCTTTATGTCCAGAATTTGCTTTCTGGAAGATACCCCCGGATTTCAGTTTTGTCAGTCCAGGGGCCAGACTCCCAGGTTCTCAGCTGAAAAACAACAGCTGTGAAGACCAAATGAGATGCACGCTCGCTCGGGAGAGAGTCTTCGATTGGTAGACCGTGTATAAATTTCAATAATAATGGGCATGCATTCATCAGACCTATCAATCATTACCCCCTATGCTGCTAAGACGTTTCTCAATGTCAGACACACGCCTTGCAGACACAGCCTCTGGAATCCAGTTGCACGGCCAAAGGCCCGTGGTCCCCGCCGTGGGCAGACCCCTTCCCCTCGTAAGCCTCAGTCTCCCTCTCTGCGGGGCTGGGGCTTTGCAGGGGACAGCCTTGCTCTGACTGTCCAGGTTTCAGAACTCGGAATGCCAGCATGGTGCACAATGTACCACATCTTTTTGCCCTCTGTTCATCTGGTGCCACACACATTGCTGTGTGTCTAGTTGTGTCTCTCCTCTCCTAAAAATGCCCGCAATGGTTCCCTTTTTCCTGGAGAATGACACTCCAGTTCTTTACGGGGCACTTAAGACCCTGCTTGGCCTGGTCACCAAATCCCCTCTCAATCTCGCTCTTGCTCGGTGCCTGGCAAAGAGCCCACGCCTCGGCCGGTGCTCAGACATAGGTGTGCTTTGTCTTCCTGCGCAGGAGTCTGGGGAGTCTTTGGGCACAAGGTGACGTGTAAGTTGTTTCCTGGTGGTAAACGTGGAGCATCTGGATGGGAAGACATTGCGATGACAAGAGACAAGGAGGACGTGTCAGGTCGAGGACATAGCAGACCAGAGGGACCGGCGGGTAAAAGGGCGGGGTGAAGCCAGGGAAGGGGAATCTCATGACTTGGCATTTTAGGAATCTACCCCATTAGTCCCTACAGGACTGGATACATGCTGGTCTCATGCCACCTCTGAGATTTCATAGAAACATTCACTCTTCTGTGCCAGGCTCTTAGCCAGGCACTGGGGATGGAATGGAAAAGGCCACATCTAAACGATGAGCGATAAAGGCAGAAGAACTGTGTGCTAAGAAAAAGCGTAACAGGGGCGCCTGGGTGGCGCAGTCGGTTAAGCGTCCGACTTCAGCCAGGTCACGATCTCGCGGTCCGTGAGTTCGAGCCCCGCGTCGGGCTCTGGGCTGACGGCTCGGAGCCCGGAGCCTGTTTCTGATTCTGTGTCTCCCTCTCTCTCTGCCCCTCCCCCGTTCATGCTCTGTCTCTCTGTCCCAAAAATAAAAATAAAATAAAATAAAAAAAAAAAAAGAAAAAGCGTAACAAACGTTTGGTGGGCACCTGCTACGTGCTGGGCCCTCTGCATTCACCCCTCTCACCGTGGATCGTGTGTCCAAAGATCCTGCCACAATATCCCATCCCACGTGCTCTGTTGCAGGGTGACGATACCACTTTTTCGTCAAGAATCGGTGTGTGTTTCTCCTCCCCTTGAATCTGGGTTGACCCCACGAGCTTTGATACTAGGCTTTAGGAAATTGGGAGCACCTCCGCGTTCCTGTTTTACGCTCTCCTTGAGGGCCATCTATATCCACCCACCAGAGGCCACGCTGTGGGGAAGCCCGAGCTAGTCACAAGGGGAAGGGCCACATGGAGGAGGACCCCGATGAGACAGTCATGTCAGGGGAGCTGTCTTGGACCTTCTAGTCCAGCCCAGCTACCAGCCAGGAGAATGACCCCCCAGGACATCTCGGGGAACAGGACCCCCCAGGCCTGAATTCCTGACCCACAGAATCATGAGCAAAGAAAGTGCTTGTTTCAGAGGACTCTTACGTACGGGGATCATTTGCTAAGCTGCGACAGAGAACCCAAACGCCTCCTTCCCGCTCCTGACCGTCTCCAAGAGGCAGGTGTTATTGCCTCCCATTTACGGACAGGAAACAGGATGGGAGAGCGGAAATGACCAATCCAAGGCCATCTAGGAAGTCAATGGCAGAAGCAGGACTCAAACCCAGGCCTCTGTGACCCAAAGACTCTGCCAGTTAGTCCCCTCAGTCATGGTGCCCTCAGAGAGCAGAGGACGGGGACCTTTCCCTCTGGGGAGGGGAGCTGGTGGGAGGAAGCCTTTTTCCCGTACTCTTTTGTACTTTTTCACAGTTGACTATTAACCTCCTCCGAAATGAACAAATAGAGGTAACATTTTCATTTCAAAGAAAAATAATTGTGGGGTGTGTGTACGTTAGGGTGGGAGCAGGTGAAATTAGAAGTCGTGGCCGGGAACAGAAGCATTAGGGCTGGTTTAGAATGGGGTGTTTCCCACTGGTTGTACATTGGGGTCCCCCGCAGAGCTTCAGAACCCCAGATGCCTGGGCCCCTCCCCCAGAGCGCCGATTTAATTGGTCCGGAACTCTGCTTAGGCCTCAGGAGTTTGAAAACGCTGCCTGGGTGGTTTGCACGTGCAGCCCAGGGGACACCAGGATTCTGCTAGCAATGAAAGGCTAGGGTGGGGAGGGGTGGGCCATGCGGGGCTGAAGTGGATCATTTGTGTAGAAAAAAAAAAAAAAAAAAAAAAAAAAAAGAAAGAAAAAGAGTTGCTCCGCAGGCGTGGATGCTTACACAAAACAGAACACAACAAAACGGGGTGGCCCCGCCCTCCGCGCCCTGGTGTGTGCGAGATCTTGGCGTCCTTTTACAGAAGCCCTCGAACTTCATGGCCAAATTGTTCAATCTCAGAGGGAATTAATTTGAAGGATGGTACCAGTTAGGTTGGGCTATGGGGAGAGATGATAAGCCGCGCAAAATCCATCACTGCACGGGGCGCCTTCCCCGGGCTCAGGGTTGTAGGAGTCCCCAACCCGCAGACCACCAAGGCCCGGGGGGTTCCCCAGGCGGTGGCTCTGACTACCGATCCGGGAGGGTGTGCACACATGTTGATAAAGAAGCAGCCCCGAGACAAGAGGGGTAATAAAAAGCTGTGACTACGCATGGTGGTTTGGGGCAGCCACGGGGGGGGGGGGGGGGGGGGGGGGGGCGGGGGGGCGGGGGGGGCGGGATTAGTCAGTGATGGGTACGTCTTCTACCATGATCCGCTTCTGGCAACACACCCATTTGAGTTTCCAGAATAACAGAGGTCGCTTTTGGAAGAGTCTTTTTGAAGGCATCACACATCGAGACTCATGAGGTCCTAAAGCTTACGGCTCTAGGCTTTGAAGTAATAATTAACAGTAATCGTCGCCGTCGTCATGGATATCGCTTCCCGAGTGCTCAGCACGGCTCCAAGTCCTGATACGCGTCACTCGGGGCTCAAATGCCAGCTTTGCCGCTCGCCAGCTCTGTGCCCCGATATCCCAGCTGTCTTGTTGGTCAGTAAGGACAGTGCTGCAGGTGAGGTGACCTTGGTGAGGGGTCTGCTTCACGCACACACCGACCCTCCCCAATTCACTGCGGGCCTAAGGGGCACTGCCTTTCACTGACCCTCATAACGTGGATTCAAAGTTTAAATTCAGCCTATTTACCAGCTTCCTTTCTTTAAAGCTCTGCTTTCAGCTTTCCTAAGATTTATTCATGGTTTAGTTTCAGATTTTCTATTCCCGACCTCTTAGGCAACTCTCAGGGTCTTGAAGTCATTCAGCGTCAATATTACTGCCCGGCATAAATTGTCCGGCCCTCCATGACCCACGGAGGCTGCCGACTGCATGTGACATTTTAAATACTAACTTTGGGGTTCTTTTCTTAAAAGGACGAGGAATTAGGTTCAAATTGTGGCTCTTCAGAAATACATAAAACATAAGCTGGGCTTTTAATGCAAAAGTCACCTTCTCATAACCTCTGCCAGGCACGGCTGGGATAGGCCAATTGGATACCCTCCCTTTTTCAAAATCAACGGCAAATATTGGTTTACCCTTACCCAAGATGACCTCAGGCCCATTCTTGTTCCAGAAAAGCTGTAGTAAGTGCTCAAATGCAAAACGGAGCCATGGCTGAGCCTGTGATTCGGGGTCATCCTGCCGAAGCTACTTAGGCAGGTGCACACTCTCCAATTACAGTGGACTTTTCTCAGCAGAGTCCTTTAAGCAAAGGAAGGAACGTGGAGGTGTGGAATGTCAGGAATCTGGGGAGTCCTTGAAAGCAGGTACCTCCCTCACATGTTTATGTGTTCAGACTGGGCTGATCACATCAGGAAATGGATGGCTGGATGAACGTGGATTGTCACAAATTCACCATTCACCCAATCTGGTTCAGAAGGTTCCCCCACAGAGTGGATCGTCTGGAGGATACAGGTCATCCGACTGTTTAGAAACACACACTGAAACTCTGGGCAGACAGAACCAGGAGAGGCACTGGTCTGGTGTTTTGGAGCATAGACCCTGAGGCCCGGCTGCCAGGCTATGGGAACTTGGGCAGATTATTGAACGCTTCAGTGTCTTAGCTATAAAAAAAAAAATAAAAGGAATAGAAATTATAATCCCTCCTTTGGAGAATTGTTGTGAGGATGAAATGAATTAACTTTTTTTTTAAATGATTAAAAGAAGCTGGCAATCTTGGGGAGCCTGGGTGGCTCAGTCTGTTGAGCGTCTGACTTCGGCTCAGGTCATGATCTCGCGGTCTGTGAGTTCGAGCCCCACGTCAGGCTCTGTGCTGACAGCTCAGAGCCTGGAGCCTGCTTCCGATTCTGTGTCTCCCTCTCTCTCTGCCCCTCCCCCGCTCATGCCCTGTCTCTCTCTATCAAAAATAAATAAACATTAAAAAATTTTTAAAAAAAGAAGCTGGCAATCGAAAAAATAATAAAGCCAAGGACAAGCAAAACCCTACTCTCAGGACCCTTCCTCGAGGCAACTTATTGCCGTTGAATCTTGATAACCCTCTCACAGATGGGCCACAGTAAGTAAATTTTCCCTCCCTGTAAGAATTTTGATTTCAGTGGACAATCTTGATATCACTGGCTTCCCCTCCAAGCATCCTGGAGAGCATAATGGCCGCGATCATCACTGCATAATTCATGGGCTGAAAGTTCTCCAGCTCCAAAAATGCCCCCTTCACCTGCTCATGGATGCTGGAAACCCCACTGAGTGTCTCTGTTCTCCTTCCATCTTTCGAGTATTCGCACACCAGCCACCCTCACTGTGAGTCCTCACAGAACCTGATTCTTCTGCTCTCTGATTCTCATTCCACTGATATTTACTCCTTCAGTTTCTCTCTTCCTTGTTAGGCTATGTGGTGGGGTTCATTTTATGTGTCAGCTGGACTGACACACAGGGAGCCCAGATATTTGGTCAAACATTATTCTGCTGTATCTTTGAGGGTGTTTCTAGATGAGTATAACCTCTGAATTGGTAGACTGAATAGAGCAGATTGCTCTCCCTAATGTGGGTGGGCCTCATCCAATCAGTTGAAGGAATGAATAGAACAAGAAGGCTAAGCCCCCTTGAATAAAAGAGAGCTCCTCCTACCTGACTGATTGAGTTGAGGCATGGCATTTTTTTTTTCCCTCTGCTTTTGGTCTCAAACTAAAACACTGATTTTTCTTAAGTCTTGAGCCTACTGGCTTGGCAATGGCCCTTATACCATTGACTCTTCTGTGTCTCCAGCCTGCTGACTACACATCTTGGGACTTCTCAGTTTCCATATAATCATTTGAGCCAATTCCTTATAATAAATTTCTCTCTCTGTCTCTCCATATTTAGATCTCCTACTGGTTCTGTTTCTCCGGAGAGCCCTGATAATATAATACACACTGTAAATTTAGTAAGAACAGGGAAATGGTTCTGTGCCTCAGTTTCCCCATCCTTAGAGCCTAGTGAAGGGCTGGCATTCAATCAATATTTGTTGAAGGAAGGAGAGTGAGTGAGAGTGAGAGTGAGAAGAAACCCCTATGGCAATGCTACACCTTTGAGCCCTTAGCCCTTCCAAACCCCATAGGGCAGCATTCACAGGATCTATGAAGTTAGTGACTTTGACCTTCAGATCTTTACTTACTTTCCTTTCAGCAACCTTCCCTCTGTTCTGGTAGATCCTTGGGCTCCCAGGTCCCAAATCTATTCTCCAGTTGAGATCCACTGCACACATGAATCCACACAAATGTGTGAGTGATGAGGAGAAGGGTGCCTTGAAAGGGTGCAGAGCTAATGATGCACACAGAGCCTTTCCCCTGGTGCTTGACATGTGGTAGAAACTCAACTGTTATTTGTGATTATTGAGACACATGGGAATTCTGACAGAAAGCGTTCACCCCATTCTACAGAAGTGGCTGCTGAGGCCCAGAGGGGTAGAGAGGCTTGGTCAGGGTAGAGCTGGGATTCGAACCACCATCTGTGGGACTCTAAGCCGTATAGTTTTCCCAAAAGAGCTCTCACACTGATTGGGTCATTGTTCCCAAATCATTGCTTTTCCCCTTAAGAGAATTACACATCCTCCTGCTGGCCATGGTTTAATGGTGGGCACCTCCTCATCCCTGACTTTGGGTCTGGCCATATGACTTGGCTTGGCCAATGGGCTCTTAGCAGATGTGATGTGTGCAGAGGTCTTAAACGTGCTGGCCTGGTTTGGCCTCTTGTGCTCCTCTGATCCACCAAGGTAAGAACACACCCAGAACAGCTGCTGGTCCAAGGAACAGATTGAACCCAACTCAATGCCTGCAGCCAAGCGAGGCCAGCCTGAAACCTGGAGCACAGCCGTACCAGTCATTCTACAGACTTGTGAACAAGAAAAGTAAATGCTTATTGTCATAAACCCCTGAGTTTTGGAATGGTTTGTTACGCAGCATTAGCATAGCAGGTGCTGACTGAGACATGTTCCCAAATGAGTATCTTTAAGAATGGAGGGGAAGGGGTGCCTGGGTGGCTCAGTCAGTTAAGCGTCCAACTCTTGATTTTGGCTCAGGTCATGGTCCCAGGGTCGTTGGGCTCTGCACTGAGCATGGAGTCTGCTTGAGATTCACTCTCTCTCTCTTTCTATTTTTTATTTTTTTTTTAAATTTTTTTTTCAACATTTATTTATTTTTTGGACAGAGAGAGACAGAGCATGAACGGGGGAGGGGCAGAGAGAGAGGGAGACACAGAATCGGAAACAGGCTCCAGGCTCTGAGCCATCAGCCCAGAGCCCGACGCGGGGCTCGAACTCACGGACCGCGAGATCGTGACCTGGCTGAAGTCGGACGCTCAACCGACTGCGCCACCCAGGCGCCCCAACTCTCTCTCTCTTTCTTTCCCTTCCCACGTGCACGCACATGCGTGAGCTCTCTCTCTCAAAATAAAAAAAAAAAGAAGGAGAAGAATGGAGGGGAAGTGGAAAGAAACACAATGTTTGGGTCCCTGGAAAGAGTATAATGGACATTACTAATGTCCAGATGCCTTTTCCCCTTGGCACACAGGAAAGTCCCCAGCCCTCTGGCAGTTGTCAGGGCCATGTAACTATTTCTGGCTTATGCGACATGGGTGCAAGTGCCACCTGGAAGTTTCGGGCCACAGCAGTGTAATTCCAGTGCAATTCCCTGGTGTCTCTCCTCTGCCCCAGTGACCAGGGAGGGGACCTCACACTGACTGGGAGCCATGAGCTCGAAGTAGCGTCCCTTCACTGGGACCACAGTGGATTTTCATGAGCAAGAAATAAACTTTTGTAGTGTTAAGGGACAGAGCTTTAGGGATTGTTACTGTGTGACCCACAATCCTGGCTAATTCACAGAGAGAGCAAAAGACTATGGGAGGGGGGTACGGTTGCAACTTTCCCAGAACCCCAATTCCAGGTCTCCCCAGGGAGGGAGAAAGGCCTTGCCACAAGCTCACTCCAAGACCTGGGAGCGTCCCTCACCCCTCTTCCCCAGCTGGCTTAGCGGTTACATGGGGGGGGGGTCCAGCTGGCCCCTGCCTAGGAACAGGAACCGTTGGCGCCTGGCCTGCTGCAAGTTGATATATTCAGCGGGAACTCAACCCGGGAGGGGCCGCTCTGGTGCCACAGGCAGGGACTCTGGGTGCGGGAGGTGTGACTTCATTGGCGTTCATGAGGCCTCTTTATGCAGGGAGCCGGGGAACTGTGCTCATTGCAACACTTGACAAACCTGTAAATATTTATTTGGAGTCACTCACTGCCTGGCGTTTGCATGAAATCTGCATTGCCAAGACGCGTCCAGGAAACAGAACTCTTTAACAAGGCCGGTGTGGCCTGGGCCTGGCTGGCACCACCCTTCCTGCAGGCTCACTTCCCTCCTTTGTGAACTGGGATGGTGTCTCTGCCCTGCTCATTCTTGGGCAGTGTTGCAGATAGACAATACCGTGTAAACCGCCAAGCTCCAGGTGCTGGGCTCTCAGACGCGAATACGGCCCAGGTCCTGTCCTGTTGTTGCAAGGGGGCCAAAGAAAGAGATGACCCATCACCCAGGGTAGGGGAAGGAGCTGTGGGGTGAGGAGGGAGACAGAACTGTCTGTAGGGAGATCGGGGAGGACTTCCTGGAAGAGGGGTAGCTGTAATGGGTTCTGAGGGGCAGGTAGAATGTCAACAGGAAAAACGGGAGAATGCAGGCTTGCATTGATGTGTGCAGGGAGCAGCAAGGTCCACCGTGTCACAGGTGGCCAATAAGTGAGCGGGCCCTCCTTGGGCCAAGTGACTCCCTAGACCAATCGGAGGTGACTCTGCACAAAGGAGCACTCAGGTCGATTCCCCAGTAGGGGTCGTGGGAGGAGAGGCTTGGCTGTTGGGTAGGGCAGCCCCAATGCAAGGCATGTTAATTTTCCCCTCCCAAAGTGGTCTTGAGGATCTAGTGACCAGCCCGGATCCTGCCCGTGAGAAGTGTTGGGAGAGCCTGGGCAATTCAGACCCCAAGGACAGAGACGTGACCAGACTCAGCAACCGAAGGGGCAAGATCAGCACTCCTGGCAGAGAGAAGACCCGGAAGGTGTCCTTAGCAGCAGAGTCTGGGGGTTCCTGAGGGCACGTGAAAACAAGTGGCTGGAAGGAGTGCGGATCAGAAGGGGTGTCGTCAGTCCCAGTGTTGAGTGGTCTGGGTTTTATTTTATTTTTAAATTACTTTCAATTTTACTGATTGAGAGAGAGAAAGAAAACACGGGCGCACGCATGCGCGGAGGAGGGCCGGTGGGAGAGGGAGAGAATCTTAAGCAGGTTCCCCGCCCAGTGTGAACCCCATGCAATCTCACAACAGTGAGCCGAAATCCAGAGTCGGATGCTTAACCTACTGAGCCACCCAGGTGCCCCTAGAGAGTTGGATTTTAATCTCCGCTCTGCCAGAGACCTGCTGTGTGGACTTGCCTGGTCACTTAACTCTCTGTACCTCACCGCCCCTCCAGTTACAAAGTGGATATAATATTACCTGCCTAACTTTCTCCTATGGCTGTTACTCACAATGTGCATTTAGCTTTTATGTCACTGATGAGATGTAGGGGTATGAAAGCCGAGGCCCAAATCACCATCTCATAGAGATGGAAACTCTGGGCAGAAGATAATGCTGTTTGAAGTATGCTACCTGAATCCACGCCACGTACAGAGTCCTGGGCCAGGCATGATGGCGGGCAAGGTGATCCATCTACCCTCTTGACTGTAGCCAAGAGGATCTTTCTATCGCGCACCTTGGATCCCGCCATTCCCCTGCCCGAAACCAGCAGGCTGGTAGAAACTTCCAGATGGACAAGTTAGAAATAACTTATCAAGAGCCTTGAAAAGGCAGGTGTGCAGGGTAAGAGCCCAGGTGTTGGAGTCAGTCACCTCTATTCGCAAAGCCCCCACAGATACTTCCCTGTGGCCCCATCGGGTCAGGTGGGCTCCCTGAGCCCCAATCACATTCCTCCCATAACATTCCTGCCCCATGGTTGCCTTGTAAAATTGTGAAATGTAAAAGATGTAAGGCAGAGCCTGTGTCTCGCTTACAGTGAGCTTGGGTAACTGGATACTCTCCTAATTATTAGCAGCAGCAGTGATAATATAACAAGGGGAAGACCGCTACATCTTAGCAGCTGGCAGCAAATCCCTCTCAGGGAAGGCACTGTCTTGTTTGGGAACATGCCGTGTGAAGTCCACCCGGGGAGGAAGAGAGCCCGTGGGTGTGGACTGGGCAGGAGCCGGGGTGCCGGAGATGGGGGTGCTGCTCTGTTGGAGACTTGAGAGGCATCTGTGATTTTGATTCTGGGGGCTGGGAAAGGAGTAGGGGAGGGGGGAGAGCGTGAGAGGGGAGGGTGCGCAGAGAGGGCAGCGGAGGAAGGCGCGGGCCACCCACAGTGGGAGCCTGACCGGGAGTCCCAGTGGGGAGGCCCCGGCTCCACTTTATATGCCCAGCTTTATGAGTGCTCCCCTGTCCCTCCCCCACCCTCCACTTCCTGCACTTTGGAAAGTCTGCTGTGGTCATCTGTCCCGTCGGGGGGAAATCTAATGGGGCGGGGGGTGGAACTTTAAACAGGGACAGACTTTCACAACTGGGGTGGGTGGTGAGGATCAGCAGAGGCAGCAGGGACGTCCTGGAATGCGCCGGAATCTTGAGCGGGCTCTGGTTATGTGCAGCTCCCTTCTCCCACCCCCTTTGCGGAATGAAGCCAAGTTTACCTTGAGGGGCAAGGGGATACTAGGCTGACATCTGGGCTCCACTGGTATGTTTGCGTCAAAGGCAATAATATCTACATTACTGAATCCTGGAATGTGCTAGGTGCCAAGCCAGGAACTCTGTATGCATCCTTCTACTTAATCCTCACCATCACCCTTGAGGAGGGCAAAGTTTAGAGTGAGTGTGTAAGGGGGACAGGCTCAAATGTCAGCAGAATGAGTCCAGAGCCACCCTTTCTGTCACTACAGTGAGCTGCAGCTGGTTCTGTGAACAAGGGGACAATGTTGCAGAAATCAAGAGCCAGGAACAGATGGAAGGGTGTGATTTTGTGCGTATCTGTGTAGACTTTTTATATGATAACATTTCCACCAGGAAAGGATGGGGCAGGACTGGGACCAACAGGCTACTGGGAAAAAATGAAATCGGTTTATATCGCACACTAAAAAAAATCCCACATGCTTATAGCATTTGAATGTAAACGCATAAATCATAACAGATGAATAATATGTGATCTTCACTGTGTAAGATCTTTCTAAACAGGTGCAAAGATGAAAATCATGAAAGGAAAAAGGTTGATATATATCTTTAAGTTTATTTACTTATTTTGAGAGAGAGAGAGAGAGAGAGAGAGAGCACAAGCAGGGTGGGGGAGAGAGAGAGGGAGAGAGAATCCCAAGTGACGAACTCAATGCAGAGCTCAAGCCCACGAACTTCGAGATCATGACCCGAGCTGAAATCAAGGGTTGGCTGCTTAACCAACTGAGCCATCCAGGCACCCCAAAAGGTTGATATATTTAACTGAACAGAACTTCTAAAATTCCATAGGGCAGGAATACCTAAATGAATTTGAGTGTGTAACAATACAGTAGCCAAAATATTTGCAATATACGACCAAGAGCAAAACGCCTTTGCAGATTAAGAATAAAAAAGTGGCACCTGGGTGGCTCAGTCAGTTAAGCACCTGACTGCATTTCAGCTCAGATCATGATCTCACAGTTCACTCGATCAAGTCCCCCATCGGGCTCTGTGCTGACAGCACAGCGCCTGCTTGGGATTCTCTCCCTCTCTCTCTCTCTCTCTCTCTCTCTCTGTGCCCTTCCCCACCTCAAAACAAATAAAATTCTTTAAATTTTTTTTTAAAAAGAAGAAAGGGCCAGGGATATAAAAAGGCAGTCCAAAAAAGACAAGTGGCCAGTAAATGAATAAAAATACTTACCTTTGCTAATAATAAAATAAATTCAGATTAAAATAACCATTTCTTCCCCCACCAATAGTCCAAAATGAAACAGACAGCTGTTCTGGGGAAAAATGAAAGATGAAGTGTCAAAAAGTTTAAGCCATGCTTGCCTTCAGCCAGCGAGGCTATTACTACACCTTTATGCAATGGAAATAATGATGGAGGTCTGCAACTATGCAGCCACAAATATATACAGGGCAGCGTGTGTGTTTTATGAGAAAATAAGTGAAAACAAGCTGTCTAATAATAGATCATTGGCAACGTAACTTAGAGAATATCCACACAGTGGGATAAATCCTTGACTGCTCTAAAATTGATAGTGTAATCTAGTATAACAACAAAGAAAGGTTGTTCTAATTTATCACCTAGATAAATAAAGCATATTACAAAATGCTGTTAAGTGTGATGCCATTTTGTAAAAGATTTAAAAATCTTCAGTAGAAATTTACAAAGGGAAAAAATATGGAAAATGTGTCCTGAGATACCAATATATTTCCCCAGGAAATGAGATTTCTGGTGATTTCAAGTTTTTCCTTTTCGTTTGATTGTTTTGTTGCTTATCACGATTTTTTTCCTCTAAAATATTTCATGTGCCTAAAAAAAAACCATATCTAGGCCAATCAACATAATAAACAGATGATTTTGCAGGATGCAGACACAGTGGTATTTATAGGGAAATTCACAACTTTGAACAATGCTATTATCAAAAAAGAGAAAAGCAGCCAACTTTACATGCTAGAAAAAGAACCAAAACAACCCAAAGGAAAATAGTAAGAATAGTGGAATAATAAAGATTAAAGTTGAATAAGAGAACAAAAAAAGGCATTGGAATTGATAAACAAAACTGAGAGCTCGCTCTTTAAAAAGATTAATCAAGTATACAAACTTCTGGCAAATCTAATCAAAGGAAGACCGGACACACAAACAAAATGAGAAAGGGGTGTAACCACTCAGATAAAAGAGATTAACACAGACAAAAAAATGCCGTGCAGCTTCATGGTCATACAATAGAAACATCTTAATGAAAATGGCTCATTTCTGCAATACATAAATTACCACGGGACTCCAAAGACATACCTCGGTCACAGGACACACATCAGCCACAGGAAAGCCCAGGCGGAAAGCTTTCGGGTCAAATTGTTCTGAGAGCCAGCTTTCCTTTTCTCTTGACAAAATAAAAATTAATCAAATAAATAAATAGAAAGGGAAACTTCTGCCAGAAGCTGATTAAGCGCGTCAAGATTAGCCTCAAAATATTATTAGAATGCATCAGAGTTGCTGGGCGAAATGACATCATTTGACACAGGCTGCAATTTTCTTCCAAGCCACAAGCCAGCTCAGCCATTTCTGGGGGGCTGACTCCCCCAGGGCCTCTTAGTTCATGCCTGGCCTCTTTTATGCTTGGGGAGGTATAAGACGTTGGAGTGTGCTCCCAGGCGAGGTTCGTGTGTCCAGGCACACCTAAGATCTGGTGAAGTTCCAGCCTTCAAAAGCAAGCCTTCTCCTCCTGAAAAGACCCTGTGTTGAGGACTGCTGATATAATTGGGCACCTTTGGTGTGAGGGTTTCATGCTTTCATGATCACGAACTCCCCGTACAAGGAGTGCTGTGCTCTGAGAATCCCGACACATTTGTGGATGAGAGCAAAACTGAAGGGTGTGGGTGTTTTCTTGTACATTCTTTGCCCTGACATTCTCTAACTTAATCAGGGTCTACTATAAACATTAACAGATGTTCATAATCGTAACTGCAGAGTAAGTCTTAGGATATGTCTTTTTTTAAACATCTATTTATGGGAAACTATTGTAGACACCAAAACCCAATGATGGTGATCAGATGTTACCTAAGTGTGTTGACTGCTGCCCATCGCACTGTCCTTGCTGGAGAAAAAAAATTTAAGCTGTCATCAACCATTTTATTTAACAAAGACTAATGCCAAAATATAGTACCAGAAAGGAAATCAAAGGGAAAACATGGTTAGAGTCTTCAGATATAAAATCTTCCCCCAGGGGCGCCTGGGTGGCGCAGTCGGTTAAGCGTCCGACTTCAGCCAGGTCACCATCTCGCGGTCCGGGAGTTCGAGCCCCGCGTCGGGCTCTGGGCTGACCGCTCAGAGCCTGGAGCCTATTTCCGATTCTGTGTCTCCCTCTCTCTCTGCCCCTCCCCCATTCATGCTCTGTCTCTCTCTGTCCCAAAAATAAATAAACGTTGAAAAAAAAAATTAAAAAAAAAAATAAAATCTTCCCCCAAAGTTCATCTCATTCTAGGTGCCCTGAGTTAAGGACCTTGGAACTTACTCTAGCCTTCCATTTCAGCTTCATCAGGAGCACCTGCATGGATCCACAGGGTGTGGGAGCTAATAGAGACTGTGAAGAGGGGGCCCCACTTGCAGAGGAGAAGACAGAGTCTTATGGAGGTACAGAGACCCCCTCAACTCTTTGGTGAATTAACATAAATAACCACCTGGGGAACCCTTCCAACAGGCACTTTGTAAGTCTTAAGGTGTTTTAGTCAGGGTTCTCCGAGGAAACAGAACCAATAAGTGGTGTGTGTGTGTGTGTGTGTGTGTGTGTGATAGATATAGATATAGATGATATAGATATAGACATAGATATATAGATGATATAGATATAGATATAGATATAGATATAGATAGATTTATTTTAAGGAATTGGCTCATGAGGTTATGGAGGCTGGCGTGTCCAAAATCTACAGAGCAGGTCACAGGTTAAAGCCACAAGGAAGAGTTAATACTGAAGCTTGAGTCTGAAGACAGCCTGGAGGCAGAATTCTGTCTTCCTGGAATCTCAGTCTGTTTTTTCTTAAGGCCTTCAACTGATTTATGAGGCCCACCCACATTATGGAGGGTATTTGCTTTACTCAAAGTCTACTAATTTAAATGTTAATAATCTAGAGATGCCCAAGTGGTTCAGTCGGTTAAGTGTCCCAACTCTTGATTTCGGCTCAGGTCATGATCCCACGGTTCATGAGAATCAGGCCCCAAGTCAGGCTCTACACTCACAGAGCAGAGCCTGCTTGGGATTCTCTCTCTCCTCTCTCTGCTTCTGCCCCTCCGCCTGCTTGCACTCTCTCTCTCAAATAAGTAAATAAGCATTTTTAAAATGTAATCTCATCTAAAAATACCATTACATACTCTATATGGAAAACCTAAAGGATTCCACCAAAAAACTGCTAGAACTGATCCATGAATTCAACAAAGTCACAGGATATAAATCAACGCACAGAAATCAGTTGCATTCCTATACACCACAATGAAGCAACAGAAAGAGAAATCCAGGAATCTATCCCATTTACAATTGCACCAAAACATGAAATACCTAGATAAAATCTAACCAAAGAAGTGGAAAATGTATACACTGAAACTATGGAAAGCTTATGAAAGAAACTGAAGACACAAAAAAATTGGAAAAAAATATTCCAACGCTTCTGGTTAGGAAGAACAAATATTGTTAAATGTTAATACTGCCCAAAGCAATCTACATATTTAATGCAATATCTATCAAAGTAACAGGAGCATTCTTCACAGAGCTAGAGCAAACAATCCTAAATTTGTATGGAGCCAGAAAAGAGCCCGAATAGCCAAAGCAATCTTGAAAAAGAAAACCAAACAGGAAGCATCACAATCCTGGACTTCAAGCTGTACTACAAAGCTGTAATCATCAAGACAGTATGGTACTGGCACAGAAACAGACACTCAGATCAATGGAACAGAATAGAGAACCCAGAAATGGACCTACAAATGTATGCCAACTAATCTTCGACAAAGCAGGAAAGAACATCCAATGGAATAAGACAGTCTCTTCAGCAAGTGGTGCTGGAAAACTAGACAGCGATGTGCAGAAGAATGAACCTGGACCACTTCTTACACCATACACAAGAAGAAACTCAAAATGGATGAAAGACCTAAATGTAAGACAGGAAGCCATCAAAATCCTCGAGGAGAAAGCAGGCAAAAACCTCTTGACCTCGGCCGCAGCACCTTCTTACTCAACACGTCTCCAGAGGCAAAGGGAAACAAAAACAAAAATGAACTATTGGGACCTCATCAAATAAAAAAGCTTCTGCACAAGCAAAGGAACAATCAGCAAAACTAAAAGGCAACCAATGGAATGGGAGAAGATATTTGCAAACAACATATCAGATAAAGGGTTAGTATCCAAAATCTATAGAGGACTTATCAAACTCAACACCCCAAAATAAATAATCCAGTGAAGAAATGGGCAAAAGTCATGAATAGACACTTCTCCAAAGAAGACATCCAGATGGCCAACCAACACATGAAAAAAATGCTCAACATCACTCATCATCAGGGAACTACAAATCAAAACCACAATGAGGTACCTGTCAGAATGGCTAACATTAACAACTCAGGCAACAACAGATGTTGGCAAGGATGTGGAGAAAGAGGATCTCTTTGCATTGTTGGTGGGAATGCAAGCTGGTGCAGCCTCTCTGGAAAACAGTATGGAGGTTCCTCAAAAAATTAAAAATAGAACTACCCTATGACCCAGAAATTGCACTACTAGGCATTTATTCAAGGGATAGAGGTGTGCTGTTCCGAAGGGACACATAGACCCCAGTGTTTATAGCAGCACGATCACCAATAGCCAAAGTATGGAAGAGCCCAACTGTCCATCGATGGATGAATGGATAAAGAAGATGCGGTATATACTAATACCATATATATATATATATATATATATAATATACATACACACCACACACACAACACCACACACATATACCATCACATATGATGAAGCATTACTTGGCAATCAAAAAGAATGAAATCTTGCCATTTGCAACTATGTGGAATGGAACTGGAGGGTATTATCCTAAGCGAAATTAGTCAGAGAAAGACAAATTCCTATGACTTCACTCATATGAGGGCTTTAAGACACAGAACAGATGAACACAAAGGGAAAGGAAGCAAAAATTATATAAAAACAGGGAGGGGACAAACAGAAGAGACTCTTAAATATAAAGAACAAACAGAGGGTTACTGGAGGGGGTGTGGGAGGGGCTTAAGGAATGGGTAAGGGACTTAAGGAATCTACTCCTGAAAATCGTTGCGCCATGTGCTAACTTGGATGTAAATTATAAAAAAATAAATAAATTATTGGATTAAAAAATTAATTAAAAAAAAAAAAAAAAGAATGAAGACCTGAAAAGAAATGCCATCACAACAATGTTCAGACTAGTGTTTGACCAACCATCTGGTGCCATGGTCAAGTTGACACGTGAGATTTAACCATCCCACTGGAGAACAGATTCTGAGTGGAAGAGGCTGATGCGAGGGTTTATAGGGGAGTGCTCTTGGAGACAAAGCGTTGGGGAATGAGGAAAATAGCACAAAACAAGAGAGAAAGCTGAGCTGCAATGCAGTTGCAGCAGTGGCCTCAGCCCAAATCCTTGGATGGTCGGAAGCTGAGATGACTCTTGTTCCAATTGAGTCAAGGCAAGGATGCTGGCCTTCATCCCCGTGCAGAGACCCATCACTGGCTATGGGCTGTCCCTAGGGAGGGACATGTTCCCAGAGAGTCTATGTTGAGAACCATCCTCCACCAATTCTCCCTGTGCCCGGGGACAGGAGTGGTCCCCAACCAGAAGGAGGAGGTTGATGGTGCAGCACAGTCCACTCTGTGGACAGTATCTCATTTTAATCCCTCACAGAACCTTGTAAAGTGGGATCCATTATCCCCATTTTACCGATGAAGAAACTAAGGGCCCAGACCAGTGGGATAACTTGTTAAAGCTCACAGGGCTGGCAGGTAGATTCAAATCCAAGCCTGACAGGCTCTCAATGAGCCCAAGGTCTCCAGCACTCAGCCCCACGAGTTTCCCTATAACAGAGATTGTCATGTGTGGGGTTTATACACTCTCACTTGCAGGGTGAAGGGCTAAGGGACATATACAGCTTCTAAGAAAGAGGAAGCCAATAGGGGATTGGAAATGAGGGGACAGACCCTATAGCCTCATGTCAATACTTTTTGCCTTTCCTCTGTCTGTCCCTGGTGGGGAAAGTCTGATCTCCCTCCGCAGAGTACCTGGCTGGGGTCCACAGTACGGCAGTGGCTTTGTCCCATTGGGTCCACATGTAAGATCTCTGCAGTGAGTCCTCCCTCCGGGCAGTTGGTATCCTACAGGAATTCCCCTGCAGGCCCAAGATGGCTCCAAAGGAGCACCTTCTAGAGTTTTTCAAATAACTTGCTTTTAAGAGCTGCACAACTATTAGGATGGGGCATAGGCGGGTGAAGAGAATTGCTGGAGGCCGCCGCACACACCTACTGCGTGCCCAGCACTGCCCCGGTGGTTTTCACAGCTTTGGGCTGGGGACCCCATCCCGCCCACCCTGGCGCCATGATCTTAGGCGGTTGTTAACCTCCAGAGCCTCAGATTGCTCATCTCCTCAAGTGGAGGGAATATACCATTCAAGAGACCCCTGTGAGCATTAGAGAGCAGGTACATAAGATGCTTAGGATGTGCCCCCCGCACGTGGTAAGTTCCTAACAAGGGCCAGCTTTCTTCCAGTCCCTGCCCTTTGGGAGCTTAAGTCACATGCTGATTAATTTGACTAAAGTGGCACAGGAGGGATAAGAACACCCCTCAGAGATGAGCTGGTAAGCGGGTCCCGAGTTTCCCTGGCTTGGGTATAATGGGGCACATGGTAAGGGGCCGAGCGGTCTGCAAGCCCAGCTCTCTCTCAGGCCAGGTGGGGAATGAGCCCCTCTGGGGCGTCTTGTCTGGTTGTTGGCATTTGACCTTCATAAAAGGCAACACAAGGATTATTTTTATTTGGTAAGCTGCAGGGGAAGAATTTACGTCTCCTCAAGGAACCTGCTCTTCTTGGAAACAGAAGTTTTGCGCGCGCGCGCACGCCCACACAACGCCGCACGCCCGCACAGCGCACGCCCGCACGCGCACAGCGCGCACAGCGCGCACAGCTCACACACGCACGCTCACACACGCACGCGCGGACACATGCGCCCGCGCGTGCGCACAAGGACGCACACGCTTCAGCGAAAAGTCCAGGAAATGTGGACTAAGCCTTCCGTTTGCCAGGTGCTGTGCTAACACCTCACAGGCATTGGCTGCTTACTCCCCCAGCAGCTCCGTGGGGCAGAAACTGCTGTGAACCCCGGTTAATAGACGGGAAAGCCGAGCACAGAGAGGGTAAGTAATTGCTCTGCCTCTCGCTGCTTTTAAGTGGTGGAACCAAAGGTGTAAACCCAGAATCTGGCTTTTCAGTCTCTAACACTGTTGGCTGCCTCAGATCAAGGATTACAGGTGCCCACAGGAGGGGAGGTGGGGAGAGGCAGGAAGAGGCAGGGAGGGCTTCCCGGAGGAAGTGGCCCTGAAACAAAGCAAGCGACAGCTAAGGATGAGCATCTGCTCGACTTAGGCTGTGTGTGTGGAGACGGTTGTGGGTGGGCAGAGAGAACCCACAGGGGAAGCATCTCGGTGCTAGTTCTGCAGGAGCAAAGCCCGGGTTGTGGGACTTAAGTCCAAAGTGCAGCGGGCGCCATGGGGAAAGTGAGCCAACCCGCCCAGAAGGCCTGAGAAGCTAGCGGGGCATCCGAGCTGCCATTCCTCCCCACCCCCCCACCTCTTCCCCCATCATGACTTGCTCCTGAGCCCTGAGAGCGGGGATGCCTTGTTCTTCCTTCTTGGCTCCCTCCCTGCTTCTGCGACTGACACGCTGACCCACATCACAAGCAATTGCATGGTCTGTTCCAGCCGCCTTGGCAGGGCCTGTTGGCTTTGTGACCGCCATCACTGAGTCTTACGCTTGGGCGGGCAGACAGGAAAGTCTCCCGGCCAGAGGGCTCTGTGCTCCCCGATCAAGTGAGCGTGTCTGGCCTTTTCCACAGAGGTTTCCTTGCAGCGTGGGCCTGGCTCTGGAGGCCTTCCATCATTGTTGCGGCTAGGCCAAGGGAGTGAATAAATCAGTTCTGGATCCTGACGATTGTCTCCTGATGAAGCAGCCGCATGGGCGTCACACGCACCCACCCCCAGGGCTCTTCGTGGTTCCTGCCCCACGGTCTGCAGACTGGCCACGAAGGTGGTGGCTTTTGAAGGAATGGGCAAGGTAACAGGTAAATGAAGAAAGAAAGAAAGGAAGAAAGAAAAAAGGGCACAAGCAAAGCAACAAGGCCATCTGTCGGTAGCTCGTTTATTCAATCCACAAATATTCTTGCATCCTTGCTGAGGTCAAGCCATTTACAAGGAGGAAAGCCCACCGGCTTGGCTCTAAGGGGTGGCAAAATAAGGCCGGAGCTGTCCTGTGGGGACCTCCCTCCTCTTGGATGCTCCCCGGCTTCCTCCACTTCAGCTTGTCCAGAACTGACCTCGTCATGTTTTTCTTCTCTGGATTCCCTGTCCTCAACTGATGACGCCCCTGGAAACCCTACTGCCAAAGCCAAAAACACTGGGTGATATGCGTGACTTCCTGTCCCCTCGCTCCCTACGTGGAGTCCATCAGCCCCTCCTGTGGAGCCGCCCGTTCTGAACAGCGATAAAATCTGGCTTGATTTCTCTGCCTCTGTCATCGTGAGGACCCGTTAGCTCTGGCTTGGACCTCTACAGCAGCCTCTGAACTGCAACCTCTGCTTCACTTTTGCCTCCCTGCTGTCCTTTCTCTGTGCCTCGACCAGAGACATCTGTCTAAAGCTTCAAGCCGATCACTTCCAGGATAAAAATCCCTCATCGGTGGCTCCCCCACTGCTCTCAGAACAAAATGTCCGGAGCCCTGCGTGATCTCCCCTGCCTGCTCCATCCCCCTAATTTCTGTCCGTTTTCTGGATGCCATCATAGCTTTCCTTCTGGAAACAGAAGCTTTCCTGACTCCCTACAGGAGAAGCCATTAGTCTTCCTGCCACCTCGCCCCCACCCTCTCCCCCACCATCGCCTCCTGCAGCTGTGACCCGGGTGGGTATTCCCCAAGGACATTACGCCACGGCCAGGCTTCCACTTCGAGGGCCTGCTGGGCCCTCTGACTTTTTGGCCTCAACTCTCCCATCCTTTGGAAGGACAATTCTGAGCCATTTTCTGAAGTTTCTCGGAGAGTCCCTTGAATTGAGCCCTGGTACCCCCACATGTACCCACACCAATTCCACACCCTCAATGGCTTTCCCTCATTCCTTGTCTGATGCCTTCTCTCCTGTGTCCTGGGATCATCACCCAAATAAGCTCCCTGCTCCCAAGTCCTCGCTTTAGGCTCTGCCTTCAAGGGACCCAAACCAAGACACCCCTGCTCTCACTCAGACAGGGGTAGATGCCTTTCCATTCTTCTGTTGTTCAGGTACCTTCCATTTTATATTATAATTGTGTCTACAAGCCCATCTCCCTCACGTCAGTGTGAGCTGGGAAAGAGAGGTGCCAGGCTGTCACTTCCCAGCACAAAACACAGGCTATCTCAGCAGGTAAGAGGTGTTGTGGAACGAATGAACGAGAACCAGGGTGGTACATGATAAAAACACACAACAGCCTGGGAAAGAAGGGAACTTCCTCACATGACAAAGGGCAGTTGTGAAGAACCCACAACTGACCTCACACATAATGGGGAAGGACAGAAAGCTTTTCCCCTCCATCAGGAGCAGGATGAGAATACCCACGCTTGCTACTTAACATTCAACAGGTCTGGCTGGGGCCATCGGGGCAATTTCTTAAATGATTAAGAGGCATCCAGATAGGAAAGGAAGAAGGACAAGTATTTCTGTTCACAGATGACATGATCTTAGAAATTTTTAAAAATCAACAAAAATTACTAGTGCGAAGAAATGCATTCGGCAGCATTACTGGATAGAAGATTAACATGCCAAAATCAGTTGTATTCTTTTTTTTCAACGTTTTGTTTTTTTTTTTTTTTTTTTTTTTTATTTTTGGGACAGAGAGAGACAGAGCATGAACGGGGGAGGGGCAGAGAGAGAGGGAGACACAGAATCGGAAACAGGCTCCAGGCTCTGAGCTGTCAGCACAGAGCCCGACGCGGGGCTCGAACTCACGGACCGCGAGATCGTGACCTGGCTGAAGTCGGACGCTTAACCGACTGCGCCACCCAGGCGCCCCCAAAATCAGTTGTATTTCTATATGCTGGCAGTGAATAACCCAAAAAGAAAATTAAGAAAAAAATTCCACTTAAAATATCATCAAAAGGAATAAAATATTTAGAAGTGAATTTAACCAAAGGGTGCAAAACTTGACATTGGAAACTATAAAACAGTGCTGAAAGAAAATTTAAAAGATAGGAATAATGGAAAGACACCCCTGGGAATGCAAGCTGGTGCAGCCACTCTGGAAAACAGTATGGAGGTTCCTCAAAAAACTAAAAATAAAACTTGCCCTACGACCCAGCAATTGCACTACTAGGTATTATCCAAGGGATACAGGTGTGCTGTTTTGGAAGGGACAGCTGCACCCCCATGTTTATAGAAGCACTATCAACTATAGCCAAGTATGGAAAGAGCCCAAACGTCCACTGATGGTTGGATGGACAAAGAAGATGTGGTATATCTAATACAATGGAGTATTACTTGGCAATCAGAAAGAATGAAATCTTGCCATTTGCAACTATGTGGAGGAACTGGAGGGTATTATGCTAAGTGAAATTAGTCAGTCAGTGAAGGACAAAAAATCATATGACCTTACTCATATGAGGACTTTAAGAGACAAAAACAGATGAACATAAGGGAAGGGAAACAAAAATAATATAAAAACAGGGAGGGGGACAAAACAGAAGAGACTCATAAATATGGAGAACAAACTGAGGGTTACAGGAGGGGTTGTGGGGGGGGGGATGGGCTAAATGGGTAAGGGGCAACTAAGGAATCTACTCCTGAAACCATTGTTGCACTATATGCTAACTAATTGGGATGTAAATTTTAAAAAATAAAAAATAAAATTAAAAAAAAAGAAGCTATTACATTGGGGAAAAATAAAATGAAAAAAAACGGAAAGACACCCGTTGTTCATGGATTGGAAGATTTAATAGTGTTGAGGTGTCAATATTTCTTTTTTTGAGTATTTTTTTAGTTTATTTTGTGAGAGAGAGAGAGAGCGCTCTTGCATGCGCAAGTCAGGGAGGAGGAGAGAGAGGGAGAGAGAGGTGTCCGAGCAGGCTCCACGCTGGTAGTACAGAGCCCTACATGGGACTCAAACCCATGAACTGTGAGATCATTACCTGAGCTGAAATCAAGAGTCGGACGATTAACCGTCTGAGCCACTCAGGCGCCCCTGTGTCAGTATTTCTTAAAATGATTTATTGATTCAGTGCAATCCCTATCAAATTCCCAATGACCCTTTTTGCAAAATGGAAAAGCTGATCCTCAAATCATACAAATTCCAAAAAATCCTGAATAGCCGAAACAATTTTGCCAAAGAACAAAATCATAAAACTCTCATTCCCAGTTTCAAAACTTATTCAAAGCTTCATAAATCTAACAGTGTGTTTGCCAGCAAAAGGAGCATATATAAACCAATGGGAATAGAAGTGAGAGTCCAGAAATAAATGAATACATCTGTGGTCAGTTGATTTTGACAAGGATGCCAAGACCATGCAAAGAGGGAAAGAGGAGTCTTTTCAAAAAAAAGATGCTGGGACAATTATTTGCAAAATGTACAAGAATCAAGTTAGATCCATTTTCATACCATATACAAAAATTAACTTAAAATGGGCCAAAGACCTAAATGTAAAAGCTACAATTATAAACTCATACAAGAAAAACATAGATGTAAATCTCCATGACCTTGGATTTGTAATGATCTTAACTATGACGTCAAAAGCAGAAACAACAAAAGGAGAAAATAGGTAAGTTGGACCTTCGTCAAAATTAAAGCTTTGTGCATCAGAGGACACTATCAAGAAGGTGAAAAAACAAGTGGATTGGGAGAAAATATTTACAAATCATATATCTGATGAGGACATTTATCTAGAATATATCAGGAACTCTAAAAAGTCTAACCACAAAGAGACCCAATTAAAAATGGGCAAAGGACATGAAGAGACATTTCTCCGTAGAAGATCTACAGACGGCCAACAAGTACGTGAAAAATGCTCAACATCATTAGTTATTAAGGAATGCAAAACACAAGGACAGACGACTTTACACTTGACCGAACGAGAATAATAATGATGATGGAACACGACAAGTGTTGGCGGTCATATAGAGAAATCAGAGCCCTTGCACAGAATCAGTGGAAATGTAAGATGGTGCAGCCTCTGTGAAAAATAGTTAGCAGTTCCTCAACACGTTGACACAGAACTCCATATGACTCAGCAAGTCCCCTCCAAGGAATCTATCCAACAGAGTTGGAAAATGATAGTAAAACAAAATGCGTACATGTGTTTGCTGCCAGCGGCACTGTGCACAATAGACACAAGGTGGAACAGCCCGGATGTCTATCAACTGGTGATGGATAAATAAAATGTGGTAGAGCCACACGATGGACTATTACTCAGCCACGGAGGGAGTGATGTACTGGCACCTGCTATGACGTGGATGAACCTTGAAGACATGATGCTAAGTGAATGAAGCCAGACACAAAAGGTCACATATTGTATGATTTCATGAGGTATGAAATGTTGAGCACAGGCACGTCTGTAGAGACAGGAAGCAGACTAGTGGATGCCAGGGGCGAGGAAAGGGGAGTTGAGGCGATTGGGGATGAGTGTTTCATGGCTACACGGTTTCCCTCTGAGTGATGAAAATATTTTGGAAGTACACAGTGGTAATGGTTGCACACCATGATGAATGTACTAAATGTTATTGAACGATACACTTTAAAATGGCGAATTTTATCTCAACCAAAACAAAACAGAAGTGGGGTGGATCCAGCTGTGGTGTCGGGGCCGCGTGTCTTCTCAATCCTGCCCCGCTCCTGTGCAACCCCTCTGTCCGGGCCTTTCATGTTTCCCACGAGCAGGTCACCCAGTCAGTGGGGGGTGGATGGGGAGCCACCCGCGATCTTCTGTCCACCTGCGTCCTTTCCCGTGGGGGAACGGGCACTGCCTCTCCCTCTCCCTGAGAGTGCCCATCGGAATTTGGCCAGAACTGTTGCTTCAGGTAACAATCGCTTCTGCCAAAGGTGTGTGAATATTTATGACTGCTCAGATGCTTTATGTTTACCATGTCAGCAGCACTGTTTGCATTCGTGCTGATAATAAAAACTCATTTATATAAAAACAAGCATTTTGTTGCAGAATCGGGTTTTAAGGCTCCTATAAAGGCTTGCAGAGATTTATTTTAGTCTAGTAATGTCTTGCCCCAGGGGGAGACTTCAGAGCCTTCAAACAGTTCATTTGAAGGATTGTGGTTATTAGAAAACTTTTATAGTCTCTTTAATTTAATGGGAGAAGAATAACAAACAGAATGGCCTCCAACAACAGCGGAGGCTCCGTATCTGGAATGTCTTGCCATCCTAACTGGCAGAGTGGGACAAAACCATGGGAGTTGGAAGACTTGGATCCTGGCTACTCAAAGGTTAAAAAAATTTTAAGTTTTTATTTATTTCTTTTTCTTTTTTTTAAACATTTTTTTTACGTTTATTTTTTTATTTTTGAGAGAGAGAGAGAGACAGAGAAAGTGCAAGCAGGGGAGGAACAGAGAGAGGGAGACACAGAATCTGAAGCAGGCTCCAGACTCTGAGCTGTCAGCACAGAGCCCGATGTGGGGCTCGATCATGATCTGAGCCATAGTTGGACGCTCGACTGACCGAGCCCCCAAGGCGCCCCGATTTCTTCTTTAAAAAAAATTTTTTTTAATGTTTGTTTATTTTTGAGAGAGAGAGTCAGAGTATTAGTAGGGGAGGACAGAGAGAGAGGGAGACATAGAATCTGAAGCAGGCCCCAGGCTCCATTCTGTCAGCACAGAGCCTGATGCAGGGAACCCGTGAACCCCAAGATCATGACCTGAGCCAAAGTTGGACGCTCAGCCGACTGAGCCACCCAGGTGCCCCTATTATTTATTTGAGAGAAAGAAAGCATGAACAGGGGAGAGGCAGAGAGAGGAGAGAACAAGAATCCTAAGCAAGACTCCTCACTGTCAGCACAGAGGCCTGATGCGGGGCTTGAATTCACAAGCTGCGAGATCATGACCTGAGCTGAAGTGGGACACTTAACGATGAGCCACCCGAGGCAAGGTAAATAACTTTAGACCAGTCCTTTCTCCTCGTTGGGCCTCAGTCTTCTCTTTTGAGCAATCTGGGGGTTGAAAATTTTACGTAATAAGAAACTTTGATCCCATAATCCCTCACTTAGGAATTTTTCTCGAAGGGAAAAAAAAATTCAACAAAAGCAAGGGCGCCTGGGTGGCTCAGTCCGTTGATCGTCTGACTTTTCTGCTCAGGTCATGATCTCACGATTCGTGAGTTCCAAGCCCCTCGTAGGGCTGTGTGCTGACAGCTTAGAGCCTGGAGCCTCTTCAGATTCTGTGTCTCCCTCTCTCTCTGCCCCTCCCCCGCTCATGCTCTATCTGTCCCTTTCTCTCAAAAATAAACATTAAAAAAATTAAAAAATAATTCAACCAAAGCGGGAAGTTATATGTCTAAAACTGTTCAACGTGGTGTTATCTATAGAAACAAAAGGCAGGAGTGAAAAAAACAAAACCCCACAAATTGGAAGTAGCTGGAAAAATTACAGAACAGTTTATGACAGAAAACTGACATTGAAAATGGCGATCGCATGCACGTAGCCCCTCCCAACACCACGACGACCAGGATGCTGCTCATTAAAACGAGACAGTGGTTGTTTCCTGATGATGGGATCACAGTTGATTTCCGTTTTCTCCTTTATGCTCTTGTGTATTTTTCGACTTGTATAATGAACACGTATTACCTTTTATACTCAGAAAAAACCAAATGTCGTTGAAATAGCAATTAATTTTATAAAGAACGGCAACAAAGGAGAAAATGCTTTAGTTGCGATATGAAATGAGAAGGATATCGAACGTGAAATGAATATTCAGGTTGCAAGTAGGTTGAAAACAGGAGCAGACCAAATCCCTGAAAACCACTTTGCCTCATTATCAGTATTTCTAATAGTCAGTTCCCTGAAAATTCACCCCTCTGCCTTTAGTGTTTTGTCTCTATTCAATTATCATTGTCTTCTTCATTTTTTCACTTTTTGACATGGTACGTATTTGTATCCAGTTGTCTGAGGGTCCTTCTGATAATTTCATACTTTAAAGAAGTATTTTAAACATTCGTACCCTCCCTTGGTTATGGGATTATTTCTATTCTTGTATGTATAATTCGTTCCTCTTTAATCTACTTTTGAATCATTTAGAGACTTGTTAGGCTGTTTGTTAAAAGTCCTTTCTTTAAATTTAATGTTTCTAACCCGCTTTTCAGTGGTACCCAAGGGGGCACCTGGGTGCTCAGTCGATTAAGCGTCCGACTTCAGCTCAGGTCATGATCTCAACGGTTTGTGAGTTTGAGCCCCGCATCAGACTCTGTGCTGACAGCTCAGAGCCTGGAGCCTGCTTCGGATTCTGTGTCTCCTTCTCTCTCTGCCCCTCCCCCACTTGTGCTCTGTCTCTGTCTCTCAAAAATAAATAAATGTAAAAGAAAAAAATAAAAAATAAATCAATGGTACCCAAGACAGTAAGTACGATCAGTTGTCAAATCTCCTCTGTCTTGATCCTTCACTAGAATTCCGTCACCAAAGTTATGGGGTCATGCACGACATGGATAAATGTCCTGAAAGGTAAAAATATCATTTATGAAATGCTGATTATTTATTTAATCAGTATAAAATGCTACAAAGATAGTAAGAAAGAATAAGATACTCAATGGATTTAACCCAGGGTCACATTGTAGATGAATTCATCTTAGGGAACTGACTGTAGGTGAATTGATTTAAAACCTGTGGAAATGTAAGGGAAATTGCAAAATAATAATATAACTAATAATAATAACAATGGTAACAATAATGCTGTACTAGGGTGGGGTTTTTGGGGGGTGTTTTTATTCAAAATTCTCTCTTTTTTAAAAGATTTTATTTTTAAGTAATCTCTACCACCCAGTGTGGGGGCTCAAACTCACAACCCAAGATCATGAGTCACATGCTCTTTGTACTGAGCCAGCCAGGTGCCCCCCAAATTCCCTTTAACGTTACTGTTTTCCCTCTCTGTTTGTCTGAAAGAAAACATGTAAGCATCTTGTTTGAATTTTTCTTTCAGCGATATGTTTCCATTGAAAACGCCAAACACGAACTTTTAAGTTTTATGTTCACTTAAGCCATTCTTATGTAGAAGGAGAGAGGGTCAATTGTTGCTCATCGTCCTTGCTACTTTCTTATTTATTATTTATTGAAGTAGGCTCCACGCCCAGCATGGAGCCCAACGTGGGACTTGAACTCACGACCCTGAGATCAAGCGTCCCATGCTCCTTTTGATTTGGCTCAGGCCATGATCTCCGGTCATGAGATTGAGCCCCTCATTGGGCTCAGCACAGAGCCTGCTTGGGATTCTCTCTCTCCCTATCTCTCTTCCCTTGTCTGCTCATGTCTCTCCTCCCCACCCCACCTCAAAATAAATAAATAACCTTAAAAAAAAAGTTAGATGCTCAACTGACTGAGCCACCTATGTGCCCCAGTCTTTGCTACTTTCTAGTGAGAAGGCATCCTGGTCCCTGGAGAGTCGTTGGTAACTTGGCTGAGTGGGGTGACAGGTACGGGTAATAGGAGGGGCTGCAACAAAGCCCGACTGCCCTGCATGAGAAAGGAAAAGAGGCTTAAGAATACAGGAGTTGGGGGGCGCCTGGGTGGCTCAGTCGGTTGAGCGCCAGACTACTGCTCGGGTCATGATCTCACGATCTCCGAGTTCCTGAGTTTGAGAGCCACATTGGGTTGTCTGCTGTCAGCCTGTCAGCACAGAGCCCACTTCAGATCCTCTGTACCCCTCTCTCTGCCCCATCCCTGCTTGCATTCTCTCTCTCAAAAACTAAAAACATTTAAAAAAAAAAAAAAAAGAAAGAGAGGGGTGCCTGGGTGGCTCAGTCAGTTGAGTGTCCGACTTCGGCTCAGGTCATGATCTCACAGTTTGTGAGTTTGAGCCCCGCGTTGGACTCTGTGCTGACAGGTCAGAGCCTGGAGCCTGGTTCGGATTCTGTCTCCTGCTCTCTCTGCCCCTCCCCACTTGTGCTCTGTCTCTCTCTGTCTCTCAAAAATAAATAAATGTAAAAAAAATTTTTTTTTAAATAAAAAAAAAAGGAGTGAAGGAGTCAGGGAACTAGTGTCAGATGCTGAGAAAATTTAGTGGGAGGGAAAGCATCCAGGGAAGTAACGCTCCTTCCTGGTTTACCATGGTGCCAAAGAGGAAACTGGCTGGGGGTGTCTAATGGGGATTTGTTAAATTGTCTGTGCTATGTGTGCAGTGAGTGCTGTCTCTGTTTCTCCTACTGAATCACCAGCAGCGTCTACTTGGCTCGCAAATCCTTTGGAATGAGTGGAATTTTTTTTTTTTTTTTTTTTTTTTTAATTTTTTTTTTTCAACGTTTATTTATTTTTGGGACAGAGAGAGACAGAGCATGAATGGGGGAGGGGCAGAGAGAGAGGGAGATACAGAATCGGAAACAGGCTCCAGGCTCTGAGCCATCAGCCCAGAGCCCGACGCGGGGCTCGAACTCACGGACCGCGAGATCGTGACCTGGCTGAAGTCGGACGCTTAACCGACTGCGCCACCCAGGCGCCCCTGAGTGGAATTCTTAATGATAGACCCGGGTCTTACTTGAGATTGGCTCTGTGCAAACATCATAGCTTCCCATAAGAGCAGGCAACATATGGTTACATCTGACCATTTCAGCCTCTGCCTGTGAATATGCCCAGAAAGAAAGACAGAGGGAAGACAGGGGGGAGAAAGAGAGAAAAGGAAGAAAGAAAGAATTGTGTGAGAACTTAATAGTGTTCATGCTAGTTTAAAACTGAAACCATTACATTTAATTATGCTAACATTTAACAACGGAGAAAGAAACAGAATTGGACTTCAAGTAAACATTTCTGCAAAAAAGCAATATTGGTTGCGGAAGATTTGTCTCAAGTTAAGGGATGAAAGGTAGGAAAAACTTTAATCGGTCAGGATCATCGTTAGTTTCTTTTAATGAAATCTGATAGTCTCTGATGTAATGTCAATTAACTCTGCTTATATTTATCTGATCCCCAGTTTTTGGATTTATTTACATCTTTAAAATTTTTTATTATTTTTCTTGGTTTCTTTCTTTTTTGTCCTGCCTTCTGTGCATCTGGTAAAGTTTTCTGTATAGCTTCCTCCTTTTTATCCCGGTTAATGAGGAAGCTTAGATTCTATTTATATTCCTGTAGCGGCTATCTTTAAATTAATGTGTAAATTTAATGAACTAATTACTCTAATACGATCTAAAGTTGCCCAGTGTGTCTGCTCATCTGTGGAACAAGTTGAGGATGTTGGCACACTTTGTCCACATTCATTAACCAATCTTCCTTGTTGCCATAAGGAACAAGGATGCCAACATCTTGCAATTGGTTAATGAAGTCTGGGGTGTTAGTTTCACTTCTGTCGAAATACAGGAAATGGCATGATGATTATTATGCAGTCAATAATTAAATTTTCTAGCATACTTTATCATTTCCTATGTTCATCATTTTCTTTGCATTCTCCTCTTCAATTTCACTTCTTGATGCACAGGTCCGTGGGTAGCAAGTGGTACATCTGGGAAAAGCATCTGTGTTTTGCCCTCCCTCTGGGATGATGGCTCAGCCCAGGAGAGAAATCTAGGTTGGTGGCTATCATCAGTGCTGTGTGAGCGATGAGTCAGGGCAAATAAAGACAGCCTTTTAAGTGGGGCTTTCCAGGCCACCATCAAACAAGTGAAATAATGACACATTTCTGGAATTTGAAGGAGCTTCCACTCTGTTAGGCTCCTCTGATAGCCATCAGGGTGTTGGTTTTCCTGCAATCATAGGCTGTTGACTTTCAGGTTTACTTACCATGGAGCTGGGTAGCATGAGACAGGAATAGGGCAAATTAAAATGCCACAAATTACTTTCCTTACCAAAATTTAGCTGCCTTTCTTTCTTTTCTTTCTTTCTTTCTTTCTTTCTTTCTTTCTTTCTTTCTTTCTTTCTTTCGAGAGTTGGGGAGGGACAGAGAGAGAGAGGGAGAGAGAGAATCCCAAGCAGGCTCTGTGCTGTCAGAGCAGAGCTCAACCTGGGGCTCAGTCCCATGAACCACGAGATCATGTCCTGAGCTGAAATCGAGTTGGACACTTAACTGACTGAGCCACCGAGGTGCCCCTAGCCTTTTTTCTTAAAGAGATGTTCCTGAGATTGCTACAGACCTTTGATTAACTTCCAGAATTCTGAAAATTTGATTCTGACATTTCTTTCAGTTTTCTTGTTTTTATGAAGCGCAAGAGAGTTTTTGGAAGTCCTTCCTTTGCCATTTTCACTGATACCACTTGTTCATCTGTTTTTTGAATTTTGGTTTACAGGCTCATCTTAAGCAGGCGATCTCTTTTCTTTCCCTGCATTCTTCCCCATCTGGCAGTTATGTGACTATCTCTACCCAACCCCTGGGGGCCTTTAGTGCAGAGTGAACTCTTACATTAGCAGCCTGGGGCTCTAGCCCAGACATGACATTGGGCATATTGCAGATTTCACTTGAGTCAGCAGCTTGACTGAGGTCCTGTTGGAAGGCCCTGGTCTTCCTCTGTCTCCCTAAGCTTACAGTTTCATGCAACGTGTAACCCCTGAGAGCTGTCAACAGACTTTGTCAGCTTCCTGTTAAGAGGGGTGGGTACCCCTTCAGACCCCTCATGCGGAGCTGTGAGCCTGGATCTCTGCCCTACCTCCTGCTGGAGGCCGTGACTCCTGCCGTATCCTGGGATCCACATTCCCACCTGCTGTGCCTGCTTCCCAGCCTGGAGCCCTGGAGGTTCACCAATACTGCCCCCTCTCCCACTTCTCATTTCTTGTCTTCCTGTTTTTGAGCTGGACTTTGTCTTTTTAACTTTCTCTCTTCATATTTATTATTGCTGTGTGTTTGGAGCAAGAGGGCTGGGGATGCAGGGGGGAGACGAGGCATAATGAACAATGTCATCTCAACTCTACATTGTGCAAGGTCTGCCATCATTTAAAATTTTAAACAATTTTTCAACCTGAGACAGTATCTATTGACTCTCCACCCTGACAGATGAGGAAATTAGCCTAAAAGGATTAAAAATGACAATACATATCTCTGGCATGCCAGCGCACTGGGGGCAGTACTCCTGAGTCTGTTTCTCTGACAAAACAAGGTTGCTGTTTCAAAATTGTATAAATACATCAAGCATCTATCTTGATTTCGCTTTCTAGGAAAACACAGAAATAAGGCACCAATCACCATAACAAGGAATTTTTTCCTTTCCTTTTGTCAAGCGTGTTTTATGAGAGTGAAGAAGTGGCTCTGTGGAGGATAGAAATAATTCCCAGAAAAACCATGATTCCATCCAATTATGATATTTGTAGGCAAATATATGAACCCAGATGAAAAATTGTAATGCCCAGTTGGATAAAACTTCGCTAACTAGGGGTGCCTAGGTGGCTCTGTCGGTTAAGCGTCTGACTTCAGCTCAGGTCATGATCTCGCAGTTCGTGGGTTTGAGCCCTGCTTCTGGCTCTGTGCTGACAGCTCAGCGCCTGGAGCCTGCTTCGGATTCTGTGTCTCCCTCTCTCTCTGCCCCTCCCCCGCTTGTGCGCGCGCGCTCTCTCTCTCTCTCTCAAAAATAATAAAAACATTAAAAAAAACCCACTTCACTAACTAGGAGTTTAAGGTTTAGGTCAGCTTGATCCAATTTGACCAAGTTGTATTCAATTTCTGTGGGCTTTGAGGGGATTCTGGAAGTGAAGGAATTACCATTCCAGCTCTTGGAGAGGGGGAGAGGAATTAAATACACTGTGGTCCACGCTGGCTTGACGAGCTTTAGAAAAGTTGTTTCTGGGTGATGCCTCCAATGACAGCTGAAGGTTTAAGAACAAACTTCTCCATCTTGTTGAAGGCCCAACAATGAGGAAACAATGAATGGCTTTATATGAAAATTTCCCATTGGCTTTTTATGGATCAACCCAGTGTTCTAGAAATGGAAATAATAATCATCAGTTGGCTAGGGATATATCTCCGAAGGGTATAGAAATTCAGTTATTTCAATGTTGAGGTCTAGAAGGGTGACAGACATAGTTCTAGAGAAACCTCTTTATAACCAGCAGATGAAATCAGATTTCCTCTTTGGTCTGTAGGTTCTCTCTCGTTAAGGAGTGGATCTTGGAGAAGACTGTGGGATGTGTCTCCAGCAGTAGGTGGGCAATTCTGTCCTGGGGGTAAGGATAGCCCTAACGGAGGCTCTCTCATCTAACTCCCTGCATATTGGGACAAGCATTGTCTTTATACTTTGCTTACAGAAGTGCCTGGGTGGCCCAATTGGTTAAGCATCCGACTGTTGATTTCAGCTCAGGTCATGATCTCACAGTTCATGAGATCAAGCCCCACATTGGGCTCTGTTTTGACATTGTGGAGCCTGCTTGGGATTCCCTCTCTCCCTCTCTGCTCCCTCACCCCCCCATCTGTCTGTCTGTCCCTCTCTCCCTCTCTCTCTCTCTCAAATAAATAAATAAACTTTTAAAACAAGAACTATTATAATTCACTTATAAGGTGAACTCACTTATCCAAACCCTTCCATGACTTCAGCACAAAGTCCAAATCTCTCCGTAAAAGACTGCTTGCTCTGGACCCTGGCAGCCTCTTTTGCCTTACCCCTGTCCACTCTTCTTCTACCCTGAACTTGGCCCCAGACATACCCAGTTTATTTGCAGGTCTGTGAATTCATTCAGCTTTCATGCCTGTGTCTATGCTGTGCCCTCTACCTGGAGATGCATCCCTGCCCTTCCCCCCTCCAGGAGCCCTTCCCTCATCTACCAGTGGTAGGCAGCTAGTAATAGAGAGGATAATTTTGGCAGTGTATGGCCAGACCAAATAATGGTGGCTCACATAAGATGATACTTAATGGCTTTTTCACCTGAAAGTCCTGGTTGGTATGGAGCCTCTGCTTTACAAAGTTGTCTGTGGTGCAGATTCCTTCTAGATTTTTCTGCATCTGGAAGACACGTCCTTTGTCTTCAAGCTGGCTTGCTGTGAGGGGAGCAGGAGGAGGAGCAGGAGGAAGAGCAGGGACAAACCCTCCAACGTGGAGAGGAGCAGAAAGGGCAGGTCTCCTCGCTTCAAGGGCGTGACCAAGAAGTCAGACACATCACTTTCACTCATATCCCATTACCAGGACCGACTCGCATGGTCACACCCAGCTGCAAGGGAGGCAGGGACATGTAGCTTCTGGGAAACTTCTATCGTTATGGGGGGAATGGGGAGGACGGAGATTGGGGCAATGGCTGGCTGTGGATGATGGCTATGAGAACAGAAAGACCAGCCAGAGTGGATGAAGGTGAATTTGACCATAAGGAAGTCCAATAGGAAATAAGGTGACATCAAAGATGGACACGTGGGGGGGGGGGGCGCCCGGGTGGGTCAGTCAGTTAAGCGTCTGACTTTGGCTTAGGTCATGATCTCACGGCTTGTGAGTTTGAGCCCCGCATGAGGCTCTGTGCTGACAGCTCGGATTCTGTGGCACCTGTCTCTCTGCCCCCTCCCCTGCTGTCACTCTGTCTCTCTCCCTCCCAAAAATAAACATGAACATTTTTATTTTTTTAATTTTTTTTAAACGTTTATTTATTTTTGAGACAGAGAGAGACAGGGCATGAACGGGGGAGGGGCAGAGAGAGAGGGAGACACAGAATCAGAAGCAGGCTCCAGGCTCTGAGCCGTCAGCCCAGAGCCCAACATGGGGCTCGAACTCATGGACCGTGAGATCGTGACCTGAGCCGAAGTCAGATGCTCAACCGACTGAGCCACCCAGGCACCCCGAAAATTTAAAAAAAAATGGACACATGGGGGTGCCTGAGTGGCTCAGGTGGTTGGGCATTCGCCTTTGGCTCAGGTCGTGATCTTGCGATTTGTGAGTTCGAGCCCCACATTGGGCTTTCGGCTGGCAGCACAGAGCCTGCTTCAGATCTTCTGTCCCCCCTCTCTCTGTCCCTCCTTCATTCATTCTCTCTCTCTCTTTCTCTCTCTCAAAAAAAAAAAAAAAAAGATGGACACATGGCAAGGCATGAGGAAACAAGATAGGAGCCAGGTTACAATGAACTGGAGAATATTCCCGCGTCCATAGCTTTACTCCTGTAAGTCTTCCTGTCTGAATGCCCTGTCAGCTCTCATCTCTCCAGCATCAATTTATATGCGTGATCTCCTCATGGAATCCCCTACTGGTAATTTTAATCTTTCTCAGGTGTAAATAAAAAGCCTCCTCTCTGGGCTACTAACTGAACCACAATGACTGCAGTAATCTTTTACTGATGCCTATTAGAAGCAGGTACTTTATACAGCTCTCATTTTCTTCCCACAATGTCCTAAGTGGGCTTTTAGGGGTTCAATAAAAAACACTTCTCTCTTTCTCTTCCAAAATGAGGACCCCATGGAAAGAAGATCCAGGAGACTGGCGAATGGAGACCAGTGTGAGCTTTTTATCGATAAACTGGACAGCATGGCCTCCTATCTGTGGTCAAAGGTTTTACTGTGCTCCACTTTCCCGCCATGGACCTGGGACAGCCCACCAGGGGTAAGTTTGGACTTCAGAGTCACCCACTTACTCAGCATTTCTGCCTTGCACTAGCGTGGTGCGGGGGGACAAAACCGGAAAACATCCCCCGGTCTCATAGCCTTTTAGTGAATTAGCTCCACCCACTGGGAACTGTGGTCCAAAGTCTGTTGCTCCTCCCCAGTAGCTCAGTCTTCCTCTGTGTGTGTGTGAGGGGGGGGTGGGTGGGTGGGGGTGGGAGGGGGGTGTAGAGGGAGGCATGGGGGCAAGAGGTCAGAGCATTGCTCCCGTGGTGTCTGATCCCCATGTCTGATGCAAGGTAAGAGGAATGAAGCTTTCACCATAGCAGTCCCTAAGGAGAGGAACTGTTTTGCCACATTAGAGACTCAGAAGCCAGCGCTGAGATAAGTACCATGACTTGCTAGCCCCACCTAGATATTAGGTGGCAGACAGTTTTGGAACCAAGTCTGTCCAGGTCCAAAATCTGGAGTTGAGTCACTAGCTCCAGTAGCTTGTAAGCTCTTCAAGGGAAACATTACAATAAAATATCTCCATATTCCCTGCAGTGCTAACAAAGTATTTATTGAAAGACGCATGGCAATTTGGTCTGAAGGCCTGGGTGTTTGGGCTCACGTTTATTGCTTCTTTGTCCTTGTCTGGTGTTCAATCAAGTTTCTTTACTGGGACAGCTCATGGGGGAGCAGCGACCAGTGATGCTGCCCCGGGATGTTCTCGCCTCTTCTGCAGGATGTTTCTGTGCTGGATTTGATGGTGTGAGGCTCTTTGCTTATGGTTTTGGAATCTACGTTTTCCCTTGAGCCCCCTACTGCCTACGAGGAGGGAAGGACAGGGTGGGGAAGAGACTCACCTAGTGGCACAGAGGGATTAAGGGCCATGAGCAGTTCAGGCTGGTGGTTGAGTTGGTAACCCTTCCAACTAATGTCCTTAAATAGTTGTCTAGCATCTATTTCACGAGGGCAAAGAGAGACTGGCTTTATATTAATAGAAATCGTACAGAAAGGGAAATTCAGTTACTAATTTGCCTCCTTAGGCAGAAGTGATATCCACATTCTGAGAACTGTCTGCCAAGTGTTCCCTGCTATCCTGTGGTTCTTCCACGCTTCAGTTTTCTTTTGCAATTTGCTGAACCGTACAACTTTTTGGCAGGTGGATTGAAGGGTTTTATATTTACATAATGAAATAAGCCACTAGTTTCCAGTAAAACAGCCCCAACTCCATGGAACAGACCTTTGCAGAATTTCAGACCACCATGACCTGTTCCCTGCAGACGACGGTGCTTGGGAGGAACGCTTTATTTTTATTTTCCACTGGAGGGCGCTGTGTACTTTGGTGGAAGTAAAACCCTCTTCTAGCTCACCAATTTATTCTAGTGATCTTTTAGCTTCCCTCATGGATTTGTGCCCTGAGCACTCATCCAGCTGTCCATTCCTTAATCTGGCTTTTTCCAAAGTTTTACAGGGCAGCAGCGTCAGGGTTCAGATGAGACCCGCACTCAAGTCTGATCCCTACCGGGTTACTGCACTGAGACTTATCTCCCCAATAAAAACACCAGGGCTTACCCCCAGCCTCCCTCCATATGTGTGTGTCTACTACATGTCTCCACACTATCTGTGGTTTAATTTCCATGACTTTATGTCCTTTGCCTTTGAGAAAACACAAACGAGGCATCTCTCAAGCAGAACCTGCTTCCTGGGTCAAAATTTCTACCTCTGGACCGGCAGCATGATCCCCCTGTCCCCCCAAGTTGTCTGCACGAGGCTTTAGAAGACGTCCTCTCCAGCTGTCGCACGCAAAGGACTCACCTCGGTATCTCGTGAAAATGTAGATTCTGGCGGAGTAGACCTTGGGACTGGGGCCTTGAGAGTCTGCACCAGCCCTGAGTGATGTCACTGTTGGTTGACCTAGCATGTTTGGAATAGCAAGATATACTAGCTTTTGCCTCCAGAAGTTTTCCCACTCGGTTTTGCATATGCGGATGTAGGCAGACAAACTCGAGAACGGAGGCTGGTCAGTGTCTGTATAGAGCTTTGACTCTTACTTTCGTAAACTGTTCCTGCAGGGCTGCTCTGCCCCGGACTTTGCTCCTTCTTGTCCATGTCCCTTTCCCTAGCCGGACAACCAGGAAGCGATGTGTCGATGCTTGTGTGTGCCACAGTTGTGCCTCAGGTTGTCTTCCACTGTCATAAACGTAATTTCTTTTCATTTTCTTTGATGTCCCTTTTACACTGAGAACCTGATTCAGGATACCGTGGATGGTAGCTAATGGTAACAGCAGGCCTCACATGTGCACAAAGCTCCTTAATACCCACAAGACAGTAGGGGTAGAGGCTATGGGCCAGGACTCCAGAGTCTGCCCACCTACATTCAAATCCTGCCTCTGCTACTTTCTAGCTGGTCGGCCTTGGGCAAGTTACTTAACCTCTCTGTGCTTCCATTTCATCATTTGCACAATGTGGCTAAGGAGGCTTCGTGAGTCGTTGAGAAGATTGAATGAGATAATGTGTGTGAGGCACTCAGAACGGACCTGACATATAGGAGGCCCTCGATCACAATCGGTGATGTTATAATTCCTCAATCCCATGAGGAAGCCGAGGGAACCCGAGGCTCAATGAGGAGAAGTGAGTCGCACTCAGGATTCCACATCAAGAATGGTGGCACAACTGGGACCAGATCTGACTCCAACTCCAGTGCTCACTGCACCCCCACCATACTTCCAAATGCCAAGTTTTATTACCCTAAGATTTTAGCACAGAGTGTGGCTGCTTTCCCAGCGTTCGACTGATCTTTTGTTTCCTTTCCTTCTAATGGAGCATTTCCAGCTGGGGTGATTCATGGATCTGGGACCGCATGGCTCCCATTAACTTCGAGGAAAGTCATAAGGCAAAACCCACATCAATCAAGCTTCCAAATTATTCATCCATCTTTACAGGTGACACGTGGATTAAGACGAACAGGGAGTGAAGTGGGTATCGTACAATAACTATTTAGATTTATGAAAATTGCCTAAGAGCTTATGCCAAGTCCCCACACTGAACTTTGTTTTGTTTTCACAAGGTTGAACTTTAGGGATGAGAGAGAGGATGTCACAAGAGAATGGCCTTGAAGCTTGAAATCCGAGGGGCTGGGACTCCCAGCTTCACTACTAGTTAGACTTGTGATTTTTGAGAAAGGCTTTTAACCTCTTAGAATCTGTTTTCTCGTTCTGTTATTCATCCTTACGATAAACCAAGGAGTTAGTTACTATCCCCATTTTACAGATGTTGAAACTGAGGTACTGAGAAGTTAAGTGACTTGATGGTGACCAAAAAATAAAGCAGCCTTCGAACCCCCTATATTTGAGTCCAGAAACCTATGTCCTTTTACCATTCTAGCCCATAAATAAAATGACAAGTCTAAAAACAGCAGGCGCTGTGTAGGAGCTTAAGAAACCTTTACTCAATCTGAATCTTGAGGACAAAACTCATGTCATATTAATCCCTTCTTCTCTATTGTACCTTTGTACTTAGTAGGTTCTCAATTAATAAGAGTTGAGCTGCCTTATTACCCCTCTGGAAATGGTTCTGTTTTTATTTAATAATTTTCTTAGATGAATTTTAATAGGCAGACCACAATGCTTCTTGTACAATATCTTCTGGACTGCGAGGCGCGGGCATTCATTATTTTATGAGACGCATATGTCATGCATAACACAGCCCTTTTCTTAAACCAACACAACATGCAAATAGAAATTTCATGTAAAATCACATTCAGACAGTCTCAAAGTAGAAACAGATGTCTGAAAAATATGAACGCCAGGCTTATTAAATATTTTATCATCAAATATTTCATACATTTCAAAAATGTCATCTGTGAAAACACAGAAATACCGCCTCAGGAGAACCAAAATATTTAATCACTTTCAAGAAATTCTTAAAAATAAGTCTTCACCTCAGAACTATTCCAGGCAGAGAACAAATTTCCAGGTGCTGCAAGCTATATTTATTATATTTTCATCAAAATCAGTAACCTAGTTGAAGGAGATACAGTAATCAGTAAGGTCATTATTAGGTAAGATAATGACTTCTGAATGAATTCTCTCATTAATCTCATTACAAAATGGTAATGGTACCTGACTAATCATGCCGGAGGGGAGAGCTGTGTTGAATCAGAGCAAAATTAAGGCTGTAATCACAGAGCTGCTCTCTCCATTTCTTCATGAAAGCTTCGCTTGGGGTTTAGGGGCTGGTTTGAGGTTCCTCTGACCCGCTGGACTGCTGGTAGCGGGGTGCCTGGTGTAGCTAGGGGTGGGGTGAAGGGTCTTGGACAGCAGCAGTAGGGAGAACTGTCCTCTCCCTGCTTCTGTCCTCTACTTTCTGTGTGACCTTGGACAGCTCATGCCTGTCTCTGGGCTCCATTTCCCGTTTCCCTGACTTAGTCTCCTCTCCCACCCTTGCCTCTTAAACACATATGGCAGATCACATCACTCCCACAATGGCTGCCCGTCTCACCCCAGGAAGAAACCAGATCCTCACATGGACCACGCACCCTGCATGGTCTGCCCCCATTGCCTTCCGGACCTTATCTACCAGCCTCCTCTGTGACTTGCTTCGCTTCAGCCACACTGACCTTGCTGTTTCCTCTGCCTCTCACTTCATGTATCTGCAGGATTCACCCCCTCACATCTTTTCACGTCTTTGCTCCAATGTCCAATGTCACCTTCTCAATAATGCCCACCTGACCGCCATATTGAACACTGCAGTCCATTCATCGGTATGCCAATTTCCAACTACATTTTCTTTCTCCACATCCTTGTCACCTCCCAACACGCTATATACTTTACTAAGTTTCTTGGCTGTCTCCCCCCACCCCCACCCCCACCGGAATGTAAGCTCCACAAGGCTAGGATAGTCGTACACTCACACATATGCCTGGCACACAACCGATGAGCAACAGCTCTTTGATGAATGTGGAATGTATCACATGCTTGTGGGTTCCCAACTTTGCTGGACACTGATGGAGGAACCCGGTGTGTGAGACGATTGGCCAGGGATGACGAAGCATACGTGCTGCAGTGAGGCCCAGTCTGGCGGTAGGGCTGGCTTTGCTTTTCCATCTTGCTAGAAACTGGAGCCACGTCAAGCCCCTTTATTTCCATGAGGACTGGCTGAGAACACACGTGGTGAGTTGCCAATGTTGAGTCACAGAAACCCCAACAGACAGGAGAGTTGAGTCAAACCGAGTCTGATGGAATTAACAGAGACGAAAGGGAGGCCCTGTCCTGAGTCTCAACCCCAGGATAGAGGTCCAGCGTCAGGATGATGGGGCTCTGCAGCAGGAGGCATGCAGAGACCCCAGGGGGTTCAGCAGATGGTGACTCCAGATGTTTGCACAGACTGCTCGTGACCAATGTAGGACAGGTAGCAATCTCCTGCAACCCTCCCCGGTCACAGCACACAGAAACCGGTCAGGCAGTGGTGTCTTTGTTCACACTGCGCCGATGAGAGAATCTGGAACGTGACTGGTACTCACAGATGCTCAATGAGTGTGTGAAGAGCCTCTGGATTGAGGCTTGAATATGTTTGTTTCTGCGTGTCCCATTTTACAGGAGGGCAAAAATAAACCGTCCAGTGCTAACAAGGAGTCTAGAAACCGTATCACTGAAGGGAGCAGGGAAAATCCAAGGATGTTTAACCTGGTCAGCAGAAGGCAGGATGACAGTAAGCCTGGGCTTCCGTAACTGCAGGAACAGCATGTAAAGGCTACGTCATTTATATGTTATGTGGGCTTCAGAGCATGGACTGCAGGTAACTGGCCCCAGTGCCACCACACCACTGTCAAGTCTGGGGCAAACATCACTAGCTGATCATGAATATTTTCCTATTAAGCCAGACCAAACCTCAGAATCCTTTTCAACACAGTGGCTCAAATTCTCTCCACCAATTGAATGGAGCTGACATATAAGAGAAACCCTATTTGTGAAACTTTATCTAGAACACAAGGCTAGACCAATGATGGAAATTCCATTAACATTAAGCAAGAACATTTTGTGGGGTTTTTTTGTTTTTCTTTCCTTCCTTCCTTCCTCCCTCCCTTTCTCCTTCCTTCCTTCCTTCCTTCCTTCCTTCCTTCCTTCCTTCCTTCCTTCCTTCCCTCCCTCCCTCCCTCCCTCCCTCCCTCCCTCCCTCCCTCCTTCCTTCCCTCCTTCCTTCCCTCCTTCCTTCCTTTCTTCCTTCCTTCTTTCCTTCCTTCCTTCTTTCCTTCCTTCCTTCTTTCCTTCCTTCCTTCATTCCTTCCTTCCTTTGTTCCTTCCTTCCTTTGATCCTTCCTTCCTTCCCTTCCTTCCTTCCTTCCTTCCTTCCTTCCTTCCTTCCTTCCTTCTTTTCTGAAAGAGAGAGAGAATGAGAGTGCATGCAAGTAGGGGAGGAACAGAGGGAGGAGAGAGAGAATCTTCAGCAGACTCCACGCTCAGCATGGAGCCTGACGCAGGGCTCAGTCTCGCGACCGTGAGATCATGACCTGAACCAAAATCAAGAGTTGGATGCTTAACAAACTGAGCCACCCAGGTGCCCCAGGAACATTTTGTTATAAGCAAAGATGAAGTAAGTTTCCCTGGGGGCAATGGTTTCTCATCACTGCTCAAGAAAAGGCTGCTTCTCTCTCTTCTTTCCCATGGTGTTGTCTAGTGGCAAGGAAGGCATCCAAGTCCTCATTGGTATGTGATGAACACATTTCAGTGTGGAGAGTTCAGACCACGAGTTACATCCAACAGGGCACTTTAACAGCTAAGGACTAAAAAATAACGATAATTATGTGATTCACCATAGAGGCATTAGCTAACACTACAGTGGCCATCATGTTGCGATATAAATGTATTGAATCGGTATGTAGATACCTTAAATGTACACAATGTCATATGTCATTTAAATCTCAAAAAGAAAAGAGCTAAGGACAGTGACTTCAAGAACAAGAAGGACAAGGCACTCCAATACAGAGGACAGTGTCCTGGAAATGCTGCATGGTTGTTCCCAGGAAGTTCTGCCACTGTCTCCTGTTAACCAGGTCCCCATTTCAGTGGCTCTAGCTGGTACTACATCCCTTGCATTTTGGCCCAGTACTATTTAGTCTCCAGATTCTATAGTTCATCCTGTAGCTCCCTTGCTTAGGGTGCCTTTGGCCCTCACTATGGGCACTGGTGGTGAGCTTACACCCTGGTATCCTCAGCTGTGTTCCCTGCAAAGGCATAGGAACTTTTGAATCCCCTGTGGGATACACCCAGGGAACTGGGCTCCCTCTCTCTCTCTCTTTGCCTAATTATAGCACACCAGAATTTCTTGAGGCTGTCCATGCTGGTGGAGAGGTGCCCCCCAAAGTAACAAAGGTAAAACAGGCCTAAGTGCACTTTGTTTCAGCCCTCAACCTGTAATATATATGGGACCTTTCTACCACCTAGTCCTTCCCTACCCCGATCCTGGGGATTTCTTTTGGAGGAGGAGCCAGGACACTTGAGTCTCTTGTCCATATAATTCTCTCTCTGCTTCTTTCCTCACCTTCCCCTCTCTCTCTGATGGGAACTTACCTATCATATTCTATAATGTAACTATAGAAAAATTCAATAGTCTGACACCTCTAGACTCTGTTCTTGATAATAAAGAAATATTTAAAATGTAAAGACTTTAATCTTTCTCAACAAAGCCTATCTTTCAAGGCTATTATCTTGCCTCAGAACTCTAGTTTGATTTGAAGTTGGGCAATGATATCCTTGGTCTAGACTCTGGGTGGTACCTAGGCCTCTGCCCTGAAGCCACAAGGCTATTGATTTAATAGATGGGGAGTTACAGAACACCATGACTCACACAGAAGGAAAAACATGGGCTTTTCCATTCTAAAAAGTTATTTTTCTATGGATTAACCAGAATGCACAAAAAGATTTGTGTTTAAGGGTGTCATAGCATTATGTATACAGTTTGGCCTTTCAACAACATGGGTTTGAACCATGTGGGTCCACTTATATGCAAATTTTGTTGGCTAAACACAGTACAGTAGTGTGAAGGTATTTTCTCTTCCTTATAGTTTTATTAATAATATTTCCTTTTATCTAGCTTACTTTATTATAAGAACACAGATATTATTAGAACATACAAAATATGTTTTAATTGACTACTGATATCGGTAAGGCTTCTGGTCAGCAGTAGGCTATCAGTAGTTACATCTTGGGGGAATCACAAATTATACTTGGATTTTCAACTGTATGGTGAGTAGGTGCCTCTAATCCCTGCATTGTTCAAAGCACATCTCTAATTTTTTTTTTTAAGAATTTGGAAACAAATGGCCAACAAAAAGGGATTCCTCAATTTGTGATATTAAGTGATATCATAGATTATTTATTTACATGAGTAAAATTTTTTAATATATTATTAGGTGAAGAAAGCACATCACAAAATGGCGTTTTCAATAGCATAACCTTTTGTTAAAAGTATATAGCTATCTGTCTCTGAATGGTAGAATGGTAAGTGACTTTTATTTTCTTCTTTGTACATTTTCGTATTTTCCAAATTACCAGTGAACGCGTGTTAGTTTTGGGGTCAGAAATAAATGCTTTGTTTGTTTGCTTGTTTGTTTGAGGAGAAAATGCAGGTAATCCCTTGATGGGGATGATGAGGGTGGATTCAAGAACCGGATGGAGGACGCTGGGACCGTTTTAGCTTTTCCAAGTCTGAAAGACTCTGGTTCTGGTATTTCCCCAACCTTGGCCTCTGGCCCAGTGGTGTGGTGAGAGAGTGGAAGGTCCTTCCCAGGCTTGGTAGCTCCCCAAGTCCTGGGACAATGTCCAGAGGGCCCCAACCAGCACAGAAAATGTCTACTCCCCATGAAGCCTTCCCATCCTAGAAACACTCCATTTATTTAAGAGCCATGGTGCCACGAGAGCTTTCTGCCTGCACTTAAACCTTGAGTACTCTGGAGTTTCAATCTTTTATGAAATAGCTTTTCATTTTTCCCTCTCTACGAAGGGCTATTACAAGCCACTGAGTGGTTCTTTGTACATCAATTTTTAATCTTGTTAAGGTGTTTTTTTTTTTCACTTGACCAGTGCTCAGTTCATAAATAAAACATCAAAAATTTGTTCCAATTCCTTCTTAGGTGTTGTTTGTGTTTGTTTTAGTATGGTCTCCCACTGGGGAGGAAGAGAGCAGTGAACACATCACTATTTGCCCGTGTCCTTTGCCTGTGTACAAACCTTCCGTGGCTTCCAATTGCCAACCAAAGAAAGCCCATGATTTTCAGCATGGCATTTAAGACCTGCCATGACTTGGCCCAAATATCCCTTCCAGCTCAGCTTCTCTCTTCCAACACACCTCCCAAGGCCAAAACCAACCTCTGTTCCAGATCATACTCCATTTCCAGTCTTCTTCCCTCTGCTCACTCTGTGCCCTGTACTGGGAATACTTGGAAGACTTGGAATGATTTCAGTTCAACATTTTGTACATGATTCTCTTGAGTTGTATTTAAGTTTCTGCCTTACAGATTTTTCCTGGTTCCTTTGTAGATAAGACTGCGGCTTAACAAACGTCGGACTTGACGTCAGAGCGATCTGGGTATGAGTTACACTTTGTGACACTAGTCAAGAATTGGCAGTTCTTCTTATTTATTTGTAAAATAGAGAGGGATGCCTACCTAATGGGGCAGTTATGAGGATTAAGTGCAAATGTATATGTAAGAGTGCTGAGCAGTGGGCATGGCATATATAGGACTTCAGTAACCATGAAATCCAAGTTTTAGACAATATTTATGCATCCAACTGCACACTTGTGCAGTGTAATGAACACCTGTGTATTCATGCCTTCGATCCAATAGTTGTTAACATCTGTCTCTTGATGCTTTATCTATCAACCTAGCTGTATCTATCCAACCATCCATGTATTATCTACGTATCTGTTTATCCATCTAGATCTATATAAACTCTGTCATTGTTTTTATTTTTGTTTTTGTTTTTTTTGGCTGTAGCACTTGGAGGAGGTAGGAGACATAATGATTCTTTATGCCTCATATACCTAAAAATAAGAAATCTATAACAGAATGCTATTTTGCACCCAATAACATTAACACTAATTTTATATTGTAATCAAGTATCAAGTCCTCATTGAAATTCCTCAGTTGTCCCCCAAATATCTTTTATAGTTTCCCCTCAACCAAGAACCAATCAAAATTCATATATTGCATTTGATTGTTATAGCTCTTCTGTCTCTTCATCTAAAACATCTCTCACACGTGGGTCTTCATTGATTTTTTGAAAAACTTGGCCTCTGTCTTATAGAATGTGCTACAGTTTGAAGTTTTCTTTTCTGTTGTTTTTTTATTATTATTATTTGAGAAAGAGAGAGAGAGAGAGAGCGAGCATGAGTGGGGGAGAGAGGCAGAGAGAGAGAATCTTAAGCAGACTTCATCCTCAGCACTGAGCCCAACGAGGAGCTCAATCCCAAGACCTTGGGATCATGACCTGAGCCAAAATCAAGAGGCAGTCAACTCAACGGATTGAGCCACCTAGGCAACCCTGAAGTTTTCTTATTGTTTCCTTCCAGTATAATTTAACTTTTTCCTTTACCCCTTTTATCTTCCACAAATGGCATAGACTATAGATCTTCCTGAGTGGTCAAGCAGGGCTTAATTCTTTCCTTTTCATCACCAAGTTTCAAAGTAAGGAATTGGAGTAACTGTCACTTTTAGTGTTGGCATCTGAGTCTCTCTCCCTCTCTCCATAATCACTAAGGATTCATGGATTTTTAAATTAACGCATTCTGTTATTATCCGTTACTTTCATTGTTGGTTTTGATGCTTGGATTGTTCTAATTTGGCGAATGGGAACCCCTTCAAGCCAACTCCTGTGCCTTTTCTTAAAACCTCCTCCATTTTCCCCCTAACATATATTGTGAAAATTTTAAGCCTCTGGAAAATTGGAAAGATTCTTCCAGTGAATACCCATTGCACTGCATCTAGATTCTACCACTCATATTTTACTATATGTGCTTGATCACATATCTATGCTTCCATTCATTTCCCCACCCATCGATGAATTTATCTAGGTATGATGTGAGAACCCAATTTTATGTTTTTGCAAGTGACTGTCCAGTTGGCTTATATCATTTATCTTCAATGTCCCTATTTCTCTGAGGATAATATTCTTTCTTTAATAGCATCAACTCTTCATTTCTGGTGTTCTAATTCTGTTCTTTTGATGTATCTGTCAAATTATGTGCCAATGCCATATTATTTCAATTTTAGAGACCTTACATGTTTTAACATCCAAGAGAACTAGTTCCCCTTGCCATCGCTCTAAGGTTTTGTGTTTTCCTTTTGCTTGTTTCCATATGAACTTTAAAGTCAAGTTGTCTTTTTCCTGAAAAACAGAAAAATGCTAGTCTTTTTACTGCTATTAGACTGTTTACATTACCTTCGGATATAGCAAGTTTGCCTTACCTAAGAAGAACATCTATGGGGATGATCAGATTATTTTTATTATTAGAATTATTAATATTTTGAACTGTATTTATTTCCTAATATTGAACCATCCTTGCATTACTGTAATAAAATGTGGTCATATGTATTGTTTTCAATGTGCTGTTGGATCTGTTGATAACATTCTATTTAGGAATTTTGTGTAGTCTTTGATAAGGTTGAGGTTGGCCTGTAGATTTCTTTTTTGCACAATATTCATCAGGTTTATGTATCAGTGTTATTTTCACTTTATGCAAAAAATTCAGAAGTTTGCATTCTTTTTTTCTGTTATTTGGAGCAGTTTAAATGGCATCGATTTGCAAAGCAATGGTTGACAACATCCGGGCCTGGAAATTTTATAGAATTAGCTCTTTCGTAACTTTCTTCCTATTGTGAAAATTGATCTACTCAAGCTATCTTCCTTTGTGTCAATTTTGGTAAATGGCATTTTTCCTAGAAAATTGCCTTTTTCTTCTAGACTTTAAAATGTCTTTGCATGCAATTCTGCAAAGAGAGCTTGAGAAATTCTCGTTTCAATAGTTATTTCTTCCCCAACATTCCTTATTTTGTATATTTGTTCTTTCTGCATAATTTCTCACGGGTTTAGTTGTCTATCTGTAGAGCCTGTGGGCTTTAATTTTTATGGAACCTACTAAAGTCTCCACAGTGACCTAATGTATTGTGAATTTTTGTGAATATTTCATGTGAACTTGAGAAAAAGTACATTCTCTATGTCAGTTGGGTTATACATTTTGATAGGCATACGTGAGATCTATTTTATTGATTACGTTGCTTAGGGATTCTGTCCATCTTTACCTTTTGTCTACTTCATCTTTCCTGGAGTAAGAGTGATGTGCTAAAATCTCTTTTCATTAGTAGTTTCTGTACATTTCACTTTTGCATCTCCTACAGTGCCTGCTTTATGTAGATTGCTGTGCGTTATTTGGTACAGTGATATTCACAACCATTACATCTTCATTTTGAATCGCAGCCTGTAACATTATCAAGTGTTCTGCTTCGTTTCACTGAACTTCTTTGGCCCGAATTTTATTTAGCTTGTTTTAGAACAAAGTACCACTTTTCTTTCTGTTTGGCACCCTTTGGCCCAATCCTTTATGTTTACCCTTCCTGGATCACTTACTTTCAAGTCTGTTTCTTTGGAAGTCAATCTGAACATCTCTTTCTTCTAAGAGGTAAGTGCTATAGACCGAATGCTTGTGTCCCCTCAAAATGCCCATGTTGAAACTTAATCCCCAATGTGATGGTATTAAGAGGTAGGGCCCTTGGGGGGCGATTAGGCCATGAGGGTGGAGCTCGTGTGAATGGCATCAGTGCCTTTATAAAGGAGACCCCAGAGAGCTCCCTCACCTTTTCTGCCATGTGAGGATACAATGAGAAGATGGCCATCTAGAAACCAGGAAGCCCTTACCAGACACGGAGTCTGCTGGCACCTTGATTTTGGACTTCCCAGAACTGTGAGAAACAAATTTCTTTTACTTAAAAGCTACCCACTCTCTGGTATTCAGGTTATAGCAACCTGAACAGACGAGGACAGAAATACTTGTGATCATTAATTTTACTTGTCAACTTGACTGAGCTAAAGGATGCCCAGAGAGCTGATAAAACATTATTTCTAGGTGTGTCTGTGAGGCTGTTTCCAGAAGAGATTCATATTCAGATCAGTAGACTGAGTAAAGGAGACGTCCTCACTAATGCAGGTGGGCACCATCCCATCCGTTAAGGGCCCGAGTAGAGCAAAAAGGTGGATGAAGCATAAATTATCTCTTGGCTTGAACTGAGACATCCGTCTTCTCCTGCCCTCAGACATCAAAGCCCCAGTTATTGGGCCTCTGGACTCAGGCTGGACTTAAAACATTGGCTCCCTTGGTTCTCAGGACTTGGAGTTTGGACTGGGGCACCATCAACTCTCCTGGGCCTCCAGCCTGCAGATGGCAGATCGTCATGGGACTTCTCAGCCTCCGTGACCACATGAGCCAATCCCTTGTAATAATCTCTTTCTATACATCTACATTTTTCCTATCAAGTCTGTTTCTCTAGAGAACACTGACTAATACAATGAATTAAGTCTATCTACATTTACTGATAGTATTTAAGTTTAGATTCAGTTCTGTCATATTTTATGTTTTATTTATTGTGTATCTTTTGCTATGGACTCTATTTTCTTAAACTTTTATGTTTTGTTTTGTGTTTGTATTTCTTTTGTTGTTTAGAAAGGATTGTGTTTTTGTCTTAATGGTTATGTCCATACTACTGCCTTTATTTAGTGCCCTTAGTCCCCCTCTCTTTACTTGTGTTTCTACTGTTTGGTTTGTTAACTTTATTTTTTTTTAATTTTTTAATGTTTATTTTTGAAAGAGAGAGAGACAGAGAGTGAGTGGGGGAGGGGCAGAGAGAGAAACACACACACAGGATCCGAAGCAGGTTCCAGGCTCTGATCTGTCAGCACAGAGCCTGATGTGGGGCTCTAACCCACAGACTGTAAGATCATGACCTGAGCCGAAGTCGGACACTTAACTGAGCCACCCAGATGTCCCTGGTATGTTAACTTTAAATGGTATTCATTTGTTCTCAACTTTTTTTTTTAATGTTTATTTTTTGAGACAGAGAGAGACAGAGTGCAAGTGGGGGAGGGGCAGAGAGAGAAGGAGACACAGACTTTGAAGCAGGCTCCAGCCTCTGAGCTGTCAGCACAGAGCCTGGCGCAGAATTCAAACTCACGAACCATGAGATCACGACCTGAGCCGAAGTCAGACACTCAACCAACTAGGCCACCCAGTCACCCCCATATACTTGAGTTTCTTGAATGCATTACTCTATTGATGACTAATTTTATATGTTCCTATTGAGATATATAGTGCCTGGATTATTGTTAACCCCTTGGTTTCTGTGTCTGAAGGCTCAGAAGGTATTTTCTGGCTTCTGAACATCTAATATTTTCATTAAGATAGAACTTGGTGTTCACTGTTCTGGGTCAGTTTCCCCAGGCATATAGGGAGGCTTTTTTAAAAAATATTTTTCTTCTTCTTAAATTTATTTTTATATTTTGAGAGAGAGCGAGCGCGTGTGTGCGTGGGTTGTGAGAGCCATGTGAGAGCAAGTGAGGGTGGGGCAGAGGGAGAGGGAGGGAGAGAATCTTAAGTAGGTTCCACGCCCAGCACAGAGCCTGATGCAGGGCTCAGTCTCACCACTGTGAGATCATGACCTGAGCTGAAATCAAGGAAATCAAGAGTTGGTCACTTAACTGACTGAACTCCCCACGTGCCCCCAAGGAGGCTTTTTGATATGTAAATTTATGTCTTATTTTATTTCAGGAAGTTTTCTTGAATTATAGTTTTAATGGAGAGTTCTGGTCCATTGTTTTCTTTTCCTAGTTCAAAACCCCTGATTATATTCATATTGGTCTTTGCCTATGTTCTATATCTCTCACTTTCTCTCTAATCCTTAAAACTCTTTCTTTTGGTTTTATTTTCTTGACTCTCTTCATTTCCATCTGCTTGGTTGTATCTGTTTTCCCTTGGGTACCTCATAATTTAATCCTTATTCCTCATATGATTTTATCTTTTTTTTCCACTTATTTCCTGAGTTTAGCCAGCTTCTATTTTATGTCTTCCTGTTATTTATACCATTCCTTTTCCTAGTTTTGAACTTGTTAAAAAAAATGTTGAGCTTTAATAGCTAAAATTTCTGGTTTAATTATATTTAGCTCATGCTGGAGTTTTGTGTTACAGCTTTCCTCTCTGTCACATATCTATTGTGTGTGTGTGTGTGTGTGTGTGTGTGTGTTTATCGGCTAAAAAGTTCTGATTCTCATTTTCTAATTTCTTTTTTTATTTTTTATTTTAGAGAGAGAGAGTGTGTGTGTATGCACACGTGTGCACTGGTGCGTGAGTGGGGGAGGGGCAGAGGGCCAGAGAGAGAGAGAGAGAGAGAGAGAGAGAGAGAGAGAGAGAATCGCAAGCAGGCTCTGTGTTCAGAGCAGACCTCAGCTTGGCAGGGCCTGATGCATGACTTGATCCCACGACCCTGGGATCATGACCTGAACCGAAATTAAGAGCCAGATACTCAACTGACTGAGCCATCCAGGTGCCCCTAATTCCTTCTTAAACTTAGTGTGGATTCTGTGAGTTTTTAGAAATGTTTATTGTTATTTACTTAGGTGGGACCTTCCTACCATGTGAGCATAACGAGAAGGTGGAGGAGTTTGAGTGGCTTGTTTGATTCTGGGTTCGAAGGTTCCTTCCTTTGTTGCTACAGATAAAGGCAGATTCTTTAATACATCAGGTCTTTTCATCTAACTCAGTCTGATTCTTTGATAGTGTCTTATTTGAGTATTATTGGGGGTTACTTTCTCTTTCTTTTCACTACCATGAAGCCATGTATACTGTCCTTTCCAAGAATCTTTCCTCTTCCTGGAAGCAGTACAGTCTCCAGGCTGCCACTTCTAGAACGCCATGCTTTGTGGGTCTCTCCTTTTGACTTTCCATAACCAATATTTAATCGGCCAGGTCTCAGACCCATTCTCGGTGGTGCTTTCTCACTCAGGATGAAGAAATACGTGTGTTTCTGGGAATGGGGTCTGGTTGGTGTCATCTGGGCTCTCTTGCTCTAGGACCTTGCTTGCACAGGTCTCTATTCCATGAAGACTCTGCCTGGAATTACGCTCTGCTGTGGACTCGGAATCAACTCTACTGGATGCAGATGTTTATTTTCCCCCCTTACAAGTAAGCTGAGGCGTCCAGTATTTTCTGACTCATCGTTATGGCATAGACATGGGCAAAGAGTAATTTTACCTGCTCTCTTTTTTTTGCTCAGTGAGGTTTTTAGGAGAATATATAGACAAATTTGAACTCAAGCAGCTGCTCTTATCCTTGAGAATCCCAAAAGCAAAATATAACCTTTGGAAATTATTGATGAATTGGCCAATAATTGCCAATTCAAATATGTGCATCCTTGTAAAGGAAGCACCAGATCATTCATTTATTCATTCAGTTAGTTTTTGTTGAGCAACTATTATGTGCTTGGAGCTGTGAAAAATCTGATCTACCACTTGCTACCTGTTAAGGTCCTGAGAGGTAGCTAGTGCAAACATCAGCACACCCATTTCACACATGAGGAGATTTCCCCCTTACCCATTATTCTGTAGGCCCCTCAAACTCTTTTTTTTAAAATTACTTTTAATTAAAAAAAATTTTAATGTTTATTTTTGAGAGACAGAGAAAGAGCACGAGCAGGGGAGGGGCAGAGAGAGAGGGAGACACAGAATCCGAAACAGGCTCCAGGCTCCAAGCTGTCAGCACAGAGCCTGATGTGGGGCTCATACCCACAGATTGTGAGATCATGACCTGAGCCAAAGTCGGATGTCCAATCAACTGAGCCACTCAGGCACTCCAATCTCCTCTCTTTTTAAAAAAAATTTTTTTTCTTAGCATTTATTCATTTTTTTGAGAGACAGAGAGATCAGGGAAGGGACAGAAAGAACGAGAGGCACACACAGAATCCAAAGCAGGCTCCAGGCTCTGAGCTGTCAGTTCAGTGCCCAACACGGGACTTGAACTCACAAACTGTGAGATCATGACCTGAGCCAAAGTCGGCCGCTTAACCGACTCAGCCACCCAGGTGCCCCATCTCTTTTTAAATTATGTATGCATCAGGACCATTGCACCTGCCATCACCCTGGAACTGTCTGGAACATTCCATCATTGGCTTTTTTGTATTCTTCAGACTTAAATATCATTTCTTCAGTATCTAAGTAGGTTTCCTCCACACTTGCCTCCGTTATTCTGTTACTCTACGTTATTCAGTTCCTTTGTAGCTCTTATCACAATTTATATTTAGATATTTATTTTTTTGGTCGTTTACTGATGTATTGTCTGTCTCTCCACTAGATTGTAAATCCCGAGAGGGCAAGGATTGTGAATGTGTTCAATTACTTCCCTCTACCTAGTACCTTTCAATGTTGAATGAATGTTGAATGATTGTTGCCCACCTCTGGTGATGGGCAGCTCCTCTCTCCATGACCGCCTACACAGCTTTGACCAGAAGGGAATTCTTCCTTTCAGGTGCTGGGAACATGGCAGGACTGCAATAAATATATTTTGAATGAATGATGCCCAGAGAGAGTAGGCAGTTAGCCCAAGGTCACACAGCAGGTTAATGGAGAAGCCAGCATTAGAATCCTGGTCTCTCAAAGCTAAGTGCTCTGTTCATTAGCAACTCTGCCTCTGTGGAGGGGTTGCTGTCTTCTCACTGGGAGTAAAAGACAGATGTTCTCTATTTTTGCCTCAATTAACCTTCTAAAAAATCTTCCTACCTATATAGGTTGGATATGGGGGAATTTTTTTTTAATTTTTAAAAATTAAAAAAAATTTTAATTAAACTTCAGGCCCCAGTGTTCCAAAATCAGTCATGAAAACCAAATCGCTACACTTTACCAGGCAGCCTACGGTCTGACCGGAAGGGTTGGGGGGACGGTGATCACAGACCTTCAGCCACTTCGCAATCCGTAGGCTTGCAGTGAGCACTCACCAGGTGCCAGGCACTGGGGAGGCAAAGATGGACAGGCAGGCATTTCCCTGCCCGCCGGTTGCTCCAGTGTTTCAGTCCCTTACAGAGCAGCATGTGAAGTGCTATGAAATGGGAAAGACAGGAGCTGTGGAAGCCTGGAGGAGACGCCTAATCCATTCTCAGGGCTGAGGGAAGGGGGCTTCCGGGAGGAGGGGACTTGAAAGGTGAGTAGGAGTTAACCAGGTGAAAGGCAGAGGAAGGTGAGCAGAACAGGGAAAGGACTCATGGCCTGATGCAGAGGGAACGGAGCACTTGAGATGATTCCCAGGGCTTCAAGATAGAACCCGGAGAGCTGGCAGGGTGGTGGAATGACAAGAGGAGGGGGGCCCAGGTCACAGAGAGACTTGCAGGCGGTGGCAGGACCAGGGTGTGACCTTGAGTGCCATTGTTGGGGGGGATGGCTACGGAAGAGTGTTCCGCAAGGGTGTGGCCTGGACCAACGGCACCTGATGCAGAAAGGCCCTCACTGGTGATCTTGCCCAAACCCTGCTCCACACAAGGAGCCCCGCTGGAGGTTGCACACCTCTGGTGATGGGCAGCTCCTGTCTCCATGACCGCCTGCATAGCTTTGACCAGAAGGGAATTCTTCCTTCTCCCGAGCTGAAAGCCGCCTCCCGCAGTCTCCACTCAACACAGACCTGCCTTTTCTTCTCATCTCATCCTTCTCTGAGCCAGTGTCCCCCAAAGTCCCTTGACCGTGATGACCCTTGAGATGCCCATGATATTGGAAGGCATTGGCCCTGTTACAAATCCTAAACTGGTTTCTTTTGGGAGCCAGAGACCACCATGCGACACCACTCACGCCCCCCAGGGTTGCCATGGAGATAGCCTCAGGTTGCTCTCCAGCAAGGACTCTGACAGAGACGAGCGTCTGGCTCGGAATGTCGTGGCCCTTGTCGGAAGTTGCTGCTTCCACCCACGGGGCGGAATGAAGCTGCCCTGGTGTCAGTCCCACTCCTGGGTTCTGCTCACCTGTATCCCTCTCCCCACTTCGCTGACCTTGACCCTAAGTGTGTGCTTTGCATGCCTTCAATCACCTCTAGGTCATCCCAGTTCCTGGCTCTTGGTTGACGTGGGCGACCCAGATTCTAGCTCCCTGTATCTTGGTCCAGACCCTGTTCCCAAGGGCCCTCTCTGGGTCCCAGCCCCAGGGTCCTTGCCTCATTTCACAGGTCTGCTTAGCTGAGCCCTGCATGACACTGCGTTATTAAGCAAATTCCACCAAATGGGAGTATGAGCTGCCAAGCATATTTCACAAGGGAAAAGGGAATTTTCATCTATCAAAAGCGCATTTATTTCAAGGGGGCCTATCACTCACTGAAATTCACAAGAGAAAGAGAGTCCCAAGAAAATCAAGGGCATTTGCATTACAATCCACCTCGATGCCCAAAAATATCCCGCTGAACATGCAGAATTTCAAGGAAAAGACTGTGTTTTGCTTATTTGCAGGAAAGAAATGAATGTTCCAGAGAAGGGGGGAGCTGAGGTTTAACATTTCAGACATTCAAAGGAAAGTGTTTGGTACATTTTGACCAAAGAACCACCTTCGGCCTTACAAATTTTGGGACAGACCCTGGCAGGGGTGGCCAAGAATCCCCACACAATACAGATGGAAATGCGTTGCACGAAGGGAAGTTCCTGGGATGGACCAAAAGGGTTTGAAGCTGCATGATCTTGACCTCTCAGTGCCTCTGGTTCTTTGCCTTTGAATGGAGGCGATGGTAATAGATCATCCTAAGAATTCGATGTGTGCCCTGCAAACTCGTCTCTCAAACCTCCCTCATGGCTGAGGAAAGTGAGCAAGCACTTGACCCACACCGCTGTCTCCCCACCCTACCCCCCAGGAGGAGGGGCAGTGCCCACAGTGGCTATGGCGAAGTGGAAATGCCTCTCAAGTTTTGTGCTTGAGGTTAAAGGTGAATGTAATTTGCATCCTGTTTCATAATATTTTGTGTTTATAACATGGATGTGCTTAAATGATTCCCAACTAGAGGGAAAACCGAAACTCAACCACAAAAGACTTCCTACCTGGCTTGTAGGCTAATAGGGGGAGTCACTTTCCATAATAACAGTAACTGATGCTTACTGGACACTTCCTCTATGCTAGTTATGCTGAGAGCTTGCGAAAGATCCTTCTGTTCAGAGAGATTAAGTAACCCGCTCAGAGTCATATGGGTAGAAGGTGGCAAAGCAGGACTCAGAATCAAGCCTGCGTGACTCTAAAACCCAGGCATGAGAACAGTGCACCTGATAGTGTGAGTCTGGCCCCGCCAGGGAAAAGGCTGCCCTGAAGTGTTATGACATCCCACCAGGTGAGACTCCAGGCCAGTTTTCTGCTCTGTCACAGTATTTTAAGAATTCAGACTTAGGTGACTATATGGATTCAAGGGTTCCCTTTTTAACTTCGCTTTTATAAGCCCCATCAGTGATCTGCAAGGGAAGAGCCTCAGAAAGCGGTAGAAGGGTGCATGGTGCAGCCTGTGTTCTCAGGATGACCTTAGAAAATTCTCCATGACAGCCTCATCCTGTTGAGAGGTCCCATCACTCGCCTCATTGGTCATTTTCTTCTCCTGTCTCAAGGCAAGTCTCAGCAGAGGACATTTCTAGTGAAGAAATCTGACTGGTGCTGAGGGTCTCTTACTTTCTGTTAAGGCTATAATTTTCCCCGTACATTCTTCTTCCCCACCGTCAACTTTTCCACCAAGTTCTCAGACTTGTCTTGGGCAGTAAGTAATTGCATTTGCATTGCAGTTGTCTGAGAGTGACCAGACTGAAAAAAAAAAAAAAAAAAAAAAAAAAAAAAAAAAAAAAAACCTCGGCTGGATGCCTTTAGAAATTAAATATCTGTGAATCATATTTCCAAAGGTTTTATCCCCTCTCCTTTAATTCTGAAGTCTGTCCATGGAGAAAACTATTCAAGACTGTAGGGGGCAGTTTTTATTCATTTTGCCTTCCAGCATCTGAAGCCCTTCTGGTCTGTAACTGGAGTATGGAGCAGTGTGACTGCATAGGGCTACAGATTGGCAGCAGTTTCATTTTCCCCCATTACAGCCCCCCTGTAGCGGATCCCTTACTGGCATCTCAGCGCCCCTGGCTTTCGGGATTCCTGTGGCCGTTGGAAGTCAGTCGGGTCCAAGCCCATGTCTGCGTCAGCACTTTCCCCCACCTGCCAGCAGCCAGACCTGTGATGTGTAGACCTGAAATGGGCATGTGCCATCTGCTTCCTCCTTTTGCTCCAGCATCAGAGCTCGGGGCGGGGGGGTGGGGGGGGGAGGGGGTGGAGCCTTCCTCCTACTCTCCTTCTTGGACCTGATGCCTCTGGTGCTGTGGGCTGAGAGGAGAACAGGACATGGGAGGGCACTCTCTCTACTTAATTATTTTGGCTATGGGCCTGTTCAGCTGGCCGTTCTAGCTTCTCCAGCCAGCCCTGATGAAGGTCAGTGCCTTCTGGGCAGCAGCCGCACACAACGCATGTCTTTCTGTGGGTGCACCCAGGATGCTTCAGATCCAGCTCCAGCATGATCCCTCTGGCTCCCTCAGCTCCCCCTTCCCCATCACCTCCTGTCTCTGCTGGGGTCCCTTGCCTGGTGAGCAGATCTCTTGAGTGGGGTCCTGGCAAGATGGCAAGACCCTGGCCACCATGCACCTGGTCTAGTGGACATTTTGCTCTTTCTCTCCACCCTACCTTCTCTTCTCTTCTTCCTGCTCAAATAGGACCAAAGGGCAGATGAACAAGTCTTTTGCTGAACAAATACCAACTGGGGTCATGAGGTACCTGTCTGTTTGCATGTGCCCTCAATCTCTATGAGTGAATTCCTTGGAGTCCTTCTGCATCACTTGCCTTGGGGACAGAAGAACAGTACCCTGTTCTCCCCCGAAGATGGACAGAGATGGAGGGAACACACTGTCCTTCCTGTATGTATTTCACCAATTCCCTCTCCTTCCAGCTTCTGTGTCTGCTTAGATGTGGGTCGGGGAGAGCCTGTTAAGCTTGCCTCTCAAATAGACCCTGACTGGGGTGCCTTGCCCCAATTATTCCTGGCTGTTTAGAATTCAAAGTGCTTACTGCTAACTCTTCTTCCTCAGTTTGAGACCCTAATTGCATTCCACATCCTGTTATCCATAGTTGGAGGGTTTTCATCTTCATGAGACAGTCTACCTCTTGCTAAAAAAGATGAGTGGCAAAAACTCACTTTCCCAGCCTCCCTTGCAGCTAGAGTACAGCTATGTTACCCAGCTTTTGGTGTTCACATACATAACCCCGGACTTTGAGTTAGAAAGCAGCAATAGAAAGCATTAGGGACTTTGCAGAAATTCAATATGGCAGCAACTGGCAGCCGCCATAGCTATATCCAGTTTCTAGAGGCAGCAGCGCAAGGGTCCCATGTCACTGGGGTCAGCGGTGCAAACCACAGAGTCTGTGCAGCAGCTGGGTTGGAAATGCCTTCGTGGACCTCTTCTGACCCGGGGCTCTGCTCTGGGCTGCACACACTCTGAACCCTATTCTCAGGCCCTCCTGAAAGTCCGTGGGGTGTACCCAATATTCTTTGAGCATATCTCAAATCTAGTGCCCTCCCCCATCACAGCTTAAACAAATGTGTATCAGTGTCGTTAAGAGGGCTTTCAGAGTGACTTCCTGTTTCATTACATATTTGTCAAAAAAAAAAAAGATGATGACTCAAACGATGCTATTTTTGGCAAAAGTTGCTTTAAAAAAAAAGAAAAGCCTCACCACCAACACACTGAAAAACTTGAGTGGAAAACACTTCCAGGCAAAATATCATCAGTGGCTGATGCACTAGTTACAGCTGCCCTTAGATTTTGTAGCGGCTTTGATTAGAGCTCTCCCACTTAAGCTTTGACTGCTGTACGATTGATCCCACCTTCACCAATATCTTCGGTTTTCTTTTCTAGTCGACATTGTCCTTGATTACAAAATAATTTAAAGTAATATTGAAAAAATTTCACGAATTTTTTTTTTTTTTTTTTTTTTTTTTTTTTACCATCCAGAAAATTTATTCTGGCCGAATTATTAACAGCCAAGATTATACCCAAATGTAAGGTAAATAAGTATTGATAATTCCTAAAGTTTTTACTGAGCACCTATGCTGGGCCAGATGCCAGGCTAAGTATTCATTATTTCCTCTAATACAACAGCCCTATGAGACCAGAATTATCATCCCCATTTTATAGCTAAAGAAACCAAGGCTGGCCAGACTAATAGTCTCAGTCTTTCAGCCAGTTGTTCAAGTAGATTAGCTATATTGAGGATGACATTCAGTAAGAGCACCTTCTCCAGGTTCCCTGTGACCTAAGAAGATTGGACTTTATCTACAGCGAAGGGTGTACCATCTGCTTTCCATGCTTCCCAAAGTGTTTCTGTTGTGGCTCCTCTGCAGAGAATAAAATCCTTTCTAGCCAGTTGTAAACGCAAAGAGCTTTGCTACACAGTCCACGGGGAATCAAAGCCTAGCGCAGGTGTGGCGAAACATCCGCCAGAGCCACATGGCAGAACTGGGCCACCAAGGGAGCTGCTGCTCCTTTCCTACAAGAAGCGCATTTGATTCAGAAACACGTTTGATTTGGGAAGCCACCTTTGCGACGTCGTGACGCTGCTCTAGACCCATCTCACCTCCGCTCACATCTGCACCAGCAAATGGATGGCCCCACACCTGCTCTTTCTACATTTAACTTGGTTCCTAAATCACGTCTAGTACAGTACGATAAAGACAAGATCAGTATTCACTCACGTTCAGCTTCATACGGATAGAGATGGTTACCTACTGAAAACTTATGGATGTGTGTATTTATGTGGGTTAGTAAACACCCATATATTTCCTTTATCTGTCAATTGAGAAGACCTAGAGGCAGTGGCATGTGGTACCAATGAGCACACCTCACACCCAGACCTGCTCCTACCCCTCGGGCTGGGGAGTCATGGGCGTAGAGACATGGGGGGACCACTGAGGCAGTGACAGGGCAATAATCCAGGGAACCACAGCTCTTTAGATTGGGTGAGGGGAGAAGAGCTTAAAAGGAGACTAAGGAGAGGTAAGCAGAGAAAGGGAGTGGGGGTGGGGCAAGAGGGAACAGAGTCACAGACCTAGGGAAAGAGTTTCTAGAAGGATCAAGTGGCCTCCAGATCAAATACAGCTCAGAAGGGCTGAAGAGTGGACATGGCAGGTGACCTTGATAAGAATAGTCTCAGGTAAGCAGTGGGATCTTAGTGAGATTTTGGTGGGCCGAGAATGAAAAAACACTCCAGGCTAAGGAGACTCAATCAGAAATAAAAGGGGGGGTGGTAGCAATGAAGAATGAGCCACGTTTAAGGAATGAGGAAGAGAGAACCAGAGTCCTTGGAATTTCAAGTTCTAGGAATTCCCAGTAGACTCTGTAGACATTAGGCAACCAAGGCAGGGTGTTGAGTAGAGGAGTGTAATTAAGACAAGACAAACATTTTTTTTTATGGCTCCTTTCTGGGAACACTACTGAGATTCAGTGAATTTCTCTGAAGTGTAGTGTTTCAAGAATTAGGACCCAGTGTCTCTGTATCAGTCCCTGTTAAAACCGAGCAGGGGAAGAATTCATTTCATGTGATTACACGGAACCAAACCATTTCCTGATGCACCTACACTTGAGACTTGGGGAGATGGGATGTGGAAGATATGGGGACTAGTAATTCTGATGAGGATTTAATTAAGAACTCAATTTTCCCAGACTTCCAATACTGACTGCCTGATGTTTCTTTAATAGGAACTGTTGATATATTCTAATTACGGTGGGTTATTTATGGGATCAGGTCTCATCTCTCTGCTCAATTATGTTTTGTTTGGGAGATTTGCGTACTTTTATGACTCTGGTTCTTAATTGAGTCTATTGTCTTCCCCAAAGATGCACTTAGTCTGGGGACCTATTCGTTTGTGGCTTTTCCTCTACCAGAGATCCCGCCACCTCTTACCTTTCTTTCCCTTTCATTGATAAACTCTGAAGCCATCGGGAAGGAGACTCCCTCCTCCCTGATTCTCAGCACAAACTGTGATTGTGCTCCTGACCTATGGCTTTGCTTTGCAGATTCACTGTATAGCCTGCCTTTATATTTTGGAGACAGGATTCTTTAAAACTGTGCCTGGGTATTAGATATGTTTGAAATTCTGAGAAAACTGAAAATTTCAGGTGCTTGGCGTCAAGAGGCACATTTGATATTCTGAACTGGAACATATTTATAGGTGTTTCTTTATGGAGGAAAGACTTTTGATTTACTGTCCTGGAGATGTTCTCGGCTGTGGGTAAATCACAATTAGGTGTTGGAAAACTGTGATATTGTTGTATTATTTTGTAGACAAGATTCCTTCCAGCATTACAAGATGACTCTGTTTCCATAACAATAGACATGGATCAACATCATTTTGAATGGCCACATAGATATTCCACGTTATGGATACATGATAATTTGTGTAACCAATTATTTTCTATTGGTGGGTATCCAGGTGGTTTTCAACCTGGGATGAATAACTTTAGACATGCATCATTGTGCACATCCATAGTTATGTCTAAAGGATCAATTTCCAGAAGGCAAATTGCAGAGTCCAAGGGCGAGTACAATGTTGAGACTTTAAAAGACTATAGACTAGCAGTCCCAACAGATCAACTAGGGCTGAGGGTCTGAGTAGGGAAATGCAAGCCTGAGGACAGAAACAGCACATGTGAATGTATGAATGCTAAGAAGTACAGTTCTGCTTCGATCTTTGCTGATTTAAGACAAAAGTGGTCATGATGAGATCAGGTTAGTGACAGAACTGCCCCCCTTCAGGTACAAAACTTCAGCTCCACCATGGTTTTCTAAATGCCCTATCCTACCTCCTCATTCCTTGCAGAGCGTGGAGCACATAGTAGGTGTGAAATAAACGCTTGTTAGACTGAACTGAGTCAGCATAGAAGTCTGTAGCCCCCCTGTTCCTTCAAAGCCCTTTCAGCCTAGGCTTCATGGTATAAAAATGCAACAAAGGGGGAGTTGGCGGTGGGGCCTGATTTGTCATAATTTTGTGATTATGAGGAAGAATTTCATCCTACAAGCATCCTCTGTTTCTGGTCATTTACATTTCCGATTTTGACTCTGTAGCCTTTCAGACATGAAGGAAATATGTAATAGAGGGAAAATGAGAAATATTAGTGCAATCATTTATCATGTTCATTGAAGAGGGTATTGATTCCCTGGAATGCTCGCAAACCCAGAGATGCTTCCAGCATCTAAAGATCTTGCTCTCCCGTGACACACCCCTCTCTGTCTTCTCAGCAGGGTCATTCAAGCCCCCAGATGCTCTCCTTGGCATTGAACATGGGTGTGCTTGTGGGGACTGGGAAAAAGCCCCCCACCCCCATAGAGGGCACTGTCCTTGCTCTTTCGTCTTCCCATCTGACCACCGCTTTAGTTAAGCCAGTAACCATTGCTGTCCTTTTCTGAGCCTACTTCCCGACCCACACAGAAGCTCATGAGGCCATATGCTGCCATTTTCTCTCTCCGTGGTCTCAACCTGAGACTGAGAGGTCTGCAGCTATTTTCTAGTGCTGCCATAACAAATTTCCACACAATGAGCATCCTAAAAGCACACCCATTTATTATCTCACAGTTCTGTGGGCCAGAAGTCTGGGCTCCATACCCAGCTGGCTCTTCGGCTAAAGGTCTCACCTGGTGGGGACTGGGCTGGGCTCTCATCTGGAAACTCCAGGGCAGATTATGCTTCTAAGCCCATTCAGGTTGTTGGCAGAGTTTAGTTCCTTGTGGCTGTAGGACTGAGTCCCCATTTCCTTGCTGCCTGTCAGCCAGGGCTGGGTCTTTGCTGCCAGAGGCTGCCTGCATTCTCTGTGGCTGCTTTCCATATGGTACCATCCAGCAATGGCAGGCTGAGTCCCTCTCATGCTGCAGGTATCTCTTTCTTCTTCACTGTGTCTCTCCAATTCCAGCCAGAGAGAGTGCTCAGCTTTTAAGGGCTCATGTGGCTAGATTAGGCCACTTGAGTAATCCGGGAAAACCTCACTACTTTAAAAAGTCCCTTTTGGGGTACCCGGGTGGCTCAGTTGGTTAAGCATCTGACTTGATATAGGCCCAGGTCATGATCCCAGGTTCATGGGATCAAGCCCTGAGTCAGGCTCTGTGCTGGGCATGGGGCCTGCTTAAGATTCTCTCTCTCCCTCTCCCCCTCCTCTGCTCTCGCTCTCTCTCTCTCTCTCTCTCTCTCTCTCTCCCCCTCTCTTTAAAAAAAATAGTCCTTTTGCCATTATAACCTGATATATTCATTCACAGGTGCTAGGGAGTAGAGCATGGATATCCTGGGGCTCTTGGTCACTTTGCCCACTTCCAGGGGAAGGTGACAGGAATCCGGCCTCTCTCACTGCGGTCTCTCCCGCAAGGTCTAGCAGGGGGCTCGGTGCTCCATCTGCCTATGTTACCCTTCCTCACTCTGTGGAATTCTCTCTGTAGTCCATGGTCCAGTCAGTTTAAGGGGAAATTGGCTTCTGTGCAAATAATGTCAATTATCTCTTCTTTTTGTATAGCACTTTGAAAGTTCCAAAGCAAGGTAGGTGAGGAAACGGAGGCTCAACGAGGGCAAGTCACATGGGGAAAGAGGGCACTGACAGGTCATGAGGTCACTCCACAAGGGCCAGAAGTAGGTTTTAGGTCTCCAGGCTGCCAGGCCATCACTCTTTCAGAATCTGGAAAATTCCCTGCAACCAGAAGCCAAGTAGCTAAGGAACATATCTTCCAGCTTTCCAAGAGAATCCCCTGGGAGAAGTTGGCAAGCCGGTTGGAAGTTTGGCACACACTGTCGCTGGGCTCCAGCTGCTAAGAATTTGCAATGGCAGGACTCCCCCGTAGTGAATGGCACACTGGTTGCTGGCACAGCCTAAATGGAGACACCGGCTTGGACGAAGTGCCCCTGCCTTTTCCAAGCTGACACATGGCTCTGACTTGGCCACCGTTCGTCTCTGGGTAACAGTTTGAAAGAGAGGAGAGAAAGTCAGAGAATCACAGAGCAGTCGAGCCAGGAGACTCTTTAGAGATGAGTTTAATCCAAACCCTTTACCTGCTCATAGAGATGGAAAACATGAGGCTCACCCTGGTGGAGCGATGGCTCAAACGGGCAGTAGAGTCATGACTAAGATCCAGCCATTCTGCTTTCCAGAGCAGAAATCCATTCTCAACCTCATGGTATTGTGGTTCTTCCTGTGCAGACGTCCTGTGGGCCTGCCCTTGCCACCCACAGCATGATGACTTATACTTGTGTATACGTGCAAGAACACACCATCTGTGTTCAGCCACACGCATACGTGCACCAGCAATCTTTTTTTAAATCTTTTTTTTTTTTAACGTTTATTTATTTTTGACACAGAGAGAGAGAGAGCATGAACAGGGGAGGGGCAGAGAGAGAGGGAGACACAGAATCCGAAACAGGCTCCAGGCTCCAGGCTCTGAGCGGTCAGCACAGAGCCCGACGCGGGGCTCGAACTCACGGACCGCGAGATCATGACCTGAGCCGAAGTCAGACGCTTAACCGACCGAGCCACCCAGGCGCCCCCCAGCAATCTTAATAGAATTTCTGGTTGAGAGCCTGGACTCTGGGGTCAGGGGATCTGAGTTCAGATCCCTACAATGCTAACCTTGGGCAAGTTACTGAACCTCTCTGTGCCTCAGTTTCCTCATTTATAAATGAGAATGATGATAGCACCCAGTTTATAGGGTTGTTTTGAGGATTCACTGAAATACTATGTGTAAAGGGCTTAAAATGGTGTCTGGCATATAAGTGCTGAGAAATTGCTTGCTATTACTATTTCTAGAAAGGCTACTACCATGCCCCCCTATTGTTCTCTTGGTTGGGAGGTAATAATCTAATATAAATAATAATCCCACACAGCAGTATTCACAAACTGAAATGCCTAGAGCGGTCAGGGGTGGAAGTGGGCTGGGTGTAAGAAAAATTGTATGACCCTCCCCTCCAATTCCATTTGACTTTCCTTTTTTTTTTTTTTTTTTTTTTTTTTTTTTTTTGAGAGAGAGAGTGCAAGCAGGGGACAGGGGCAGAGGAAGAGAATCTCAAGTAGGTTCTGCACTCAGCACAGAGCCTGACGCAGGCTCGATCCCACGACCCTGGGATGACGACCTGAGTTGAAATCAAGAGTTGGACACTCAGCCGAACTGAGCCACTCAGGTGCCCCCGATCTTCCATTTTGAAAGAGAAACGAGCAGAGAGATCTATTTCTCTACTGTAGCAAAAGCAACAGTGCAAATGCAGTGAGAAATGGTGACTGTGTCTGGGCCGCAGTATTAGGGACAGTAGAGAGTGGTGGGGACTGAGGTGAACTGAAGCATGGGAGGGCACATGCCCTGTGTAAGGGACAGTTGCTACTCCGTCTCGGCTGGTTACTGCCATGTGGAAATTTAGATCTGGTGCTGTCAGATCTCCTGACTTTTTTTTCAAGAGAAGCCAGAAATCTGCATTTTTAATGTAAAATCTTCCAATTATTAAATGTTGGCTCAACTCTTTGCAAACATTGGATGAGCCAAACAAAACATCTGTGGACCAGACTCAGCTGCAGCTGCCAGTGTTCCGTTTCTGCCCTATATTTGTGAGCGGCAGTCATCCTCTTACTTAATCCTATGATGTCTACGTGTGTATCACCATCACCGGGTGGCCAGCAGTGACCCCACCTGGGCATGAGATACAGACACCGTGGGAGGCAGCTCTCTGCAGGTAGCTCAGCTGGTTTAAGAGGAAAACCCAAGATTACAAACTGGATTTCCCTTTTTTTCCTAATGTTTATTTTTATTTATGTATTTTGAGAGAGAGAGAGAGAAAGAGAGAGAGAGAGCAGGGAAGGGGCAGAGAGAGAGAGAGGGAGAGAGAGAATCCCAAGCAGGCTCCATGTGGAATTTGACATGGGGCTCGATCTCATGACCATGAGATCATGACCTGAACCAAAATCAAGAGCCACATGCTTAACTGACTGAGCCACCCAGGCGCCCCACAAACTGGATTTTCCAAAGAAGATTATATCCCCATTTCTAAGATAGGTCCTTTCCTTCTCTGGGCTTCAGTTTCCCATTATCGAAACAGGTAAAGACAACCTGGGTCTTCTCCCACTGCTTGCTAAGGACTATCACCACTTCCAGCTACCCCTTATCACATTTACTCTCGGTGATGCTCTTCATGGTAGGACATCTGCTATTTTTGTCTCCTTGCTTCCCTTCCATTGGAGAACATTCCTTTCCTCCCCATGTGTTTCTGGTGGAGCCATTGATTGCACAGAACAAACCTCAGCCACTGGCTGTATGATCCAAGCCTGGCCAATTGTGCTTCTCCATCCTCCTGGCAACAATAACTAATTAGTTCATGAGGTGGGAAGGTGACCCAAGCAGCATCTAGAGGGACCTTCTCTGGGATTTCCATTCAGATGCTGGGAGAAGGAGGCATCTTCCTTTTTGGGCTTGTGAACCTGGGGCTGCTGGTGGTCATGTCTCCACCACACTGGGAAAACTTCTCTGTCATACAAGAGAAAGGAGCCAATGTGTAGAGAGGCAGAGACGAGACTCAGATGCAGAGGGAGAGTAGATGGTTCAGAATTTAGTCCTTGGTTCCAGATGTCAAAACCCTGGTCCCTAGAGGTCTTCCTCGGCCTCAGTGGGCTACCTCGTTATGCACTGAACCGTGGGAACCAGTCAATGCCTTAAGCAAGTTGGGTTTTTGTTAATTGCAAACCAAAAACTCAGACCGTTACCTTAGGACCTAAGGTGCACGAGAACATCACGGTGCGAGGGCAGGGCCAAGTCAATCTTGTTCACTACTGCATCCTCAGTGCTGTGAACAGTACCCGGCCCCTGGCAGATTCTCGGGAAATATTTGTTGAATGAATAAGCAAAACATGCATATTACCTCCTAGAATCCTCATACAAACCTTGTATCTAAAGCACCAAATGATAAGGTAAAGACCAAGTTTACCAGCTAGGAAATGACAGTGGCCAGGTTCTGCCGTTACTCTTAAACCCGAAACTGTATCGGGGCGCCTGGGTGGTTCAGTCGGTCGAGTGTCCGACTTCAGCTCAGGTCATGATCTCACGGTCTGTGAGTTCAAGCCCTGCTTCGGGCTCGCTGCTATCAGTGAAGAGCCCACCTTGGATCCTCTGTCCCTCTCTCTCTTGGCCCCTCGCCCCCCTCATGCTCTCTCTTAAAAAAAAAAAAAAAAGTTAAAAAAAAAAACCCCAAACCTGAAACTGTATCACCTCCCAGCCTGACAGCCTCCTAACTGGTCTCCTTGCCTCCACTCATGCAGGGAATAGAGTGATCTTTCAAAGGCACAGACTTAATTTAATTGTCCCCTGCTTAAACTCTTTGCTGGTATCTACTGGTCTGCCTGTCAGTTGCAGGGGCTGGACCCATTTCCCATCCATGCCTTTCCCACGCCTCCTGCCGCATGGCCTTGTCCTTCAACAGGCACCCAGTTTCCAGATGGAGTTTTCCTGCCTGGTGGGCTCCCCCTCTCCCCATCCAATTCTGTGAATCTGTTCCAAGTTTCTGGTGAGTTAGTTATTGGAGCCTCAGTTTTAAATCTTTTTCATATGCAAGTAGTTTATTCTCATTAAGAGAAATCCTATCTTCTGCTTGTTTAACTCTGTCAGTTAAATCCGTTAAGTTTATTTGTGTTTGCCCAGTGGTAATTTTTATTGAGAGAACATCCGAAACCATCTGCAGGGAGGAGGCTGAAGAAGCCCGCGGAGTGCCCCGGCCCCGGTGCTGATTTTCCTGAGTCTCCACCACCCAGAACGGCTCCTTCCGTCCACGGGAGGCTGACCGCAGGGTTGCTGCTCTCTGGGTCCTTTTGAGTTTTGAATTTGTGTAGGAACAGCCTTGACTTTCGAGATTTCACATTGTGTGTGTTTTCGTTGTTGGAGGGGCTTTCAGAGAAGGGTGGCCCTCAACGGCCAGGCTTAATAATCTCATGCGGGGTGTAATGAGCAGTTTCCTGCCTTCAGATGGAGGGGAAAGACCCAGACTGGATCCCCCTGGATGTAATCACATCCTCCTCAGAGCCTTGCTGTACTTTGTTCCTGTAACAAGCCCCTGGCACCTTTTTCCTCAGGTCAGATTCATCTGCATTATTCCCCTTCTTGGCTCTAGAAAGTCTTGAGTCAGGGCTGCATATAATTCATATACTCCCTACTTTATCCAGTAGATTGTCTTGAATATAGTAACCTCTTTTCATGATTGATGAATGAATGAATGAATGAATGATTCCATGCACATCATCCCCTGCACACAGCCCCTGCCTCCCCAGAATGCATACTTCAGAGACAACCTCAAGTAAATTTGCCCCAGGAGTTCCAGGGAGGTGATTATTGTTGTTCCTGTTTTATAAATAAGCCTTTTTAAACATTTGTTTTCTTATCTTTCTTTCCTTTAAGGAAAAAAAAAATCCTCACCTAGCTAATCAAAAGTTTCCTGTGTCGGTTCTTTCAATGCAAATTGCATTTTCCAAATAACGCAGAACAAAGATAACCACAATTACAAAACCAGACAGCTGACAAAGATAAACTGTAGATTTCAGAGCAGAAAAGAAAACTTAAACAAAACTTTGTCAACTCTCCTCAAAAACCTAGGTTTTTTAGCATCTCATTTTGATTTTAAAGAAGCTTGTAATAGATTGAGCTTTCAACTCTAAGTAGGTTGTCAAGATAGAGAGTGAGCTCCCCGTCACTGGAGGTAAGCAGGTGAAGATTGGATGACGAACACTGGAGAAAACAGAACAGAAACTAACTGACTAAAATATAGTGAAGGGTTGAATAATGTGCTCTAAGAACCCAAAAACGATCAACTCCACAACCGGTAGACAGAAATGAATAGTATAAGATTTAGGTTCCAACGGTCCTGAGACTGCATCTTGGCTCCAGTGATGACTAGCTGTGTGATCTTAAGGAATTACATTAACTTCTCTGGTTAAATGAGGTATAAATTATAAAGACCCTTGCTGGCACAGAAGATGTTACAATATGCTGGTCTCCTTTATTTTTACAAGGAGGAGAAAGAGTATGGTAGATTGCAAGCTTGGTCCAAACTTCTTCCATCCCTGTAAGCGTACCCACCTGCAAAGTGACATTACCTGTCCTCCCATCTAGGGGCAAAATCTCTCTTTCCACATGGAAATTGGGTGTGGTTATGTGATTTGCTTTGGCTAATGGGGCATTAGGGGATATGGCACAAGCAGAGGCTTGCAAAATATATTTTAGAGCCCTGAAACTATGGCCACCTGAGCGAGCCTGGCCCAGCCTATTGGATGGGTAGAGACACATGACTAGTTTCCACTGCTCACTCTAGCCCCTCACCCAACCTACTAGCTAACTATAGAATTGCCTGGTTGACCCACAGACTCACGAGCAATAATAAAATGGTTGTTGTTATAAGTCACTAAGTCTTGGGGTGGTTTGTTACACAGCAGAGGCTAACTATTACAAGTAAAGTAGAAAGCTATTTACCACTTGCAGGAATCAATGATGAAATGGGATTTGCTTTTCAGAAACTCACATGATAGGTGACTTTGCCATAATGCAGATATATCTCCTAATACAAGGGTCATCTAAGTGAATAGAACTGTCAAAACATAGCTGAATTATTTGTCAGGCTTTTAGCCAATGTAATCTACAGAAATGCATGTTATGCCTAGAACAGTGAATTTTAATGCTTGGGCTGCTAAATGTGATTTCAGCCACATTTTCACAAGGGTTGTATTCCAGGGAAACCTACTGGTCTTCTGGAGAGGAGGCTGGCTTGGGGCATCCCTGGTGTTTTTCCTGTAGGATAGATTGTCTATGATCCCTGGGGAAAAGCAGAGAAATATTCAAACATTATTTAGAGCCCACTTTAATATTACCTAAAAAGCGCTATTCACAGGCTTTGATGTCTTAGCTTGGTAGAAAATAACACTTCCCTCATCAAAAAAGTTGTTTGATCCCTGAATTTCATTTTTTTTTCTTTCAGATATTAACTCAGAGCATTTCAGTCTTCCCTGGGGAATGAAGCGATGAAAGCGGGCAGTTGATTTAGTGAATACAGTTATTTAACGTCATTATTATTGCAGCCCTGAAAGGGGGCACTATCCCTTTCCTGTTGACCATCTCATGGTTTCTGCCCCACCCCACCCCCACAGTTCCCACATAGCCCCCGGCCGGTTCTCACACCATCTCACACATGATAGTGGTGGCTCTTCTCCTGCCTCCCCAATTTCCACCCTTCCAGACCTTGGGTCCGCATACCACTGGAGTGATCTTTTGAAAACGCCATTTGCAGATGCCTGGGTGGCTCAGCGGGGTAAGCGTCTGACCGGCTCAGGTCACGATCTTGTGGTTCATGAGTTCGAGCCCCGCATCTGGCTATGTGCTGATGGCTCAGAACCTGGAGCCTGCTTTGGATGCTGTGTCTCCCTCTCTCTCTGCCCCTCCCTCACTTGTGTGCGCTCGCTCTCTCTCTCTCTCTCTCAAAAGTAAATAAACATTTTTTAAAAATTTTTTTCATGTTTATTTATTTTTGAGACAGGGAGAGACAGCATGAATGGGGGAGTGTCAGAGAGAGAGGGAGACACAGAATCTGAAACAGGCTCCAGGCTCTGAGCAGTCAGCACAGAGCCCGATGCAGGGCTCGAACTCACGGACCGCGAGATCATGACCTGAGCCGAAGTCGGATACTTAAGTCGGAGCCACCCAGGCGCCCCTCAAAAGTAAATAAACATTAAAAAAAAAAACCCAAAATGCCAATTGCATGTGATTCCCTCGCTCAGAATTCTGCAATAGCTCCCTATTGCCCAAGTCCCTAGGACTCATCTCCTTCTCCTGTTGTGTTCATCTCCTGGGGCTGCTGTTGGGAAGTACCCCAAACTGGGCAGCGTGAACAACGGTAATTTATCGTCTCATGGTCCCAGAGGTTGGAAGTCTGTCCGAGATCATGGTGCTGACAGAGTTGGTTCCTTCTGAGGTTTAGGAAGGAGCACGTCCCGCCCTTTCTCCTAGCTTCCAGGAGCTTTGGGCGATCCTCAACTGGTACATGGCATTCTTCCTGTCTTCACATCACCCTCTGCGTGTGTCAGTTTCTGGGGCCAAATTTCCCCTTTTCACAAGGACACCAGTCACATTGAATTAGGACCCCATCCCTCATGACTTTACCTTAACCAAAGGTCATCAAATACCTTATTTCCAAAGAAGGTCATGGGCACATGTTCTGGGGTTAGGACTTCAACATCTTTTTTTTTTTTTTTTTTTCAACGTTTTTTATTTATTTTTGGGACAGAGAGAGACAGAGCATGAACGGGGGAGGGGCAGAGAGAGAGGGAGACACAGAATCGGAAACAGGCTCCAGGCTCCGAGCCATCAGCCCAGAGCCCGACGCGGGGCTCGAACTCACGGACCGCGAGATCGTGACCTGGCTGATGTCGGACGCTTAACCGACTGCGCCACCCAGGCGCCCCAGGACTTCAACATCTTTTTGGTGGGAACACTCAGCTCATAACACCTGACTTTGAAAGCCTTTCATGGGCTGTGCCATACTCCTCTGGTCTGGGGACTCCCAGTTCTGGCCACAACACTGTCTAGAGTTATGTCTACGTTCCCATTTCTGTTCTGCCCCTCCCAGGTCACTTATGTGCTCTGTGTGCCTCAATTTTCTTCATCTTTAAAATGGGGATAATAATAGTACCTACCTCTGGGGGAATTGTTGGGGGTTTAAATGAATTTGTACAAATAAACCCTTTGAATATTGCCTGGCTCATAAGAAATGTTAGTGACTGTTAATTACTATTATTTTTCTGGTTTTTTAAAATTTTATTTATTTATTTTGAGAGAGAGAGAGAGAGAGAGAGAGAGGCAGAGAGGGAGAATCCCAAGGAGGCTCTGCACCCGCAGCATGGAGCCCAGTGCAGGGCTCAGTGCGGGGCTTGAACTCATGAACCATGAGATCATGACCTGAGCCAAAACCAAGAATCAGGCAAACGCTTAACCGACTGAGCCACCCAGGTGCCCCCATTTCTCTGTTTTTTGAAGTCTTCCCTGTTTCTTCCCTCCAGTGAGGCTCTCTCTTTCACTGTCCCCAAATAGAAGGTTGTGGTACCCCAAGGTCACACTGCAAGTCCATAGGATTAAAACCCAGACCTCTCCCCCAAATCCAGTGCTGGCTCCAGGGCCTTGAGGCTCCCGTGCCTCCCCTCATCCCTGGTCTATACACTGCTCACTCTCTTCTGGCTCCTTTCTGCGATCCCAAATTGTTCCAAGGTTGAGCCACGAAACTCTTCATTTTCTAAAAATCCTAGCTTCCAGTCTGAGCTAAATGTGCTCTAAGTGTTAGCAGCCGTTGTTCTGTTTCATGTTAATTTGTCACTCGGGGATACGGAGGGGACAGGAGAAGCCTTGAGCGCCGGGTAATGGATTTCTCCTGAGTTTGCCCCCAGTCTTCATCAGCACCCTAATTATTCCACACCTTTTTAATAGAGGAAGCATTAGCAGTCCTAAACTGCGCAGGGGTCTGATTGAAATAATGTCTCCTGAATTATCTTTTCATAAACTGAAAAAATAAGTAAATAAGTGTGACGCTTCACAGACACAGCCCCCTTCTGGGTTGGTGGCTGGCCAGGGTCTCGGGGCGTGCGAGGGGACAGTGCACAGGATGTGACTGCGTTTGACCCACTGAGGGTTAGAGATGTTGCCTGTTTCCTTCACTCCTCCTCCTCCTCCCCATCCTCCCTCACCGTGCTCATCCCTCATGGCCCAGTTTACACTACCCCCCCTCCTTCAGGAAGCCTTCCCTGACTTCCTGTCCTGGTTACGTGTGGAATATATGCCACCAGACCCGGTTCTTAATTCTCTCAAGTACCACTGCTGTTCTTGCCAGCTTGAGTGGGAACTTCTCAAGGACAAAGCCCTGTTGGAATCTCCTTTTGTCCTCCCTTGTAGCTGCCAGCACAAGCCCAGACCCTAGTAAGGCTTAGTTTATAGCTATTGACTTAACAGAAAGGAAGACAGTGTGCATCTCAGTGTATCCTGGCCCCCTCCAACTGTCTTCCATTCCAACCGCCTCTCTAGATAGGACTATTCCAGAAGACTCAGCTAGTGTCCGTGAAATGCAGAAAGGAGCTTAATGAGCAAGGAAGATCATCCCAACAGCCAGTGGTCTTGGCAGGGAGTGGGCTGTCTTGTAAGATACAAAGCTCACCATCTCCAGGAGCATCCGAGCCGCAGATGGGAGACCTTCCATGGTTCAAAGACTCTAAGGTTCCATGGCTCCAACGTCCCATGGTTCCAGGGTCCTGTGCCATTAGGGTACCTTTCTGTTTCATGTCATTCTTTGCAGGGGGAAGACCAGCCCCTTTTATGAGCTCCCAGGCCACATGTTAAGAAGGAAATGTGTAGCCAAAACCCGCCACTTTGTTAAAATTGGTACAAACAGAACATCTCACATTTCGGAGCTGTCACTCCACTGAGAGTCATTCACATAAACAACAAGGTCCTCGTGGGTTTGATGGCAACACAAACACCACTTGTGACTCAATTAAGGAAGCAGTAATTAAAAAGGGGGAACAGCATGCAGTCTCTCCAATCATACCTTCCCACTGGGGCCTGGCCCACTGGCTGTAGCGGGATCCAGGGTACTTAGGGGGTCTGCCCTGGGGCCTGTACTCCTGGCCCAGGCAGAGCTCACAGGGTGAGGCGCAGAGGGAGGGAAGATTTGGAGATGTGCCTCAGGGAGCGACCCATGTCTCACACCAGCAAGTGGCGGAAGGTAATAAAAATTATTGTAAATTAACAAAGTGCATCCAAAGGGAAGCAGCGTTGCCCCCTAGAGATCAGTCACGATTCCTTGGTTCTCAGATCATCACAGCCAGTAGTTTTCATTTTTACTGTCTGAAGAACTTGGAGGTATTAAGTCATACCATTCTCATGAGATACACTGCTGTTGTTGGCTTCATATTTCCAGACGAGGAGACAGAGGCACGGGCCCCAGGTCATTCAACACAAAGAGGCCAAGCTAGGATTTAAATTCTGGAAGTCTGGCTCTAGAGTTCACTCCCTTAATCACTATACTCAGTTGCCTCTCACCTTTACGAAATGCTCTTTCCTAGGCATGGGCCCCCCTCATAATAGTCGGCTTTGCCATTTGTTAAATGCCTACTCTGTTCTAGAAGCTATGCTGTGCAGTTGACATAAAGGATCTCATCTTATGAAATAGGTGTCATAATTAGCCCCGTTTTACAGATGGAGAAAGTAAGGTGCAGAGAGATTAAATGCTGTCTTTTATCCAGCTGAATGACAGAGCTTGGAATTAAATCCATATCTGCTTGCCTCCAAATATTCCATCCTGCTCTTCTTACTTCCCATTGTATTTGGGATAGAATTGGTCAAGGCCAAATAGTAGGTGAGCAGATGTTTTTTTTCATTTGTATCCTGCTAGGCTATGAGCATGGGAAGAGAGGACTTAACAAGATATTCCTGTCCTTGAGGGTTGCTATCGTCTGAATTGTGTTCCCCCCAAATTTGTGTTGAAGCCCTAATCCCCAATGTGACTGAACTTGGAGATAGGATTTTAGGAGGCAATTAAGGTTAGATGACGTGATAAGGGTAAGGTCCTGACCTGATAGGATTGGTGGCCTTATAATTATGAAGGGGAAGAGAAAGAGATCTCTCTCTCCTCATGCACATGTACTGAGGAAAGGCTGTGTGAGCAGGAAGAGAGGAAGCCAGGAAGAGAGAACAGAACTCAACTATGCTGGCACCCTGATCTCAGACTTCCAGTCCCCGGAGCCGTGAGAAAATACATTGCTTAAACCACTGAATCTGTGGTATTTTGTTATGGCAGCCCAACCTGACTAGTACAAGGGTCTCATAATCCTTTTGAAGCGTTCAGGCCAATGAATTGTGGCAAACAGGAGCTGCAGCTGACCCATCATCCGTCTTGTGAGCGGCTGAATGGCTGGATAGGTGGTTAGATGGGTGAATGAGTAGATGCGTGGATGGGTAGATGGGTGGATGGGTGGATGAGCGGGTGGATGTATATATGAATGGGTGGAAAGTTGGGTGTACATGTTATTCACCCAGAGTTAGAAGCAATGCCCATGGACTAACACTGTTCTGACAGTTGTTCTATATTCATTTTGGTAGCTTTTCCACCATTTCTTCTCACCTTTCATGGATGACTGAAATCATGGAAAGAAGCCACCACAGGCTTTAAATAATCTGGTTGCCTGTCAGTGAGCTGCGGCCCTGACTGCATGACCAGTGGATTAACATTCAGTTCTACCTCATGAGGCAGCTCTCAGTAGTATTCGTGACTAACACAAATACACTGAAAGACCACATTCCGAAATTACTCCAGTATACGCTTCTAATTCTATAAATCACATCCCCTGTGTCCAGGGCAAGATGTTGTTTGGCAAGATTAACTGCTGGGGGAACCACACTGGGGGCCCTGGGTCCAGGCTTAGCTGGGGGCTGGGCAAACATTTTCTGGACACCTACTGTGTGCTGAGCCCCTGAAGGGCTGCCAGAAACAGAGAGGTGAACCCTGTGCCTGTCTTGGAGGAGCACTTGGTCTGGGGGAGGCTTATGAAGCGTCCAGCCTCTATCCTCAGAAGCTCGCAGGTTCATAGAGCGTCTGTTGACCTCCACCCCCACCCCTGCTCCACCCAGGCAAAGCAAAGGAAGACACATCTGTTCTCTGCCAGGGAACAGAGCACCAAACACAGTGGGACGGAAGGCAGTGTCCCTGAGTACAGCAGGCTGCGCACACCAAAGGGCGGTCTCCACGGTCACATCCAAGGGGCTGAAGAAGCAGAAGAAAAGTAAAAGGCAACACTAGAGTAGAAAATGAGAATGAGTTTTATTGGGGGAGGGGGATGGGATGGGGAGGTTAAGCGGGAGCAGAAGTGGGGAGGAGGGGTGCAGAACCCCCAGAAGCAAGGAGGCAGAGGGAGGGAGTTTTCAGGACGGCGGACTTGGGGTGGCCGGGAGGGCAGTTCAGCAGGGAAGGTGGCAGCCGCCATCTGCTGAGTACCACGTCCCAGGCACAGCGTGACATCCACATGCACAAGGTCAAGTCTGAAAATGCCTGTGCGGTGTTTAGTCCAGTGCCAGGTCCACGGAAGGAATAACTTTATGATATAGGTGGTATTTCCCCCCATTTTTTCCCTGAAGAGAAATAAAAGGTCAGACAGCCTGAGCTTCGGTCCCCTGCTCCTGCCACAGAATGGCCAGAGCCGTGACTCCTGTTCAGGTCTCTGCGCCCCAAGGACTGCACCCCTCATCTTCACTTCTGCTGCCTCCCCAAGGGGTGCTCTGAAACCGCCAGACCCTCCGCCACACCTCTCTGACACTTCTTTTTCCTTGTCTGTAAAATGGGTTGTTTGGGAATTAAGGACTGGATGAATCTATGTGACAGAGAAGCATGTGTCAAGTTTGTGGGGGGTGTGGCTGCTAAGCCAAAGTCGCACGGGGAACACAGTGGTACTAAAACAGTGCTCAGCTCTGACTCTTTGCCAGGAACTGCTCTGAGCATCCTTCATGATATGAACCCATTCAGTCCTCAGCCCAACCCTACGAGGTAGGGACACTGGTCATCTTCATTTCCCAGGTACGGGGCACCGGGAAACCTTCGCAGCACCACACAGCGGCACGTGGAGAACATGCTCTCCCCCTCAGTCGTCTGCCTCCAAAGCCCACGCTCTTTCCCTGTCCTGTCTGCGTGGCGGAGCCCAAGGAGTGTGGGCCTGGTGCCCAGAGAGGCGGTGAGAAGCCTGGCTCTCCCTGATGGTTCTGTGCCCCTTGGCAACTCACTGAACCTCTCCGGGACGATTTATCTCTTAAATGGAGATTTAAATGCAAGTGCCCAGCTCACCGGGGCTGTTGGGAGGATTTCAGGATGTGATGTGCATAAAACGCTCAGCCCCATGCTTGGCACATGCACTTGGAGGTGAACGGCAGCCACGATTACAGCCAGGAGGAGGAATAGGAGGAGAAGGCGAGCGGGACAAGGGGAAGAAGAGGAAGGAAAGAGGAGAATGAGAACAGAGCTTACCTGTTACCTGTTCCAACTCGCCTCTATTTCTGGCCTCCCCACTTGACTCAGGTGAGCCAACCTGTGGTAGCAGCTGTGGGCAAGAAGGGCAAGAAGTCTCAGTCACCCAGGCAGGGGCTTCTCCCAATGCTGTCCTGTCTCCCCGAAAGTCCCTTCCTTGATTTCAACAGCCCCAGAGCCTGCAGCGCAAGGAGCCCCATAAACAAATATGTTTCAGGCAAGGCCATCATTTGGGTCTGTAAATCAATAGGCTTTCCTTGGCCATTTGCAGAATCAAAGGCACAGTCAGCTCCAGATAATGCATCATGCCAGAGGGGCCAGGGGGCGGAGCCGTCATCTCCAGGCAGCGAGAAGGAAAATCTATGTCCTCTCCAGGGGCCCAGAGCTGGCGTTACTGGGGGCTGCCCATCCTGTTTCCTGCGTGAGCCAACATGGGGCAAGTGACATGGGACAGGTGACAGTAGCTGCTGCATGTGCATGTATGTGTGTGTGTGCGCGTATGGAGAGAAATCTGTTGGGTTTCTGTGTGTGTGTGTGTGTGTGTGTGTGTGTGTGTGTGTGTGTGTGTGTTTTCCAAGAGGCCATCAGCATTCCGGCAGCGTCCTGAGAAATTCATCAAATTATTTAACCTTTGCTGGAATAAATAATACATGTGCTTTCTCAGGATTTATTCTGATTAAGCCGTTCTGGAGTGGTGCCAGGCCTGAGCCCGCCCCAGGAAAGGCAGGAAGGAGGCTGGTGGCACAGGATGGGAAATCAGGAGGCCAGCTGAGGGCTGGATGGGAGGGGGCCGATGAGGCCCGAGGGCTCGTGTGGCAGAGATGGACCCCTGTGGGCCCCTCTGGGATGGTGGGACAGGGAAGAAGAGGATGAAAATTCTGCCAGCCCTGTCTCTCAACCTGCAGGCTGTCTGCCTCCATCTGGGCACGAGGAGGGAGGTGCAGTGGAGAAGGAGCTGGACTGGGGGCTCAGAGATGTGGCTCAGGCTGCCAGGGACATCTGCGTGTCCAGGAGGCTGAGAACCAGGAGGCCTGGGTTTGAATCCCTGCACTGCTCTCTCTCTCTGCCAGGTGTGGCCCGGCCCTCTCTGGGCGTCGCCGTCCGTATGCACTTACCCTAGTGGCGTCTGTGACATGCAGCATCTAATATCTATTGAGTGTTCAATAGATATGCGGTTGGAACGTATGAAGCTGCAGCTTAAACCTGCAGAAGGACTGTGTCATACAGCTCAGCCCAAGCATTTGTGCAGTGACAATGACCATGCTTCTGTAGAGGGTTTACTCTGTCCTCTAGTCTATGTACTTTCAGTGAGTAACCTGATTTAACTTCAATCCCGTGAGGTCTGTACAATTATTACCATCCCCATTTTACAGATGGGGAAACTGAGGCCCAGAGAGTTACAGATGGGGAAACTGAGGCCCAGAGAGGTCAGTGAAGTTACTCAAGGCCACCCACCTGACCAGGGGGCTGAACTGGGATTTCAACCCAATGTAGCCCCAGAGTTCCTCTTGGTGATATGTGCCCCCGTCACTTCTGCTTTGCCGTCCCCTGGAGAATGCTGCCACGATGCATGGAGTAATAAAGAGAGAAGGCTCTAGGTTTCCAGATTTGATTGCCTGCGTGGAGGATAAATGGGAGATAAAGATACACTAAAAAATCTGAGCGCATCAGTGACATGGAATTTGCAGAAACTCCATTTCAGTGAGAAACTCTAGATACACTGCAGAGGCACGGAAGGGGGGAACTTGTAATGTGTGGGATTTTCGTGCTCACAGTGGTGTTGGAAGGTCTGGAAAGGTTTTAAAGACGATCCAGCCATAGCAGACACATCTGTAGGAAAAGCCTGTGGATTCCAGGAAAAGGAGTCCGGCTGCCATACAAAATGCCACAGACTGGGGGCTTCCACAACAGAAACTCATTTTCTTGCATGTCTGAAGGCCACACGTCCAAGATCAAAGTGCCAGCTGGTTTCTGGTATGACCTCTTGTCCTGGCTTGTAGATGACCCCCTTCTCGCTCTGTCCTCACGTGGCCTTTTCTCTGTACGCACACACGTCTGGTGTCCCCTCTTCTTATAAGGACACCAGTCCTGTTGGATTAGGGCCCCACCCTCATGACCTCATTTAACCTTAATCTCTTCCTTGAAGACCCCCGTCTCCAAATACGGTCATGTTAGGGCTTATGGCTTCAACATCTGAACTGGTGGGGGTGGGACAAAATTCAGTTCATACCGGTCAGTACAGAGGAAGGCTGGACAGAGCTGGTCTGACCCCAAGTGGAGGGGCTGGGGAGCCAGGCCTGCCTCAGACTGGAGGCTCTGGGGCCCCAGACACTTTCCTCTGCTGCTTCAGTTTCCACTGCTGCTGAGTGGGATGGTCACCCCTCTCCACAGTCCCTCTGAGATGTAACACTGTGATTCTCGGGCGTCTGAAGAGCCAGGGGGAGTAAGCTGGGGCTCTGGAGCCGCACGCATGGGTTCAAATACAGATCCACCACTGAGTGCTGTGTGGCCCTGGATAAGTGACCTGAGCTCTTAAAGCTCATTTCATGGGGCGCCTGGGTGGCACAGTCGGTTGAGCGTCCGACTTCAGCCGGGTCACGATCTCGCGGTCCGTGAGTTCGAGCCCCGCGTCGGGCTCTGGGCTGATGGCTCAGAGCCTGGAGCCTGTTTCCGATTCTGTGTCTCCCTCTCTCTCTGACCCTCCCCCGTTCATGCTCTGTCTCTGTCCCAAAAATAAATAAACGTTGAAAAAAAAAAAAAAAGCTCATTTCATTATCTGCCACCACGAAGGTAATAGCAAATCCTACCTCCGGGCTGGTAGGTCTGGTTAGTCTAGAAGATTCTGTGGAGCTCCTGGCTGGCAGTGGGGACTCGGAAGTAGCAGCTGCTACCCTGGTGGTCTGGAAGGTCTGGGCAGGGCTGGTAGGAAGCTGGCCTCAGAACTGGGGAAACAGAGGTACCTGGGTGGCTCTGTTGGTTGAGCATCCGACTTCGGCTCAGGTCATGATCTCACAGTTTGTGAGTTCAAGCCCCACGCTGGGCTCTGTGCTGGCAGCTCGGAGTGTGGAGCCTGCTTCGGATTCTGTGTCTCCCTCTCTCTTTGCTCCTCCCCCATTCATGCTCTGTCTCTCTCTCAAAAATAAATAAACATTAAAGAAAAAAAGAGGGAACAGAAGAGAGTGTGAGTCCTGGGAGCCCAGAGGAGTGTCCCAGGGGAGGTGGTGGCTGAGCCCCAAACCCACCTGGGATTCCAATCTCAAAGCTCATCAGGCAGAAAGCCCAGCATTTCCATAACCTCCCAGTCCACTCCAGTCCCTTGCCCAGGAGCAGAAACCTGAGATTGGAAGGATTCACAATTGCCCACCAATAACCCCAAATAATCTCTCTTGAAACCACATATCATTTTCCTCTTAAAGAACTGAAATCTCTAATTAGAGTTTTCTCTGAACGTTTTCTCTTTGAAAAAAAAAATTAAAAATGTATAAGCCCTCCTGTATCACGTATGTATATTTCATTGCTGCATAATTGGGATCTTTGTCAGTAACCGGGGTAGCGGGCGACAGCCTTTTAACGGGCTACAGATGCTAATGTGGAGAGAGACGTTTTCCTCTTCTTTGCTCAACTGTCCCAGCCACAGCCTAGAGTCCTCCCTAATAAGTATTTATGTCAAAATCCTTTTTGGGGAGTGGGGGAGAGAAAGAGCAGCTGTACCACAGTTGAAAGACGGGGCTCTGATTACAGTATGCCAGCAAAGGGAGGGGGGATCATTTTTAGAGTGAAACACTGTTAATCAAGTTAATCACAAAACCCGCGCTATAATTGCTTCTGCTCTCAGACAAAATTTTACTTTTATCTAAATTACGAAAGTGAGGAGAGTGCAATCCACTCTAATTTAGCTTTTGAGCTAAGGAGAAAGCGTGTGTGGAAGGCTGGAGAGGTTTTTAAACATCAGGAGAACTCATGCTATGGAATTCAACTCTCCTCCTCTCCCTCCTCCCCTCTCCCTGCCTCCTCCTCCCACTCCCTGCCTCCCTCTTCCCACCCTCCCTTCCCTCCTTCAAGATAGCTCAGCCCTGGAGTTGAAAGCTCACAGGTAGTCCTGGATCTACTGCTTAAGCTCTGTTAGCAAGTTGCTTAGCTTTTCAGAGTCTTCAGTTTCCTCATCTGTGAAATGGGGCTGATAATGGTACCTACTTCAGAATTATGGGGCAGAGTAAATGAATTAACAAGGATGAGGTACTTAGAACAGTGCTTGGTGTGTGAACACACACACACACACACACCACAAAAAAGTATAAGTTGCTATTCTTACTCCTGTTTTTCTTCCTCTGCCACCTCTCCTCCTCCTCCCCCTCCTCCTGTTTCCCTCCTCCTCCTCCTCCTCCTGTCTCCCCCTCTGTCCTCATTCCTGCCTTCTGTTGCTAAGCACTCTCTCTGGAGGAGGCATGACCTGTCTTCAGGGAACTCATATTTTGGTTCTCAGTTCAAATACAAGGAAGAATGTGGGCATGAACTCAGGAGTATACAGAGAAGTTCTGGGGGTTTAGACCAGAACTAAGAGAGGACCCTTTCTTCCAACTGGGAAATCAAGAAAGTCTTCATGGAAAAGGTGGCATTAAATGACACTACAGACGTGGAGTTACAGGGTGGAGGGTGCCAAGGACTGGGACCCTTACTCCAGACAGAAGGACCAGCCTCAGCAGAGGTCTGGAGGGGAACACGCAGGCACAGCCAGTGAGGGATGCTGTCAGGAGGGACTCAGCTGATGCACGTCCTGCCCTTTGGAGCCCTCCCTGGAGTCTCCTCCAGGTCGTCTTCCTTTCCTCAACTTCCAGGAGACCCCGGGCTGGCTCCCATGAACCACACAACAGTCCCGTTGTCTTTGGCCGCCCTTCCCCACCCGCCCTCCACCAGCCTCACTTTTCCCCGCGGCGGCCTCTGCGGGTCTTCCAAATTCATGCTTAGTCCAACGAGGAGCTGATGTCATCCAACTTGCCCGGAAACACAGATTAGAGAAAACACACACAGTCAATTTAACTGGCAATTAAACAGGCTCCCCTATGTAATTAGCGTCAAGACAACTCACAATTACTACAGGGCGCGCGTTCGCTGCCGAGGCTCCACATTTATATAGAGCGACAATTACTGGGCGCTAATATCTTAACAGGAAGCGGAGGGAATTTGTGAAACTGTTTTGAGGAGGCAGGCCATCCTGTCCCTCTGCACTGTAAATAACTCTTTTGTAAGTGCGACTGTAAAATTAAGGCGCGAATGCTTGAAACGAAGCAGCGGAAGAAAAGTATTTACTCTGTTGAAGGTAACCGACTGCTCTCTTGAGATGACTGATTACAGGAGACTAACCGGTTGTACCATGTTCTTAACACACGCCACTGATGGAGGGCCTCACTGTGGCAGGCCCATTATGTACCTTACTGCATCCAGGTTTCACAGTGACTCCCTCCCTTACAGAGAGGAGAACTGAGATCAGAGAGGTGAAGCAGCTTGCCCGAGGTCACACAGCTCACAAAGCCAGCAGCAGGACAGAAAACCAGGTCTGTCACCAACGCCTTTGTGCAAAACCACCTTACACGTGGCTGCTCTATGCCAGCCGGCAGAGCTCACATCCAGTCCCAAATGCTAGCTAGCCGTGGGGAGGCGGAAGCCTAGAGAGGGAGGGGCTAGCCCAGGGCCAGCAACAAGTCCATGTAACTTGACCAAAGCAAGAAACGCCTAAAAGCGCTGAACTGGGCACACAGAAAGCACCCTCCTCCCTCTTCCCTTCTAACCCTCTAGAAACGCCCCTGAAAGAAATAGCAACCCTCCCCTAAATTAAAAACCCAGCAATCAGGAACACTTAGGCAGACGTAATGCATAAGCTTAGCCCATCAGACAACTTTAGCAGCAAATCTGTGCATCCGCACCATGATGGCCAGTTGGTGGATGTATCAGTCAGCTAGGGCTGTGTAACAAACCTCAAGTATCAGGCACTTAAAAATAATTATCTATTAGCACAATTATTTATGAACACATACCCATCTGCAGGTCAGCAGGCGTTTGGCTGATGGAAGCTGGTCTTGTCTGGGCACCTCTTCTTCTCGTTGCAGGGGTGTGACTCAGCCAGGCAGTTCTGCCCTGTGCTTCTCCCAGGCTCCTTGGACCAGCAGGTTGGCCAGGGCATGCTCTTCTCAAGGGGATGGGAGACGCTCAAGAGGATGAACAGAAACATGCAAGGGAGGCCTGAGATTGGTTCTGGTATGGACACTTCTGTCCACGTGTTATTGGCCAAAGCAAGTCACATGGCAAGGGTGTGGCTGCAGAGAGGAGTGAAGAATCTGGAGGAAGCCAGGCGTTCAACTTACCGCAGTGCAGCAAACAACAACTAAGCCATCTCTTTGTTTAGAAATCAGTATTCTAAGGGGACGGAGCTGGCGGCCAAAGGGATAGGACAAAGCTCTCATTTCTGCCTCTGTAAAATGAGATAATGACAACTAGCTCACAGGGCCGCTGTGAGATTTAAGCGAGATAATCCACATAAATTACCCGGCACCGTTCCTGTCAAGTCGTCCACACTCAGGTGTCACCACCATCCCAAGGGTGACCAGCTTGTCCAGGTTCACCCAGACCTGTCCATCTGGGAACCCTGCAGTCCCTGGCAAACCAAGGTGGCTGGTCACCCTAACTGTCCCCATCACTAAACTAATACAAGCTAACCTTCCTTTGCCAGGTTTACAGGCAGGGGTGGGGATAGACTTGCTCATCTAATCCCTGCAACCATTCTTCTCAGCAAGTAGCACCAGCTTGCCACGGCTGCTGGATGCAAGACTCAGGGAACCCTAGGAAACAGGAGGGGTGAAAGATGAGTGGTTTAATGGACTCTTCCCTCAAGGGGCTGACAATCTAGAAAGAAAGATAAGGAGCACATGTACAGTAACAACTGTAACACAAGGGAAAAAGTGGTTCTGGCAAATCCAACTTCCCCAAGGATGGTGAGGTTGAGATTTTTCAAAATTAACATTCGTGTTTTTTATAGCGACTCTGTCTTAATAGCCAAGGTTAAGAGCCTGGCTTTGGAAACTCAAGGAAAAATATGTCTGACAACGGTTTCCTTGACAAAAGGAATTTGACTTAGTTCTCCCACTGGGGGTCTTTTTCTAAATATATTTGTTTACAAATTGGAAAACCTTTAAATCAACCAAGAGTTGGTACGGGCTGTTCAACCTTCTGTTCCCTGAAATCTTGGGAAAGAAGAGGAATCTGTATTCAGGGTGCTCTGGGTAATGTCAACACTCCCTCATTTTCTTAGAAATGGATACTAAATCAAACTTATCAGTCCTGATCGTTCATCTTTCTCCTTGTAGCTGGGCCCTTTAATTTTACATTTTCATTGTTTTAAAAAGTCATGGGTGAAGCACTATATTACTGGGAGCACAGCAAGCAAATGGAGTGTTATTGGAGGAAGCCAATTTTGGCCTCAGTTTTGGTATCTTCTGGAAGAGCCAAGCCCAAAAGGTATGACCAGTCACCATGTTGTGGTTCTTGATAATATCTTAAGGTGAGCTTGGGGGCTCAGTGCCCCCATGGTCTTGCCCTTGTCCGCCAGATTTCAATTCACTTTCACTTTACTTAAGTTAGGTAGTGAGTGCTCACTTCCTGCCCCCCACAGACCAGAGCTCCAGTCCATTCCTTGGATCTCCAGCGTCATCCACCATCTACCAAACTTTCACCAAGGACTCAGTGGCAGAGATAAACCGATCAGTCTTGGAGAGACTAAACCAGACATGTGCATAAACAATGGCAAGGCAGTGTCAGCCTTATCGAGGTCCAAAGAGGAGGTCATGACATGTGTGATCAGGGCAAGGGGGTTGGGGGCAGGAGTCTAGAAAGACTTCTCAGAGGAGCTGGTATTTGGGCTATGCCCAGCACACCCACAGCACCTTCTTGAAAGCAGGCATGGCACAGAGGAAAATTAGGCTCTGAATCCCAGGCCTGCTTCTCACAGCTGGGGGGCTCTGGACAAGTTGGCTCAACTTTCTGTGTTCAGTTTCTTCGCCGACAAAATGGGGGGATGATGATCGTACCTAATTCACGGAGTTATCATGAGAATTAACTAAGATGGCGTGTATTACGCACTCAAAAAATTCAATCGTGTATGTAACCCTGACGTATCCAACACTAAATTGATGCTGGGCACTGTGCTGGGCAGGGGAATTCTCTGATGGGCAGAGGCAGACCCCAGCCCCACGGTGACTACAAAGTACCTTGGAAATAGTTATGGGTCCATTAAATGGTAGTTGCTGTCTCTATCATTGCACACATCTTGACCCACGGAATTGAAACAGGGCACAGAAGGAATACCATCAGATGGCCAGTTCCACAACGCCCGCTGCCCTCAGTTAGGAGGCACTGACTCAGAGTTTTAGCCCCGTCATCTCTAAATGGCAATGAGGAAAGTGAGCTTTCTGAGGCCGGAAGTTAACCCAGTGTTCCGATGGCAAAACCCAAACACACGTCAAGCTCTCGGTTTCAAAGAAGTTTGGGGGCCTGAGGACCCAACTCGTCACATTCCTCCCCCACCTCAGTGGTTCCACCACCTCCCTCGTGATGACAGGGGTGGTGGCCACAGGCCGCTGAGGGCTCACAGAATGCCAGATGCTCACCTGGTCTGATGTGGCCTCCTGCACCCTGCGGCTACTTTACATCAGTGACTCTTAAACTTAGCAGGCATTACACTCCCCAGAAGGGTTTGTAAAACAGCTCCAGAGTTTCTGATTACGTCGGTCTGGTGTAGGATGGCAGAATTTGCATTTCCGGCAAGTGCCCAGTCAGTACTAATGCTGTGGGCTCCAGGGCCACTGGTGTATAACATTATCTTCATTGTACAATTGAGGAAACAGGTCTGAGAGGTAAGGTGACCCTCCCACTCGTTCAGTCAGAAAGGAGCAGGACTCCCAGTATGGTGCGTTGGCCCGATTTGCTTGGGAGTGAGGAGTTTTCAGAGACATGAGACTTTCAGTGTTAAACCAGGACAATGCCAGGCAAACCAGGGAACTGGTCACCCTGATTTCAACCCAGACCTGAAAGATTCCATGGTCATGTCCTAGGAGCACTGTCCCATGTACAGTTTACAAAGGGCCTTTATACCCATTAACACTATTGTGTAATTATTAATAACCACTATTTGTTGGAAACTAATTATATATTGTCAGGGACCATCTTGAGTGCTTTGTATCAAAATAACACTGGATTCTCAGAACAGCTCTGAGAAGCTGGAATTATTCCACGTTGCGGTGGTAAATTGGGGCATGAAGAAGAGGTGATTTGTTCAGGTCATATGGCTATTAAATGGCAGAGAGGAGACCCCATGCTATGCCCCAGGCCTCCCCTGGTGGAAGGGTGAGTCTGAGAGGCTAGGTGTAGAATGGAGTGTGGTGGTTCCCAGCCCATGTTCTAGAACCAGAGTGCCCAGGGTCAAGTCCCAGCACTGGTGCTTGTTGGTGATGTGACCTTGGGTAAGTCACTTAACCTCCCCGGGCCTCCATTTCCCCCTGATTTTCTTTTAAAGTTTATTTATTTTGAGAGAGAGAAAAAAACACAAGTAGGGAAGAGCGGGGGGGGGGGGGAGAGAGAGAGAGAGAGAGAGAGAGAGAGACAGAATCTCAAGCAAGATCCCCACTATCAGCGCAGAGCCCAATGTGGGGCTCGAACTCACGAACTGTGAGATCATGACCTGAGCTGAAGTTGGATGCTTAACTGACTGGGCCACCCAGGTGCCCCCTCCCCCCGATTTAAAATGGATATCATAACATCATAATGGGGTGTTGTTGGAGAATTACATGGCTAAATCTAGATGAAGTCTGCAGACCAGGGCTTGGCACTGAAGGTATTATCATCAGCTATTATCATCTCCCTACCTCTACTGAGGGCAGAGGAGGGACTAGGGTCTGTCTTCCAGGGGAAGAGAAGCCCGCTCCCTTGACACAACCATTCCAGGGCCCTTGAACACAAAGCAATGAACACCCTGGTGGCTATATATCTATATCTATATATATATCTGTATCTGTATCTGTATCTATATCTATATCTACATCTATCTCTGTCTCTAGATCTAGATCTAGATCTAGATCTTAACAATAATTTCTATCACTGACTTTAATTCCTTCCTGAGCCCCTGTCAGTTTCCTACACCCTCTTTTTCTGAGGCTGGTTCTGAGTCCCAAGGCCCTTATGGAGTGCTGAGGTTATTAGGGGTACCTGCCGGGGCAGCCATCCGTTCACCCCACCCTCAGCCACGCCCCACACCAGGGGCCACTGAGTCAGCTCCATTACCCCTCTATGAGAAAACCCCTCACGGGCTTCTTCTTCTGTGCCACCTCTGCGGCACACCTTGCTGGGTGCAGGGGCCTCGGGGAGAAAGTTGGGGCCCTGCCTGAATCTCTGGGGTCCCCTCTCTGGGGATCCAACAGCCCTCCAAGGGTTGCCTTGGGATGTGAAGCCCAGGACCCATTGGTTCATGTCCCACATGTTTTGGGGTTTACCACCCACCACGCTTTTTATTTTTCAATTCAAGTTGTCACCTATTACGCTGACTTCATTGCTTGCTGATGGGTCACACCCCACAGAATACTAGCCAAGTTGACTGAAATGAGGAAAAGGTCGAGTGGTTAATGGAAATACTCTTCTAAAATATTCATTTCTGAGGCAACTGGGTGGCCCAGTCGGTTAAGCATCTGACTTCGGCTCAGGTCATGATCTCACTGTTTGTGAGTTCAAGCCCTGTATCAGGCTCTGTGCTGACAGCTCAGAGCCTGGAGCCTGCTTCGGATTCTGTGTCTCCCTTTCTCTCTGCCTCCCCTGCTCACACGCTGTGTGTCTCAAAAATAAATAAGCATTAAAAATAAATAAAATAAAATAAAATAGTAAAATAAAATATTCATTTCTGGGGGTACCTGGGTGGCTCAGATGGTTAAACATCTGACTCTCGATTTCAGCTCAGGACATCATCTCACGGTGCCTGAGATCGAGCCCCGTATCGGGCTCTGCACTGTCAGCACAGAGCCTGCTTGGGATTCTCTCTCTCCCTTGCTCTCTGCCCCTCCCCCCTCTAAAAAGTAAATAAATAAACTTAAAAAAATATTCATTTCTGTTTCAGAATATTGTCCCACCTGAAACAAAATAAGCTCTTCGTGACCACAGGCCCGTTTCGCGGCCACGGCACCATGAGGCCAGGAGTGGAGGAGCACCTGTTCCCACCGTTGTCTACAAGCTCATAGCACTAACAAATTAGGATGGGCCTGACATTATGCATCTGTGCTCTTAATAAAATTCCTATTTGAGAAGAGTTGGTGCTCAAGCCACAGCTGACTTGATAAGATGAATAGGCCTTGATCTAGAGCAGGTTGGAGAGAAACATGGCCCATTCCTGTGTCCCCGTCACTCTGGCTCTCCCATCTAGGGGGACCAACTGAGGCCTGACGAAGGAGGGGGAGTTAGCCAGCCCAGAAGTGAGAGGAATGGGATGGAGGGAACAGCATGTGCAGGAGCTCTGAATCAGGGAGGAGTTGAGAGAGAAAAGATAGTCCAGAGTAGTAGGAAGGGAAGAGAAAGAGGCCAGAGAGGTAGGCTGGCACTGAACCACACAGTCTGTGGTTCTCTGTCAGGACTTGAGATTTTATCCCAAGGGCGGTGGGAGCCATCAAAGGTTTTCAAGCAGGGGATGATAGGGTCTGCCTGAGAGCTGCTTTTTGTCTCCAAGGTACCTGGATGTTACTGGGGTGGAGGATGGGGTCCCTAGAGAAGGGTCCCTGGGTCCTTGCTTTACTTTTAGCCAGCTCTCCCAGGTGCTCAGGGTAGGGAGACTGAGGCAGCAGCCCCCAGCAGGGGGATGATGTGCAGCAGCAGAAGGGCATTCAGGTGGGGGGAGAGCTGGAGAACCTGGAGCCATCAGATTCTTCACCACCTCCCTCCCCAGCCCCTCTGTCATCGGGCCTGGCCCAGGGATTGAGTTGTGGCATCGGCCTGTGCATGGCCAGTTATTGTAATTAAAGGTCTGTCGGTGTTTCCTCTGGAAAGGCAATTTTCCGAGGCATCTGGGTTTTTTTTTTTCTTGCTTTCCTGGGTATAAAGGAGCCTGGGCAAGGCATACTGATTGTGCATGCGAGACAGGTCTTGAGGTCGTTATGCGAGTGTTAATGTTCCGTTACAATATACAGTAATGAATTGGGACTTTCAGAGTAATAGCAGTTTGTGCTATTGGCCAAAATGAGTGTATTCATCTTAATTTTTAACATCTATTGCCTTGGAGAAGCTTTTATAATTAAATGTTTGGTTGCACCAGCAAATAAAAGGAAAGAAGTTTCCTTCACTGGATAGGAAAGACTTTCCCACTCTGACCCAGCAACAATGCTGGCCCTATTGCCTTCCCCACGGATGTAGGGAGAGTGAGATTTCAGCCCATTGTAAAGAGGAGCTTGATTATGACAATCGTCTGGCAATGGACTGAACTACTTTTTGAGATAGTGAGTCCCCCATTGCTGGTGGTATTCAAGCATTGCTTGTAAACTGCTGAGCTGTAAAGGGGATTCCAACGTTAGGGAAGGGATTCACGTTTTCAAGGTGCAGGGATTTGTGTATGGGACCTGCAGAAGGACACGTTTTAACGAGGGCGGCAAGGAAGGTTATGTGGGGAATTTATCACTAATTTACAGGATTTTAATGGCACCTTCCTGCTAACAGAATATGTCTCCTCTTAGATGACTCATCCACTCTGCTCTTTTCCGGTCACTCATTCCTGCAGGCCTGGCGATGTGATGGGGTTTTCTGAGTCAATGAATATGGCTTCAGAGTAAGAAAGTTAAGTCTTTTTTTTCTTTTATGTTTATTTCATTTTTGAGAGAAAGTGTGAGCAGGGGAAGGGCAGAGAGAGAGGACAGAGGAAGTGGGCTCCATGCTGACAGCAGCGAGCCCAATGTGGGGCTCGAACTCACAAACTACGCGATCATGACCTGAGCCGAAATCAAGAGTCCCAACGCTTAACTGACTGAGCCACCCAGACACCGCAAAGCTGAATCTTCTTCAGTGTAATTCTAAGCTTCAGACTTGTTGCTTCTCTGATTTGCCTTCTCAAGGAAAGTGGTCAGGAGAGCTAAGAAGGACTCGGTGGAGTAAGCCCCTTCTGTGTCTACTACAAGCAGTGACCTGACCTTGTCACGGGGTTGGCATCTCTGCCTCCTTCTATACATCAGGAATCAGAATTGAGCAAACATCCCGGGGTGGGGGGCGGGGGGGGGAGGGTGGTTTGGAGCTACTTCAGGGATTTCTGGAATTCCTTGTAGAAAGTTTAGGACTCTCGGTGGCTCCCTGGCTGAGTGTAGAAACTAAAAGGGAAAGTATGGCTCATTTGGGGAAAAGTCTCCATGATCCTATGCTGACCTTTGCTCAGGGGGCCCCAGTGCCCTCATCCAGTGTATCCTCACTGAGCGCTGCTTCTGGCAGACCCTATCCTTGAGTGTCCTGCCTATTTCTTTCCTGTCTTTCTCCCACCAGACTGTGACTTCTCCACTCTCTGTGCCTCCACTCTCTAAGCTGCCTGGCTCAGTGCCCGGCACATGGTGCACATCCGCGAAACGTTGGAGGGATGAACCAATGAATGAATGTCAACAGAGGCCGGAGATCCCTGTCTCCTGAAGTCAGTCAAGGCAGAGTTTTCCAGCTCCTTCTCCTCTTCGCCTTTAAAGGGCATCCAGCTGCCCCAAAGCCATAATGTTTGGTGTGTGTGCCACACTTTGTAGCTGACCAAACTCTTTCATATTCATCATTTCATCTGGCGTGCCCATTTTCAGGTGAGCAGACCGAGGCACAGAGTCTCCAGGGCAATAGATGTCAGGGGGAGGACTCTAACCCTGGTCCTCTGATTCCAAGACCCAGGCTCTGGCCACGAGGCATCTGCAGGTCCTGCCATTTCCAGGACGTGTCCTCAGAAAGTATCTGCCTCAGAGAGGTCCACCCCTCGTTTCCGGCTCACTCAGACACGCAAGCTTTGGCCCCGGCCTTCCCCTTCTGATGTCCTCATAACTGCTCCACGACTCGTTCATAAGGGCTTTTTCTCGGTAGGCAATTACCTGAGTTCATATGGTTAATTGAAATATTCCTTTTCCTAGAGTTTTAATTCATCCAGCGTGGTTTCAGGAGCCACAGATAATAAGACCTAATTTATAATTAGGGCTTATCAAGAATCAGCTAATTTCTAGACCCCTCATTCCCAAGGAGGGAGCTGGCAGGGTGGGGGCTTCTCTTCTCTTTCTAGGGAGTTGCTACCCACAAAGCTCAGAGAGGCACCAGGGAGACAGGAGGACTAATTGGGAGCTGGCCCTCCATCTTGGACAATTTATTAATTGGATTATGGGAAATCTCAGGCCCCAGGCAAATCCCAAGGAGGCGCCACTGCCTCCCCTGGTTTACTGTGAGAATATTCGGCACAAAGACATGAGCCCTAGGCTTCGCTCATTCTTTCAGGAGATGAGAGTCTTTAAATAAGTCATTGAACCCTGTCTCACCTCAGTTTCCCTATCTATACAATGGCCAGGATCATCTGCCCTCCTGGCCTCTCAGAGCGCTCTCCTGGGAATTTCATAAGGTGATGGGCAGGTGCATTTCAGGAGCTGTCATGATTTCTTCTGCGGCCTTTGTGCCTGAAAAACAATCAGAAAAAGGTGTCCCATCCCAGGAAACTGTACCTCAGAGAGACTGAGATGCGCCCAGACCCAACAGGCAGGAAGATTTGGGGCCTGCCTTTGACCCCAGCTATCCTTGTGCCCGGTTTCCTGGGCCTTTGCTGATGCTTGTATGTCTCAGGGGACCCGAACTCCAGTCTCCTTGTTGCTTATATACCGCAACATTCATTTCCCCTGGAAGCCACTCAAACATCCACTCAACCAGTTTCAGTGTCTGGAAGGGGCATTGCAGGCAGTGGAGTGAGTGCAACTTTGGAATCATATAGGCCTGGCGTCAAAGCCATATGCTGCCCTTTACTAGCATGTAAGTTAGGATTCTTCTCACTAAAAGAATGTGACATGAGACAGAAACCCAATTCAAATGATCTTTTTTAAAAATTTTACTTGAGAGAGAGAAAGAGACAGAGAGAGAGAGACAGAGAGAGAGAGAGAGAGAGAGAGACAGAGAGAGAGAGAATCCCAATAAGGCTCCATGCTCAGCTCAGTGCCCAACCCGGGGCTCAATCTCACAACCCTGGGATCATGACCTGAGTCGAAACCAGGAGTCGGACACTCAACCAACTGAATCGCCCAGGCATCCCCCAATACAAAAGATCTTAATCTAAAAAAATAAGTAGCTAATGAATCTAAAAACTGTAGAGGTCTGGCTTTAGGTATGGCTGGATCCAGGTGCTCAATGATGATGACAGAACTCTCTTTCTCTCCCTAACTCTTAGCTGTGATTTCCTCCATAGACTTCATTCCTCAGCATGGTTTAACCAGTGGTGGGAACAGATGGACATAGCCCATCCCTGGAGTGAGCGAGAGGAGGTAGAATGAACCTGATACACAGAATGAGTAGGATTTTCACCAAGCAGGGAAAAGTGGCTTTGCAAAGAGAGAGATTAGGAAGACAAAAAACCATGTAATCTTAAGTCATTCACTCACCCCATCTGGTCTTCTGTTTTCTCATCTGTAAAATAGTGTCAATAGCGATGTTGCAGGGTTAATGTACACGATTAATATACAAAAAATCAATTGTATTGCTGTATGTTAGCAATAAACAATCCAAAAAGAAAATTAGGAAAACAGTTTCATTTATAATAGCTTCAAAAAGTGTAAAATACTTAGGAATACATCTAACAAAACAAGTGTAAGACTCATACACCAAAAACTACAAAAAATGTTTTTAAAAGAAAGAAGACGTAAATAAATGTAGACATTCTATGTTCGTGGAAGACTTCATATTGATAAGATGGTAATACTCACCAGTTGAGCTACATCTTTAAGGCAATGTCTGCAAAATCCCACCTGCCTTTTCTTCAGAAATTGACAAGCCAACCCGAAAATTTATATGGAAATGCAAAGAACTGAGAATAGCCAAAACTTCTGGAAAAAGAAAAAAGTCAGAGAGCTCACAACTTCAACTACAAATTCCCAATGGCAAAACTTTCTACAAAGCTATAGTAATCAAGACAGTGTGGTCCTGGCATAAGGAGAAACATATAAATCAATAGCATAGAATCGCGAGTGCAGAAAGAAATCCATACATCTATGGCCAACGGATTTTTTAACAAAGGTGCCAGGACAACGAAATGGGGCAAGAATAGTCATTTGAACTTAGGGCACTGGGACAGCTGGCTATCCGCGTGTAAAAAAAATGAAGTTGAGGGGTGCCTGTGTGGCTCCATCAGTTAAGTGTCTGACTCTTGATTTCAGCTCAGGTCACGATCTCCCGGTTTGTGAGTTTGAGCCCCATGTTGGGCTCTGCACTGGCAGCATGGAGCCTGCTTGGGATTCTCTGTCTCTCTCTCTCTCTGCCCCTCCCCCACTCACATGCTCTGTCTCTCTCAAAATAAATAAGTAAACTTAAAAAAAAAAACGAAATTTGACCCCCTACCTCACACAGTATTCAAAAATTAACTGAAAATAGATCATAGATCTAAATGCAAGAGCTAAAACTATAAAGCTCTTAGAAGAAAACAGAAACGTAAATTGTCATGACCTTGGATTAAGCTATGATTTCTTACATAGGGCACCAAAAACAAAAACAGGAGTGACAAAAGGAAAAGAATTTGGACTTCATCCAAATTAAAAACTGTGCTTCAGTGGACATCACCAAGAAAGTTACGGAGAGAATAGGAGAAAGTATTTGCAAATCACGTATCTGATAAGGGACTGTATAAAAAAATCTCACAGTTCAACAATAAAAAGATAAATAACCCAATTAAAATTGGATTTTTAATCAGATATGAAAAGGTTTGCAATATACATTTCTCAAACGCACACATCCTCAAAAGAAGGCATAGCAATGGCCAACGAGCGCATAGAAAGATGTTCAACATCGGTAGTCATCAGAGAAATGCAAATCCCAGCACAGTGAGATACAATTTCACATCTGCTAGGGTTGCAGCCATCAAAAAGATAGGCGGGGCATCTGGGTGGCTCAGTGGGTTGTGTCTGACTTCGGATCAAGTCATGATCTTGTGGTTCGTGAGTTTGAGCCCCACGTTCAGCTCTGTGCTGACAGCTCGGAGCCTGGAGCCTGCTTCAGATTCTGTGTCTGCCTCTCCCCTGCTCACGCCCTATCTCTTTCTCCCTTTCAAAAATAAAATAAACATTACAAAAAATCTTAAAGATAGGCAATAACCAGCACCTGTTGAAGACGTGAAGAAAACGGAGCCTTCCAGTGTTGCTGGTGGGAAAAACAATGCCGCCATTTTGGAAAGTGATGTGGCAGTTCTCCAGAAGTGAAACAGAGTTACCATCTGACCCAGCACTTCTGCCCCCAGAAATTCTACTCCCGATTTGAAGAGAATTGAAAGCACATGTCCACACCAAAATGTGTGTGTGAATGTTCACCACGGCATTATTGGTAATAGGCAACAAGTGGAAACTGCCCAACTGTCCACTGACCGGAAGTCAGAGAAACAAGGTATGTGAGATCCACACAATGGAATATTATTCAGCCATAAAAAGAAACAAAGTGCTAACGCATGCTACAACGTGGGTGAACTTGGGAAACATCATGCTAAGTGAAGGAAATCAGTCACTGAAGGCCACATACGATCTTCCATTTACAAGCAATGTCTAGATTTGATGGAGGCAAATGGACAGAGGGTAGATCAGTGGCCACCAGGCGCTGGGGGAAGGGGGAATGCTACGTCTGCACAGCTTGGTAAATATACGAAAGCCACTGACCTGTATACTTCAAAAATGTGACTTGATGATGTGATGGCTAATTGTGTGTGTCAGCGTGACCAGGACAAGGTGCCCGGATAATAATAAACAATATTCTAGCGTATCCGTGAAGGTGTCTCTGGCAGAGATTAGCATTCAAATTGGCGGACTGAGTGAGGCAGAGTGCCCTCCCCAGTGTGGGTGGGGATCATCTAACCCACTGAGGGTTGACTAGAGCAAAAAGGCGGAAGAAGGTTGAATTCTCTCTCTCTCTCTCTCTGCCTGACCTCTTGAGCTGACACGTCCATCGTCTCCTGCCCTTGGACCAGAACGTATACCATTGGTGCTCCTGGTTCTCAGGCCTTTGGAATGGGATTGCAGTTGCATCACTGGCCCTCCTGGCTCTGCAGCTGACAAATAACAGATTGCGGGACTCAGCCTCCATAATCATGGGAGCCAATTCCTTATAATAAATCTCTTTTTTTATATTTCTCTTAGATATATATGTATATATATATCCTAATATATATATATATATATATATATATATATATATCCTAATATATATATATGTATATAGATATATATCTTATTGGTTCTGTTCTGTTTCTCCAGAGACCCCTGACTAGTACAGATGGTTTGTGAATGATCCCTCAATAAAGCTGTTATTTTAAAAACTGGTATCAGAACATCCACCAAAGAGGGTAATTGTGGAGAAGAGATGAATTGTCACATCTAAAGCTCCCAGCACAGGGCTAGGCTCAACACTAAGTGCTAAGTGTTCCTTTTCTTTCATTTTCAAATAAATCCTCCCTACTCTTCCCCCACCCCGCCCCTACCCCTCTAAGCAATTCCACCCCCCCCCACCCCCGTTCCTAAGGTAGAACTTTGAGGCATTCCACAAAGAAGCCTGGGCTATGCTCGGCTACTCACAGAGCAGCCAGCGTGGTTATTAAGACAGCTGGGCTGGTCTTCCTGATATTAATGAATAAGATATTCATTTCCCTAAGAGTGCATCAAGCTCTCTAGCAATCCCGGGAACACAGGGGGAAGCTGATGCGGCTCTATTAATCCAAGCAGGCCTCACATCCACTTTGATTCAGAGGTTTCATTCCGGTTGGTTTCCATGAGGGGGATGGTTTATTAGTTGGCGATGACAGGCTAAGTGAACTCAGGTACGGGGTGTTTGGCTAAGGATGCCGACGAGGCTATTTTAAGTCACTGGAGTTCAAGGGTACCTGCCTCAGCGCTTTTGTTTAAATTGATTTGTAGTCCTGCTCACTTGACCTTGCTGCATAAAATAGTTCCACGGGGGAAAAATAGAAGAGCGTAATTCTAGCCAAGGGAGCAGATGTGTCCCAGCCCGCCCACCCCTCCTACATACCAGCGAACCCACCGCCAAGCTGACCTTGAGTATGGGCTTCGACTGTGATGTGGTCACCACACGACAGTCATGGGAGTCAGAGAATGGCCCGGCAGGGTGGTCCAGGTGGAGAAGACCCAGAAAGAGGGGAGGGCTGTACAATGTTGCAAAATGAGTGAGAAAGTGGGATTTTAATCCAAGTCAGGGTAACTCAAACTCATCCTCTCAACTCTTATAAAAATATTTAATATTTATTAAGTGCCTACCACAGTCCAGTTACTCTCTAATGCTTTATCTACATTAACTCCTTTAGTTCATACAACAGCCAGTGAGCTAAAGTACTATTGGTATCCCCATTTTACAGATAAAGAAACTGAGTAATTTGACCAAGGTCACATGGCAAGTGAAATGGCAGAGACAGGATTCGAACCCACGGACTATAACACTAGGACCTGCCCCTTAACCATCACACCACGTCGCCTCTATTTGCTTATTACATTATGAAAAAAATGAAATCAGACTCTGCCAGGGTCTAAGCTGGACAGTTCACCTGTCTGCATGGACCAAATTAACCTGAAATTGTCACATTCCCAAAACACCTCAAACAGAATGAAGCTAGATGACATTGCTTTGGAATCACGCCTCTGTCTAGGTTTTTGGAGAGCACAAAGAAAGACTGGCCAACCAGGATGAAATGTGCCGCACCTGACAGTATTTCCTGGCACTTCCCAAATAAGCTGTCTTGTTCCCCCTGCCCCCTTCTGATCAGTCAGAAACCTGCACCTCTACTCCTCCCTTTAGCCTTTAGCTAACCACCATGCTGGGGTTTGTTACTCTGTATGAGCTGAAGGTGCACTGAACTGGGAATCAGCGCATCCGTGTGGAAATCCTGTGTGTCCTTGAGTGAGTCACTTAACCTCTCTGACCCCCAAATTCTTCAAATGTAAGATAAATACAAGGATATCAGCTTTTCTCAGAGAGTTGCTCTGAGGATTCAGAGAACTTTCGTGACGGGTGGGTTTTGGAAGGGACCAAGCATTTCGAGGTAGAGCCCTCAAGAAGTGATGGGTGTAATGAGAGGGAGTGACCAGTAGGTGGCAGTGCTTCAAAGCAGCCTTGGGATGCCTGAAGGAACTTCTATTAACCCTTCCTCATCAAGTATATGGACTCCCCCCCACCCCCAACCCCATACACACATCCAGAAAAGGAAAAGCAAACCCCAGAGAGCAGAAGTGCCAGCTCCAAGGACCCATCATAAGACAGTGGTAGAACCAGGATCATACCCCAGGCTGAGGTGGTCTGTGAATGTCTTCTGTCCCTCAGCCCTATTTACTAGATTCTTGGCAGACACGATTCCTAGATTCCTAGCAGATACAAATGCTCTGTGCTGTGCCGTGAAATGCATTGCCCCAGCCCGGGCGATTCCCAGCCCTGTCCCTGCTTTCATGTCTGTCGCGTCCCACTGCTTCCTGGGCCGTGCACACTGGGATGAGCACTCACCCAGCCTAAGCTGGATACTGGCCGGGAGATCTGGTTCTAGCCTGTTTCACCTCAAACTTGCTATGTGACCTTGGCCAACACCCTCATTAGTAGGTCATGACATCCATCGAGTGGGTGTTTAATTGGAAAAGAAAAACTTTTTTTTAAATACTAGCAAATATCTGCCATAGTACAGCTAAACATTTTATTAATTGTTCCAATTTTATATACACAGACGCACACGTGGATATCCTGTGGTTCCTGGTGTATGTCCCTGTGTGTGTGTGTGTGTGTGTGTGTGTCTACTACCCAAAATGCCTGATGTAAAAGGCGTTTTGTCTTCTGCATCATAGTCTCACAGTTCTGAGAACCCCATCTGAGGGGGATTCCGATTCCATATTCTGCCGTCCGGTATCCCCTGCCCTTTGCCACCTGCACACCTGCAAGCTGACCCCCACACCGCCCAGGCATCTCTACCCAGGTAGATTTGAACTTGTGGCAATCTGCCTCCCCAGCAGCATGAAAGGTCTACTAAACCCATACCTTCCATTAAGTGATATGCTGATAGCACGCACGACGCCATTTTATGTCGATGGTACCCCACCTACAGATGAGAAGGTGGAGGCCCAGAGGGAATGTGACTTGCCTCCCCCCCCCCCCCCCAGGCCTCACAGCTCGCAAATGCTGGAGGTGAGACTTGAACCAGCCTCACCCTGACACTTCCCTGACTCCGCTGCCTGGAGCACAGGGCCGTGGACCCCTTCTCCAAACAAAAGTAACAACCGCTTACCAGTGCCTCCATTTCTCTTCTTCTGAGTCACTTTTATTTTCTCTCTCACTCTCAAGTTTGATTGAATTTACACTTAATGAATCCAACTTTGTCATTTAGGGGATGTCGGAGCAATAAGACCTGACAAGGGGTGAGTGATGATGCAATCAGCCGCTCTGGGAGCCTTGGCAGGCGCAGCCCGGAGCTGGGAGCCATCCCCGCTCCCTCCCTGGAGCGCTGGCCTCCCGCTCAGGCTCCGGGGTGGCAACCTGACGCCCTGCAAGAAGCAAGACTGGGTGTGGGGGTGTGTCATTTTATTTAGGCGGAAAGAAGGGGAACCTTGTGGATTCAGGTGGGTAAATGGCGTGGAAGATGCGGCCAGCAAGGTGGGAGAAGGCGGTGCCAGCCCTGCCACTGACCTGCTGGCTCCGTGCCCTCGGGCAAGTGGCTTCACTCTCCATCCTCTACCCCTCCCTCTGTAAAATGGGACAGCAGCCCAAGGTTGTTGCTTTGTAAGTTGCATGGTGGGGGCTCAGGCTCTCCTCCGAATCTCAAAGGTGCTTGTTTGACAGTAAGTTAAGCTACTTGGAGGTCCATCTGAGGCCCTTTCACTTGCCTGATGAAGGGCAGCCCCACCATCCAGGGCCCGCCCAGGTGCTAGGCTGGCGGGAGGGCCCCTGGGAGAAGGGCACGTAACAATCTTTGATGAGGGAACAAAATGAAAAATCAGAATTTTATTACGGTGTGATCTCCTTTTTGCTAGGAAAAACAATGTATGCACAGAAAAAAGTGGCTGGAAGAATATACCCAAAGTGTTCACAGTCAGGGGTAGAATCTTGTGGATTTTACCCTTCCTTTTTTTTGTTGTTGTTGTTGTTGGCCTTTATTTTATTTTATCTTTCCCCCTTCTTATCTGAAATTTTCAGCCTTTTTTTTTTTTTTTTTTGGTGAAATGCCACACACATACAGAAGACTGCATAAATCATAAATGTGTAGTTGGAAGAAATAATTATAAAGTGAACACTTTCGTTGCCACCCCTTAGACCTCACAAGTGCCCTGCTCCACAAACCATTCCTGCTTCTGGACAGGCAGCTGATTGCCAATCGTCTCTCCATTTTTATTTTTCATAGTTTTACTCCCGGAGCAGACATCCCAAAATAAGAGCCTTTTTTTTTTTTTTTTAACTATTTTTGAAATTTATAAAAATGGAATTCTACGGTCTGTACTTCGTGCGTATGCGTCTCTCTCCTTTAAAGCAAGATTATGTCTTTAAAATGTATCCTTGTTTTGCATGTGGCTATGCTTCGTGCATTTTTATGCTAGGCGGTAGTAAATTTTGTGTCTCTATTACAATTCACCTACCCATTCCAGTTCTGGTGGACGTCTGGGCTGTCTTCTTTCTACACTTTTCTACAATGGACGTGTCTTTACAGGTGGAGGGCCTGGCACATAGTAGGTGTTCAATTAAAATGTTTTGAACAAATGCATGAAGTGTGACAAGTTTTTTTTTTCTTTCAATTGAAGAAAAGATTCAGTGGTACTACAAGGATTGAGAGCGAACGAAGATAGATCAAAGGGAGAATTTTCCAGATTTGTAGATTTTCCCTGGAGCTCAGAAGAGACATATTGGGTTAAAGCAGAAGATTGGTGGGTGTTGTCTCCATTACCTAGAAAAGCCTCAAGCATATTTGGGCGTCCCATTTAAACTACGAATGGAGTAATATTGAAAATGAAGAAAAATTCCCACAATCACTGCGTTACGTGTACGAGTAGAGAAAATTAAAATTTACAGGAAGCATTGCAGCAAAGCAGGCGAAGCACTTCACTGGGAATCAGAGGAGCTGAGTTTAACTCCCAACACCTTCATCAATGAGCAATGTGGCCTTGACTAGTCCTAATATCTCAGAGCCTCAGTTCTCCCATCTGTAAAATGGGACTAATTCCTCAGAGGGTTGGTCAAGTGAGATGGCGTTTTGTAAAGTGATTGCGTTTTGTAAAGGTTTCATATGAAACCAGAGGACAGAGAGCAAACCTTTTAGAAGGTCCGTTTCCTGACGCAGAGCATCCATTTCCTCACTGCCTCCTCCACACCACCCCTACTCGGGATACAGAAGATACAGAAGTGTCTCGAGGAGACACAGTCTGCCTGTAAAACTGGAAGAAGAGACCAAGTTGAAATAAAAGTCACTGCCATGATTATTAGAAATCTGGGAAGGCCAGGGCCAGGGGCGGGCGCAGGTGACTCCCTGGGAATCCCTACTATCCTGTTCACAGTAGCAGGGACGGGACTCGAGCTCTGCCACGCACATAGCAGACACTGCATTTTGAAAGAAAGAATAAAAGTGGCAATATTTTTAAATCACATTTTGGAAGAACTCCCCTCCCCTTGTGGGTGGTATATGTCTTCAAAGAATTGACAAAGTTCTCTAAATCCCTCCTGAAAGCCCACCGAGGTCCAGGAAGGCCCTGTTCCAACCATGCATCAGAGCAGAGTACCTGACCGTGTTTGTTTTTTTTGTTTTTGTTTTTTTTTAGAAAGAGAGAAAAAGAGACAGTGTGGGGGTTGGGGAGGGGGCAGAAGGAGACAGAGAGAGAAAAATCTCAAGCAGACTCCATGCTCAGCATGGAGTCTGACTTGGGCCTGATCCCACTACCCCGGGATCATGAGCTGAGCCGAAATCGAGTCCTATGCTCAACTGACAGAGCCACTCAGGTGCCCCCTTGACCATTTTTTTTGAGGCATTGACGTCTTTGACAGTCTGGGGGAGCCCACAGATCCCTTGTCAGAATAATGTTTAAAACATTTTTTTAAAACGTTTATTTATTTTTGAGAGAGAGAGAGGGAGAGGGAGAGAGAGAATGAGTAGGGTAGGGGCAGAGAGAGAGGAAGACATAGAATCTGAAGCAGGCTCTAGGCTCCAAGCTGTCAGCACAAAGCCTGACGCGGGGCTCGATCATGACACGAGCCTAAGTCAGACGCTTAACTGACAGAGCCACCCAGGCACCCCAGAATAATGTTTTTAAATGGAAATAGTGTGTGTGTGTGTGTGTGTGTGTGCGCGCGTGTATTTAAGTGCGTATGCATTTTTGATGAAAATATTTTGTAAGATAGCAAAGAAAATCAATTATATTGAAATACAGTTTTCAACATATTAAAAGAACAAATATGGAAAATAGTAATAGGTTGCCTTATTAGCGCATTAGATAACCAGCTGTAGCAACGGGTCTAACAACTAACATGATTCTGAAATAATGATGGCTCTAAATGATATTTCAAGATGTGTGCAGCAACTGTATTGTGCTAGAAAGACTTCTGTGATTTTTATTGGTGGCATATCCTGGCACTGCTGATGTGACTGGTTTGTTGCCTACTTTCCGAGGGGAAGAAAATGCTATATTTCAGTTATAAAATTAGTGAAAGTAAAGAAAAATAAACATTTTTTTTTTTTTTTTGCTTATCCAAGTTTAGGGACCTCCTGAAAAATTTTAAAATGTTTTATTTATTTTTTGAGAGAGACAAAATGTGAGCAGGGGAGGGGCAGAGAGGGAGGAGACACAGAATCTAAAGCAGGCTCCAGGCTCTGAGCTGTGAACACAGAGCCCGACGTGGGGCTCAAACCCACAAACAAGGAGATCATGACCTGAGCTGAAGTCAGATGCTCAACCGACTGAGCTGCCCAGGTGCCCCGGAAGCTGTTTTTATCAGTAACAAAGTGTCCCATACTGCATCACTCTGACTTTTCAGGAAAATTTCTCTTTTTACAAACACATGAACACAAAGAGCCAGCACCTACGGAGCCCAAGATGATGAAGGGGACACAGGGGAGGCATAAAAGAGTCCCTACAAGGGTACCTGTTTCGATCAGATACCACTCTGGTTGTGACACCACAGCCTACCGCAAGTCCCTACCATATTATACACTGGACCAACAGACTGGGTCCAAAACATGGCATTTTAAGATCATGAGAAGCAACTAGTTAGTACAAGGGATAAATTCTGTTTTAAATGCTTTTTAGATTAAAAATAAATAAATAAAAAGACCAAAGCTTACTGCTTTAGATCTTGGAAAACAGATTTCCTTGCCCCACCCCCACCATACGCACAAACTTGAAGGACAACAGTAAGCAGGAAAGAAAGATAATAGCAGGAATAAACAAATTGGGAAACACAAAAACAGTGGAATCAGTAAATAAAACCAAAAGCTGATTCTTTGAGAGAGTTAATAGAAAAGGCCAACCTCCGGCAAATACAATCAAGAAAAAAGGCCCAAATGAAATCAGAAATGAGGAAGTGATTATAATGACAGGTCCAAAAGATTAATAATAGTGAGGGGGGACGTGGTACGTAATTCTTTAGCAAATTTATTTTGTTATCAATTAAACAGACAGGAGGTGACAAAAATATAAAATAATCCAGTTGCTACAAGAGATGTTAAGTTAGGTCAGCAAACAAGGAAGACTCAGAGAATGTGCATTTTATTTAAGAATGACCCTCCCCACCCCTGCCCAGGACATTTGTACCAACGCTGAAGTCTGTAGAGAAATCTATCCAAATTTTACAGGAGAGTGCATTTCCATGTTACATAAATTATTCTTTACCATAGGAAAAATAGGTTAAAAAAAACCTGCTAATTCATTTTGCAAGGCAAATGCAGTCTTGATTTTAAGCCCTGATACAAAATTTGTTTTAAAGGAAACAGGATCCAATATCATTTGAGAGTACAGGCCCAGCAAATAGCGTTCAGCAGCACATTAAGGGACTAAAACACCATAACCACAAAGGGTTTCTCCAGCAATGCAAAGAAAGTTCAGCACAAGGGTATCTATTAATACAACACATCAGATCAATAGATTAAATAATATGAACCATATGCTCATCCTAATGGTTGCCAAAAAATGCATTTCAATAGATGTCAAAACATTTTTAAAAATAGGAAGAGAGTGACACTTCCTTAACATAATAAGGATCTATTTAAAACCAAGCCAGCATCCTTTTTAATGGAAAAACATTACAGATTTTCCCATTAGAAAAGGGAACAAAATAAATAAGCTCTCTATCACCATTATTATTTAATATCATATTGATAAATCTGGCTGATGTAATAAGACATGAAAAAGAAACCATGAGAGTAGTTATTAGAAAGATAGAAAGCTTCATTCGCAGACGATATAATTATAGCCTTTAAAAATCTGATGTTCTCATCTAAACTACCATTAGCAGTAATCCAAAAGTTCAATAACTGGCTCGCTATGGATACATGATAAGTATTTTAAAAATCAATAACTTTCATAAACAAGATAGGAAACAAATTACAGAATGAGATCCAATTCATAATCAAATGTAACTGGGGTGCCTGGGTGGCTCAGTCAGTTAAGCATCTGACTCTTAATCTCAGCACAGGTCTAGATCTCAGGGTCATGAGTTCAAGCTCTACCCTGGGCTCCATGCTGGGTGTGAACCCTACTTTAAAAAAAAATGAAGCATAATCAAATATAACCAATCACATACACAGCCATAATCATGGGATTAAAAAAAAAAAAAAAACTTCAAAAATTTCCTGGAAAGCACAGTAGAGAATATGAGTAATAGAAAAACATCATGTTTCTCAAACAGAAAATCTAAATATTCTGATTTTCTGATTTAGTGATTCAGGATAATATCAAAATGATGCAAAAGGATTTCTTATGGAATTTGACAACATGCACTTAAAAACAATTTTGAAAACTACAGGCAAAATGGCAAAGGATATTCTGAAAAAAGAGCAATGATGATAGATGACATTTAAATAAGTCACTGAAGGGGCGCCTGGGTGGCTCAGTTGGTTAAGCGTCCAACTCTTGATTTTGGCTCAGGTTGTGATCTCATGGGTCATGGGATCAAGCCCTGCGTTGGGCTCTGCACTGACAGCATGGAGTCTGCTCAGGATTCTCTCTCTCTCTCTCTCTCTCTCCCTCCCTCTCTCTGTCCCTTCCCTGTTCACACACACACTCTCTCTCTCAAATGATAAATAAACTTTAAAAATAAATAAGTCACTGAAGAACAATAACCAAAATAAAGATGCACTAGAGCAAAATTAGATCTACAACTTGATGAAATGAAAGGTCCAAAAGCAGACAATGACAAAAGGAGAATTTAACATGTAAAAAGGATGTCCCAAAATGATAGGGAAAGGAAACACCATGGAATAAAAGGGTGGGACAGTAGACAAGCAGAGAACTTAGTTTAGGCGTATACTTAGAAGTAAATTCCAGATTTAGAAGGGATCAACTAAGAAATAAAGAAGACCCTGTGAAATACACAATGGTGTATTTATCCTATCTAAGAAATAATGATAGGCCAAGGATAGAAGAAATAGAGATTCAAAGAGGAAAAATTGATAAAGTAAGCTGTATCGCAATGCTAAATGTATGCAAACACAAACTAAAAGAAAAAGAAAAGGAATACACTAGGGAAAAGATTACAATCAAATGAGCTCTGAACCATTATTAAAAATTTGATGTTTTTGAGAATCTAAGGAAAGTTAGGACTCTTTCACATATATATACAGACATGTGTACATACACATACATACAAAGACACAGGAATACACACATTCACACTGACGCCTGCAGACCTACACACACACAGATATGCACACACACAAATGGTAGGTATGCTTGTACAAGGCTGGTGGACTTCCTAAGACTACCTGTAGCCCCAAGATTAAGAATACCTCATCTAGGGGCACCTGGGTGGCTCAGTCCATTAAACAACCAACTCAGGTCGTGATCTCGCAGTTTTGTGAGTTTCCATGGATAGCGCAGAGCCTGCTTGGGATTCTCTCCCTCTCTCTCTCTCTCTCTCTCTCTCTCCCTCTGCCCTTCCCCTGCTTGCGCACATGGACACACACACTTCCTATCTTTCAAAATAAATAAACTTTTTTAAAAAAGACAATACCTCATCTGGACAGAATAGAGTACATTAAAATATGAAAGAACACCCCTAAGCCAAATAAATGAGCAGATGACAGGACCAAACAATTCACTTAAAGGGAGATGGAAATAGTAAACTCAAGGACAAATGATCAATAGGCATAAAATATGCTCCAATTTTTGTCTACTAAATTATCAGATTGGTACGAACTGATTTTTAAAAGCAAACTAATGTTGATGAGGTTTCAGGAAAATTGCCACATTGCTGGTCCCTTTTGAAAAGTAATTTAAAATATCTAACAAGAGCCCCACAACATCAATACTTTTTGACCTAATTGTCCTTTTTCTGGGAATTCATGAAATAAATTTCAGGAATAAATCTCCTCAAAGACTTCCATCGCACCATTTATGAATTGTGGGAGTGCAAAAGTAGAACTCTCTGAATAGTAAAAGAAAGGACAGAGGACAGCTAAACAATTTGGGAGGCAACACAATGGAATGATATATGGCCATTAAAATAAAAGTGATGAAAATCTAAAAAGGATTATGATATGTTGAATTAAAAAGTAAAATAAAGTTGTATAGCTTTTATTACAAAAATGATGGTGGATGATACATTTATTTTTTTAATTGCCCTTAATGTTATTACATGAAAAGTTTTACTTATGCTAACTATGGAGAGGGCATCATACTACAGTAGAATATGAGAAAGGGAGGGATTATAGAGACGAATGGGGCTGCCATGCAAATCCAGGACCTCCAACATTGTCTAGTTGTACACATGAGCTATCTGGGAAAGTAGGGTCCTAGGAACTTCTATGATGAACTTTTGGTTCCTTATCCTCCTTTCTCTTTTCCCCCTTTTTCTTCTTTCCTTCAACTGGGTGATTCTTTTACTTCATAATCATGGTTTGAGATTCTGCCTCCCCAAATCCTGTCAAACTCATAAAGCATTCAAAACATCTGTGTCAGCACTAGATACAAAGATATTTTAAAGTAATGTGATGTACATGAGCTCAGGTTGAGGGAGATAAAAGTCTCCACATCATATAATGCAACCCTTCTCCAGAATGCAAGCTCCATATCTGTCTTCTTCCACCTCTGAATCTTAAGTAAGCATCCAGAACATATTTGGCACATCATAACTGCTCAAAAAAAACCAGATGGTTGGATGGATGGATGGATGGATGGGACAAAAAAAAATACCCACCTAAGAAGCAAAGACAAACAAGCTTGAAAACCCTAAAACTGAGCAAACCATTGTTATGGAGGACCACATGGTGATCAAGAGGGACAAGTCAAAAGATGTTTGGAATTGCTGCAGGCCCACACTCGGGGCGCTTGGCTGCAGCCTTTCCTCCATCTTTCCCATAGGCCACACTAAAAGGTGGTGCACTAAGTCAAGAGGGATAGTCAGACTGGTTAGAGAAGAAGCCTGTATCCCCCACTAACTTGAATGGTAAAAGCAAAATATGCTTAAGTGAACACTGAATGTCCCTGATCTGTAGGGCTCTTTAGTAGAGACCTTTTCCAATCCTCACTGGCATCTGGACCTAAGACTTCACCCAGATGCATAGAATTAGGGACTGGCATTGAGAGTGAGCCAAGAGGCAGTGAGAGGAGAGTTAATCTCAATCCCAAGAATGACTTGGGCTACTGTGTCTGCCCGTGCCCACACTCAGAGAGGAGGAAAGGACATGCTCCACAGAGAAATGAGCTTCATTTAGTAGGGAAGCTATTTGTCTTACAAACAGTTACAACCTACACCGTCTGGTAAATTGAATGCCCTGACTAGCCAACCAAACCTTAAGGAACATAAAATTTTTCTTTCTCCTTGTCTGAGATCAAAAGATCTCAGACACACTGCTCCTCTGACATACTTTCTCTGCAAACCCAGACCTGCCTCCGAAGGGTAAGTAAAACAAGGGCAAGCATCAAATTGTTACTTTCACCCAGAATTAAATCAGATATATAAGCTGAACAAATGTTTCCCTATGAAACAAACTTACTCCAAGGAACAGAAGGGGAAATTTTTTAAATAAAATTTATATTTTTCATGAGAGTAGAATATATTATATTTATGAAAAGATAATCATCTGAGATAAGACAATTTTACTTTAAGATGAAAACCATGATTACAGAATTTTTAAATGTAGTAGGGGCAGTGAAGAGCATATTAAACATTGAAGAAAACGGAATTAATAATTTAAATTGTCTGTTAAAAAAAGAAAATCTCCTAGATTTCTGAGAGAAGCATAGCGAAATGAAGGAAGATGAGAAAAAAACATCAGAGCAAATCTCTAAGTGGTGATAAAGGTTTGAGAAAAAAGCACCCATCAGGAGCAGGTAAAATTAATTAAGGGTATACATCTAGACACATCCTGGGGAAATTTCCAAATGTCAAACAAACAAGAAAGGAGTCGAAGATGAATAGAATTTGAATTTTAAAAATAGGATCAGCCAAAATAAAAATAAGAGAATACCCAATAAAAAAAATTTAAAAAAATGAGAAAATACACAAAACTCCTGAAGGAGTAGAAACAGAAAGTGAAAAATGTGAACACTATAAGCAAAGATTGGGAAAGAAAATAAGAAACACCATAAAAAAACCAATGACAGAATTAAGAATATATTAGTCATCACAATAAATAGATCGACAGACCCAACTTCTCTATCAAAAGACTAAGATCATATTGAGTCTAAAAGCAAACTCAGAATGATAATGTTTCAAATAAAAGAATGAGGAAAAAGATATAAGGCAACTGTTGGTCTGCAAAAGAACTACAGGGACAATATTAATATAAACGGTTAAATTCAAACCAAAATTTTAAATAAGATAGGGCTAAATTGCTTTGATGAAGGTAAAATTCTCATTTATGATGTCATGAACTTTAGGCACTAAAAATAACATGACATTACAGTAGACGAAGCGAATATTCACAATGAGAGGCTTTACAAACACTACCCACACTTTCATTTCTGACCATGATGGAGTACCTGGAATCAGACCGGCCCTCCTTCCATAAATATCTAGAAAAGTGAACAGAATACATGAGGCAACCGAGTTCAGGCAAGTCTGAGGAAAAAAAAAAAAAAAAAAAAAAAAAAAATCACCAATCATGAGGGCACCTGGCTGACTCAGTCGGAAGAGCCTGTAACTCTTGATCTTGGAGTTGTGAGTTCAAACCCCACATTGGGTGCAGAGATTACTTAAAAATAATAAGGGGCACCTGGGTGGCGGTTAAGCGTCTGACTTCAGCTCAGGTCATGACCTCAGTCTGTGAGTTTGAGCCCCATGTCGGGCTCTGTGCTGACAGCTAAGAGCCTGGAGCCTGCTTCAGATTCTGTGTCTCCCTCTCTCTCTGCCCCTCCCCTGCTCATGCTTTGTCTCTCTCTGTCTCAAAAATAAATAAAAACATTAAAAATAAAATAAAATAAATAAAACTTTAAAATATTACCAATAATGTAAAGAGACAGAAAAATACAAGCAATTAAAGAAGAGAAAAATCAATCAATTGAAACTGACCCAGAAATGATATACATGTATGTACAAGAACATTAAAACAGTACTATAGCTGTATTTCATATGTTCAAGAAGCTAGAAAAGGTAGAGCAAGTTAAGTGCAGACACAGTAGATATAAAAAATGACCCAAATAGACCTTCTTAGAGATGATAATTACAATATCTGGGATGAAACATACTACAGTGGTTCGGGTTAACAGCAGATTTGACATTGTATAGGAAAAGATTAATGGAGTTGAAGACGTGACAATAGAAACTATCAAGGAAACACAAAGAGTAAGTAGAAGGTGGGGAAGATGGAATAGATGTAGTTTTCCTTATTTCTTCCATTAAATGTAACTAAAAACCCTAGACATTATATCTATATGTATAAACTATATATATGATAAATACACCATTGTGTATTTCACTGGGTCCTCTAATGTCTTAAATCAATTTAAATCAATTAAATCTTCTAAATCTGGAATTTATTTTTTAGGTTTAGTTTCTCTGCTTGTCTCCTGCCCAAACCCTTTATTCCATGGTGTTTCCTTTTCCTATTTTGTGATATCCTTTTCATATATTAAATTCTCTTATGCCATCATGTTTTTGGACCTTTGGTTTCATCAAGTTCTAGATCATATTTCCTCTAGTACCCCTATTTTTTTAGTTATTGTCCTTTAATGACTTGTTTAAACGTCATCCATTATTATTGCCCTGTTTTTCAAGAATATACTTTGTGGGGCACCTGGGCATCTGACTTGCTGCTTTCAGCGCAGATCCCACTTCACATCTTCTGTCCCTCTTTCTCTGTGTTCTTCCCCCACTCATGCACTCTCTCTCAAAAATAAATTAAAAAAAATTTTTTTAATTAAAAATAAATAAATAAATACAAATGCTACTTTCCTGGTGAAAATATTTTTAAAAAGAATATCCTTTGTTATTTTGCCTGTAGCGTTCAAAATTATTATAATCATGTTTAATTTTTTTTTTAATTTTTTTTTCAACGTTTTTATTTATTTTTGGGACAGAGAGAGACAGAGCATGAACGGGGGAGGGGCAGAGAGAGAGGGAGACACAGAATCGGAAACAGGCTCCAGGCTCCGAGCCATCAGCCCAGAGCCTGACGCGGGGCTCGAACTCACAGACCGCGAGATCGTGACCTGGCTGAAGTCGGAGGCTTAACCGACTGTGCCACCCAGGCGCCCCTCATGTTTAATTTTTAATTAAAAAACTTTAAAATATTTATTTACTTTTGAGAGAGAGAAAGACAGAGCATGAGCAGGGGAGGGGCAGAGAGAGAGGGAGACACAGAATCTGAAGCAGGCTCCAGGCTCCGGGCTGTCAACACAGAGCCCGATGCAGGGCTTAAACCCATGAACCATGAGACCATGACCTGAGCTGAAGTTGGACGCTTAAATGACTGAGCCACCCAGATGCCCCTAATTTTTGATGTTTTTAATGTTTATTTTTAAAAGAGAGAGAGAGGCAGAGAGAGAAGGAGACAGAGGATCCAAAGTGGGCACTTTGCTGACATCATAGAGCCCAACGTGGGGCTTGAGCTCACAAACCCAATCATGAGATCATGATCTGAGCCAAAGTTAGACACTTAACCGATTGAACCACCCAGGCACCCCTCAAAATTATTTTTAAATGCATGTTGTCAAATTCCATAAGAAATCATTTTGTATTATTTTGAGATTATCTTAAATCATTAAATCAGAAAATTAGTTTTGTTTTCTTTAGTCAGAAGACTCTGAAAGGCTCTAGAGTGGCAAGAGATCTCAGGTTCAAAGAACAAGAGAGCAGTGAGTTCCCTCAGTTTTCTTTTTGCCACATCTACACCAGACTGGGTGCTGGAGTAGGTGGCAATGTGGAAACATGAATGGAAGCAGGCAAAAAAAGGCCACAACAAAAACTTTCTTCCTCTAGCCAAAGGACCAGGAAAAGGGCAGCCTAGGCTGATAGAAAACTTTTAGAAAATTACTACTTGACTACATCCCAACATCAAAGAAAAATCTGAAGCCCCACTGTAACACAGTTTAGGGAAGGACAAGTGCAGAGCTTAGACTTCCATCCTTATCAAGCTGTCATGAGGAACCTCAATACTTCCACCAGGGTGGTGTCAGAAAAGGCTCAGATGGATTTTCATCCCTGTCAGGTGGTAAAGAGGCACCCCTCCATTGCATCAGTGGATAGGAAGCCTGGACTCCCACCCCTACCTGGAGGTAATGAGGTGCCCTCTCATAGTAGGATAGTGTCAGAGGAAGCTGAGTGGGAAGCAAGGACTTTTGCCACTACTCAGCAATAACAGGGCCATCCCTTCCTGTAGTGCCAACAGAGGTCATGTGGGGAGCAGGAAGAAGGCATTCCTAAACTCTTCCAGCCAGGAAGGTATTAGTGGAGGCCTAGTGGGAATGTGGAATTCCCTTGTAGCCCAACAGTAATGAAAAGTGCCCCACCTTGGGTGTCAAAAGAGGGTGAGTAGGAAATTTGGATTACTACTATTACCTGGCAATATCAAGGCAGTATCAGAGTAAATCAGGTAAAACATGAAGTTTAGGTAAAATAAAAGTCTCATAATATGCCTAAAATGTCCAGCTTTTAATAAAAATCACTCATCATGCCAGGAGCCAGGAAACTCTCCAACTGAAAGAAAAATCACAATCAGTATATCCCTACACTGAGATGCCAAAGATGCTAGAACTCTCTGACAAAAATTTTAAAGCAGTCAAAAGAAAAATGCTCCAATGAGCAATTACAAACATGTTTGAAACAAATGAAAAACTGGGGATTTCCAAGAAACAGAGTCTCAGAAAGAAATGGAAGATATAGGGGCACCTGGATGACTCAGTTGGTTAAGCGTCCAACTTTGGTTCAGGTCATGATCTCACGAATCATGAGTTTGAGCCCTGCCTCAGGCTCTATGCTGATAGCTCAGGGCCTGGAACCTGCTTCAGATTCTGTGTCTCCTTTCTCTGCCCCTCATCTACTCATGCTCTGTCTCTCTCAAAAGTAAATAAATATTAAAAAAAAAAAAAAGAAATAGAAGATATAAAGAAGACCAAATGAAACATTCGAACTGAAAAATACAATAACCAAAATAAAGGACTTAATGGGTGGGCTCAAGAGTGGAATGGAGAGGATATGGGAAAGAAATCAGTAAATTGGAAGTCACATCAATTGAAATTATCCAACCTGAATAACAGAGAAAAAATATACTGAAAAAAAAACGAACAAAGCCTAAGGAACCTGTGAAGCTTTAACAAAAAATATTTTTGTCATCAAAGTGACAGAAGGGGAAGAGAAAGAGGTCAGAGATGAAAAAGTACTAAAAAAAAATAGCTGGACAGTTTGGCAAAAGATATAAACTTTCAGATTCAAAAAGCTTTAATGAACCCTAAACAAAACACCAAGAGTTTCATAGTCAGCTTTCTGAAAACTAAAGACAAAACAAACAAAAAACAACTTGAAAGCAGTAAAAGAGAAATAACACCTATCTAGGGGCAATACAATTAGGGTGACAAAGGAGTTATTATTGGAAACCATAGAGGCCAGAGGGAAGTGACACAATATTTTTCAACTGTTCAAAGAAAAGAAATATCAACTTAGAATCCTGTATCCAGAGAAAATATCCTTCAGGAATGAAGAATAAATCAAGACATTCTCAGATGAAGGAAAACTAAGAAAATGTGCTGCCAGAAAACCTACACAAAAGAAAGACTAAAGAAATTTCTCTAAACAGAAAGGAAACAATAAAAAAAGAAATCTTGGAACATCTGGAAGGAATAAAGAACACAGTAGGCAAAACTATGGGTAAATACAAGAGACGCTCCTTCTGTTGAATCTTCTAAATTGTATTTGATGGTTGAAGAAAAATTATAGCACTGTTTGAAATGCTTTGAATTTTCTGTAGAGGAAATATATCTGACAATGATACATAAAGAGGGGAGAATAAAGGGACATAAAGGCAAGTAAGATTTTGAACTGGTAAAATGAGAATACCAGTACACTGTGATAAGTTATATATACAAAATACCTATTTTTTTTTTAAATTTTTTTTTTCAACGTTTATTTTTTTGGGGACAGAGAGAGACAGAGCATGAACGGGGGAGGGGCAGAGAGAGAGGGAGACACAGAATTGGAAACAGGCTCCAGGCTCCGAGCCATCAGCCCAGAGCCCGACGCGGGGCTCGAACTCACGGACCGCGAGATCGTGACCTGGCTGAAGTCGGACGCTTAACCGACTGCGCCACCCAGGCGCCCCACAAAATACCTATTGATAGCTAAGTAATGCTTAGAGCAGCCACTAAAAATCTATACAAAGATATACACTACAGACAATACGAAAGATAAGTCAAGATGGAATTCCAAAAACGTTCAAGTAACCCATAGATGATAGGAAATAGAAAACAGAGATATGAAAAACAGAACAAACAGCAAGCAAAAAAGAAAAATGGGAAACTTAAGCCCTAATATATCCATAATTCCATTACATGTAAATGGTCTAAATATATCAATTAAGGGACAGATATTGACAAAATTGATTAAAAGACATGACCAAACTACAAGAAACCCATTTTAAATACAGTGATATAGACAAGTTGAAAGTAAAAATATATGAAAAGATATATCATGCAAACATTAATCAAAATAGACCAGAAATGGCTATATTAATATCAAGTAAAGTAGACTTTAGAGGAATGAAAGTTATTAGAGACAGAGAGAGACATTATATTATGATAAAAAATTAATCCACAAAGACAATACAGCAATCCTTAATCTGTATGCACTAAAATATAAAGCTGAAAAATGTGGGTGCCTAGGTGGCTCAGTTGGTTGTGTCTAACTCTTGATCTCAGCTCAGGACTTGATCTCAGAGTTGTGAGTTCCAGCCCTGTGTTCGGCTCCCCACTGGGCATGGACACTACTTACAAAAAAAAAAAAAAAAGCTGCAAAATGTGAAGCAAAAACTGGTAGAACTTAAAGATGAAATAAGAAAAATCTCACAATTGGAGTGCCTGGGTGGCTCAGTTGATTAAGCCTCTGACTCTCGGTTTTGGCTCAGGTCATGGTCTCACAGTTCATGAGTTTGAGCCCCACATCAGGCTTTGCATTGACAGTGTGGAACCTGCTTGGGATTCTCTCTCCCTCTCTCTCTACCCCACCCCACTTTTTCTCTCTCTCAAAATAAAGAAATAAACTTAAAAAAAGGGTTATCTTTGGAAAAAAAAGAAAAGAAAAACCCACAATTCTGCTTAGAGACTTCCACACTCCTCTCTTAACAATTGGCAGAACAGCTGGACAGAAAATCACAAATATGTAGAAGAACTCAACACCACCACCAACCAAAAGTATTTAATCAACATTTATAGAAAATTCTATCCAAAAAGAAAAGAACATACATTCTCTTCAAGTGCCTACAGGAAATATGCCAAGATAGACCACATTTTGGGCCATAAAAGAAATATCAACAAATTTAAAAGAATTGGAATAATAGTGTGGTCTTCAAGCACTTGGAATCAAACTAGAAGTCTATAACAGAGAGGTAATAGGAAAATCTCCAAAATCTTGGAAACTAAACAACACTAAATGACTTCTGAATAATCCATGAATCAGAGAGAAAATCTCAAGGAAAAATTTTTAAAAAATACAATTGAAGTGAATGAAAGTGAAAATACAACATGTCAGAATTTGAAAGACACAACTAGAGAAGGGCTAAGAGGAAAATGTATAACAGTAAATGCATACAGAAAAGAGGAAAGGTCCTAAATTAATAATATAAGCTCCCACATCAGGAATCTAGAAAAAGAGAGAAACTCAAAGCAAGGAGCAAGGAGATAAATATAAGGACAGAAATCAATGAAATTTTAAATTGAAAAACAATAGAGATAATAAATGAAGCAAAGGTCTCCTTTGAAAAGATCGATTTGGTTGAGAAATATCTAGCAATATTAGCAAGAGAGAGAGAGAGAGAGAGAGAGAAAGCATCTTTACCAATATCAGCAATAAAACAAGAAGAATCACTACAGACTGCAGACATCAAAAATTTTAGGGGAATATTAAAACAACTCTACACACATAAATTTGAAAATATAGATGAAATGGACTAAATTCCTTGAAAAACACAACCTATCACAACCCAATATTAAATAGATTATTTGAAAATGCCTATAACATAAGAAATTTAATTTGAAACTTAAAAATTCATCCCAAAGAAATCATTGGGCCCAGAGAGCTTCACTGGAAAATTCTACCAAACATATAAAGATTTCACACAAATTTAGTACAATCTCATCTCAAAAAGAGAAAAGAAGGGGACACTTCAAATGCATTTTATGAAGATAGTTTTACTCTTCTACCAAAACCAGACCAAGAAGTACAAAAAATAAAAAAAGAAAGAAAACTACAGACTGATAGTCATCATACAGAATTATAAAATCCCTTAACATATGTTAACAAATAGAATTGGGGCACCTGGGTGGCTCAGTCGGTTGGGCGTCTGACTTCGGCTCAGGTCATGATCTCGTGGTCCGTGAGTTCGAGCCCCGCGTTGGGCTCTGTGCTGACAGCTCAGAGCCTGGAGCCTGTTTCGGATTCTGTGTCTCCCTCTCTCTCTGACCCTCTCCCGTTCATGCTCTGTCTCTCTCTGTCTCAAAAATAAATAAACGTTAAAAAAAAATAAAAAAAAAAAACAAATAGAATTTAGCAATGTATTAAAAGAATTATTCACCATGATCAGGAGGAGTTTGTTTTTAAAATGAAGACTGATGCACCAAATGTCCATTGATGGATGAATGGATAAAGGTGTGGTATATATGTACAGTGGAGTATTATTCGGCAATCAAAAAGAATGAAATCTTGCCATTTGCAACTACGTGGATGGAACTAGAGGGTATCATGCTAAGCGAAATTAGTCAGAGAAAGACAAATATCATATGACTTCACTCATATGAGGACTTTAAGATACAAAACAGATGAACATAAGGGAAGGGAAGCAAAAATAATATAAAAACATGGAGGGGGACAAAATATAACAGACTCTTTGAAAATGGAGAACAAACAGGTTTACTGGAGAGGTTGTGGGAGTGGGGGATGGGCTAAATGGGTAAGGGGCATTAAGGAATCTACTCCTGAAATCATTGTTGCACTATATGCTAACTAACTTGGGTGTAAATTAAAAAAATAAATAAACATGGTTAAAATTAAAAAAAAAAAAAACGGGTGGTGCAATATTTAAAAGTCAATCAAGGGGCACCTGGGTGGCTTAGTCAGTTAAGCCTCTGACTTAAGCACAGGTCATGATCTCACAGTTCCTGGGTTCAAGCCCTATGTCAGGCTCTGTGCTGAGAGCTCTGAGCCTGGAGCCTGCTTCAGATTCTGTGTCTCCCTCTCTTTGCCCCTCCCCCACTCATTCTCTCCCTCTCTCTCTCTCTCCCCCCCCAATAAATAAACATTAAAAAATAAAAAATAAATAAAAGTCAATCAATGTGATCTACCATATTTATGGGCTAAAGAAAAAAATCACATGATCATATCAAGTGATGCAGAAAAAGTATTTGACAAAATCCAACACCAATCCATGATTAAAACTTTAAGAAAAATAGGAATACAGGGAACTTCCTCAGGTTGATATAGCACATATACAAAAAATCTGCTGCTAACATTATACTTGATGGTAAAAGAATGAATGCTTTTTGCCTAAGTCTGGGGAAAAGAGAAGGATGTCTGCTATGTCACTCTTATTCAGCTTAGTGCTGGAAGGCCCAGCCAGTGCAATAAGACAAGAAAAAATACAAAGGATATCACTCAGAAAGAAAGAAATAAAACTGTCCCTCATTACAGATGACATAATTGTTTATGTAGAAAATCCCAAGGAATCTACAAAAACATCCTATAACTAATAAGTGAGTTCAGCAAGGTCACAGGTTCTAAGATAAAAAAAAATTGTTAACCAGTTGCATTTCTAAATATATAACAATAAACATGGCACAAAAATTGTAAATGCAATACCACTTACAATTGCTCAAAATAGGGGCGCCTGGGTGGCGCAGTCGGTTAAGCCTCCGACTTCAGCCAGGTCACAATCTCGCGGTCTGTGAGTTTGAGCCCCGCGTCAGGCTCTGGGCTGATGGCTCGGAGCCTGGAGCCTGTTTCCGATTCTGTGTCTCCCTCTCTCTCTGCCCCTCCCCCGTTCATGCTCTGTCTCTCTCTGTCCCAAAAATAAAAAAAAATTAAAAAAAAACGTTGAAAAAAAATTAAAAAAAAAACAAAAAAACAATTGCTCAAAATAAAATAAAAAACTTAGGTGTAAATCTAAAAAACATATACAAGACTTGTATCCTGGAAACTATAAAATGCTAATGAAAGAAATCAAAGAAGTTCTAAATAAATAGAGAGACCTATTATGCTCATGTTTTGGAAGAGTCAACATAGTAAAATATCAATTGTCCCCAAAATTGATAAGCAGATTTAATGCAATTTCTATCAAAATCTCAACAAGATTTTTTGTAGATATATACAAGAGTTTTTAAAAATTATATGAAGAGGCAAAAAAACTACAATAGCTGAAACAATTTTGAAAAAAAGGAGGTGGAAGGAATCAATCTATTGAATTTTAAGATACACAGTAATCAAGACCTAAATGAGACAAGAAACTTGTATCAAGAATATATAAAGTGGAGTGCCTAGCTGGCTCAATCAGTGGAGAATGTGACTCGTAATCTCAGGGCCATGAGTTCAAGTCCCATGTTGAATGTGAAACCTACTTAAAAAAAAAAGAAAAAAGAATATATAAAGAATTCTAACAGCTCAAATATAAGAAGGAAAACAACCCAACTGTTAAAATTGGCAAAAATTGAAACAGATAATTTCACAAAAGATGATGTAAAGTGACAATACAGAAGTATCATCAATCATCTGGGAAATGGAAATCAAAACCTCAATGAGATATCATTACACATTCACTTTAATGGCCAAATTTTTTCTTTGTCTTTTTTTTGCCTTTAGAAGAATGTGCCTTCTTTATTAGCTTATTTCCGGGTTATGTTATAGATTTTGTTACTATTGTGAATCATGTCTTTTTCTCTCTTTTTTTTGGATTTATTATTTATCTATCTATTTATTTATTTTAATATAATTTATTGTCAAATTGCCTAAAATACAGTGTGTACAGTGAGCTCTTGGTTTTGGGGGTAGATTCCCATGGTTCATCACTTACATACAACACCCAGTGCTCATCTCAACAAATGCCCTCCTCAATGCCCATCTCCCATTTTCCCCTCTTCCCCAACCCCCAACAACCCTCAGTTTGTTCTCTGCAGCTAAAAGTCTCTTATGATTTGCTTCTCTCCCTCTCTGTTTGTAACTATTTTTTCCCCTTGCATTCCCCACAGTCTTCTGTTAAGTTTCTAAAGTTCCACATATGAGTGAAAACATATGATATCTGTCTCTCTCTGACTGACTTATTTCGCTTAGCATAATACCTTCCAGTTCCATCCACGTTGCTGCAAATGGCATGATTTCATTCTTTCTCATTGCCAAGTAGTATTCTAGTGGCCAGAATTTAAAACACTGCTATCAGCGAGAATGTGGAACCACTGAAACTCCTATGTTGCTGATGAGAATGTAAATTGCATGGCCACCACAGAAAAAAAGTTTAGTAGTTTCTTACAAAGTTACATGTACACTTAGAATACAACCCAGAGAAATGAAACTATAGGTCACATGAAGACTTGTACACAAATATTTATAGCAGCTTTAATCGTTGTAGCCCAAACTGGAAAAAATCCCAATGCCCACTAACTGGTGAGTGGATAACCAAATTGTGGTATATCCATACAATGAAGCACAACTCAGTAACAAAGAGGAATGAACTAGTGACACTAGCAACTACTTGGATGAATCTCAAACTATTATGCAAACCAAGAAATCAGACACAAAAGAGTATAATATCTATTAGTCCCTTTATATGAAATTCTAAAGAGGCAAACCCAATTCCTGGTAACAGGAAACAGAAGAGTTGCTGTTTTGGATCAACATTGAGGGGAGAGGGAAGAGGTTGGATTGGGAAGGCCACAAGGGAACTTTTTGGAATGGTGGAGATGTTCTCTATCTTGACTGGAGCATGGGTCACACTAAACAAAATGCACACTTAAAATGAGTACATTTTAATGTATGTTTTTATTTTATACACAATTAGGTTTTGTTTAAATCAATAAAATTGACTTAAAAGAAACAATTCTCAGCCTTTGATAGATCCAAGAAGGAAATAGAGGAAGTGAATAATATATTTAATTATGATAGATGAGAGAAAAATGAATAGAATATTCTATGCATATATTATTCTCAGAACAGCTTTTAAATTGATGATCTCATAGGTTACCAAGAAAAAAATTAATCCAATAGAAGGAGGATTTCATTGATATGTTCACATACTGAAATGCAATAAAATAAGAAATGGATTGCAAAATAATAAATAAACATCACTTGGAAAATTAAAAATGCCCTCATAAATAAAGCTTAAGTCAAAAACAAAATAAGATTGCAACTATAGGCTGGAAAATAATTATGATAACACTGTATCAAACTTATGAGATGCTAAGGTAATGCTCAGAGGATAATTCATAATTTTTAATGTTATTTACTGTGAAACAAAGAAGACTAGAAATAAATGAACTAAACATTCATTTCAAGAAGTAGAAAAGGAAATTTTACTAGACTTTCCTAAAGAAAAATAATGAATAAGGTTAAAGTTGATGAATTGAAAAAAAAGGAAAGGAAAAATTAAGCCTACATTTTGTTTTAAAAAATAGTAACAATAAGACAGAATTCTGGCAAAATTAATAAATAGAGAGGGATAAGAAAGAAAAACTAAATTAACATATTTGGGTTACATCAGTGAAAATGGCAAGGCAAGACCATTCAGAAATTCCCTCCTTCATAAAAACAATGAGAAAACTGGCAAAAGTGGTCAAAAATCAACATTTTCAGAACTCTGGAAATTTACCAGAGGCTTGAAGTTATGTGGGAAGTGTTTGTTCAAGGAAAACAGCTGAATCTCAGTAAGAACATAAAACTTTGTGATATTTTAATTGATTTAATCCAATCTACCATTCTCCAGATCTTCAGTATACTTGAAAACTAACAGTCTGCCTTTGGGGTGAAAAACAGTAGCCTGGTGGCTAATAGACTGAGCAGAACAGTACTGTACCTCCTTCAAAGTTTTATTTCCCATCACTTTTCATGATCTGACCTATCTTGTGCATCCTTGGAAGACTCCATGTTCAATGCTATCTTCATTTGACCTGGTTGAGTGCTTGCCCAGTGCAAGAAACCTCTTCCCTAGAGGTGTTTGTCTAAAACTATTACCAGCAATTGTTTAACTTCCTGACTCCCTGAGATGGTAGAAACTAGTTGGACCAAACAATAGACAAAACAAAAAAGCTTGATGAAAGAATCTGGGGGAGCACCTGGGTGGCTTGGTTGGTTGAGCGTCCAACTCACCGTTGTGGGATTGAGCCCCACATTGGGCTCTGTGCTCACAGCATGGAGCCTGCTTGGGATTCTCTCTCTCCGTCTCTCTTTGCCCCTGCCCTGTTTGTGTGCTCTCTCTCGCTCTCTCTCAAAAATAAATAAATAAATAAACTTAAAAAAAAAAAAAGAATCTGGGGAATGAGATATGCATTGGGCTTTGCAAAATCTCTGAAATTACATTAAAATTTCAGCTTTTTTTTTCTTCAGAAATCCGCAAACTTATCCTAAAACTCACATGAGAGTACAAGGGAGTAAGAATAGCCAAAACAACCTTGAAAAAGAAAAAGTTAGAACACTCCAATGTCCCAATTTAAAAAGGTTTTTAATGTTTATTTATTTTTGAGCGAGAGATAGAGCATGAGTGGGTGAGGGACAGAGAATGAGAGAGAGGGAGACACAGAATCTGAAGCAGGCTCCAGGCTCTGAGCTGTTAGTACAGAACCCAAAGTGGGCTAGAATTCACGAACTGTGAGATCATGACCTGAGCAGAAGTTGGACACTTAACTGACTGAGCCACCCAGGCACCCACCAACTTCCCAATTTTAAAACATAGCACGGGGGTGCCTGGGTGGTGCAGTCGGTTAAGCGTCCGACTTCAGCCAGGTCACGATCTCGCGGTCCGTGAGTTCGAGCCCCACGTCGGGCTCTGGGCTGATGGCTCAGAGCCTGGAGCCTGTTTCCGATTCTGTGTCTCCCTCTCTCTCTGCCCCTCCCCCGTTCATGCTCTGTCTCTCTCTGTCCCAGAAATAAATAAACGTTGAAAAAAAAAATCTTAAAACTTAGTACAAAGCTGCAGTAATCAAGACAGTGTTGTAAAGGCATAAGAAGAGACATGTAGATCAATGGCATAGAATTGAGAGTCCAGAAGTAAGTAAAGCCATGTATCTATGGTCAGTCAATTAATTTCCAATAAGGGTGCCAAGAAACTTCAATAAGGAAAGAATAGTCTTCTCAATAAATGGTGCAGGAATAACTGACTATCCACATGCATAAGAATAAAGTTGGACTCTTACTTCACACCATATAGGAAAATTAACTGAAAGTGGATCAAAGGTAAAACACAGACTAAAATTATAAAACCCTTAGAAGAAAACTAAATTTTAATTTTGATTTTTAATTACACATTATTTTCTTTGATATAACATCTAAAGCTCAAGCAACCAAAAGGGAGAAAGAGATAAATTGAATTTTCCCAAAACCTGAAACTTCCTCTTTCGCTCAGACACATGGTGCCGGCAGCATGGGCAAGTGGCCAGGTATTCATACTGCCAGGAAGTTCTGTAGCCACTGACGAGACTAGAAGTGGCATGATGAATAGTACGAGAAAGCCCAGTTGGGTGCAGCCCTGGAAGCCAACCCTCTTGGAGGCACTTTTCATACCAAGGGAATTGGGCTGGGCAAGTAGAGATGGGAGCCATACAGCCAAATTCTGCCATCAGGAAGTGTGTTAAGGTCCAGCTGATCAAGAATGGGGAAAAAAAAAAATCACAGCCTTTGTACCCAATTATGGTTGTTTGAATTTTATTGAGGAGAATCATGAAGTTCTGTTTGCTGGATTTGATCGCAGAGGCCATGCTGTTGGTGATGTTTCTGGAGTTCACTTTAAGGTTGTCAAAGTAGCCAGTGTCTCTCTTGGCCTTATACAAAGGCAAGAAGGAAAGACCAAGATCATGAGTTTTGATGGTGAAAACATGATAGGAATAAATTTCATGTTCCAAAAAAATTTTTTTTAAACTTGAATGCTTTAAAAGAGACTATCAGGGCACCTGCGTGGCTCAGTCGGTTGAGCGTCTGACTTTGGCTCAGGTCATGATCTTGAGGTTCATGAGTTCAAGCCCTGCATCAGGCTCTGTGCTGACAGCTCAGAGCCTGGAACCTGCTTCAGATTCTGTGTGTGTGTGTGTCTGTCTCTGCCCCTCCCCTGCTGACACTCTGTCTCTTGCTCTCAAAAATAAACATTAAAAAATAATAAAAATAAAAGAGACTATCAAGAAATCGAAGCATTGTCAATAATAGCCAAACCATGGAAAGAACACAAGTGTCCTTCAACTGATGAATGGGTAAATATACATATCATATATATATGATATATATACACGTGTATGTTATATACATATATATAAACATATACATATATACATACATATACACACACAATGGAATATAATAATAAATACATACACATAATTGACTATTACTCAGCCATCAAAAAGAATGACACCTTGCCATTTGCAATGATGTGGATGGAGCTAGAGTGCATTATGCTAAGCAAAATAAGTCAGTTAGAGAAAGACAAATATCATATGATTGCACTCCTATGTGGAATTTAAGAAACAAAACAGATGAACGTATGGGAAGTGGGAAGGAAAGAGAGGGAAACAAATCATAAGAGACTCTTGATGATAGAGGACAAACAGGGTTGATGGAGGGAGGTGGGTGGGGGATGGGCTAGATGGGTGATGGGTATTAAGGAGGGCGCTTGTGATGAGCACTGGGTGTTGTATATAAGTGATGAATCACTGAATTCTACTCCTGAAACCACTATTACAGTATGTGTTAACTAACTAGAATTTAAATAAAAATGTTGTAGAAAGAAATTTAAAAAGCTGAAAAGGCAATCCATAAGATGGAAGAACATATTTTCAAATTATATGAGAATCATGTATCTGATAACTGACTTGTATCCAGAATATATAAAGACCTTCTACAACTTAACAATAAAAAGACAAATAATTTACGATAACCCAATAGGCAAAGGATATATATGCCTTATGGAAATGTAAATAAAAACCACAATGAGATACCACTCCACACCCACTAGGATGATCATAATTTAGAAGATAGACAATAAAAGCTGTTAGCAAGGATGTGGAGAAGTTGGAACTCTCTCACACACACTGCTAGAAGTAATGTATAATAGTAAAGCCGTTTTGAAAACCTGTTCAGTAGTTCCTCAGAAGGATAAACATAGAGTTACCCTATGACCCAGCAATTCCACCTCTAGGTATATGCCCAAGAGAATTGAAAATACGTGTTCATACAAAAACCTGTACCTGAATATTCAGCATTATTCATAATAGCCAGAAAATGGAAACAACCCAAACACTCATCAAGGGTGAATATTATTCAGCCATGAAAAGAAATGAAATACTGATACATTTTATAGTGTGGATGAATCTTGAAAATATTGTGCTAAATGAAAGAAGCCAGACATGAAAGGCTGCATATTGTGTGATCCCATTTATATGAAATGTCCAGATGAGACAAATTCATAGAGACAGAAAGTATATCAGTGTTGCCAGGGGCTGAGAGGGAGGGGACGGAGTGACAGCTTAATGGGTGCCAGATCTCTTCTTGGAGTGATGAAAATATTTTGGAGTTAGACAGTGGTGATGGTTGTAAAACCTGTAAATATATTAAAAATCAGTGAATGGTTCACTTTAAAAGAGTGGATTTTATGATATGTGAATTATATCTCAGTACAAAAATTTATAACGTTGGGAATAATGGAGTTTTAACCAAAGATCTAGACAGAAAAATGTTATTTGTAAGCACATATTACATAGAAATTACAAAAGTGCTCTATGCTCCAAAAACCTTAAAAAAATTTTTTTTAAGGGGTGGGGGGGAATCCCAAGCAGGCCCCATGCTCAGCATGGAGCCTGATGTGGGGCTCAATCTCACAACCGTGAAATCATGACCTGAGCCAAAATCAAGAGTCAGTGGCTTAACTGATGGAGACATCCAGGTGCCCTCCAAAATTAAAAATTTGAATGAACTAGATTACTTTATGAGCATATATATTCCCACAATGGACTCAAAAAGAAATAGAGAATGTGTATAGACTATAAATCATCGCGGAATTCAAGATGGTTGTCAGAGAATTGTACCAAAAGGCATTAAATCTATATTATTTCATCAGTAGATCTCTCAAACTCAGGTCTGATAACACTTATATACACACACAGAAAAGAAAACTAATAACGAGTCATGCTTTGGGTTATGGATATAAAATTTCTTTAAAAAAATAAAAGAATGATTGGATCCAGATGTACATTAAAAAATCATACACCACCACCAAATAGGGCTCATTATGAGAATAGAAGGTCAATTCAATATTAAAAGTCCACTATTATAACTAATCATATTAATGTCAAAAATGGGAAACCATATTAAGCTCTTTACATACCAAAGATAATAGTTACACAATTTTATGTGTTTTAACCTACATCAAATCAAATGTCTAGAAACATTGTAATTAAAATCAGAAAGAAGACAAGACCCTCAACCATCAATGTTACTTAACTTCATTATATAAGTGCTTGCCAACACGATTAGATAAGAAACTTTACCAAACCCATGGGCAACATTTAAAATATTTAACAAGGAGCTAGTGATATAAACTAATACATTCATTAGTTAGAATTTAGTCTCTTTTGCTTTCTAAGAAACTAAGATATATCATAAAATTGCCAATTAATAAAGGTTATAGTTAATTTTTTTAATCAGATCATTCTAAAATTTTTTTTAATGTTTCTTTATTTTTGAGAGACACAGAGCACAAATAGGGGAGGGTCAGAGAGAGAGGGAGACACAGAATCTGAAGCAGGCTCCAGGCTCCGAGCTGTCAGTACAGAGCCCGATGCGGGGCTCAAACCCACAAACCACGAGATCATGACGTGAGCCAGAGTCGGATGCTCAACTGACTGAGCCACCCAGGCATCCCTCAGATAGATCATTCTAATAACTTCCAAACCATTTGTTGATTTTTAGAAATTGTCGGTACAGTTTTGTAAAACATAGACATCCTAATTAAATGATGCTCTCTCTGAACTATAATCTAACACCTGAATTGTACCAGTCTTTAAATGATTTACCATTCCTTGGTGGTCAGTGAGTGGTTTGGTTAAATGCATGTCTCTTAACGTCCAAAACACTGTTCACAGTGCTGACTCACCTCTCAGCTTCTGCTGGAATTTTTTGGCCTTTAAAATATTTGGGATTTTATGTATTTAATTTCTATTAAATAAGACAAAATTATTTACTATAATGTATTTAATTTTAAAAGTCATTTATTAATCTTCATTTACTTTCAATCCATGGGGCTTCATAAACACTATTTTTGGTCAAATAATGGCCAAAGCACCATTAATTATTTAATAAATTAAAGAACACAATTTATTAAAGAAAAAAGAAATTTAAGAATTATTACTTTTTACTTTTGTCATTAAATAACAAATATATTTCTGATAATTTACCAATTGAATATATTTTCCTTTTGAATCAGTACTTTATCTTATTTAAAAGGGTATACTCGTGGGGCGCCTGGGTGGCTCAATTGGTTAAGCGTCTGAATTCAGCTCAGGTCATGATCTCACAGTTCGTGGGTTTGAGCCCTGCATCGGGCTCTATGCTGACAGCTCAGAGCCTGGAGCCTGCTTTGGATTCTGTGTCCCTCTGTCTCTCTATCTCTCCCTCACTTGTACTCTGTCTCTCTCTCTCAAAGATAAGCAAACATTAAAAATTTTTTTAAAAATAATAGAAGGGTATACTCTTTATTTCTATAAAATTTCAATTTTTCTTTAGTTTTATATATTTAAACTTTTTTAATTTGGGAGCATTTAGTTTTTAATTTGGGAACATAAATTGTCCCATATACTTAGTAAAGCTTTCTATTAAGCTAAATGTATCATTGATATATTTATTATATATTATATTATATATGTTATATTTAGCAGAGAGAGAGAGAGAGAGAAAATCTTAAGCAGGCTCCTCGCATGGAGGCTGTTGGGGGGCTCGATCTCATGACCTTGGATCATGACCTGAACCGAAATCAAAAGTCGTACACTTAACCGACTGAGCCACCGAGGCATCCCTATCATCGATATTTAAATTAATGGATAGTTTAAAGTAAAATCTCTTTTTAAAAAAGAGTAATTTTTAACCTTTTGCTCCTATGACACAATTTTTGTTCAATTGATAAACTCGAAATGAATTTCAAACCGCTTTTGTAATTCTGACATTACAGCCAAGCATCCTAATTTTCATGGTCTCAATTCCCAAATCTTCAGATATATTATAAATTTTTCCTGATGTTACATGATGTATGGTAATAAATTAAGAAAACCTTTATAATTACTTACTTGGTTTATATATTTTATTGCATCATGCAAGGGTAATTGAATTCAGTGACTTGGACAGTGCCAAATTAAAACATTCAAAAATTTCCCTAAATTTTGGCTGAAACTGCAGACTCTCTCCCTTGCTAATCACAGGCACTGTGTGTATAAAATCAAATAAGGTTTTCATGAAAATATTTCTCATTGAAACCATTTTTCTCATGTGTCAACAATAAATTTTGATAAATTATTTCAGATGTCGTTCCTTCCTGCTTCATGAGATCAACAAAAACCATTAAATTATCTTCAAAGTCTTGAATTTCACATTTTAAGTAAATTATTAAAAACTAGTTTATATGAAACAGTTGAAGCTTCATCAATAATGATTGAAATTTTACTGCCTTGATTTATACATTTTCCAAAAAGTTGTTTTCTCATATGAGCAGATAAATATTTTGCAACAAACAACTCCATAAATTTAGATTGCTACAGTAAGCCCATATTGATATTGCTCTTTTTTAAAGTTCTATTAAATATTTTATGTTTGACAATGTTCAATTATTTTTTAACCATACAGATGGTGTTTTCATTTGCTGTATCAATACTGTGATGCATTTTTTCAGAGGTTTTTACTATTGCCAGTGGTTTTTATATGAACTGATTTATAACCTTTTTTATAATCTTCCTCATTGATGAGAGAAATTTTTTCTTTATTTAAACCATGAATTTTGGGGTGCCTGGGTGGCTCAGTCAGTTAAGCGTCCGACTCTTGATTTCAGCTCAGATCATGATCTCACAGTTGTGAGACTGAGCCTTGTGTCGGGCTCCTCATTGGGTGTGAAGCCTGCTTAAGAGTCTCTCTCCCTCCTATAGATGCTGGAGAGGATGTGGAGAAACGGGCAGCCTCTTGCACTGTTGGTGGGAATGCAAACTGGTGCAGCCGCTCTGGAAAACAGTGTGGCGGTTCCTGAAAAAATTACAAATAGATCTACCCTATGGCCCAGTAATGGCACTGCTAGGAATTTACCCAAGGGATACAGGAGTGCTGATGCATAGGGGCACTTGTACCCCAATGTTTATAGCAGCACTTTCAACAATAGCCAAATTATGGAAAGAGCCTACATGTCCATCAACTGACGAATGGATAAAGAAGATGTGGTTTATATATACAATGGAATACTACTTGGCAATGAGAAAGAATGAAATCTGACCATTTGTAGCAACGTGGATGGAACTGGAGAGTGTTATGCTGTGTGAAATAAGTCATACAGAGAAAGACAGATACCATATGTATTCACTCCTATGTGGATCCTGAGAAACTTAACAGAAGGCCATGGGGGAAGGGAAGGGAAAAAAAAGTTAGAGAGGGAGGGAGCCAAACCATAAGAGACTCAAAAACTGAGACTAAACTGAGGGTTGATGGCAGGTGGGAGGGAGGGGAAAATGGGTGATGGGCATTGAGGAGGGCACCTGTTGGGATGATCTCTGGGTGTTGTATGGAAACCAATTTGACAATAAATTTCATATATAAAAAAAAAGAGTCTCTCCCTCTACTCCTGCCCCTCCCCTGCTCTCACTCTGTCTCTCAAACAAACAAACAAACAAACCATGAGTTCTAACAGAACATAAAACATTTGATGAAAGTATAGCACTTTCAAGGTTTAATTGTAAACAAGTTTTGTACCCTGATCATCTGAGTAATATTTACACGCTAACTATAGAGAGTCACTCATGTTACTTTTGTTGGAATAACTGAGTTGTTTTCATTCCATGGATACAACTTCTTTATTTTATTTTGCTTTGTTTCTTACGCAGCATCAAAAGATGTCCCGGGTATTGGTTTCCACTTGGTATCAGAAGCTATCCCAGGGACGGCTCGTTATTAACATTAACATATTAACATATTCTTCCTTGTTCTTCCACGGTCAGAAGATTCATGTTTATAATATTTATTTATTTATTTGTTTGTTTGTTTGTTTGTTTATCTTTTAGAGAGAGAGAACGCAGGTAACGCACTCGTGTGAGTGAGGGAGAGGCAGAGGGAGACAGAGTATCTTAAGCAGCAAGGATTCGCACTCAGCACACAGTCGGACTTGGGGCGCGATCTCACAACCCTGGCTGGGACCAGGCGCTGGAAGCAAGAGTCAGATGCTCAACCGACCGAGCTACCCAGGTACCCCTTTGTTTATAATATTTTAAAAGAACATGAAGAAACTTATCCAAGCTCTACTGTGTCTTCACTCTGGGTTTCATTTTTAATATTTTATTATTAGGTTTATGAACCTCGGAACACTGCACTGTGACACAAAGAATTATAGTATACTAACTGTAAAATGAAGTAAAAACTGAAATATTTAGAGGCAGGGGCAATTACATAATTTGGGCGTAATAATAAATTTTGAATTCTCCCCACACAGTGGTTCTCAAACTTTTTGGTCTCAGAATTCTTTTACAGAGTTAAAAATTAGCTAGGGCAGCCTTAAATCTTTTGTTTATGTGGGTTACATTTATCAATACTTACGGTATTAGAAGTTACAATTGAGAACTTTTCATTTGTGTATTTATTCAGTAAAAAAAATAACAATAATAGCCTGGGGAATGCTAACAAAGAATTTTTTATGAAAATAATTGTTTTCCCAGATAGTGAGAAGAGCACCATTGTTATACATTTTTGCAAATCTCTTTAATGTCTGGCTTAATAGAATTCAGCTGGATGCTGAGGGCCGCTTCTGCCTTCAATCTGTTGTGATATCGCTCATCACGTGGCCTCTGGAAAACTCCGCTTACACTCACGGAACAAGAGTGAAAAAGACAAATGATGTGTTGGTGTCATTAGATGTCTTCTCCTCAGAGATTCCTGAAGGGGTCTCAGAGAACCTCAGAGGTCACTAACCCACAGGCTGGGAACCACTGTCCTCAAGTATAGAGTGCTTCTGAGAGCCTGTGCCGGGGAGTCATGCTGCCTTCCACGAAACAGGCCAAACTGGCAGGGAATGCTCCAAAATTGCTCAGATGTCACTGTGACGGGAGACCCGCCTACCGGCAGTTATCACGTGCTACAGCCATCAGCGTGAACTAATGGATTTACATTGGAATCTATATCATTAGCTGATTTTGCTGTACCTTGCTGTTACTGATACACTATTTACCAACTGGTAGGCATGTTTTTCAAAATTTGAGAATGAGTAGATCATACCGGTACCTACCACGGAATATTAGCTCTGCTAAGAATTATACATTAAAAAAAATTTTTTTTTCTTAATGTTTATTTATTTTTGAGACACAGAGAGAGAGAGGGAGCACGCACGTGCGCGCGAGCGTCGGGAAGGGACAGAGAGAGAGAGAGGAAGACACAGAATCTGAAGCAGGCTCCAGGCTCCGAGCTGTCAGCACAGAACCCGATGCCGGCCTCGAACTCACGGAGTGCAAGATCAGGACCTGAGCTGAAGTCGGACACTTAACCGACTGAGCCACCCAGGTGCCCCATGAATTATACATATTTTAGATGGAGAGTTATAATTGTCACTCTTGGTTGGTGATGTATTTTATTTTTTTAATGTTTTATTTATTTTTTAAGAGAGAGCATGAGCAGGGGAGGGGCAGAGAGAGAGCAGGGACAGAGGATCCAAAGCCGGCTCCATGCTGACAGGGTGACAGCCGCAAGCCCGATGTGGGGCTCAAACCCATGAGCCTCAAGATCATGACCTGAGTCAAACATATAACATGACCTGAGTCGGACACATAACTGACTGAGCCACCTTGGCGCCCAGTCGGTGATGTACTGACATCTGAAAGCCAAGAAAATAAAAAAAAAAACATTGACAGTAATTAGGGCATTCTGTAAGAAAACCTATTGCAAAGTAAAAATGCATACATATCTGTGTGTGTATCAACATTTATATCGATTTACATCTATATCTACCTTTCCTATACAGCAAGGACCATTCAAACTTACCAAATATATGTAGAACATATATGAAGAACAGAATTTGACTGGGGACATAAAAGAAGCCGTATTATTACCCTAAATGAGAGGGTTCAATATTGTAACTCTTCCCAAATTAATGTAGATATTTAACATACCTCTATCAGAACAATGCTATTAACACTGAACTTGATAGAATTATTTTGAAAGTGTTTCTCTGGCTTAAATTTGATAAAAAAAAAAAAATTAAATGTGCAAGGGGAGCAAAACAAAATCTGGAGGAAAAGAGCAGGGTGGGAGTATTGGGTCTGTTTGACTGAACGTTAATAATGCATTAAAAATGTGTAGTATGGGGCTCCTGGCTGGTTCAGTTGGCAGAACGTGTGACTCTTGATCTTAGAGTTGTGACTTCAAGCCCCGTGTTGGCTGTAGTAGACCTTACTTAAAAAAATTTGCAGTGAAATTTGAAATATGAACATATGAAAATAATGTCGTTTTGAGGCTAGAATAAATAAGCATATTATTGAAACAGGAGAAAGTCACCCAAACACCCAAGGTGTATACCAGCTTAGTGTGTAATAAGGGGGACATCTCAAATTCATAGGAAAAAAAGGGTTAGTCAATAAATAAATAGTGGTACAATTGGCTAGTCGTTTGGGGGGGAAAAGTTAGATGCCTAACTCACATCACACACCGAGATAAGTCCCAGTAGCATTGAAGATTTAAATATCAAGGAGATATATTTAGAGCAGTTAGAAAAAAATGCAAAGAAATATTTATATAATCTTGAAACAGAAAAAGCTCTTCTAAGCATAGAAAAAATTTGACCACACTGTAATTTAAAAATCGCATTAAAATAATGAGTAAAAAATAAATACCAGAAAAGTCAGAAAATGTTGAATATTCTGCTAGAAACATGGACAGCTATAGCAGATTGATGAATACACAGGAGTGGCCAGGAGGCACAAGAAAAGATGCTCAACTTGCTTGTAATCAAAGATGGAACATAAGAACAAGGTATCAGTTTCACCTCTCCCATTGGTCAAGAGTTTAAATGAATCACGCAATCTACTGGTTAGTGTGTGAAGCTGGGGCAATGGTTTGGGACGGAGTGGAGGTGGATTTGGAAGTATTTAGGTAAATTCTTCAAATGTTCCTAATTTGATGCAGCAATTCCATTAAAATTTTTTTTCAGGGTGCGCCTGGGTGGCTCAGTCAGTTAAGGGCCCGGCTTCGGCTCAGGTCATGATCTCACGGTTCCTGAGTTTGAGCCCCGCGTCGGGCTCTGTGCTGACGTTTCAGAGCCTGGAGCCTGCTTTCAGACTCTGAGTCTCCCTCTCTCTCTGCCGCTCCCCCATTCGTGCTCTGTCTCTCTCCCTCTCAAAAATAAATAAACATTAAAAAAAATTATTCAGGGGGCGCCTGGGTGGCGCAGTCGGTTAAGCGTCCGACTTCAGCCAGGTCACGATCTCGCGGTCCGTGAGTTCGAGTCCCGCGTCAGGCTCTGGGCTGATGGCTCAGAGCCTGGAGCCTGTTTCCGATTCTGTGTCTCCCTCTCTCTCTGCCCCTCCCCCGTTCATGCTCTGTCTCTCTCTGTCCCAAAAATAAATAAAAAACGTTGAAAAAAAAAATTATTCAGGAAGGTTCATAACAAGGAATGTTCAAGAAGCTCTTCACAACACTGTCTCTATCGATGAAAATATCAGAAACAACCTAAATGGTCAATAATCAAGGTCTGGAATATTTGTATATACCATATAATAAGGGTTTGGCATATTCTGGTATACCATGCATTGTATCATATGTACCATATAATAAGGGTACAGCGTATTCATGTGATGAAATTTTATGCTACCATTAAAATGGTATAAATATTGGCTTGGAAACCAAGCCAATGATTGGTTCATGATACAATTGTAAAAGTACCATCCCAGGCAGCACGTAGAATCTGATTTCATTGTTCTTAAAAGCTTACTATTTACATACCCGTATTATATATGAATGTAGAAAGTATGTGTCAGGCTGTATGAGGAAATACTAGCACTCATTAGCTTCAGTGGGAGGCTTAAAAATGATTTTACTTTTTTTCCGTTTTTGCTGTTTTTCAACACCAGACATGGACGACTTTCGCCAACAGTGTTTCTTTTAAAGCATGCTTCGGCTGGCGCCCAAATAAGTTAGGTCCGTAAATACTTTAGAGACCACGCTCTGTCAGCTCCACGTGGAGGGAAATCCAGGGGACTGGTCGTGAAGGACTGGCGAAGACTCTGAACGTCTGTTGTTGGCCAATACAAATAGCATAAACGTACGAGGAGAGAAGAGGCTGCCAAGCTGTGTGGGTGTCTGGAGAGCTGGAGCCCGTGTGCATCTTCCTCGGGCTGGAGGAAAAGCTCCCTCGAAAGCCCCAGACTCTCGGACAGTGAGGAGCGATCTGCGCGTTGCCTTGCCCCATGTCACAAATCTGCAGCTTCTGTCCCCTCGGCCAGGGGATCAGACGCCAGTTCCGAGTGCATGGTGCTCCACACTGCCCACTCACCTCTCTGGTTCCATTCTCTGTCTCCCGGATGACCGACCACCCCTCTTCCTTAGGTCTCACCGTGCCACTGAGAAGGGCGAACACGGCCACGCCTGGTTTACCGGTCACATCTTCCACGGTCACCAACCCCCGTTGCTCAGAACACAGCCACGGGATTGGTCGCTCACGTAATTGCGTGCTGAGGGACCTGTATCTTCCATCGGACTCTGGCTTCCACCAGCCCAAACACCTACCTGGTTTGTAGCTGAGGCCCCGGCACTTGGCCAGATGCAGTAAACCCCTTACTGACCTGTGAAAATTTGGGATGAAATCTCATTTTGCCTGCTGTTCCTAATACCATTCACTCATTCAACAAGTGCTCATCGAGGAACATCTCTGTGCCTGGCACACACCTGCTTTTCTGCCTAAGCAGTGCCCACCGGCAGCTAGCAAAAACCTTTTCAGTGACTGGTGAGAAGCCAGAGTGACTGAGGTTTTGGCACGGGCTGAGAACGAGCTGGCTGCCTTCCTCCTACTCCTTCCACCTGGCTCCCTCGCCCAGAGGGGCGAGCCAAGGATTTGGACAGAGTATTCCGAGAGGCACGATTTGGGGATCAGGTAACAATTCAACCACTTAGAGGCTGTGTGACCTTGGCCAACTGACTTTACCTCTCTGAAGCTGTTTGCTCACCTGTAAACGTGCGGCTAATAATCGTGCATACCTCACAGAATGGTTTTGATTTTATGTGAAATAATGTCTATAAAGGTCATAGACTTGGGCTTCGTAGTGGAGTCCTCATTGTTGCTGTTATTTTCCTCCTGGGTATTGTATTTATTAGATGGGTCGGCTCTGGTCAGACTGAAGAACCTCCTGAGACCCTACCACTACCTGCCATTCCCACAGACTTGCGTCATGGTGGGGCCTGAGACCTCCCATATGCCAGGCAAGGCTACTGAGGTGCAGAGGACGTGGGACTTGTGTAACACCACCCAGTGAGCCTGCTGTGGCCATCAAGACTCCCAGGCCCCTCCTTCCACTGAGCCACATGTTTTCTCTGAAGAAGAGTTGAGCCTTAAAAAAAAAAAAAAAAATTAAGTTCCCAGCAGAAGGGATGCCCCCCATTCTCTTGCCTGAAGTTTCCCTGGCGCAGCTGTCTTTGCACCATTAGTGGGTGGCGAGGCCCGGCTGGTCTTCGCCGATGCGTGTTTTACATTGGCTAACTTTGGCTCAGCCGCCGCACACGGGCGCACCCCGGATAGGCTCGCTGTAGAGCTGGCAGAGGCGGGCTCCCCTTCTCTGCAGGAAACAGATGCATCTCGGCTGGAAGCCTGCCATCACCTTCGTGTGGCTTATGAACCCAGAGCACGGCATGCTGGGGTGTCAGAATACCAGCGTCTGCTTCCAGCAAAACCACAGCCGCAGCTGGTAAGGATCATTGCTTCCCATCCTCCGAGGTTCCCGGTCCAGCATTTCCCTGCCCGGTGGAAAGGTGGTTCCGCAAGGGACTCTGGGATAGAGATGGCCGTGGGCGGGAACCTTGGGAAGTGCAAACCGTATTGCCCTCACAGAGATGTTCGTGGCAAACGGACACCATAAAACCCCTGAGAAATGCTTGGGAAGGAACCTGTCAACTCACATTGACCTTGCATTTTCCAAACTTATTTGATCACGGAATACAACCTTATAAAAACGAATGAAAAGAACCATTAAGGTGGTTGGTTCCCTTCCTTCTGTGTGGTCTGTGATGAAATGTTGGCTCCTCAGAGGACTTTCCTGGTTCCCCTGGCTAAAATAGCACCCCATATCTCTCTGTGTCTTCACCCTGCCTTGTGTTCCTTCATAACACTTACCACAAACACATTTGTTTTTGTGTTTACATACTTATAGAACGATATTTTAATATGTATTTGTTTATCATTTGTCCCCCTTTCTAAACTGTGAGCTCCTTGGTGGAAAATGTCTTTTTTACAGCTATACTTTCAGTCTTTGGCACTTAGTAGGTGCTTAATAGATGCTGCTGAATAAATGAACATTCCTGCAAGAGAATTCAGTGCCCGGGGCACCTGGGTGGCTCGGTTGGTTAACATGTGACTTCGTCTCAGGTCATGATCTCGCCGTTTGTGAGTTCAAGCCTCGCGTTGGGCTCTGTGCTGACAGCTCAGAGCCTGGGGCCTGCTTCAGAATTTGTGACTGCCTCTCTCTCTGCCCCTGTCCTGCTCATGCTCTGTCTCTCTCTGTCTCTCAAAAAAATAAATAAATGTTAAAAAAATTAGAAAGAGAAGAGAGAATTCAATGCCCATCCTCTCAGTAGAAAAGTTTCCTGGATGTCAACCAAAAAGTGGTCTGAGATAATATCTTTCAATAAGACGTGAATTTCTTAGCCAGTCGGTGTACCTTCAACTTGGTTGTACAGATTACGATGGGTTCTGTGAAATGGGAAATGAAAATCATCTGATAAAGTTTAGCAAAAGCAAAAGTTGTGATAAAAATTGAAACAGAAATGCAGACAACTCCTTAAAATAGCTCAGACCTCCATCAGAAGTACCATCTGGATATCCCTGTCTTTCCCCTCCCATTTAATTGAGCTCCTATTCTATGCCAGATACTATGCTAATCACCTGACATACATTATCTCATTTAATACACATGACTACTTTGTGAAGAAGCGATTATTGTGTCCATTTTGCAGATGAGGAAAGAGGCTCAAAGGGTTTAGGCAAGTTCCTCAAAAAGAGAACGGATTTACAGATCAATTTGGGGAGAATTGATGACAATGTTGAGTTTCCCAATCCATGAACATTGGATATTTCCCAATTTTAGCCCTTTTTTGAATTTCTCTCAGAAATGTTTTGTTTTTTTTTTTTATGTTTATTTACTTATTTTGAAAGAGAAAGTAAGCAGGGGAGGGACAAAGAGAGAGGGAGAGAGAATTCCAAGTAGGTTCTGTGCTGTCAGCATGGAGTCTGACACAAGATTTGATCCCATGAACCATGAGATCATGACCTGAACCAAAATCAAGGGTCAGATGCTTAAGCAACTGAGCCACCCAAGTACCCAGCTCAGAAATGTTTTATAGTTTGTAGTCTCCATGTCTAACACTTCTTTTGTTAAATTTATCACTAAGTATTTTATTCTTTTTCACTGTGAATGGAATCACTTAATTGGATGGTTCATTTCTGGTATATGGAAATATAATTGTTTACACACTGAACTTGTATCCTGTGACTTCTCTCAACTTGTTTCTTAGCTGTTGTAGCTCTTTTGTAGATTCCTTGGGATTGTATACATAAAGGATTGTGTCATTTGTGATTTTATTTTTTTCCTTTTCAATTTGTATGTTGTGTTGTTGTTGGTTTTGTTTGTCGTTGTTTTTGCCTTATTGCACTTGGTGGAAACTTCCTGTACAATGCTGAAGAGTTGTGAGGAAGTAGATATCCTTCCCTTGTTCCCGATTTTAAGGATAAAGCATTCAGTCTTTCACCATTATGTAAGATGTTAGCAGCGGGTTTTTTGTAGATGCCTCTCTCTTCCTAGTTTGTTGGGTTTTTATCATGAACAGTTGTTAGATTTTTGTCAAGTGATTTTTCTCCGTCTATGGAGATGGTTGTGTGTTTGTTTTCTTTTTATTCTATTAATAAGATGCTTCACATTGATTGATCTCTGTGTGTTGAACCAACCTTACATTTTTTTTAAGTTTATTTGTTTATTTTGAGAAAGAGAGAGAGAGAGAGAGAGTGTGTGTGTGTGTGTGTGTGTGTGTGCATGAGTGGGGGAAGGGCAGAGGGAAGAAGAGACAGAATCCCAAGCAGGCTCTGTGCCATCAATGCAGAGTCTGATATGGGGCTCAAACTCACAAACCATGAGATCCTGACCTGAGAGCTGAGATCAAGTGTTGGACGCTTAACCGACTATGCCACCCAGGCGCCCCACCAACCTTGCATTTCTGAAATAAGACCCACTTAAGTCATGGTATTTAATAATTTGACAGTGCTGCTGAATTCACTTTGCTCGTATCTCATTGAGGATTTTTGCATTTGAATCTGATGATGCCACACATGCACCAGCAAGGGTAGGAAAAGGTTTATTACTCACATAATGAAGCTTTCTGGAGAAATTGAGGGGTGTTCCCAAGTGGTATATAAAATGACTTGAGAGGGGCAATGGAAGAAGACTGGTTTGGGGGGGTCATGGTAGTTAGGAGATGGGGCTGGGGTAAAGGTTTCCAAGTGAATGGATTAGGCCTTGCATCGTATTGAATTCTCCCACTATTGTTGCTGAACTGTTTTTCCTTTCATTTCAGTCAGTTTTGTGCCATGTATTATGAGGCTGTGTTACAAGGTACATATAAAACCGTTGCATTTTCCTAATGTATTTGCCCTTATATTATTATGAAATGTCCCTCGTTGTCTCTAGTACTTCTTGTTATCTTGAAGTCTACTTTTATAATATTAATATAACCACTCCAGCTCTCTTTTGGTTACTGTGTGCATGTCATATTTTTGTATGTCTCTTTTAAAAAAATTTTTTTTTTCAACGTTTATTTATTTTTGGGACAGAGAGAGACAGAGCATGAACGGGGGAGGGTCAGAGAGAGAGGGAGACACAGAATCGGAAACAGGCTCCAGGCTCTGAGCCATCAGCCCAGAGCCCGACGCGGGGCTCGAACTCACGGACCACGAGATCGTGACCTGGCTGAAGTCGGACGCTTAACCGACTGCGCCACCCAGGTGCCCCTGTATGTCTCTTTTAGAAACCATGTAGTTGGATCGTGATCTGACAATCTCTTCCTTTAACTGAAGTGACTGTACCATTTACATTTATGTTTGCCGTTCTGCTTTCTATGGATCTCTTATCTTTTTTGTTCTTCTGTTTCTCCTTTAGTTCGTATCTTGTATTAAATATTTCCGTGCGCTATTTGAACTCTTATTTTTTTTTAAATTTTTTTTTAATGTTTATTTATTTTTGAGACAGAGAGAGACAGAGCATGAATGGGGGAGGGGCAGAGAGAGGGAGACACAGAATCGGAAGCAGGCTCCAGGCTCCGAGCCATCAGCCCAGAGCCCGAAGCGGGGCTCGAACCCACAAACCGCGAGATCGTGACCTGAGCTGTAGTCGGACGCTCAACTGACTGAGCCACCCAGGCGCCCCTTGAACTCTTATTTTTATAGTTATTTTCTTTTGGTTGCTTTAGGAATATAATACACATGTTAACTTATCAAAGTGTACTTAAAATTAATATGAACTTAATTTTGATGAAATACAGAAACTTTGCTCTATTCCTACTTTTTTCCTTTATGCTGTTATTGTCATATATATATTATATACTTAACAATACAGTGTTTGTATTGTTTTATACAATTTTGTGTCTTTTTAAAACATTAAGAGAATAAGAAAAAATGGATTCTTATATTATCTCTCTTATTTCAACTCTTATTACATATTTATCTTTTCTGGTAGTTTTCATTTCTTCCTGTAGATTCAGATTGCCCTCTGGTATGAAGTCCTTTGGGCCCAAAGAACTTTTTATAGTATCTGGTAAGGCAATCTGATAGTCATGAATTCTTTTGGGCATGTTTTTTTTTTTTAAATCTGGGAATGTCTTTGTTTAGCTTTCATTTTCGAAAGATCGTTTTGTTTAACACAGCATTCTTGGTTGACAGTTTTGTTTTGTTTTTTTTTTTTCAGTGCTTTTCATATGTCCTTCTAGTCTCCATTATTTCACATGGAAAGTCAGTAATTGAAGGTATTGATGCTTTCCTGTCTGTGCCAATTCATTTTTCTCACTACTTTCAAGATGTTTCCTTTGTCTTCATCTTTCTGCAGTTTGACTATGACGTGTCCAGGTATGGATCTTTTGTATTTATTCTACTGGGGGTTCATTTAGTCTCTAGGATGTCTAGGTTAATATTTTCCTCAAATTTGGAGTTTACTGCTATCATTTCTTCAAATATATGTATTTCTTCATCTCTTTATGTAGTTGTGGCAAAAACCCTAAATTTGTAGCCATAGTTTTAAACCTGGTAACTGATCCAGGGGTGCTGGGTGGCTCAGGTGGTTAAGCCTCCGACTTTGGCTCAGGTCATGATCTCATGGGGCTCAAACCCCCTAACAGTGAGATCATGACCTGAGCCGAAGTGGGTGTTTAACCAACTGATCCACCCAGGTGCTCCAACACGTCCTCTTTTTTAAAAAAAAAAAAAAAAAAAAAAAAAAAAAAAAAAAAAAAGAAGTTTATTTATTTTGAGGAAGAGAGAGAGAGAGAGAAAGAGAGAGAGCGCGCACGCATGCGTGTGTGAGCAGGGGAGGGGCAGAGAGAGGAGAGAAACCCAAGCAGGTTCCACACTGTCAGTGCAGACCTCCATGTGGGGCTCAATCTCATGAACTGACTGTGAGATCATGACTTGAGCATAACCTGAGCCCGACCTGAGCCAAAATCAAGAGTCAGACAGACGCTGAGCCACCCAGCGCCACCTCCTTTGATGGCCTTACTTGAAAACGGGGAAAAACACAGGTCAAAGGGCATTAGGTCATTGAAGCTCCTTGCCCCTAGATGGCGCTGCTCTTTCTACAGGTTGCCGGTGAAAGGTGATTTAAATTTATAGCACTTTGGATTATGGCAATTGCATGCATTCTTTCAATCTGATTATAGCGGGATTAATCTGTCTTTAATAGACGACTGTTAATAATTTACATTGTTATCTTTAATGATATAATTCTATTTAAAATGTCCACTTGCATTACTTTTCTCAGGGACTTTCCCTCAACTCCCAGGTTTTAGTTGGAGCTAGTAGCAGTCTATGAAAGCATCCATGAATGGGGATTTAACAAGGCAATTGTTAGAGAAATAAAGATCAGTTTCCAATGAAGAGAGATGCCAAAAAAAATTATTGTACTAAAATAAGTAGATATCTGTTGTGTATCATATTTACAAAATGAAAAATATAAATTCTTCTAAACGTCCCTGAAATTCCTCCTGCCTCATAAATATAGGCTTTTGGAATCTTCTGGGGACAGATCTCTTTATTTTGCTGCGGCTTACCTTGACTGGAAAGCCCAATCTTTTTGTTCAAATACAAATGTCAAGTTCAAAATGGAAAGCGTTGTGAACGTTTTCTGGTTGCCCCTCCAGACCCACACTCTGCCCTCCTCTGTTTTGCTCTGTGCGTAGGAGGTTGACCTCTAAGAAATGTGTCAACCAGTTCCCTTGCCCTCTGGTTTCTGATAGATTCGACCAACGAGAGGATCCAGCAGGAAAGCCATGCAGGAGAAGAGAGATCGTTGCATTTGTTCCCCCAGCTCTCTCCCTGCTAGCTGTGGTGTGCCCGAGATCCCGTTCTGCTTAAGACATGCTCCTCCCCTTGGTAGCCTTCTCCTCCAGCTACAGGCCTCGCAGGGTCCAGGTAAGGTCTCTTGCTCTTTGCTCCTCCAGTCCAGGGGTGGAAATGGCTTTGCACCTTTGCTAGTCCTTGTCCTTCGCCAGCCCCTGTGGCTTCCCTTGGCCCTGCCCTCACCTCTGTAAATAGACACCTGATCAACTTTTCCTGCCTTTCATTGCTTTCATGTTCTGGGACCTGCCGGGGCTCTGAATGGCACAGTAAGTCAGCATGGATAAGGAAAAGGGGAGGTATTGGGGGTCCTGAGGCTTTACTTTTGGTCCTAGCTCAGGTGCTGTTCTTCCGTGTGAACTTGGGTAAATCCTTGTTACTCTCTGGATTACAAATGCCTCATCTTGGGCAAGATCAGAGGACTTTGCTTCTCCTTCCTTCCTTCCTTCTGTCCTTCCTTTTTTCCTTTCTCCCTTTCTTTTTCTTTCTTTCTTTCTTTCTTTCTTTCTTTCTTTCTTTCTTTCTCTTTCTTTCTTTCTTTCTCATATACCTCCAGAAGAATTCTGAAAATTCACATAATCATATAAATAAAAAATTTGTTCTCACGGTTTTAAATAGTTGTAAAGGATGTAATGTCCTGCATATTGTAAATATTAGTGTTTAAAGTAGTGATTTTATACCCACTGTCATCCATTAAAAAAAATAGAAGAACAGGCTCTTCACAGCTAGAAATATTGCAATGTTCCTTTTTCTCCTTTAAATCACTTTTTCCATTCCACTTCCCCACAGAATTTTACAGGAATGTGATATATTTTTCTGCTTGTCTCATACAGATCATCTCAGAATAGTCTCTAAATCGAAAATATCATTATAGGTGGAAATTTAAAAATACTTCTATTTCCAGTGATCATAAGGCACTATGGGTTAATAAGCATGTTTCTGGATTAATTTTAGGATACTGTTGATCAAAATTTGTATAATTGTTAAACATAAAAGGTAAAAGTAATAGAAGTTTGTCTCTCTTTTTAAAAAAAATTTTTTTAAGTTTATTTATTTATTTTGAGAGAGACAGAGACAGTGTGAGTGGGAGAGGGACAGAGAAAGAGGGAGACAGAGGATCCCAAGCAGCCTCCACGCTGTCAGTGCAGAGCCCAGTGCGGGGCTTGAACTCATGAAACCGTGAGATCATGACCTGAGCTGAAACCAAGAGTCAGACGCGTAATCGACTGAGCTACCCGGGTGCCCCTAGAGTTTGTCTCTTAATGAGATGGATGGAGAAGGGTTGTGGTGTCCTATTCAAGGGACTTCCGTTCCCCAATATTTGGAAACGTCCCTCCGTTCGGTGCCCTCTCCTCCCTGCCCCTGACCCAAAGTTGTCCATGCAAGGAAGTAATGCATATGGCAGTTAAGAACCTAGAAATGGATTTTCATAAAACTCTGCATCAACTACTTGGAAATTGTATCCCTCTTAATTTGAAGGCACAGGCTTGATGGTATCTGAATGGTACTGAATGACAGCTTTCGTAGGGTCATGTCTACGAGGGCTGGTTCTCAAGTCACAGCGCCTCAACACTAACATTCTGTGTGACTTGGGCGACGTACTGAAGCTTTGTGCCTCTGTTTCCTCATCTGCAAAATAGGGATGTGTACCGCTCTTTAAGAATCACTTGAGGTGATGTGTGAAAACCGCCCGGCGTATGGCAAACAGTATATCCAGAACAGATTCATAGGGTTGCAGTCTGGGAAGGGGGACCTGCTGGGTACGATCTGCTTTCCACCATTAAACCCATCTTAAGGCCATTGCAAAAGTCCTGATGTCTCTGTAACGGAACATGGAATGTGCCAGGCTCTTAGGTCTGTTCTTTTGGTAAGTTTTACTGTCCATTGAGTCTCCTCGGATGTTTCCAAAACAGCATCAGTTGATATTTGTCCACAGACCTTGACCTTTGCCACCTCAGGGAGGTTGATATTTCCGGGGCACTCTTACAGTAGAAGAAAGGGGCCATGGAATGGTAGGTTTGGAGACCAGTGCGGCTGTCTAACAAGAGCTCCTCCGTGTCTCAGAGAAATAATTATAACCAGGCTCTGTGCAGGCTGTGTGAGCCCAGAAAATGACAGCTTCTGCTTTCCAGGAATGGGAATCAAGTATACATTCATTTATACTCTCTTGGAAAAAACTGGGGTGGCCTACGGGCCAATTTTGAATCAGGCAAGCCAATATTTGAGCTTTCTGCCTGAGAAACAAAATAAGACATTGATATGCTAAGAAGCTGCTAACTGAGTCAATTTTGCTGTAGGCCTGCTCTGATGTGACTTTTGTGCTCACATTAGTGCTCAGACACCAGGCCCGCACAATGCCTACCCTGCCGACTGCCACTTTGCCACTAGAATGTGGGCCCCCCTGGCTGAGTTCTGAATTCTCGGTTTCATTTCCTATTGATACAGAGGAACGCCGCTGTTTTCCCTTCATAAAGAAACCATTTGTGCACGTTGCCCCTGGTTTGGGATCCCTTCTTCAACCGCCTCTCAGAGCACAACTTTAATTTATGGAGTCTTTGGCAGCTTCATCGAAATGGGTTTTTTAGTTTGAAATTTAAATTCTGTTCTGACGTTTTTGGAGAAGAAAGAAAATCGGTGCCGAGGGTGGTACACTGATTGCCTTAATGACCAGTTCTTTATCCTTCCCTGTCCCCAGGCCTTGTGCCACACAACGGTGCCGTATTCTCCTGCTTGGACTCGGGGCAGGACTTACTCCTACCAACGGGATGTTCAGCATGGGATTTAAACAGGAGCTGGAAATGTGCTTGCACCCTTGGGCTTATCTGCTCTTCTACCCTGGTGTTGCCAAATGAACGCGCCCCAGGCTGGCCTGCTGGAGGATGAGAAATGGGTAGACCGGCGTCGTGTGGCCCGGGTTGTCCTAGCCGTGGCCAAACACAGATCAGGTAAGAGGCAGCCAACACCAGCCGTATGAACAAGCCCAGCCAAGATCAGAACCGTTCTGCTGACCCGCAGACTTGTGTACTAAATTCATGCTTATTATTTGAAGTCGTGGGCCATTTGTGATGTAGTGTCGTGGTAACTGATAGCTGAGAGGTTAAGCTAGTGGCAGACTGGCCCTCCCGGGACAGGATCCAAAGGAACACTGAGCCCACTTGCACCACCTCCCAAGGCCTCTGGAAACTGACAGAGGAAGGAAGGAACCTTACTGTGGAGTTTCAAATGCTTCCGCCATGCAGGTGGGGATCAGACTCAGGGAGATTCAGGATAGCAAAGTAAATACAAGTGCAGCCTCTGCAGTCAGGTTCCTGAGCCCGAAGCCCAGATGCGCTTAGAAGCTCTATGTTCCTCGGCAAGTTACTTTACCTCTTCGTGCCTCGGTTTCCTCATGTGTAAAACAGAGAGGATAATAAATAGCATCTACCTCATCAGGTTGTCACGGAGGCCCGATGGTTTCAATGCACTTAGAATAGCTCATTACGAGCCCTAGGAAAGTATTTGTTAAATAAATAAATAGAGTGTGACCTCGTGTATCCCCACAGGCTAGTGAGTCCTGGGGGACTTCAGGGAGTACCTTTGTCTTTTGGTAGAAGGATACATTTGGATCATAGCCGGCTGTTTCTCGTTTCATACGGTCAGATAATGACTTCTAAAGAACCGAATGCACACTCAACAGGTATCCAAAATCTGGAAAACAACTGATTTCCTTTGGAAAACTCTGTTGTGCAAATATATGTTCGGCTCAGTTAGTTGCTCTTACTAGGCTTGGGGCAGTGCTTGATGTGAGATTTCAGGAGAGGACGCAGGAATGATGCTATCCGCTGTTTAAGAAGCTGGGAAGGATTTCCACTTCAAATTACTGGAATTAAAACTTTGCCGCACGGGGAGGCAATTCTCAACATGCATTTATCATCTCATAATTGTTGTAGGTCAGGGATTTGCTTTTGCGTCTCTCGTGAGGCTGCGAGCGAGGGCTGGCGTCTCAGTGAAGGCTCAACTGGGGAAGGATCCACTTCCAAGTTCACTCGCAAGGCTGTTGGCAGGACTCCATTCTTTCTGGGTTGTTGGACTGAGGGCTAAGGTTCCTAAGTGGCTGTTGGCTGAAGGCTGTTGGCTGAAGGCTGTCCTCAGTTTTTTGCCACATGAAATTCCCTAACACGGCAACGTGCCTCATTGAAGCCAGCAACGTGGAGAGTCCTCCAGACAGACAGAAGCTACAGTCTTCTGTAACAAAGCCATTTCTGGAGCCCATCCCCTAATCGGTATCCTGATTAGAAGCAAGTCTCGCCCTTACTCCAGGGGGAGGATTATGCAAGGGTCGAACACCAAGAGGCGGGTGCCATCTTCGAGTCTGTCTACCAGGCCGCCTACTCGAGTGGCTGTGCATGGCCTCTCAGTGTGGCTTAGTTTTCTTCGCAACGTGGCAGTCCCAGGGAGCTGGACTACTTACGTGATGGCTCAGGGCTCCAAGTAGAAGCGATTCTCATGAAGAAGACGGAAGCTACTCTGTCTTCTGTACTTCAGTCTAAGCAGCGACTCAACATCGCTTGTACCGTGATCTACTAGATGAAGCAGTCACAAGCCCAAATCCAACGGGAGGGGAATTAGATTGCAGCTCGTGAAGGGGAGAGGCGAGGTCACATTGTAGAAGAGCACTGGGTTGGCAGATATTGTAGCCATCTTTGGATTCTGCCACACCTCCTGTGCTATGATTTCAAGCTTTTGGTAAAGTCTGAAACTACTGTTCAGCTTTATGTGGGGGGCAGTGGAGAATAAAGGCACGACACAATAAAAAAGAAGTGTGACCTGCTAAAGGGAACCCTATAATTTATTATCCAAACGATGACACTATCAATAGCAAGGGAGTGCTATTAGTAATCATGCTGGGACAACAGGCATAAATCAGAGCTGTTCAGGGCAAAGGAGGATGCCAGGTCAGCCCAGACCTGCCTTAATTCTCCCTGCTCCTGGAGCCTGTTTGGAAGAAATATCACTCTACTGGGTAGACTTTTCCTGGAGTCTCAGGTGGTGACCAGCAGTGATAAGCCCAGTGGCTCTTCAGTGGGGCTAAGAGCACCGTGGAGGAGCCCATGGTGATCGGGATCAATGAAGTCAGGGAGGTGATCCAGGAGAAATGCAAGAAAAATCTTTTTTTTTTTTTTCAGTGACAAGGGACAGAGTCCATTCTCAAATTAACAAAACAAAACAAGAATATTATTGACTTGTGTAACCAAAAATTCAAAGGAGACAGCTTCAGGCATGGCTGGATCTAGGGGTTCTAACTGTGTCATCAGGCTCTGTTTTTTCTCCCATCTCTGGATTTTGCTTTTCTCTGTGTTAGCTATATTTAGGCAAGCTTTTTCCGCATGCTATTCATCAGTTCCTCTAGACTTAACCTATACCCTCTCAGTAATCTCAGTGGGAAAGGAAACTTTGCTTTGACATTCTTACGACTGAATCTCATTGGCTTGGCTTACCATGTGACCATCCCCGAATCAATGCGGGGCCAAGGGGATGGCATACATTGATTGGCCAGGCCTGGGTCATTTGTTGATGGTACTCAGGGCTGAATAGAGCAACTCTACCCAGAATACATAGATTAAGCAGGGCAGAAATCTTGTTCTCCAAGGAACATTGAGATCCCATCACTAGAATGAGGGGCAATGGAGAAGAGATGCTCTCTATGGCTCTCTTTCCCAATAAACTAGAGGAGGATAATCTTTAAGAGGGAAGAGAAATCAGCCTTTAGATTGTAACTGTCAGATGCTAGACCTTCCAATTCTGGCATTTACCTCTCATGTTAGTTCTGTGAAGTCAGGGAACGCAGTCATTTCATCACCCTTTGACGATGCAGAACCTGCAGCAGGTTGACAGAGGAGGAGGGGAGATGTATCAGTTACCTGTTGCCACAATACTGCCGTGTAACAAAATGCCCCAAAACTCCATGATATAAAACCATATGCATCTGTTGAGCTCATGAGTCTGTGGGCTGATGGGGGTTCACTCTGGATGACTCTGCTAATCTCCTCTGAGCTCTCTCACATTCTGGGAGGTGGCGGTGGCTAGTGGTAGGCTTGGAACTCACACATCTCGGTGGTCAGATGGGGTGACCGTTCTCTCCTATTCTTCCAGCAGGCTACCTTGGGCATATTCTCATGGGGAAGGCAAAAGTGTAAGAACAAATGCAAACTCAGTTCTTAAACACTTTTCAGGCCCCCACGTACGTGAAATCTGCTAACATCCCATTGGCCAGAGCAAGTCACGTAATCAGATCCAGACTCAAGGGATCAGAAAATAGACCTCAGGTTTTGGGTGAGAAGAACTGCAAAGTCACATGACAGAGAGGGATAGGCGCAGAGAGGTGTGCAGAGTTGAGGCTTTTCCTGGAATCAGTCTACCACAGAACGAAAGGGGAAATGTAGCATCCCATGATCCTTTGCAGTTGCTAAAGCTAGATATATGGATTTTGTTTCTCAATAGACTTGGAATAAACATCAGAAAGGATTAATCATTGTTCTACCTTTAATAAAGCAGCTTTAAAAATGTTTCTTGTTAGCTGCTGTAGAAACTATTATGATGGTTCCTCAAAAAATTAATGTAGAGTGGCAATATAATGATTCCTCTTCTGGGTGTACATCCAGAAGACAGGAAAGCAAGGACTTGAACAGATATATGATATACCCACGTTCATAGCAGCATTATTCACAACAGCACAAAAGTAGAAACCACCCAAATGTCCACTAAACTGTGAACAGATAAATGAAAATGGTACATCCATACAATGGAATATTATCCAGCCTGAAAAAGAAATGCAGTTCTGACACCTGCTACATAAGTCAGACACAAAAGGACAAATACAGTATGATGCCACTTATATGCAGTAACTAGAATTGTGAAGTTACAGAGACCGAAAGTTGAGTGATGGTTCATCTGCGGCTGGGGGAAAGTCAAGGGGTGGGGAGAGAGTGTTTAACGGGTACCGAATTGCAGTTTGGGAAGATGAGAAATTCTGGAGATGAACAGCGGTGAGTGATGGTTACACAACAATGAGAATGCACTTAATGTCACTGAACTGCACACTTAAAAATGGTTGAAATGGTAAATTTTATGTTATATACATTTACTACAGTAAGAAAAAGAAGTTCCTTTTCTTGTTGTTGATATTCAAGGTTTGGGTTGAGGCAGCAATAATTCAGTTAATGTTTTTGCTGCCTAACCTGACAAGTAATGGGCTAGGCGGGCCATTCAGAAACCGTCAGCCTGTTCCCTCTCCTCAAGAGCCTCACAGTCAAGTTAGGGTAATGGGATTATGAAATGAGGTTAGCCAGGCCCAGAGAGTTTAATTATTGGACTACCGATAATACAAGGTAAGCGGGGCCCCGCGATAAAGCGATGGGCCACTGACTGCTAAAAACGTGGGAGGTGGGGGCCAGTTAAAAATACAGATATCTGGGTCCCATCCCAGACCTATTGATTCAGAATCTTGGGGTTGCTGGAGTTAGAGGCTGGGAAACCTGTCTTGTTCACGAGCCCCGCAGGTGATCAGATGCCTAGCCAAGGTTGAGAATCCCACTAAACCACACAGAGTAAAACTAATATTCGGAGGAAAAAAAGCTGTTTGCAGAATTAAATCTTTTCGATAACACTGAAAATCGCAAACGTTGGAAAAATTTTCACTTAGTAGAAATAAGCAACGGGAAAAAAAACTGACCAAGATTGATGCTGCACGTGGTAAAAGTTGCTATTGACTAACAACTGATGGAAGATCCTAAGTCTGGCTGACAAAATTTAGGTCACAAAATTTGCCTGGGAAAATTGGACCTGTAGGAATAATGGTCACAAAAGAAAACTCATGTTGTTAGAAAAAAAGTAATCGGCAGATTTTGATGTGGACAAACCAGTGATCAATGAGCGAAATTTTGTTGTCAAATATACAATGAAAAAAGAGTTCGTTCTGGTGAAAGTAATTTTGGTGTAGGCTTCTGGCTTTTTCAAACATTTCAGATATGTGACTTTTCTTTCTTTCTTTGTTTTTTAAATGTTTATTTATTTATTTTTAAAGTTTTTATTTTTATTTTTGAGACAGAGAGAGAGACAGAGTATGAACGGGGGAGGGTCAGAGAGAGGGAGACACAGAATCTGAAACAGGCTCCAGGCTCCGAGCTGTCAGCACAGAGCCCGACGTGGGGCTCGAACTCACGGACCGCGAGATCATGACCTGAGCCGAAGTCGGCCGCTTAACCGACTGAGCCACCCAGGCGCCCCTTAAATGTTTATTTTTGAGAGAGAGAGCGAGTGGGGGAGGGGCAGAGAGATAGGGAGACAGAGGATCCGAAGCAGTCTCTGAGCTGATAGCAGAGAGCCCGATGCAGCCTCGAACCCACGAACCGTGAGATCATGACCGGAGACGAAGTCGGATGCTCAACCGACTGAGCCACCCAGGTGCCCCACTGTATGACTTTTCTTAGTTTTTTATTTTGAAATAGCTTCAAAGTTATATGGAATAGTTGCAAGAATTGTACAAAGAACTCTTACATTGTCTTTACCCAGATTCACTAATTGTGAATATGTGGTCCTATGTTAGTGCTTTATCTCATAGGTATATGACATACTTTTATGTAGGTATAGATAGTAAGGTAGATAGATGATAGATACAAAGATACATAGATACATAGATATAAAATTTGTTTTCTTGAACCATGAGAGTTGTGGACATCATGTCCCTTACAACAAAACTGTGTACTTCCCAAGGGCAAGAACATCCTCTTATGCAACCATAGAACATTTACCAACCCAGAAATTTAACACAAATATTACTATCTAATATCCTACCATATTCAGATTTCACCAGTTGTCCCCACAATGTCCTTTGTAGCAATGTTTTTCACTCTGCCCTGGGGTCCAATTCCAGATCACTCTTTGCATTTAGTTGTCATATTTCTGTAGGCTCCCTTAATTTGAAACAGTCTCTCAGCCTTTCTTTGTCTTTCAGAACATGGACATTATTGAAAAACACAGGCCAGTTGTTCTGCAGAATGTCCCTTGATCTGGGTTTGTCCGACGTTTCCTCATGATTAGGTTTGGGTTATGCATTTTTGGCAGGAATTCGATGGAAGCACTGTTGGTTCTTCCCGGTGTCTCACATCAGGAGGTACATCACGTCCGTTTGTCCACTTATTGGTAAAAGTACTTTCCACTTACCTTCCGTGCCTCACTCTCCTCGTCTGTTAACGGAGCTGAGGAGCAGAACTGAATGGTGTCGTGGCTGAGCTGTCGCTTCAGACGCGTCCCACCCACTGGACATTTGTGCAGATCCAAGCCATTGAGGTCTTGTCGTGATGAGTCATCACCACTAACATCTAGGACACCTACCGTGTGCCGGCATTCATTGTTTTCTCCTAATCTTCATAGAAAGCGTGTGTGTATCTCTTGTTACTCCCATTTGCCAGAAAGGGAAACGGAGGCTCGGAGATAGTCGTGTGAGGCACCAAGGCTCACACGGCTGGAAAGGAACTGAGCTGGGATTTGAGCCCGCTGTGATCTGAGTCCAGAGCCTGACTGTCACTGTCCGCTAATCCCCTAATGGCAGAAAGGACAGATTAAAGCCTTCTTTGGGGGGCCCCAACTGGCATTAGGAGAAAACAAGATGAACCGCCTTCTGCCGTCTTCATTCCTCCCCCTTCCTTCCCTCCGGCTGGGTCTTTCTCCATTCTGAGATCCAGCAAACTGAAATCAGGATTGATACCATATTCGGGGCCATAGCCTGTTGGCCTTGGGACAGCTGCCTCCAAAACGGACTTTGTTCTCTTCTCGGCTGGATAACCAATAAGCTCCCGTAGGGTGACTCTGCCTTCCCTCCCGCCTCGTGCCTGCATTTCCTTATATATGTTAGAGTGGAAATGGGCTGGGACGAGTAACAAGAAAACGACCATGCGGTTAGTGCATAACGTGAGTTAATCCTTTAAATAACCCTCCATGTGAGGTACCTTATTCTACCCATTTTGCAGATGAAGAAACTGAAGCTTTTATGGTGGCGAAGGTCACAATCTGGTGAGTGTAGGGCAGGGATTCCTACAGGTCTGACTGCAGGGATGAGGCGACATCTTCCCTAGGATGCTAGACTACCTCTAGGCTTTGTGGGAGGGCAGGCTCGTGGAACAGGTGTATGAAACATGCCGGGACGTGGTAGGTACATAATAAACATTTGGTATTGAATCCAGGGTCGGAACACTCATATTTGGCCCCGATTCTGATTCTTGGTCTGAGCCATCAGCATGATCTCTCTTTCTTTTGATTCACTGGTCTCCTGTCCCGGGTCCTCCTTCTCTCTGACTTTCCCTCCTGGACTCACCACCCTGGGGGATTGCCAAGGCCTCAAATACCCACCTCTCCGGAGGCTTCACCATGGTTTGCAAGGACCTCTCTTGAGAAAGCAGATCGTTGCCACAGCTTCTCAACTTGAGGGACGGGTGAGAGAGGTATGAAAGGAAGGAAGAGAGGAAAATTCCAGAGCCGAGGCAAGATGACTTAAAGAATCCGTTGATTTTGATCCCATTCACCAGAAACTTCCAAAGAGGGCAGCGGGAGCACAACGGGGAGAGCACTGCATGAGAATCAGACCGGGCTGCCACTGGCTGATTTGGCCAAGGACTTGAGACTCAAATTTCTCATCTTTAAAATGGGGGTGGGGCCCTGGGTGGCTCAGTTGGTTAAGTATCTGACTGTTTTTGTGTGTGTGTGTGTGTGTGTGTGTGTGTGTGTGTGTGTGTGTTTATTTATTTTTGAGAGAGAGAGACAAACACACAGAGGGCGAGTGGGGGAGAGTAGAGAGAGAGGGAGACACAGAATCCGAAGCAAGCTCCAGGCTCTGAGCTGTCAACACAGAGCCCGATGTGGGGTTCGAACTCACAAACCATGATATCATGACCTGAGCCAAAGTTGGACACTTAACCGACTGAGCCACCCAGGTGCCCCAAGTGTCCGACTCTTGATCTCAGCTCAGGTCTTGACCTCAGGGTCTTGAATTCAAGCCCTGCAATGGGCTCCGAGCTGAGCATGAAGCATACTTAAAAAATAAATAAAATTTAGGAAAATAAAATGGGGCTGATTGTACCTTCCTTGCCCATTCCAGAGAAGTAGCAGTTCAAGTAAGATAAGGCTACCGTCTTGTTTGATACATTGCTAAGAGATTTTATACGACTGGATTGTGTGGTTCTCTTCCACTGAGTAGAGTAGAGACTCAGGGAGCCCGGATCTCCCTGGCTGGGCTGTTACAAAAGAGCACTTCCTTCATAGTTTAGGCTTTGGGGAAGAAGACACCATTTCGTGAAGTCCCTGCCTTCCTTCTGTTCTACGCACTTGAGAACCTACTGTTTCACTCCAAAATCATCTTTTCCACCAAAATCTATCCACAAAATTTTAGTCAAGCATCAGGTTCTGTTTGGGACCCAAAGGTGATGTCTGGGAAAATTCCCGTTTCCTTGTTCCCCTCAGCTGCTCATAACAAAAACTTGACACCTGACAAAATCTCACTATCCTCAACCCCTGGTTTTCCCAAATGTCTCCAGACTCCAGCAGGAGGAAGCGTACCTTCTGAGTGTCTCTGCCTGTTGGACCCTGAGCTGGGCACCGTTACACTCCTGATCTCAGCAAATCCTCACAGCCCTCTGAGAAGATCAACATTCGAGGGGTCTGCCCACCCTCCACACGCTCTTCCCTCAGGGATGGGTCCCAGAAGTTTATGGGCATTATGTGAGCCTGCTCCTTTTGGGCATAGATGCTTCGTTCCTGGTCGTGTCTGAGCCAATCGCATTCTCTGCCCTGAGAATTTGGGCTGGAGCACAGAGATACCAGTCAGCACCTATTGGCACCTAGTTGACTGTGGGGTGGCCATTTTGACTGTGGGCTCGGAGAAGCCACAAGTACCCACCTGGAGAGAGGTGGGGAGGAGGGGAGGGAGAGAGAGAGACAGAGAGAAAGAATTAGGGATGAGAGATCTGTGGCCCAGAGTGAGGGAGAAAGCAAGCCCAGTCCCTGATGACTTTTGAGTTAATTCCTGGCTCCAATCCTCTTCGGGCTTTATTTCATTTCCTGCCCTTGGGTACCATGATCTATCTCCTAACTTAATAAGATAATCCCCCCACCCCCTTGTTAAGTTTAGCATTATTTCATTACTACTGGTTACAACTAAAAGAGTGTTGATAAGACTGGTTTAAGTTTGGGGACCCCCATTTCATAGAGCCGGAAACTGAGATTTAGAGATGAAGCCATGAGCCCAGGACCACAGAGCTGGTTGGTGGCACAAGTGGGAAGCATGTCTGTGTGATTCTAATGTCAGAAGCGTATGGGATGCTGTCTTTATACCAGGCACTTTCTAAAGACTTTACATGTCTCATCTCATTTCATCCTCAGAGCGCCCCCATGAGGCAGGTACTGTTGTCAACACCATTTGAAGGATGGGGAATTGGAGGCCAGGAGAGGCTGAGTTGTCTGCTCAAGATCACGTAGCATGTGAGGGCCAGAGCCTGGCTCAGAATTCAGGCAGTTGACTCCACAGCCTGGGCTTTTAATAATTATGCTGTATAGGTGTTGGTGTGGCAATGCTGATTCTGGAGGAAGTGGGCTGGGCATGGATGGGGTCAGAAGTGTTCAGAAATTGAGGAACACGTGATTTTAATTGAATGACGGACCCTTAAGGATGGGTAAGCCTTTGGAGATCCCACTGGACTGTTGCCAACGAATGTATGTGTTTTTCAGCAGCTATGACCAATGTTCATGCCATTCCTTCTCTGTGATATCATGGCACCTGTTCCATCACTGCTTGTGGTGAGTCTACCCTTAATTAACCTTCAGAGCAAGGATAAATCAGAGCTCTTGGTGACCATGTAGTTTCCACTAAGGGTTGGGAAAACTGTGTGTTCATTTAGAAACTGGGTTTTGTCAGGAAGGCATCAGGCTCAATCTTCGCGTTCTTAGCATACCCTTCATGGCCCAGCAGAGACAGAGTGAAGAAGGGGCAGCCCCTCCAGACCTGGTACCCCAGTTGAGGATATGCCTCTCTAGGTGGTGTTCAGTGCACTATGGGCTCTCTGTCTGGATGTGCTAATGGGAGAGGAAGCCCAGTTCCTGTGGTCTGGGGGTAGTAGAGAAGCAGAAAGGGCTTGCACTGATTCCAGAAGGAGAAGGCTGAGAAAGACCCATGAGGATTTTCCAGGCATTTCTACCTGGAAATCATTCTAGGTTTGCAGATCATTCAAGGTTGGGGTCACTGACCCTTTTGAGAAATTGGTGAAGAACAGAGATTTTGTCCCCCCCAAAGCACATAAAGACATAAATGTGCTTAATACATAAAATCGCTTAGTTACGGATCCCCAAAGCTATCCAAGGATTTAAGAATCCTTGACCTAAAGAGACAATGCCATCTGATTAAGATCCGGAGAGGAAGGATGCTTCTACCCACCCTTCCAGCAGGATGTTAATTTCTCCTGGAATCTTTGCTGACCCCCTCCATCCCCCTGCCTCAGCCTGGCTGGTTTGAGCCCTTCTTTGTCCTGCACCTGTGCATTTCTCTGTTGGCACCACTTTGCCAGAGTTTCAAAAATGCGGTCCTTAGACCAACAGCATCGGCATCCCCTAGGAACTTGTTAGAAATGCAAATTCTTGGTTCCTACTCCCGACTGATTGAATCAGAAACTTGAGTGGGGCCCAATATATCTGTTTCAACAGGCCCTCCCGGTGATTTGCTTGTCTGAGTTTGAGAAGACCAGCTGCAAGCCGTCCTCTTCCCGATGGCGTGTCTGCCTTATTAGGCGCAACATGACTGGCACATAGTAGGTGCTCAGTGAATGCTTATGCATCATGTTTTCCTGATTGAGAGGGCAGAATTTGTTTTTTCCTTTGGCACCCTACAGCTTTGAGCCGTGGTGACTGACACTTCATGTTCTTTGGGTCCCATTCCTTTCTACTCCAGGGTCTAAAGTTTGGCCTGGTTCTGCTGGGCAGAGGAGGCAGCTTAGGCTTGAGGCAGGTGCCCAGAGATCTTCACACGGGGATGGAGCCAGAGACGCATCAAACCTGGAGCATCTGTCTGGGTAGCAAGGCCTCAACCACATGGCGAATGAGGGGCAGGCGGGCAGGGGGCTGCCTGGCCATCACATATGTCCAGGGCTCATGGGAGCCCAGTTCTGCCAAACTTCACAGGCTGCCCTGCCCCCCTCAGTGTCTGCCCTACAGCAGCCTTGGCAGAGGATGGCAAATCTCTGCCAGGAAGATACTTGCCAGGCTGGCTGGGAGGGAAATGGCCACTTTTTATTTTTAATGACTCCAACTTTTCATGGAGGAGAGGACGGTTGGAAGATCCCTTTTAACTTCATCTGTGTATTTGGTCTGGGGAAGGGTTGCGCCTCTTAATTCTCTGCCTCCTCTGTAGGGTTATATTTCCATATTTTCCTTCTTCAGGGAGAGAAATTGTCTTCCTATAAAGTTCCTTAGTTTCCTGACATTCAAAAAATAATAGCCTTGGGGGTGCAGGGAAAAAAAATTCTGTAACTCCTCCTATCTCCTATCGATTCAAGTCTTTAAACATTAGAAAAACTTTTTTGATCTTTTAAGGTGGGGACAGAGAAAAGACACCTGTTTACTCTTAATTTCCAGTGCTTGTATGTTTTAAAAAGTATCCTTATATATTTTTCTCTTAAGAGGCATAAAGAAAGATTTCTCTTATCTCATATATGTAAAATCTTCAATTTTTATTGTAAAAAATCAATCATCTGTGGAAGATGTAGGGTGGATCCAGTAATCCTTGTCTTGTTATGGGCTAGGTCCTTCATACTTTTAATGAAAAAAAAAATCAGATTTTTTGGGGGGGAGGGTGAGAAAAAAAATCCCCTTTAGACCTTCCCAAGTCATAAGGAGGCAGTTCCTCAAATTAAAAAAAAAAAAAAAATCTGGTATTTTAGAGTGTTGAACAGAAACATTCTTGTTCACCATCGATTTCATATAGAGTTTCTCCAATTTTTCTTCTTAAAATCAACTTGAGTAGGGTATATGGGAGGGGGGCTAGCCCCCCTTAACCTTTAACCCTAGTGTCTCACCCAGGGCCAGTTCCCTCAAACTTTTATTTTTAAAATAAATCTGTTCTTTAAAAAGATGTTGACAAAGGTAGACAGAAATAATTCTCTTCATCCCGCATTTCACATAAAAGCAGCTCCTCAAATATTTATTTTTAAAATCCATCTGATTGGGGGGCTAGAAAGAGTCCCCTTAACCTCTCTTGTCTGACCCCGGGCCAGTTCTTCAAACTTTTATTTTTAAATGACATTAGAGGGTTTTGGAGGGGGGGGGGGGCAGGCAGGGGCAAGAAGAGCATCGCCGCCGAGCCTCGCGATTCTTCCATAAGGCCAGCTCTTCAAACTTTATTTAAAAAATCAATCTGATTTTTGGGGGGTGGGTGGGGGAGCAGAAGAGTTCCCATTAACCCCTTGTGTTTCCGTCAAGAGGCGGCTCCCCAAACTTTTTTTCAACCGCGAACATGACCTTTGCGAGGGGCTGGCGAGCCGGGGGCGGGCAGAGGGGCGCCGGGGGGCGGGAGAGGGGGGAGAGGGGAGGGAAGGGAGAGGAGAGGGAACAGTGGGGGGGGGAGGAGGAGAAGAGGAAGGGAGGAGGGAGGGAGGGAAGGAGAGGAGAGAAAGGGGGAAGGAAGGATGTGGTGTAAGGAGCGGAGGAAGGAGGAGAGGAGGAAGATGGAAGAGGAAAGGAGAGAGAGGGAAGAGAGGAGAGGAAGGAAAGGGGGAGGAAGGGAGGAGGGGGGAGGAGGAGGAAAAGAAGAGGGGACGGATGAGGGTGGAGGAGGAGGAGGAGGACGGAAGGTGCGGGTAGGGGGGGGGGGATAGGGACAGGGCAGAACAAACAAGAGCGCAACAAGAGCCCCAGCACCACAGGAATGAGCGGGGAGGGAGGAGGAGGGAGCGGCGGCGGCGGCAGGCTGGCGGCAGCGGCGGCGCGGCGGCGGCGCGGCATTGTGCGCGGCACCAGCAGCCCGGCCGGGAGGAGCAGGACGCGCGGGGCCCGCTCCTCCCGCACGGACCCATGAACAGCCGGGCGGCGCGGCGGCTCCGCAGGTACGACGGGGGGCCGGGGGCATGCACCGCGCGGGGGACCCCGGGGGGCCGGGGCCCGGGGCGCTGCGCCACTTCATTGCAAGATTTGCAAAATGCAAAGTCTGGGCACGTTTGCGGGCTTTTTGTGGGCGCAAACCGGGGGGTTCGGGGTCTGGGGAGGCCCCCCCCGGACGCCGCGGGCGTGAGGAGGCTGGGGGTGACGCGGGGGTCTCTTCGGGCCCCCACCCAGCGCCCCCTCCAGCCCCGGGCTCGGACCGGAGCCCAGAAAACAAGCGGCGAGAGAACAGAGCAGCCATTTCAGTTTGGACAATTCACATTTTGCAAAAATGCAACCCCTTCCAGCTCTCCCCCCTCCCCCCCAAATTTGCAATTTCCCCCTGACCCCCTCTGCGTTCGGGGTCCCTGATGACCCCCCCGGGAGGTCTTTCCCCTCTGGCACCCCCATCTTTGCAACAGTCTTTTTTTTTAGGCCATATTTCCCTTTCTCAATTTTTTTTTCTAATTTTTCTTCAAACGGTAGTTTTTTCCCATTAAAACGACGCCACCTAGAGGATACTATTTTGTAAATAAAAAAAAGAAATTAAAATTGAAAAGAAATATTTTTTATTTCTTATTTTTTCAAAAGTTTGCACTCTAAGGCAGCGGAGGGGGAAAGGATTCTTTTTTTTTCTTTTTGGGGGTGAAAATTTTCACTTTGGTCTTTCTGGGAGCATGGAGACAATTTTTATTTCTGAAGCCAAATCCAGATAATATGTAAATGAAAATTAAGCTGGAATTTGAATGAATTCAGTTTTTGAGGGGGAGAAAGGAGAAAGCCTCCCAAAACTGAAGTCATTTTGGCTTTCCAACTCCTTTTAGTTTGAGAAAAAAACTAATTGGAATGAGGAAAGGAGGGAAATTGTTGAGTTTAGAGAAAACTGGGAGAATTGGCTTTATGAAGCAATTAGAAATTGTACTTCATTGTAATTTGGAACTTGTTTAGCCCAGCGGGCAGAAAAGACTAATTTCACCATTTGGTAATATGTAAAGTTTTTCTGTTTTCGAGGGGGAAGGATTTCAAAGAGAAAATAGACCCTAAAATGTTGGCTTTGGACACACCCAAAAATTGTAGTTTTTTTTTTTTTTTTTTAATTTCGCATTTACATTTTCCTGCATTTAAATCCCAAGGTTCTAAAGAAAAACAGAAACTGGAAAAGTTAGTGAAATCCTGTCTTTTTTCCCTGATTTGTTGGGTTTTGTGTTGTTGTTGTTGTTTTTTTTTTTTGGTTGTTTTTTGTTTTGATGGAATAATTAAGACTATTTTCTGATTTTGTTTCCTGAAAGGTCTAGGCATTTCGTTTTTTGTTGTTGTTTTATCCAGAAAATGTCAGGAACCTTTTTTAGCAATATTCAGTGGGGAAAAAAATGTAAATTCATCACATTATACAAATTGAGTAGCCCACAGATTTGTAGGAGAGACCGCCATTAAAATAAGATATGCATAATTAACATTATTATGAAAAAAACTAACAGTGGATTCACAGAAGCTCATTTTTTATGACATGCAACTGAATCAATTGATAAAGACAAGGGTTGAAGAATCCTTGGTAGGAGAGAATTTTCCCTTCTCTGTGCTTGCTTACTCTTCCAATTTGAAAAATTTATTATTTAAAAAAAAAAAATCCAGATTGGTTTTAGGCCTCTTTGATTGTGATGTGGGGTTGGTAGTTTATTAGCATTTGGTATTTTTCACAAATTTGATTACTTTCAAAGGGGAAAAGAAAATCCATTAGCTTTGATCATTTTTTTGGGGGGGGTTGTGATTTTAAAAACACAAATTTTACTGACTTAAGAAGGAAAGATAAAAGAAGGGAAGGACAGAGAGGAGATCAAAATTCTGATTCTTATCCATCTTTTCTAGTGGAACACTTAAGTTTGCTGAAAAAAAATGGAGTAAAACACCAATTCGGCTGATTCTAGCTGCAAAATTTAATTTTTTTTAAAGGCAAAAAAAAAAAAAATACACACAAAAGCTAAACCCAAACGTACTTGCCTTTGGAACATGTTGGAACATGGGAACGCAAATGCAAACAGTATTTGATGTAGTTTTGTGGCCTTAAAATGAAATCACATGAAGGGGAAAACAAAAACAAAAAAAATTTTTTTTTAGAAGACAAATATTGGCTGAATTAAAATTTAACAGATGGAAATAAGGTACCCACCCAAAGTTGAAGGGTTATTTGTGATGGTTTAGTATCTGGTTGAACTTGCTGGGGATTTTGAATAAAAAAAAAAAGTTTTAATTTTTCTCTCCAAAGGTGGGGGGGGAAATCTTGGTGGGACCTTGCGTGGGGGCTGATGGTGGGTCACACAGGGCTAGGACAGGAAACCCTCTGTCCCTTTCGCCAGCCACCAGCTGGTCTTGGAAAAAATGGTGGCCCCAGTTCATGCATTCCTACCCCGTTTTGTGGAGATTCAAATTTCTGAGGGGATGTGAATTCTGTGAAATAGATTTGACAGCGGCAGAGGTTCGACACTTCCCATCATCGCCATTGCATTTAAGAGATTTTATTTTTTTAGTAACGAAATCCTTCAGGGCTGACTGGCCATATTCTGACATATTTGGAATGAGCTTTTTTTTTTTTTTTTTTAAGTAGCATAATTAAAAAAAAATTTTTTTCCTGTTGAATTATTTAGGCCGATGCCTAGGACGGTCAAAGAATTTATAATTTCCGAGGGCTCTGGAGGCCTCATGAGACAGTAGGCCTGAGTTCAGCAAGTGTTGGAGGGGAGCTATACCCCAGGCTGGGAGGGGTAGGTGGGCACCCCTACTGGGCATCTGAGAAAAAGTCAGGGTTGTAGACAACAGGTTCTTTCTGGTGCAAGGAATAAAAATATTGCAGCACGTCCTTTGTGTGTCCTGGGTCTCCTGACACACAACTCAGATTTTCAGTTCCATTCTGCTGAAATTTCGACGTGTTGTCTATGGCTTAAAGGGAACCCCTGGTGAGGACTTGAAAATCATTTCTGTTTTGTAGACTTGTTTTTTCCTTTTTAAAAAAAATTGGTTATTCTGATCATGTTTGTTGTAAAGGAAATAGAGGTGCATGATGGTACTGTTGGGGGCGGGGTCAGTTCTCTTTTGTTTCTATTGGCGTCTCCCAGGACTGAGATCTGACCTAGGCCTTGCCTCTCTCACCTCCTATTTTAGATGGAAGTGTGACCAGAATGGATATATGAGTTAATTTTTATTAGCCTATGTCTGTTCACCAAACTCTCTTGTAATATTGGGCAAAAAATCTGGCAAATTGGACTTGAGGGGTGGTAATTTGATGATGGGCTGAGTTATTTTGGTGAAAGATCATTTATACTGTTTCACAGTAGAGACTCTTATTACTTAATGTTTTGCTTTTCTGCCTAAGGAGGTTTTTTTTTTTTTCTAATAAGGTTTGAAATTTCAAGGGCCTGCTTTATAGCTTGACTTTGGACCAAGCTAGGAAAAAGGGTTTGCTTATACTTTCAGCCCTGCACAGAGGTGAACTTGAACAAGGGCTCTTGCTTTTGCAGAAGAAAAGCAACAAAGATGGCTGGTCAGTGGAAGGCTGACCTCTCTCTGGTTCTAGAAAATAAACAGCCAATGGTTTGTTTCATTTGAGAAACAGAGTTTCAAAACTCTTCCATTGTCACATACAGATTTTCCCCCAACCTTTGACTCAGCTCTTGGCATGTTGCTTCCTCTGACCTCAGAATCCTCATGTCTTCTTCTTGGTGGGGTGATAAGAACTTCCCTGCCGTGTTTTAGTGGATGTATAAGCTTTTCATGGTCATGGTGAAAATTTAAATTTTTTCCACGTTCTCGTAATGTTTTGTGTCAGTTGTGTCTCCTCCCTGGTGATGTAAAGTGAAGTGGCTTTGTGGGTCCACAGGTGCCATGGCTCACCCAAGGTCTCACCATATGACCTTGGACAAATCACTTTTTCCTCCTGAGCCTCAGTTTTTGAGAGTTTTGGATCAGAACAAGAATAATCAAAAATAGATTTCATCTCTGATTCTGACTTCAGCGATTGGCTGTAGCTGCCTGGATCACTGTGTTGAGAAGGATCCTGAGGGTCACATCTGGATGCGCGTATTCTGGAGAGAGGGGTGCAGCGTCCATCACAGAGTGAAGAGTACGCTTGTTATTCACCACACCCAGGCTAGGTTGTGAAGCATGACCGTGAAATTAGTGGCTCGCGATTGGCATAAACCTAGAGAAAAGAATGGAAGCGAGTATAGGAGGACACAAAATAGCAGAGGCAGAGTGCGATGTGGAAGGTGAGCGTGGTCTCGCGAAACTTGGTTTGATTTGTATTTGCCGATAGGCGTGTGCACCTATGTGTGTAATTTCCCAACTGTGAGTCACAGTTAAAGGAGTCAGCAAGGTACTGGACCAATGTTGCAGATCCATCTGGATACGCTGCACACAGCCCGCACTTCCCCACTTAACGCTTTTCTAACTTACCATCCCAGTTGACTTAACCTGAACCCTGTGGAGTAGATATACGGAGTAGGTGTGTGGTTTGTCCCCTGGCTGAGCCTGCCTTACGCTCCCCCCGCCCCGTGAAGAAGTCTCAGCTGCCTGGTGGTCGGGCACACACCCCAGCCTGTTGGCCCTGGAGAAGCCTGGAAAGACGGGTGCCAGGGTGAAGGCAGCATCTCTGGCACGTTCTCTTGCCGGAAAGGAGACTTGGAAGAAGTGCGGCATACCTGGCTTGGTGCGGGGGAGAGCAGCCACGCTTACTTTTATTCCGCACGTTTACTTCAGATTGCCAGAAGAATGTTTCTGGAACCGCAGACTTTGTGTTGGTGCCGTACTTAAATTTTCATCGGACTCTGGGAGTATCTTTTTGTGTATGCGCTTCCTAGAAACGCCAGAATTTGCTGTCTTTGTCTTCTCATCTTTTAACATGTGTCAGACTGGCACTATCCGGTAGAAATACAATTTGAGCCACAAATGTGGGCCACACACATAATTTTAAGCTTTCTAGTGATACCCCTCCCAAAGTAAAAGGAAACAGGTGGAATACATTTTAATAATATAGTTTATTTAACCCAGTGTATCCACCAGACCATCATTCCAGCATCTCATTCATATAAAGAATTGCTGATGTGATATTTTATATTCTTTCTTTGGGAGGTATTAAGTCTTTATTGACTAGCCACATTTCAGGTGCTCACTAGCCACTTGTGGCTAGTGGCTTCCGTCTTGGACAGCACAGGGCCAGACCAGTGTTCCATCTAGTTGTTGTTACAGGGTGGCCTCAGAAGGTTAGTGACACATCTTTCAAAGCTCTTGGTTTTTTTTGGTGGGACTTCCTTCCTGAGCCCTAGATACTCTGCGGTGTTTCAGCCTATAGTGGTGATGAGTTCCACCATTTAGCCTCTTCTGGCTGAAGTGGTCCACATCTCTCTTTTATTTGTCCCCAAGCAGTCTTCTGCCAGGATTAGGCCAGAATGCTTTAGTTAAAAATGACAAATGACGGCTAGAAACCCCAGGATGATGTGTCTCAGCATGTGTGCCCTTGAAGTTGAGAAGTACAAGTGCAGGAGACAGTTGTAGGAGATGGGTTTTATTTATTTATTTTTTTAAATTTTTTTTAATGTTTATTTTTGAGACAGAGAGAGACAGAACATGAATGGGGGAGGGGCAGAGAGAGAGGGAGACACAATTGGAAGCAGGCTCCAGGCTCTGAGCCATCAGCCCAGAGCCCGACGCGGGGCTCGAACTCACGAACCGCGAGATCGTGACCTGGGCTGAAGTCGGACGCTCAACCGACTGAGCCACCCAGGCGCCCCATAGATGGGTTTTAAATAAAGTATTGCCTGAAAGAAAGATGAAGGTATCGGAAGACAGCAGGTGCGTAGGACCAGGGTTGGGATCTGACAGGAGGGGGATTAGGGGGAAAGATGGTCTGTCAGTGGTGTCCGTTTCCGAGCAGAGCATGGGACTGCCAGAGAACTGCCCCAGATAGACCTCAGGGCCTTAGGTCAGAAGCTAGACATTTTCTGACATCCTCCCAGTTGGTGAAATGGAAAGCGGGATTTGAAATCAACCAGACCAGAGTTTGGAATCCAGCCTTACGGCATGGTTAGCTTTGTGTCACTTTGGGAAAGTCACTTCTGGTTGTTGGACCACAACTTCTACATCTGGAAAGAGGGGGTAATATTCTCGACCTTGAAGGGCCATTTTACGATGATGTGAAGCAGCACATGTGAAAACACCCACCAGTCCTAGGAAGGTGGTCCTTAGAAGGTGGTCAATACATGTCAGTTACCTGTTGACCCAGTGGCCAGTGGGTCTCCATTTGGGGAGACTGAGTTGCAGTGACAACAGTTTTTCTGGTTCTGGAAACCTGGGGCCTTATCTTCACTGGGCAGAGTTAGGTAACATTAGAAAAGGTCCACTTTTTTGGTTGTTGCTCTAAAACACGGGGATGAGACATTTCTTAGACCTTGCGTGTCTTTCTTGTCAAAAGTGTTCTTAATGCGTTCATTCCAGGGATGCTCTAGCTCCTCTGAATATTTCTGGATTCGTTTCAAAGCCTGTGGCACAGTCTTTAAAAGGGATGAATCTTAATCCCGGGTGAACTGTGTACCTTCGAGCTTCTGTTCTGCTGGGCCTCCTGTCTCTAGTGCCCTTCCCCTCATCATCTCCGCTCTGAGGAACCAAACCCCCCCCACCCCCAAGACCACTGGCATGTTCTCCTTCTGTGGAGTCCCCACACGACCCCAGGTGGAGTTTATCTGTGCCCACCCCGCAGTACTCCCCAGATACCGTAGACCCCCAGATGAGACTTAATTGTTTGCCTTTTTGTTTCTCTAGCCAGCTTGTGAGTTCCTTGAGGGCAGAGAGCATGGGTTATTCATTTTAGGGTCTGGCACAGAGCAGCAGCTCAATAAAGATTTGATGACTTAATTTGACTTTTTTTGGAAATAGCTCAGATCTGTTGGATTTGAGTCTAGTGAAGAGTAGATGACCAGTTTGGGTTTGGCTATTTGGTCGAAAGCACTCTTTTACTAGGAAACGCACTAAGCACATGTTCCTAGAGCTGGCGCTGAAGCCCGTGCCTTCTTTGGAGTCATACGGAGTAATACATTGGAGGGACTCTTCGGAAAGTGATAACACTCCTTTGACCTTACACGTTTCGGGTAGTTTTGAAAGAGTTTTCCACCCTCTTCACTCCTCCCGTAGAAACTATTTCTTTAAAATGGATAGGGGGCCAGGTGGGGCTGTCATCCAGATGGCTGATGGGCAGGTATGGCGAATGGACTCAGTTCTGAGGTGGAGGGAATGGGGAGAGCCTTGAGGCAGAAGGGCTGGGTAGTACCCTGGTACCCTGTGTGTTTGCTCTAGGGGCTGGTTGTCTTGGTCATGGGCCCAGGAACGGGGCACCGGGGGGGCTGTTTGTAGCACACCTGGAACACCTTAAATGAGTGGCAGCTAAATGTGTGATTTGATGTTCAGTCAGATCTTATCCATGGTGGGATGATGGTTTGCAGATGCCAAAGATTCAAGGAAAACCTAACGGGAGAAATATGAGGACATTCTGTATATTTGCTTGTTTTTTTTTCTTAAGCTTTATAAAACACTGTCGTTTAAAAAAATACTTATTTTTTTGGGAGAGTGCAAGTGGGGGAGTGGCAGAGAGAGGGGGACAGAGGATCCGAAGCAGGCTGCGTGCTGATTGGGTGACAGCAGCAAGCCCGATGCGGGGTTTGAACTCACGGACTGTGAGATCATGACTTGAGCCAAAGTCGGACACTTAACCGACTGAGCCACCCAGGTGCCCCTAAAACAGTCACTTTTAATGCTGGTGTCCAGCAAGGGAGCACAGGGTCCCAGGTTGAAGGACACCATATTTCCTCGATGTTATGTTTGCACATGTTCAAATTTTCTGAAATTGGGGTGGTCTTAACAATACATGTTTTCTGTCAGTGCGTTCCCTTTCATTTTCTTCGTCACTGAAAGCTGTTGTCGGTGCAATGGTGTATTTAATAGTAGAAGGCATCTTAGAATTGAGATAGGGTGTCATATTCTTGCTGGGGTGGACTGTGACATTAGGGACTTCCAATTCTCTTGCTTACCTCACTTAGCTCTGAGCTTGGCTTCTCCACTTGTGCAGTGAGGGTGGGACTTGGCCTTGGGAAGAAGCATCTGGAACTTTGAATTAGCACCCCTTCCCTTCCATGTCTTTGGATGGGTTTCGTAACTTTGCTGTGCCCCTTGTCTAAAAGCTGAAAGTAGTGTGTGGGAGGGAGGCTTAGTATCTTCCACCTGTGGTGGGGCACCACTTTGACATTTCCAAGGGTAGAGCAAACAGGTCGAAATTGAAGGGAAAAGGCTTGGCTCCCTTGCCTGCTCTGCTGCTTAACGGTTTTATCTTTGCCAAAGTTCTTCATTTACCTGTGCTGTTTCCTTATGTGTAAAGTGGGGATGATGGTGACGATGCCTGCAGTACTGGGTCCTTACAAAAAGTTGTGAGGGGTTGTGAGAAGAAAGAGTTGTAAAGGGCAGAGTTGTTTTTCACTTGCAACATGTTACTTGTTCATTATCTAGTCCAGGGCGGGTAAGTGAGTAATCTACATACCGCTGCCCGCCATTTGCAAGCCTGTGGCAGACATTGCTAATCGATCTTGGCAGTCTTTTCCATGGAGTCTGGCCAGTGACCTCAGAGTCCTTCTTTCTTAGTATGATGCAACCAGCCCTTGAGTTTAGTATGGGACATGAAGCCAATTTGTCATTTGTCATTGCTGATCTAGTTCCTCAGACACACACACACACACACACACACACACACACACACACACTCACGCACGCACGCACACAGGAAGGGAGGTGGAGTTACTTGCCCAGAACCTCAGTGAATAGGCAGAGATGAAACTTCAGGCCTTAGATTTCCTAACTCCTCAACCAGAGCCTTTCCTACTAGCACATACACTGTGTCAAATGAAATTAAAGTTAATTTGGTCTTGAGAAATAGAGGATTCTGACTCCTCCCTTCCCTCCTTGTTATAATTAGATACCCTTGGGGTTTTCATCAAAGCAGGGCTGGGTGACCTGCTTCTCTGCCTGATCCCGGAGTGATCAGATTTCAAAGGGGGAGATGCTGGTGGTTGGGCCACTGGGTTGGGCAGTGTCCCCCACTCGTGTAGTATAGATGACATGGCAGAGGGGCAAGGCAGGCCCCCGGTTTCCTGGATGAAGACCTAGGTATGTAACACGTTTGCTGTTGCACATAACTTAAGACCACAGGCAAGTTTCTCAGCCCTGAGGAATCTTAATTTCTACATCTGGGGAATGGGATGGAAATAATCCTCCACAAGAATCAAATGAAAGGACATTCTTGAGAATGCTGTCTCTATTTTTTTTTTGAAAATACTTTTTATTTATTATTTATTTTTAAAGTATCTTTTTAAAAGTTTATTGCTTTATTTTTGAGATGGGGGTGGGGAGGGAGCGGGGAAGGGGCAGAGAGAGAAGGAAAGACAGAATTCCAAGCAGGCTCCGCACTGTCCGCACAGAGCCCCTTGCAGGGCTTGAACTCATGAACTGTGAGATCATGACCTGAGCTGAAGTCAGATGCTTAACCGACTGAGCCACCCAGGCCTCCTTGAAAATGCTTTTGAGACTGAAGCCCTACATATGTGTTATTTTTTTTACACATGGATTTTTATAACTAGCACCAGTCATTATTTGTAGGTGCCCTGTTGGGAAATTGTGGAAACCCAGAGTCATAGATGGGTGCGCACAAAGGCACCTTATCCTGTTTCGTTTTATATGCCGGCTGCAGGTTTAAAAAGTTTGGAATTTGTAGGCCTTGGACAGGGTATGTACTCTGCCTTTCCAGACAGTTCCCACGAATGTGACCTGCCCAGCCCCGGAAGGCACTGGGCGCTGAGCCTCTGTTTGTTTATCTGTTAAGTGGGAGAACAGTTCACTTGTATATTCCCTGATAGGCTTCCTGCAAGCATCATGTGAGTTAATGGATTTACAAGTGCTTTATAAACAGTGAAGAACTGGAGAAACATGTTAGCGACAACTCCTTTCTTTTCTTAAAAAGGAAAAGAGGGAGAAAGAAAAAGGAAAGGAGGGAGGCCAAGGTGAGGATGGTATTGAGTCGACAGAAAAATGATATAAATATTTTGGCTGACAAAGCAGAAGGAGGCTTCATCTATGAGCTAAAGAGAATAGATGGAGTCAGGTGATGCTTGGTTCCCCTAGTCTGCTATAGAAAACCCAGAAAAACCTGCTTTCTAGCGAACTGAGCTCTGTGTCAGGGATGGAATCTTGAATTCCCTGGGGCCAGCCCTCGTTTTGGGGGAGTCGGGGGATCCAGGGAGGAAGAAGTCTGCCATCTCCACCCCATGGGTAGAAATGACTTCTGCAGAGCGGAGGAGGCTGGAGTGTCCCTGGGCAAGCCCCTGGCTTGGGATTTACTGGTAACATTCAGAGTCAGAAGCTTAGTGGATGTGTTACTATCCAAGACAGCATGCCCGAGGGGCTAGCCATTCTATCACTCAGGTTTGACCCTCTGCTGGACTAATTCTCACCAGTCCCAGCATTTTTGTAGAGAACTAAGGATGGGGATTTTTATCAGGTGAAATTTTGTGGAGAGTTCGCATTTCTTTTATTTTGGGCTCAGGGTTTTGTTAGCTAAGTGGACATAGCCAGGGTACTTGGAATAGATCACATCTTTGGATGCCGGAGATTTAAAAAAAATTTTTTTAAATTTCATCAACAGGGAAATATAAGTAAAAATTTAAGTGTGTTTATGTGGGCGTTTCTTATAATGTATACTGGCAAAAAGTGGAAAGTGAAACTGATCTGAAATAAAACTGAAACTGGCCTGGAACGAGGCCCCAGGGACGGGTCACTTCCCTGGGGGTCTACTGGCTAGAAGTGGAATTTGTTGTAAGGCTAGTTGTCTTTTTGGATCTGAGGAGTCTAGGGCTTAAAAGGTTTGTAGAGATGATCTACGTCTGTGCCATCCAGTGTGTATTGTAACCACTGGCCACCTGTGGCTGTTGAGCAGTTGAAATGTGGCTGTAAGTGTAAAGTCCGCATCGGATTTTGAAATGTTCATAGGGAAAAAAAGATCGTAAAAGATTTCAGTCATAATTTTTTTGTAAGTTTATTTATTTTGAGAGGGAGAGAGAGAGAGAGAGAGAGCGCTAGCAGGAGAGGGGCAGAGAGAGAGAGAGGGAGAGAGACAGAATCCGAAGCAGGCTCCAGGTTCTGAGCTGTCAGCACAGCGCCCGATGCGGGGCTTGGACCCATGAATGTGAGATCACGACCTGAGCCGAAGTCAAGACTCAGATAGATGCCTAACTGACTGAGCCACCCAGGCGCCCCTCAGTAATAATTTTTAAAATATTGATTGCAAGGTAAAATGATAGCCCTTTATATACTAGGTTAAAGAATATATATTAATAAAGTTAATTTCACTTTTTCAAAAACAATGTTGCTTCTAGATTTGAAATTGCCTATGTGGTTTGTATTACAGTTCTAAAAGTCTGCCCCCGCCCCACCCGGCTTCATCAGGTAACTGGTGAAGAATGCAGAGTTTGGAATTGGGAAGAAGGATGATGTAATGGTGTAGGCATCAGTATAACTAGGTGGTTAAATGGAGGGAACTTAGGACAGAGAGAGAAAGAGATTGGTAATTTACGAAGGAAAACTTAAACTGTTTTCCACTTTGCTTATCCATTCCCCTAAACATTAATTAAATACTTTGGAAGAAAGTATATCTAACAAGACAAGCAAAAACAAATCTAAAAGATTACCCCTGGCGATCTCGCCACTTGCCAGAAAATTCCGGTCTATTTAGAATTTGGGGTTGAACCAGGGTTTATGAATCAGAGCGTAGTTGTGGGCTGGTTTGGGCCTAGAAACCCAGGTCACATTAGGGGCTATGGATTTAGGGACCTGAGTGGCCACAAGTCATTCTCTCGCTAAGTCATGTGTGCTCCGTGTAGAGATTTGGGAAGCAAGGCTTCTGGAAGACCAGAGGGCACACTGTAGTAGTGGTTGGAGCTGGCAGGACGAGGAGGTCATCCGGCTCTCCTGATTTCCAACCTGGTGCAGGCAGGGGGGCGGGACAGGACGGCAGATTCGGCTAGGCTCGAACACAAGTCTCCACCTTTGTAACTTAGTTCTCTGGCTGTCAGTGTTTTTGAAAGGAGGTTTGAGCCATGTGTTGGAAATTCAACCTTACAAATTTTTGATTTTTATTCAGGATCTGTTTCTGTCAAAAGGCTGAAGTTGAGCATTCTTCATCTCACCTGATTTTTGCAAAATAGAATGTTTCTGCCTGAAAATATAGTAATCATGGCACATTTGCCAGGTGCCTCTTACATACCAGGCACCGGGCTCATCATTTAACATCTATTAATACGTCAGTGAATACAGTCACCCTGGAAAGGAAGGCTTTTTTTTTTTTTTTTTTTTTTTTTTAAACATTGGGGAATTGAGAATCAGAGGTGAAAGGGTACACAGCTGGTAGTGGTGATCGGCTCCAACTTCAGATGGTGGCCACAGACGAGGCTCACAGCAGCTTTGAGGTGCTGAGTCTTAAACATTCTCGCTTCCGGTCGAAGAAGGTGAAGTTGCTTGTCCAAGTTGTGGCATCGGTGATTGGCTAGGACTCGAAGCCAGTTCCCTTGGATGCCCTCCCCTTCGCAGTGGGGCTGAACTGGACCCTGGGGTCTCGGGAACTTGCCCTCCCCACTCCATGGGGCCTGGATCTGGGACTCCCAGTCCCCCATTCCCCAGCTCCCCGTGCTCCTCGGCCGGCCGGTGGCTTGTGTGTTTCATGCTCACAGAGCCTTTAATACTGCGTTTGAAAACAGTTGCAGAAGGTTTGCTGTAATTAATTACATTTGACATACTTGGAACCGGGGCCTCCTGGATTCAGAATGCAAATTTATGCCCAGACAGATGTAAGGTATGCTTGGAGCCAGGAGCTCTGGCACGTCCCAGCCAGGGCCTGCGGCGATGCTGGCTGCCCGATGGGACTACCATCACTGGCAGTAAGCAGTGGAAGCACAGCTCGAACTTGGGGATACCTGGAGCCCACAGGCTGTTGGAGGAGAAATAACTCCGGGCTTCACGGTAGGAACCATAGTCTCAAGTCTGAGCCCTGCTTCTAACTCAGCCAGAGCCTGGGGTAATCTCTTTTCCCTGTTCTGGGCCTCCATTTGCCCTATTATACAGTCAGGGCTTGGACTAGTTGCTCAGAAAGCATGTTCTGTTAGTTTGTTCAGGGGCAGGAGGGCAGTTGATCCAAGTCAGAGCTTGGAGGAGGGCTGGCTTTTGGAAGTATAAATAGTGGAGGTGAGAAAGGCTTGGAATAGAAAGGTAAGCGGGAGGCTTTTGGAACAGACAGCAGAAGTGTACAAGACCTGGTATTTAGTACAAGATGTGGCTGATTTCCGGGGCTCCGCATAGAGAGGTCATGCATTCAGCCTCAGACTCCTTTCACCATCTGTCTCAGGTACCAATTTCCATGTAACAAATCACCCCAAAACTTAGTGGCTTAACACAACGCTGATTATTGTCTCTCATGGTTTCTGTGGGTCGGGAATTTGGGAGTAGGTCCATCGGTTGGTCTGGTTTAGGGTTTCTCTGTGACTGTGGTCATATGGTGGCCAGGGTCATCTTCAGACCTTCTTTACTCTCATATCTGGTGCCAGGATTTGGAAGACTTAAGAAGTTAGAACTCCTTGGGCATCCGTTTGTCCGTCCATCCATCCATCCATCCATCCATCCATCCACCCATCCATCCATCCATGTCATGGGGTCTTTCCAACATGGAGGCTTCATACATGGCCTGACTTTATATGGCACCTTGAGTCTCCCAAGGCACATGTTCCAACAGAGATAGAGTCAAGCAGACCCCGTGTCTCCTTTTATGATTTAGTGTCAGAAGTCATATAGCGTAACTTCTACCGCAATCTATGGGTTGAGGCAGTTACAAAGACATGTCCCATTTCGAGAGGAGAGCCGTAAGCCCCACTCCTCTATGGAGTTGTGTCAGTGTGACATCAAACGTGTTGGAGGGTGTGTATATTAGCGTGGTCATCTTTGAAAATATAAGCTGCCATTCCATCTGTCTGCTCATCATTCCATCTGTCTAGCTATTCACCTATCCGTCCATCTCACCCATTTTACCCACTCACCCATTTCCCCTTATCATCTTTCTATCCTTCAGATGTCTTTCTTAGGATTATCTGTTCATCCATCCATCTACCCCATTCAATCACCTGACACATTTTGAGTACCTAATATGGGTTAGATACAGCTAGGGTGCTTTTATTTATTTATTTTTAAAAAATTTTTTTTTCAATGTTTATTTATTTTTGGGACAGAGAGAGACAGAGCATGAACGGGGGAGGGGCAGAGAGAGAGGGAGACACAGAATCAGAAACAGGCTCCAGGCTCTGAGCCATCAGCCCAGAGCCCGACGCGGGGCTCGAACTCACGGACCGCGAGATCGTGACCCGGCTGAAGTCGGACGCTTAACCGACTGCGCCACCCAGGCGCCCCAGCTAGGGTGCTTTTAGTAATGAGCTCAAAGGGAAGGATGAAACTAACAATTATTTAAAAATTTTTTTTTAATATTTTATTTATTTTTGAGAGAGACAGAGACAGAGGATGAGTGGGGGAGGGGCAGAGAGAGAGGGAGACACAGAATCTGAAGCAGGCTCCAGGCTCAGAACTGACAGCACAGAGCCCGACGCGGGGCTCGAATTCACGGACCGCGACATCGTGACCTGAGCTGAAGTTGGACGCTGAACCAACTGAGCCACCCAGGCGCCCTGAAACTAATTATTATTGAGAACCTACCCAGTGTTAGTTTCTTTATCCCCCCCAAATAACTCCATGACATAGAATTTTCATCATATTTATTTTACAGGTGAGGAAACCAGGGTGCAGAGAAGCTAACCTGCCCAGGGGTCATTCAGCTAATTAGTGTCAGAGTCCTCACTCAGACTCCATTCTTTAGACTGTCTCCATTCTGGTTTCTGAGTGTGAGATGGCTGTCCAAGAGTTGGTTCTCCACTTTTATTTTTCTTCCAAGTGAAAACAGGTTCTTCCCCCCCCCCCACCCCCAGTTATAAAATAATACATTCATTACATAAAACATTAAAGCAGTATAGAAGAAATATGATTGTTATTTGAGAAAACCACCCCAAATCCTACCACCCAGAGACAACCACTGTTCACATTTGATGAGCATTATTTAAGTCATCCCTCGGCATATTTAAATATATACGATTACAGTTTTATACAAATGGGATTATATTCTGCATGCTGTTCCGAGTCAGCTTTCTTTTTAAACTCCTGGATATCTTCCTGCATCAGTTAATAGAGATCTTTGTTATTACTTTATTGACTACATTGTATTTCTATTGTATATGTGTCCCTATTACTTTATTGACTACGTTGTATTTCTATTGTGCGTATATGTCCCTAAACTCAGTGCCCTATTGGATTTTGGTTATTTCTAAACCTTTTACTTGCAGGGTTTCTAGCTTACGTGGTCATCTCTTTATCATCACTCTCTAAAAGGTGGATTGCTGAATCATAACGTATTTGCATTCTGTAGGTGGTATTAGTTTTCCTTCCTACTAGGAGATTGTGAGTGCTCATCTTATACATTGTGGCCATCATGTTGTATTGCCACTTTTTAATCATTGATGTCCTGATGGGCAAACTAATGAGGTTGAACATTTCTTAGTATACTTTTATTAACTACTTGCATTTCTTCTTACGTGAATTGTCTCTTCAAGCATTTGGCTGATTTTCGCTTGGGGTGGTCTGTTTTTTCTTTTCTTTTTTTTAGTCTTTATTTTATTCTTTATTAAAAAAATTTTAATGTTTATTTAATGTTTATTTTTGAGAGAGAGAGAGAGAGCGAGAGCGAGCGTGCACGTGAGTTGGGGAGGGGCAGAGAGAGAGGGAGACAGAATCTGAAGCAGGCTCCGGGCTCTGAGCTGTCAGCACAGAGCCTGACACGGGGCTTGAACTCAGGAGTCGTGAGATCACGACCTGAGTCAAAGTTGGATGCTTACTGACTGAGCCACCCAGAAGCTCCTTTATTTATTTGTTTTTTAGAATGTTTATTCATTTTTGAGAGAGAGAGAGAGGGAAGGGCAGAGAGGGGAACAGAGGATCTGTGCTGACAGCAGAGAGCTCAATGAGAGGCTCAAACTCACGAACCGTGAGATCATGACCTGAGCCAAAGTCAGATGCTTAACTGACTGAGCTGCCAAGGCACACTTCCTTTATTTTTTCAATAAATTTTGGATTTTAGAGATATTGGCTCTTTGTTTGCTGTTTAGATTTCAAGTATTTCTTTTCCTGGACTTTTTTTTTTTTTTTTTAAAGCACCGTTTAGTGGTGGTTCAATAAAATGTTTACTTTTAAAATGCTTACATTTTTGTGTTTTGGATTCTGACTATATTGTTCTGGTGTCACACTTAAAAAGACTTCCCCACGTTAAGAATTTATAGTGAAAGGCAGCCTACAGAATGGAAGAAAATATTTGCAAATCATATATCTGAATGAGGGTTAGTTTCCAGAATATATAAAGAACCCCCTACAGTCCAACAACAAAAACCAAATAACCTGATTTTTTAAAAATGGGCAGAGGACTTGGACAGACATTTTTCCAGAGAAGGTACACAGATGGCCAACAAGCATATGGAAATATATGCAATGTCACTGATCATTTGAGAAATGTGATTTAAAACCACAATGAGAAATCACTCACACCTATTAGGATAGTCACTATAAAAAAAAAAAAATCCCAGAAAGTAAGTGTTGGCATGGAAAATTTGGAACCCTGTGTACTGTTGGTGCAGCTGCTATGGAAAACAGTATGGCAGTTTCTCAAAAAATTAAAAATAGAATTCTCATATGATCTGGCAATCCTACTTTTGGGTGTATATCCAGAAGAATTCAAAGCAGGATTTCAAAGAGATGATTATACACCCATGTTCATTGCAGTGTTATTTACAGTGGTCAAGAGGTGGAAGTAACTCAGGTTCATTGACGGATGAGTGTGTAAACAAAATAAGGTCTGTGCATCAAATGGAATATTATTCAGTCTTAAAAAAAGGAAATCCTGTCACATGCTACCATATGGATAAACCTCGAGGACACTATGCTGACTGACACCAGCCCGTCACAAGAAGGCGAATGCTGTCTGATTCTGCTCCTCGTGAGACCTCGAAAGTAGCCGAACTGGCAGAAACAGAAAGTAGAAGGGTGGTTGCCAGGGGAAGGGGGAAATGGGGAGATGTTGTTTAGTGGGTATAGACTTTCAGTTTTGCAAGATGAAAAAGTTCTGGAGATCTGTTGCACAACACCGTGAATGTACTTTTAGCACTCTTGAACTGTACACTTAAAAAATGGCCGTGACGGGGAAAAGACCAACTTGAACATTGATGTATGTTATTGAACACATCAACAATTCGTCTTCCAGGAACATTCACAGAAGGAATAGGTGTGTCTGTATACCATGTGAAACACGCGTGAGTGCTCACAATTATTTGTAAGATCAAATACCTGGAAACAAAAAAAGAATTAAAAAAAATTCATCCTGGGGCGCCTGGGTGGGTGGCTCAGTCGTTAACCTGGGTGGTTAAGCGGCCGACTTCGGCTCAGGTCACGATCTCGTGGTCCATGAGTTCGAGCCCTGCGTCGGGCTCTGTGCCGACCGCTCAGAGCCTGGAGCCTGTTTCAGATTCTGTGTCTCCCTCTCTGCCCCTCCCCTGTTCATGGTGTCTCTCCCTCTGTCTCAAAAATAAATAAACGTTAAAAAAAAATTCATCCTTACTTCTTCTTTCATTTTGTATATGCTTTGTTTTCTTACATTTAAATTGATTATCTCTTTGGAATATATTTGCTTTGGAGGAGGGGCATAGAGATGAGGCTCTGTTTTTTTCCAAATGTCTAGCTTCTTGCTGTAACGCCAAGAATTGAATAATCCACCTTTTCCTTCTGGATTTGAAATGCTGTCTTTCTCTGATATTAAATTTCCATGTACTTAGGTCTCTTTCTGGACTCTGGTGTTCTCTGAGTGTACAGGTATAACACTCTTTTTGACTTGATCACTTGCAGATAAACCTGAGCACTGGAATCATGTCTTCAGAACTGACCTGTAGAATAGCATGTATGTTGTTCACCAGGTTGGGCTGCTTTCTAGTGTGTTTTTTTCACCGGGCAGACGCTCTTTATTATCCAGACTGACCTCAGTGCCACTACAGTGGCAGAAACTGAAGTTCAGTGACATTAGAGAACTTGCTGTGGGTGTCTAATTGATGTTCTCATTCACCACATCTGGGAGGTGACAGAGCCTGAGTCCAACTGTTAGGGCTGTGGAGTACTTTTCACAATGCGCTGTATCTCAGGGATGCTCAGGTGTCTTTCCCTAGGGACCATGCGTACCTTGGCACAGAACGGTGCTAATAGGTGCTTGTTGAATGGGATGGGAAGCAGTAGTCATGGCTTATTCAAAACAGATATTCCTAAACAGATTATTCCCTGGTCGCAGTTAGATGTTTGCTGATATTTGTTTTAATAAGTTAATTTTTAAATAATTAAAGTAACCTAATGATATTACAGAGAAATCAGAAAGTAAGGAAATAAAAAGACTATGGTAAATAAATGCCAGCCCTCTTATATTCCCTATTAAAACTTCGGTGTATTTCCTTCTAGTTATTTTACAAGCATATTTTTATTATTTGAATCATAATGTATTAGTTTCGCCTCCTGCCTTTTCCTTCCCCCATCTTTTGTCTTCCTCATTGTCATTTTTAAAGACTGCATAATAGTCACAGAAAAGAATGTAGTTTGTTTAACCCATACTCTATTGTTGCACATTTAGGTTGGTTCTAATTTCTCTTTAATATGGTTACACTGTAACGAATATTTTCATAAATAGAGTATTCTGATATTTTAAAGCCATCTCCTTTGGATATATTCCTAAAGAGAGATTACTGGATCAAGGGTAGATATTAGTTTAATACATTTCCATATATCCTGCCCCTTTTGGGACAATTATTGGTACCAGGCTTTGGGAATCTCTGTTGATTTGGAAAAGAAATATAGCAGATTCTCTAAAAAAAATTTCATTGACTTTATTATTATGAAAAGGGTTCATGTTTAGTGAGGAAACCTAGAACATATATGTAAAAAAGACTTCATAATTGCATACCTCTCCGAGATAGCTGTGTTAATTTCACGTCTGTTCTTACATATTTTACTTCTTACACACGTATTAATTTTTCAGGAAATTATTTTTAATCTCATTTTATTAGCCAGAATTCTCTAATAACTTGGTTTTCTGCATTTATGCTGATAAAACATTTTTGGGTGATGATCCTTCCTCTTTCAAGATCCTAAACACCTTCTGAATTTATTTATCCATTAAATAATTGTCCTAATTATGGCTGATGACTCCTGATAGGCACCAAGGTGATGAAACAATACAGATTCTGTTCATAGTCACATACAACGTGCTGTAGAAAATGTTCAGTGTTCTAAGACCGGTTGCTGAGGGTATTTAGTGGAGGGAAAGTTGAATCCTGGTAAAGAGAATCCAGGGCAACTTCCTGGAGGAAGTGGTATTTGAGTGTGAGTTTGAAGGACAGATAGGATTTGAGGGTCTAAAGATGGGTCTGTGGGAGGAAATGGTTGGAATAGAGCATTCTGGGCTGATGAAATTAGATGAATCATCAAAGAAAGATGAACTTCAGTGAATTTTTAGCGTTGAGTACTTATTATTATAAATCTAATTCCTTGAAAGCTGATGACTCACAAAATTCTGCCCAAATGTCGTTATCCTTCATGGGAGCCCACCAGAATATTCAGTGTATCGGAACTCTTGTCTCTGAGGGGGTGCACGTAGGTGGGGAGTTAGAGGGGAATAAAGGTTAGGGCAAATGAGAGGAAGAAAGCGAGTCTTCGGTGATCTGGTCTGAAGTCAGAACAGTGCTTAATGCTGTAAAGTGCTTTTGCAGATGCGATCTCACTCCTGCCTCCTGGTGTCCTGACAGAACTGACCTCTGCAGGGCCTGTGCCCTGCTGGGCAGCAGCAAATGTTCATGACTGACCCACTGGAAGAAATACATTTTATATCACCGTCTCATATGCATGTACTCATAAAGGTAAAGCAAAAGCAGAGAACAATATTTACACTTAACTACTTGTGATGCTTTCTGATATAGTTTTTTAATTTTTAAATTTTATTTTTTTTATTTTAGAGTGCGCATGCAAGCAGGGGAGAGGGGCAGAGGGGGGGAGAGAGAGAGAGAGATTGAGAGAGAGAGAGAGAGAGAGAGAGAGAGAGAGAGAGAGAGAATCTTAAGCAGGCTCCATGCTCATTGAGGAGCCCAACATGGGGCTTGGTCCCACGACCCTGGATCATGACCTGAGCTGAACCAAGAGTCGGACGCTCAACTGACTGAGCTACTCAGGCACCCCTGCATTCTGCTGCTTTTTAATTCTTTTTTTTTTTATTAAAAAAAAATTGCTGGCTATGATTCATTAAATTGTCTACTGGATTTTCCTGCCAGGACCTCCCAGCTGTCCTGAGCAGGTGGAACCCAGAGCCCCTTTACCTAAACCTCCTGTCTAGCAGGTAAGGAACAGATCAGAAATGTCCTGCCTGCTTGGCTCCCTCATCCTCGTGATAAATAGTGATCTTTGTTACTTCCCATTGAAGATACGAGTGCACAAAGCAGGCAGCCGTGGAGCTCCTGAGTTGGTGAACTCAACTTGGACGTGGGCTTGGAGCAACTCCCCACAGACGACTGACTGGAGGTCTCAGGGGTTCCAGTGACACCCAGGGAGCAAAACTGTTAATAGAGATGAACTTGGAGAGGCCTATGATTATGGGTCTTTTTTTTTTTTTTTTTTTCTCTTTTGCATATAGTAAGTTTTCTTCATGGAACACGAACCTCTTTCATAATAACAAAGTGAGTCAACAAAACGCTTTTTAAAAGAGTTTACTCTATTTCCTTTCCAGATCAACAGAAGTTCCCAAAGCTTAGTACCGGCAATCCCTCTTGGGGAATATATCTAAAGGAGAGGATTTTAAAATATAAAAAAACTTATATATGAAGATGTTCTTTATGCTGTAATTTTACCAAAGCCCAGCGTGAGTTGGCGGGAGCGTGCAGGGTGGGTCTAGGTGCTGTGGCACACGTGATGCCCCCAGGAAAAACAGTCCTTACATGGCTGCTCTGAAAAGTGGGACAGCAAAGTGGCTAAGGATGTCCGCTTTGTAGCCAGACTTCTGGGATGCAAAACCCACATCTGCCTCCTTCAGACCACGTGACCTTGGGCATATTACTTAGCATCGGTTTCCTTATCTGCAAAAATGGGCAGAGGTGAGCATTAGCGGGGTTAATATTAAAAACACTAGCACAGTGCTTGACACATAGCAAGTCCTATATAAGGGTTAGCTGGCCAGTTGCATCTGGATGCTTCTTTTTTTCTTGCACAGAAAATGGCAGCTACCTGTAGGCTCACTAGGCCTGTGTCTGAGCCCATGTGGGTTATAGGACATGGAGGATGGAAGGACCGTAGGGCTGGATGCAAGAGACCTGGCCTTGTATAGTCTGCCCCTTATCAGGCCCGGGCTGAGTTTGCCGTGTCATTTTCCCTCTTGGAAGCACTGTTGTCTAGAATATGAGATAATGAGCTTTTTTGGTCTGCCTTGCAAAATTGTCATGAGGATGGAAACTCATTTACCCATAAAATGAAGAGATTGGACTTCACAGATGTCCATGTTTTCTTACGAATTCCAGCTGTGGTTGGTTATTGGGTCCATGGATAGGCCACGGTGGGCAAGATGCTGAGATTGATTAGTGATGTCTGCCACTGGGAAGGCAATGTGGTGGTAGCCTAGTTCACATTTGCTGCTCCTGGGCTGGATGGCTTCGTGGGCCCCACTTAATCTATGGCTGGGTGGTTTGAAGGGTTATAAAGGATTGAGAAGTTGGCTGTCTAGTACTGCCACCAAGAGCTGGGTGGATTTGAGTCCGTATTTTCTAAATGCAGGTATTAAAATATCTTAAAGCTATAGTAACTGAACGAGGGTTGACCTGGCATAGGCATATACAGGCAGATAGATTTAATAGATTACAGTGCAGAAACAGACCCAACACATCCAACTATGTGTGTTAACTTTAGTTCCCGTACCACCCTGTTTTGGTTATTTTTGCTTTAAAAATATTGTAATATTTAGTAAATGTCTTTCCATATTATTCTGTTCTCAAAATTTTCATTAGTCTCACACATATTCTAGTGGATGAATGCTGGAATCATTTTTAAAGGTAAAAATTGCCTTGTGATGGTAATTGTGTTAAATGTATGCATTTAATTGAATAGAAGGGTGTTCTTAACAGTATAATGTTTTTTTGCCCATTAAGGTTGTGGTCTGTCTCTTTCTTTGTTCATGTTCCCTTAAATGACCCACGTTAAAGTTTTCCACCTAAGTTTTGGACTTTTATTTTACTTTATTTTATTTTAGAGCATGTGAGCTGGGGAGAGGGGCAGAGGGAGAGATAGAGAATGAGAATCCCAAGCAGGCTCTGTGCCCAGTATGGTCCCCTGTGCAGGGCTTGATCCCATGACCCTGGGATCATGACCTGAGCCAAAATCAAGAGTCAGACACTCAATGGATGGAGCCATCCAGGGACCCCTTGGACATGTATTTTTAAGTATATTCCTGGGTATTTGGTATTTTTGACTGTAAGGGGGATAATTTCCCTCATTGTGTTACTTTGCCTAATTAATTCAAGTACATTGAAAAGCTACTGGATTTTATGTGGCTGTTTTGTTAGTGGATAACTTACCATATTGTTTTTTTAATATTAATTTTTTTATTTTTAGAGAGAGATCACGAGCGAGCACCAGTGGGGGATGGGAGCGGGTTGCGGGTGGAGAGAGAGAGAGAGAGAGCGCGAGAGCATCTTAAGTGGTCTCCATGGAGCTGGCCGGATGCTCGGCTTGATCCCGTGACCTGAGCCCAAATCAAGAGTCAGACACTCAACCAACTGAGCCACCCGGGCACACCCCAGCCGCATATTGTCGTCTTAATTCCAGTGGTTTCTTGTGATTTTTAGATAGATTGTAATAGATGCAGATAATATTCATTTCCCTTCTTTTACAACATTGTCCTTTTTTTTTCTTATAGGTTGACTAGACCTTCTAGGCAGTTTGAATAGTAGCAGGGATAACATGTATTCTTGTATTGTCTTGTTTCTTCTTTTAGTAGGAAGGATGTTAGCATTTTCTAATTAAGTCTGAAGTTTTATTTTGGTTTCTGATACATATTCTTTTTTCTTTTTTTTTTTTATTAAAAATTTTTTTAATGTTTATTTTTGAGAGAGAGAGAGAGGGAGAGACAGCACAAGCAGGGAAGGGGCAGAGAGAGAGAGGGAAACACAGAATCAGAGGCGGGCTCCAGGCTCTAGGCTCTGAGCTGTCAGCAGAGTCTTTTGTGGGGCTCAGACTCACAGACTGTGAGATCATGACCTGAGCCGAAGTCGGACGCTTAACCGACTGAGCCACCCAGGCGCCCCCTGTTACATATTCTTTATTATTAAGTAAGCATCTTCTGAGTTGCTAAGTTTATTTTTATTTTTCTTAATTTTATCAAGATGGAGGTGAGTGGTACGATTTAGGGGTGCTTTTAGCTCTTCCGCGTTTGAATTTTTCTTTTGCAGTGGAGTGTGAATCATCCCCTCCCCCACTGTAAGACTGGTTAGTAATAACAGGGGAGAAAAGGATGATGAATTTTAAACAAATACCTTTCATTATATACCCAGATGACCGTATGGTTTTCTTAACTTTGATCTGCTGATGCGGTGAATTATATTAATAGATTTCCCAATATTAACCATCCTGGAAGGAACCCATTTGTTCATGGTGTTCCATTATTTTAATATACTGTGGATCCATTTTGCAGCATTTTGTGTCCATCTCCGTTAGTGAAATTGTCTTGTGGTTTTATTTTTGGCGTGCTCTTTTTGTCATTTTTAAAATGGGGATTATGCTAGTACAGTGGGTTATAAATTGGGAAGCTTTCCATCACTTTCAATGATCTGGAACAAGGTGGATAAATACACTGCAAATTGTGTACCTGTTGGTAGCTGCTGAGATGGCTGTGTTGAGAAGGATTCTGAGGTCCTGTCATGTGTAAACAATTTAGTGTTTTGTACGAGTGTAGGAAATGAGAGTTTAAGCATGCATGCCAGATGTTTATTTGTAGTCTCTGCCTGGAATGATTTATATGGCATGGGAATTATCTATCTTTTGAAAGTTTAAAAGGACTAGCCTTTAAAACTCTATCTTGTTATACTTTTGGAGATGATTCTCTTCCACTGTAACCCTTTCTTCAGTAATTTTTTTGCTCTTGCTCTGGTTGAAAATAGTTTTAGTCATTTGTATTTTATTAGAAATCTATTCATTTCATCAAGAATTTGAACCATGTTTGCATAGAAAGAATACAACTTAAAAAAAAAATGTCCTCTGGTTATATTTTCTAATCTGATTTTTCTCCCTTATGTTTTTTGGTTGAAAACTAATATCCAGGGGCGCCTGGGTGGCGCAGTCGGTTAAGCGTCCGACTTCAGCCAGGTCACGATCTCGCGGTCCGTGAGTTCGAGCCCCGCGTCGGGCTCTGGGCTGACGGCTCAGAGCCTGGAGCCTGTTTCCGATTCTGTGTCTCCCTCTCTCTCTGCCCCTCCCCCGTTCATGCTCTGTCTCTCTCTGTCCCAAAAATAAATAAACGTTGAAAAAAAAAATTAAAGAAAACTAATATCCAGGCCTATTTTACCCACCTCTTAAAACTTTGAAGTAATTTGTCACCTCTGACTACTTAAAACGTTTCCAAATTATTATGTTTATGTTAAACCCCCTCCTTTCGCTTTCTTGAGATGTTAAAAAAAAATTGAGTCCTTAAGCTCTTTCTTTTTCTCTGGTTAGTAATGAAAGTGCTTAGTCAATGAATTTTCCTCTGAGTACATTTTTGGTCACATTCTATAAACCTACTCTGACGCGTCATAACTATTTTCTCTTCTAAATATTCCATACCATAGTTTTAGTTTTGATGTTCTCTGTTAAAAAATTTTTTTAGTGTTTATTTTTGAGAGAGAGAGAGAGAAAGAGAGAGCATAAGCAGGGAAGGGGCAGAGAGAGAGGGAGACGCAGAATCTGAAGCAGGCTTCAGGCTCTGAGCTGTCAGCACAGAGCCCAACGCGGGGCTGGAACCCACGGACCGTGAGATCATGACCTGAGCCAAAGTCGGACGCTTAACTGACTGAGCCACCCAGGCGCCCCGATGTTCTCTTTAAAGATGATTTAAAAGTATTAAATCTTTGTGATTCCTTTTTTTACATTAGTATTTATGTTTATTCATTTTTAGTTAATTGTGAGAGACTGTTGCCAACGATGGTTTTGCTTTTGTTAATTTATAGAAAGTTTTGGATTCCTTTTTTCAAATATCAGTTTGTGTAAATATTTCATTTCCGTTTTGGGGCTTACTGTTTGCTACATATACGTCTGTTTCTCCATTTCAGATATCATGGACATTAATCACATTTTTCAGATTCCCTCACGAGCCCTAATAATTTTGCTTTTCCACTTATTATTTCAAGAATTTGAGAATCTGTTAATGTCTTCCAATAGTATAATGTTTCTTTTGGTGTTAGCTTTTGCTTTTTTTATTTTACTTTATATATTTTATTGCTGGGTTATTTAACAGAAATATATGTCTGCCTGCTCACATTTTATTATGGGTTGTACTCCTAATCTGTAAAAATAGGTCCTCCTTGACCTGTTCTATGTTTTCTGCTTTCAGTTGTAGTTTTTCTCATTTTTATAAAGCATTTCCTGATTTCACCTTTAATTCCAGTGATTTTTATAAAGTACTTTCTGCTTTCTGTTGTTGGAGTTTACCTGGTATAATTTTACATTTAACTTCTTATTTTACTTTTTCTTTTAACTTTTCTGTGCCCTTTAGAAAAATAGCTGTATTTCTTTCAGATAGCATGTAGGTTTTTTATATTTAAAAATTCAGAGTCTGAGTGCCTGTGTCTTTTAATATGGAGCTTACCCCAAGTTATATTTATTATAATACCTAATCTGTTTTTTTTTTAAACTTCTTTCATCTAATTATAGTGTTCTCTTTTCTAAGTACTTATATAACTGAGAAGGTATTTTTGATTCCTTCTCATGTGAATGGCAGCTTGGATGAATAGAGCATTTTGGGTTACGTATTTTATCACTCAGTACTCCGTAGATGCTCTATAGTCTTATGTTGTTAATATTGGATAATTCAGAGGCCACATGGTATTTTATTTTGATGGTCGACTCCCCCACCCTCTCACCCTCATCCTTCCTGAATGCCTGTGGTATTCTTTTCCCCCTTGAAATTCAAGGGATATTCCAAGCAATATCCACGTTTTGGTGTCTTTTCATTAGTTTGCGAGGTGCACGGAATGTACTTTGTCTACAGATTTAGCTCTTAATAATAGGAACATTTTTGTTCCATTGTGTCCCACTGGGCTCATTTCTTCTTGGAATGGCAGTTATCCACGTATATATCCATATATCCCTATTGTTTGTTTTCTGCATTATCTCTTGTTTTGATTATTTGAGCCTCTATTTCTCTCTTTTGAGGTTTGTAAGTGCTTCTCGAGTGTATCCTTTGGCTGCCTTAACTCTGTTTTCTGTGCTGACGACTCTGCTGGTCCCTGCTCCTGATGCTCATTATAATTCCGCTGTGCCATTATTTGATTCCTTGTATTCTCTTCTGAATTCCTTGAGCTAACCCTTCGTTTTACTCTGTTCTTGTTTTCTTTAATTTTGTTGGGGATGCAAAGGAGAGTTTGTCTAAAATTTATTTTAGCTTCCTGGAGTAAAACTTACACATGCTCCTTCCCTGAATCTCGAGTAGAACGCTTTTCTCCTTTTTTTATTACGCAATTTTGTTGCATTTGCCCTCTCCCCTGCTCGCTTCCTTTAATCCTTCTAAACAAAGGCAGGTATGATTTAGTGTGGTGTAGACCCTACAGTGATATCAGCAGCAGCTTCCTCGGGTCTTGGGTTGAAAGGGGAGGGCCAGGTGTTGTCCGTGTACAGGATGGGTGGGCGACACGGCGGCCAGAGTTTGAGGGGGCCGGGCCGGGGCTGTAGGTTTTCTCAGTCTGGGTTCCATCATTGTGAGGCTTCACGGTGAAGTGCCCAGTGGTTCTGCCCAGATGCTTTCCTGATGGGGTCAGGGTTGAGTTGGAAAGTAGAAGGTAAGCCACCACTGTGATGTCTGGGATTCCCTATTGGTCCTATCACCACCCCCAGGGGTGACATATTTGATTTTCATCTTACCAGTTCTGTGTCAGAATCTCAAGGATGACGGCTATGAGATGGGTCATCGCGACGCCCTTCCACGTATCCTTACCTCCCTAACATCTAACAGAAATTCCTTGGCGGGTGGGTTTGTATGTGAAATCCCTTTCTAGATTTCAGGACCTCTTTTTTTTTTTTTTTTTTTTTTTAACTTTTTAATTGTGTTAAAATACAGCGCATAACAAACTTGATTATCTTCACCATTTTTGTGTATACAGTTCGGTCGTGTTAAGTACGCATACATTGCTGTGCTGCCCATCTTCAGAACTTCATCTCGTGGAATGGAAACTCTCCGTAAAGAACTGCCCCCCTCCCCGGCCCTTAGCAACCACCATTCTACTTTCTGTCTCTGAACTTGACTTCTCTAAGTACCTCCTACAAGTGGAATCATACAATATTTGTCTCTTTGTGACCGGCATCGTGTCCTCGGGGCTCTTCCATGTTGTAGCCCGTGTCGGAGTCTCCTTCCTTCTCAAGGCTGTATAAGATTCCACTGTGTGTGCAGATGTCATTTTGTTTATCCCCTCCTCTGTCGGCGGACACTTGGGCCGCTGCTACATGTTGGTTATCACGAATACTCCCGTGAGCGTGAGTGTACTAACGTCTCTTCGAGATCCTGCTTGCCATTCTTTTGGGTCTATACCGAGAAGTAGAATTACTGGATCGTACAGTAATTACATGTTTGATTTTTTGATAAGCCACCATAACTGTTTTCCTCCTATTTAAAAAAAAAATACGGGGCACCTGGGTGGTGGTTACACATCCAATTTTTTTTTTTTTTTTTTTTTAATTTTTTTTTTCAACGTTTATTTATTTTTGGGACAGAGAGAGACAGAGCATGAACGGGGGAGGGGCAGAGAGAGAGGGAGACACAGAATCGGAAACAGCCTCCAGGCTCTGAGCCATCAGCCCAGAGCCTGACGCGGGGCTCGAACTCGCGGACCGCAAGGTCGTGACCTGGCTGAAGTCGGACGCTTAACCGACTGCGCCACCCAGGCGCCCCAACACGTCCAATTCTTGACTTTGGCTCAGGTCATGGTCTCATGGTTTGTGAGATCGGGCCCCACGTTGGGCTCTGCACTGACAGCACAGAGCCTGCGTGGGATTCTGTCTCCCTCTCTCTCCGTCCCTCCCCCGCTTGCTCTCTATCTCTCTGTCTCAGAGTAGGTAAAAATAAACTTCAAAGTTTCAGAAGTATGCTGAATGAACAGAGTTGTGTCGTGCCCCACCACGTCCCATGGTCCAGCTTCAGCCGCCATCGACATGTTGTTCTTCCTTTATTACCTGTACCTCCACTGACTTCCCACTCCGCGAGGATGCTGGTTATTATGTTATGACAGCTGTTTCAGGAAAACTCACATAAGGAAAATGGACAGGGACAGTCATAGTTGAAGGTTTGGGTAAGTGCATATACCCACGGAATTCCTACCCCTGTTGCCACGTGGAACATTTCCAGCTCCCAGAATGTTTCCTTGGGTCCTTTGTCGGTCGCCACCTCTTCCCCCAAGAGGCAGTGGCTGTTGTGATCACCTTCACATTAGACTGGTTTACCTGGTCCAGACCTTTGTATAAATAGTGCCTCCTATTTTTATATCCCTGTGGTCAGTCTCTCAGGGTGGGGAGGAGAGGAGGCATTGGTGGTCCCTACGCCCTCTGCCACACAGGACTCTCCCCTTTCACCCCTTTGCGGCTCTGGAGTTCACTGTCAGGTTAGCTGGCCACTGCCTTTGGTCTTTGTTTTCATTTGCCCAGCCAGTGTTCTACATTAGGAGCCCCGTGAAAAAGCCCCAACATTGAAAGCTCAGTGTGTTTAAAAAGAACTAAAACTCAGTGTGTTCAGCCCTTCCTTTTTGTTACAAAAGCGGTTATCCATATATGAAAATTTTGAAATATAGAGAATTAGAGGCAAGTAGATCCCTTGTTCTGTCACTTTGTAATCACGATTAGCAGTTCTCTGTTAACTTTCTCTTTTCTCTAGGTGGCCTTTTATCCTTTGTGTAATATAGCTATCATCATAGTGCATACAGTTTTATGCCCTGCCTTTTCCCTTTAACACTGAAACGTCAGTATTTTCTTGGCCAGCTGCAGGAATGTCTGGTGGTCATTTTTCATTGGCTCCATGGTAGTGGGGGGGGGGTCATAGGAGCATTTACACTGTGCCTTCTACTGTTCTAAGTCTTCCTGTTTTTAAGTCCTCACACCGTACCTGTGAGGTATGCACTGTTACTCCCATTTTATAGATGGAGAAATTGAGGCCGAGTGAAACAAGTCACACATTTGATGGGGAGGGAAGCCAGAAACCGAACCCAGGCATCCTGACTCCCATCCTCAACACCCGTGCCCAGTGCTTATTAACTCCGTCATTTCTTTGAGTGGGCTGTACTTTTCCTCCATTTTGCAGATGAGTAAACTGAGCCCGACAGAGGAAAAGTGACTTATCTGAGGGGAGGCAGCAAGGAAGGGGCAGGGTTGAGGCTGGGATCCAGGCCCTCTCCCCCGTTTCTGGAGTTCCTTCGTTCTGCTTGTGGGGGGGGGGGTCCTGCCTTGTGTGCAGTTCTGCCTCAGGGTAGAAACACTCCTTCTTTTCAGTCTTCTGGTTTTCCTCTCATTGTTGCCTGCCATTCTTCCAGCAGCCCCAAGTCCCCTGACCTCTCTGGGCCTCAGTTTCTTCATCTTTAAAATGGGCCTCCCCTCTCTCCCACTCGTATCGGGGCTGTCGCTTCAGCCCCTGTCTCCCCGCCGTGGCCGGCCCGGTGCTTCGCAGACACTTGCAGGGAAGTGTACTCGCGGCTGAGTGAGCATCTGCTTCCCCATCTGGTCCCAACTTTTTCCTTAATTACCCGCTGAATTGGCTCTAACAAAATGCTGACAACTTGAGTGAGACATTAGCTGATACATCAGCGCCCGTGCCAGGGCTTCACGGGCTTTTCCGGGATGTGAAAACTCCGGCGCGGCGAGGTCCCTTCTTCCCTGGCCGGAGTCCCCGTCCTGGCCGAGTGGCGGGCCCCGCCGGGGCTAGGGGTTCTCATGGGGTCTCGTGGCTCATAAATGCCACCTCGTGTGGTGCTGCACCCAGGCTCTCTGGGTATCCTCAGGGCTGGGTCACAGACCTGGAAGTGAGTTTTGTCTTCTCTCCTGCCCCTCCCTTGATCTCTAACCTTTCAGGTCTTTTGTTCCAAGCTGATATTCTACAGATGAAGTTTGTTTTGTTTCATTTCTTCGCTTTCCCGGCAGATCTAGAAGCAGTGGGACTAAGGAAGTGTGCCCCAGCAGGAAGAAACTGGCCTGGGTTTTCTTGGCTTCCGGGGGGCTCCTGCAATGCCTTTTTGGGGCCTTGTTTTGTATCTGCATAAAGGGGTCTGATAAGGTGTGATACAGGCTCTAATTCTGATATCCTGGATTCTAAGAAAAGGCCGGGCTTCTGTTTTCTCGTTGTTAAGTCGGGTCGGGAGCGGCTGTGGCTGCCCGGTGGGGGGAAGACCATAGGCTCAGGAGCCAGCCATTCTCAATTCTAGTCTTTTGCCTCTGCTGTTTCCTCCCTGTGTGACCTTGGGCAAGTTGTTGAACCTCTCTGTGTCTCAGTTTCTTCTTTATAAATTGGAGCTCGGATTGGGGCGCCTGGGTGGCTCGGTCGGTTGAGCGTCCGACTTCCGCTCAGGTCACGATCTCACAGCTTGTGAGTTCGAGCCCCACGTCGGGCTCTGCTGACGGCCTGGAGCCTGGAGCCTGTTCCAAATTCTGTGTCTCCCTCTCTTTCTGCCCCTAACCCACTCTCATTCTGTCTCTGTCTCTCTCAAAAATAAATAAACATTAAAACTTTTTTAAATAATAAATTGGAGCTCAGAGAACCTTATGAGAGAGTTAATAATGACGCGTTAATACATGTAAAGCAACTGGCACACGGTCGCTCAAATGTCATCTGCCCTGCCCCTTAACTTTTATGTGTAACACGTTGAGTTAATATACCCAGTTTAGGGCGCATGATCATTTTTGGCTCATTACAATCCTTCCCCTGCTTTATTTAGTTATTTCTTTCTATCCTTATCCATTCTCCTGGCTCTGCTCCTCTGCTCTGTCCGATATTCTATATATTTAACGTGCATTTTTTTTGTTTGTTTGTTTATGTGTTCTTGCAAAATGTGTGCTGTCGTTTGTGTGCATGTTGAAAAAGTGTCCCATCAGCGCTCTAGTGTCCAGATCTCATTCTGTTTCTCACTTTTGCCTCTCAGCTCTAAGTGTTTGAGCTCCACCGTGTTACTTTGAGCCGCTGGGTGGATTTTACCCATCCTCCGCTCAGGGACGGATGCCCCCACCCCAAATAAAGCTGCGACGAGCATCCTTGTCCGTGCTCCCACGTGGACTTCAGTGAGACCTTCGTTACGATGTGTACCCAGGTGTGGAATTTGGGATAGAATGAAAAAGAGGATATTTGAAAGAAGCAAAAGGAATAGATGTTATCATACCCCAAATTGAGTAAATCATGAATAGTACTTAGCCAATCAAGAAGTTGACTGTCTCTTGGGCTTGCCTTGAATCCCAGCTGAGGACCGCTTTTGTTTTTTATATTTGAACTTGCTCTTTGAAAGCAATTCAGGTGACGCAGAAGTAAGCAGTATAAAGAACGAAATGGAAAGAGCCCCTTCGCATTGACCCCACATCCTCCTCAGCCCTATTTCCGGTAGGTAAGCACTGGTGACTGTGGAGTGTCTCATACTGGTCTTTTTTTATACGTTTACAGGCACAGATGTGAACCTTTCATATTGTCGTACGTAGCTCTGCTCACCTCGTAGGATGTCATAACGCCGTTTCATGTCAGCCCTAATAGGTCTGCTGCAGTTTTTATCAGTGTTCACTATTCTCTTTTAAGGGTCTGCCATAGTTTATGTCACTAGCCCCTTTCTGATGGGTATTTTGGGTGTTGCCAGTTTTCTGGCCCTTATAATCCCCAAATCAGCACTTCTTGTGGTGTTGGTCTGCTGATGATACAGTCCTTTATTTTTGACAGATATTTTTGCTACCTATCGAATTCTGGGTTGACGGGTGTTTTTTTTTCTTTCAGTACTTAAAAGATGTTACTCCACTGTCTTATGTTTTATTTTATTTTTTGTGTTTTTTTAATGTTCATTTATTTTTTAAAGAGAGAGAGATAGAGTGTGAGCAGGGGAGAGGCAGAAAGAGAGGGAGACATAGAATCTGAAGCAGCCTCCAGGCTCCAGGCTCTGAGCTGTCAGCACAGAACCCAACGCAGGGCTTGAACTCAGGAATTGTGAGATCGCGATTGGAGCTGAAGTCAGAAACTTAACTGTGACTGAGCCACCCAGATGCCCTTATTTTTATTTTTATTTTTGTACATTTTTAAAATTTATTTATTTTGAGAGAGGGGGTGGGGAGAGAGAGAGCAAGAGCGAGAGCGAGAGAGAGAGAGAGAAGAATAAGCTGGAGAGGAGCAGAGAGAGAGGGAGAGAGAATCCCAAGCAGGCTCCATGCTGTCAGTGCAGATCCCGATGCCAGGCTCAGACTCACAAACCTGTGAGATCACGATCTGAGCCAAAATCCAGAGTCGGATGCTAAACCGACTGAACCACCCAGGCACCCCCACTGTCTTATGTTTTAACGTTTTTGGTGAGGAGGTGACTAATTCTTATTTTGTTCCACTGTATGTTATGTCTTCTTAAACTTCCTGACCACTTTTTAGATGTTCTTTTTATCCCTGGTTTGAAGCAGTTTGATTGTGATGTGCCTCAGAGTGGTTTTCTTTGTGTTTGTTCTGCTTGGGATTCATTGAGCGTCTGGGTTCTGTGGGTTTGTACTTTGCACCGGATTAAAAACTCTGGGGCATTATTTCTTCAAATAACCTTTTCTCTCCTCTCCCTCTCTTTGCCTCTTTTTTCGGGACTCCAGTTGAATATGTCTTAGGTCTTTTGACGTTGTCCCACAGCTCATGATGCCCTGTTTATTTTTGTCCCTGTTTTTTCTCTGTTTCATTGTTAGCAGTCTCTCTTGTTGTGTCTTCAAGTTCATCAGGCCTTTCCTTCTTTAGTGTCTGATCTGTTCTTCATCCAGGCATTGCATTTTTCATCTCTGGAAGGAGTCTTCTTTACTTCTTAAAATTTTTTTTTCAACGTTTTTTATTTATTTTGGGACAGAGAGAGACAGAGCATGAATGGGGGAGGGGCAGAGAGAGAGGGAGACACAGAATCGGAAACAGGCTCCAGGCTCCGAGCCATCAGCCCAGAGCCTGACGCGGGGCTCGAACTCACGGACTGTGAGATCGTGACCTGGCTGAAGTCGGACGCTTAACCGACTGCGCCACCCAGGCGCCCCTGGAAGGAGTCTTCTTTAAATCTCCTGTGTCTCTTTCTGACATGCTCATGTTTTTCCTCCCTTCTGGAATTTACGGGGTATGTTTATGATAGCTCTTTCAATGTCCTTCGAGTCTGTCGTCTAGGTCATTTCTGGGTCTCTTCCTATTAATGGGTTCTTCTGCTTCTTTCATGCCCGGTGATTTTTGACTGACAGATGTTGTGAATTTTGCATTGCTCAGTGCTGGATGTTTTAGTCTCCCTTTAAGTATTTTTGTGGTTTATTCCGTTATTGCTGTCGTACTTGTCTCCTGATTGCTGCCGTAACTACCACACGCTTAGTGGCTGACAGCCACGCAGATTTATTACCTTATAGCTCTGGAGATTGGAAGTCCAAGTTGGAGTTCACTGGGCTAAAGTTAAGATGTTGGCGGGACTGTGTTCCTTCTGGAAGTTCTAGGGGAGGATCTGTTTCCTTTTCTAGCTTCTAGAGGCTGCCCGTATTCCTCGGGCTGTGGCTCCGTTTCTCCGTCTTCAAAGCCAGCAGTGTTGGGCGCAGTCCTCGTGCTGCCTTTTTCTCTGGTTCTGTCTTCTACTTAGCAGGACCCTTGCACCCACTCATATAATCCACAGTAATCTCCCCACCTCAAGGTCATCTGATTAGCAAGCTTAATTCCATTTGCCTATATCCTAACATTATGTCCACTGCTGGGACATAATATGCTGGTGCTGGGGATTCGGATGTGGAGACCTTGAGGGGGACGCATCATTCTGGCTACAGCTGTTACACTGTGTAGGACCACCAGAGCACTCTTTACCATAGAGCAGGGTTTGGCATACTCTATCCATGGGACCAATCTGGCCTGCCACCTGTTTTTGTAAATAAAATTTCATTGGAACACAGCTATGCTCATTCATTTTTGTGTTGTCTATGGCTAGTTTCATTCCACAGTGACCCACAAAGCCTAAAATATTGACTGGCCTTTAAGGTGTACCGGCCCCTGGTCTGAGGGGGGGGGGGTCATCATACCTTTCTGAGTACTCAACCCAGTGCCATTAGTTGTTATATTTTCCCTACTTTGGCTGTTGGGAATGGGAACTATTCTTAGCTCTATGTGAGCCCTGAGACTTTTTCTACTTGGTTCTTTCTGGTGGTTCTTGGCCTGGCCTCAGGTGGTTTCCGTGTGTGCATGTGCTGATTTGTACGAAAGCAACGGAAGAATTTGAGTGTACTCCCTGGGCACCTCTCTCTTCTCTGACTCTACCCTGCATATCACAGCTTCCTTGCCCTCCCCACTTCTAAACTGTGCCCTCAACTTGGGGAAATCCCCTGAACTCTGTGTGCTTTGGTTCTCCATCCCTACACTGCAGCCTAGAAGTTCTCCAGCCTAAAATCCTCCAGAAATTGCTTTTCCTCTCCTAGGGATTACTGTCCCGTGCTGCCTTTTGTCCAGTGCTTAGAGATCATTGTTTTGTATGTTTTGTCCAGTTACTTGGTTGTTTAAGGTGGGCGGTAAATCTGGTCCCTCTTGCTCGGTCAGGAGTAGAAGCCACTTACATTGTATTACTTTGCATTTATGAGAGTACTTTTGGAAGATAGCATATTGGAAGAGGCTTCATGAAGAGAGTTTGCGTTTTTAAAAACAATTTTTTAATGTTTATTTTTGAGAGAGAGAGACACAGTGTGAGTGGGAAAGGAGCAAAGAGAGAGAGGGAGACACAGAATCCGAAGCAGGCTCCAGGCTCTGAGCTGTCAGCACAGAGCCCGACGTGGGGCTTGAACTCACCAACCGCGAGATCATGACCTGAGCTGAAGTCAGACGCTTAACTGACTGAGCCACCCAGGTGCCCCAGAGATTCAGCATTTTAATGATACTGCAAATTGGCCTTCGTAAGGGCTGTGCCACTGTGCTTTTGAGAGTCTCGTTCTAGTAGCAGGGGTTGTGGGGGTAGATGATGATAGGGAATCACTTTGAGCCCTGTAAAGGGTTGGCAGCATGCCAAGGGTTATGACTCTTAAAAAAGGGCTTCCCCTAGCTGTTCCTCTTGTGACTTGGGTGTCTGATGGCCATTTTGCTCTGCCAAGCTAGCCTCAGGGGTGCCGGGGGAGGGGGGGGGAGCTTCTGCTAGGCTGCTACTTTCTTTCCTGACGTCTGTTGAGCACCTACAGACGCTAAATAACATTTCAAGTGCTACGTGCAGTCACTGTGATATAGTTTCATTCTCTCCCACAACCGTGGGAGCTGGGGGCGAAATGGAAACAGAGAGGTGGCATGGTTGGCCCAGTGTCATACAGCTAATTCCCGGCAAAGCATGGATTCTTTCTGCCTTTAAACCAAGTCTGCCAGTTCGTAAAACAGACCACCCATTTTATCAAGACCCCTTAGGCTGCAGGTGACAGAAACACATCTCAAATTTGTATAAGCCCAAAGGGACATTTATTGGCGTGCCTACTGAAGAGTCCAGGGCTGGATCCAGACGCATTAGAAATGCATTGCTCTCCATGTCTCAGCTCTTCCTTCCCGGGGTTAACCTACCCTTCATGCAAGCCCCTCCCCAGGTGGTGGCGGTGGTGGTGGTAGCATCTTCAGGCTGATTTCTAAGCCCGGCGGAAAGAGAGTACCTGTTTCCCAAGGATTTCAACCGAAAAGGCCCAAGAGAGGCTCCCACTGGCCCACAGGCTCATCCCTGAGCCAGTCACGGTGCCAAGAGGATTGTTTTCTTTGGATTGGACAGATGTGGGTCTTGGAGTTGGGGTCTGGGGACAGCCCGTTGAAGCCACTTCGATTATGGGTTCTGGAAAGGGTAAGATAGTTCTGTTTTGGAAGAAGGGATGCTGAATAGATAGAGACAGAAGTGTTGGTTTCTCCCGTTTGACCTTCGTTTGAGAAGTGGCGTTGTGCCGTCCTAGGTTTTGACCATCAGCTCTTCTGCTAGCATGTCGGGCAGGTGAGGACAAGGATGGGGATGAGCCATTGGGGGTGTGGTTGAGGCTGGGAGAACAGAGGAATTGTGTGTCGGGTGGGGCGGGGGGAGGGTAGGTTGTGTTGCATGTAAAAGAGGGAAGCCCACCACGATGGGCACATTCTACTTCTGAGGCTGCTGCACAAGACGCCCTGTGAGGTTACACCTTACCAGGCATTGGTACCCAGAAACAAAGGCCCAGAAGTCTGGGGACACCCCCGAACCCCATCTGTCACCAGCAGTAGGTGAGCACTTTTCCGAGGGTGGGCCAGGACCTCTGGCACTAGAGCAGCTAGCAGGTGCAACCCCCATCAGCAGACATGCTGGTTCCGAGTCCTGGGGGAGGGGGAGGTCGGAAGTCCGAGGTTCCAAATGTCTCCCTGTCCGAGGTTCCAACTGTCTCCCTGAGTGCTGCTGACACATGCCACATGCCGAGAGCCTCACTTAGGTGACCGACTGTCCCTGAACTCGCTGTTTTCCTTGAATGGATTTTCTTTAAAGGATTCTCCTTTCTCCTGATGGGACTGGTTAATAAGTTTATCCAGTTTCCAGGATTTCCCTCCTTCAGGTTCGAACTGCTCCTTTCGGGATAAAGGAAGCATCACCATTTGAGCTTGGGGTTGAATCTGATGTGTGGGATCCCTTTCTAAAGAGCTCAGCAGTATTATTTTCCATCTGGCACTTTGCACGTCTCGAGACGTCCACTGGAGATAGCATGCAAAGGAAGGATAACACACAATGTGCCTACGTTACTTTTTCCTTAAAGTGCTTATTTTGAGAAAGTGTGCGTGTGCGGGGGGGGGGGGAGGGGCAGAGAGAGAGGGAGAGAGAGAATCTCAAGCAGGCTCCGAGCTGTCAGCGCAGAGCCTGACATAGGGCTTGATCTCATGAACTGCGAGATGATGACCTGAGCCGAAACCAAGGTTTGGATGCTCAGCCAACAGAGCCACCCAGGTGTCCCCCTACATTTCTTTACCAGGAGGTGGTGACTGTGCCAGTGACCTGTCAGGATTGGTCATGAGAGCAGGGAGGTGCAGATGTGTCAGAGAAATGGAGCCTTTGGCTTGGAAAAGCTCAGTTGACTACTCTGACTCCACATTTCATCTGTTCCTAAGTCAAGACCCTGAAACTCTGGAGGATAAAGCATGATTTTCACCTGCTACGAGATTTCAAAACTCTTTCTAGGCCAAGAACCTTTTCATAGATGAAATCTTATATAGGAGCTCAGTATATTGAAGAGATAAAGGCAGTTTTTTTAATTGGGGAGGGAGGGCCACTTTATGACTTTGGTGAGCCCTAGGCACTTTTGCCTTTGTGGGCACCTTCCTCCATAAGAAATATTAAAAATTATATTTTATGGCTGCATTGGTATGAAGATGAGTGTATTAATATTATATGTTCAGCATTTTCTCCATCCTGAGGGTTCAGTTTCTTTAGTCTGATTTTATTTATTTATTTATTTTTTAATTCTTTTTTTTTTTTTTAACATTTATTTTTGAGACAGAGAGAGAGAGCATGAACAGGGGAGGGTCAGAGAAAGAGGGAGACACAGAATCTGAAACAGGCTCCAGGCTCTGAGCTGTCAGCACAGAGCCCGATGCGGGGCTCGAACCCATGGACCGCGAGATCATGACCTGAGCCGAAGTCGGACGCTTAACCGACTGAGCCACCCAGGTGCCCCTTTTTAGTCTGATTTTAAAAGAAATGAAAGTATTGGGGCGCCTGGATGGCTCAGTTGGTTGAGCATCTGACTTCAGCTCACATCATGATCTCACAGTGCATGAGTTTGAGCCCCGTGTCGTGCTGTGTACTGAACCCTCAGAACCTGGAGCCTGCTTTGGAGTCTGTGTCTCCCTCTCTCTCTGCCCCTCCCCTGCTTGCACTCTGTCTCTCTTTCAGAAATAAATAAACATTAAAAATAAATGAAAATATTTTTGTGGGCCCTTAAAGGTATGTGGGGCCTGGGTGCCATGACTCCTCTGCCTGATGGGGAGGTCAGCCCTGAGCAAATAGGCCCCACCTGTGTGGCCACTCCTGGGGGGCCCCCTGAGGCAGGCTGGAAGAGGGGAACCCAGTTTGAAGACTTTGTTTAGACTCATCACCTGTATCTTACCAGACACTGTCCAGCCTCCCCGGGGAAGAAAAATCGTAAGGTATCCCAATTTAAGGGTGGAATGTCAAAGTCATTTCTGTCTGTCCCCATCCCCCCTCCCTGCAACCCAGGACTTGTTCTTCAATATCTCTCCTTTTTTTTTTTTTTTTTTTTTTTTTTTTATAAAGAGAGAGCTCGAGCAGGGAAGAGGGGCAGAGGAAGAGAGAGAGAATCTCACACAGGCTCCACACTTAGCAACACGGGGCTTGATACCATAACCCTGGGGTCATGACCTGAGCTGAAATCAAGGGTTGGGCACTCACCCGACTGAGCCACCCAGGTGCCCCTTGTCCTAAAGTCTCGTAAGTGTCATTCCTGCCACGTGATCGTCTGTCTGGCCTCTGCTCGAACCCCTCTAGGGACAGGGAACTCATTACCCTGTGTTCGTTCTCCATTCTGGTCCACTTCTGTAGGAGTTTGTGGTACCTAGTGAGCTCCTGGATTGATCGCTATTTGTCCTTTAAGCCAGTGAGTCCTGAAGGGCCTGAGCCATGGTAAGCTGGGAAGGGAGTCCAGGAGCTTGGGGTTTGAGGTACAGTGCTGCCCCTCTGTTGCTGTGTGGCTGCAGGAGGACACTCTCCTCTCTGACCTTGAGGTACCTTGTTTTGGGAAGGGAGTGGGTTGGATGTGATGGTGCTGTCATGCATGCAGTGTGTGATGTGAAAGGGAAACTGAGGCATGTCCTCGGCAGGTGCTGTCCACAGCTCGGGGTAGAGAGTTTGTCGGCTCTTGCTTGGAGGCCAGGGGCCAGAGGCTGCTTGTCCCCCTACCGAGACCCTGTTACACCTTGACAACAGACGTGGAGAAAGTGTGGGGTGAGGAAGGGGACCGCTCAGGTGGCTTTGGATGATCGCTCGGTCCTTGTCCCCCACTTGACTGCTCATTGTTCCTGAGATTAGGCGCACTTGGCTGTCCCAGAGCTCAGCGGCCAGCTGTCTAAGTGCCCTCATGGTGCTGTGTGCTTAGCAAGTTCAGCTTGGTGACCTGCTTTTTCCCTGGGGCTTGCTGTCCCCAAGGCCTGGGCACAGCAAAATGGGACTGTTTCTTCCCTTTTCCCCTCTGGTCCAGCCTCCCTAGGCTCTGGTACTTGGTCAAGGGGTGCTTTCATCCCATACCCTGCCCCCATGGTGCTCAGGGCCCAGCCTGGCTGCTCTATGACTTAAGACTGCTCCATGTCACCTCTTGTCCTTGCCATACTAAGTGGCAGTCCTAAGCACACTGTGATTTCCGCCCCCTGCACTTGGTACATGTTGTCTCTCCTGCGGGGTTCTGGTGTGATGGCTTCCCAGGCCACAGAAAGAGAGGGTGCAGGGTGAGTCCCTGTCACGGCCTCTAAATGGGGGAGCATCCTGCCCAACCAGCTTCGGGGCCACGCCTGCCATTTGCTCACCTGGCCTCTGCTCTCTGCTTTGTAATTACTGATTCCTGCCGCGTCCACTTACTATGAGCCAGCTGGAGTGGACTTGCCACCCGAGTGCCAGCTTCAGGGATTTAGAAGTTTCTGGAAACAGTCACTTCTTGCTGGCCTAATGAGCGTGTCTCTGCCAGGGGTGTGCAGGAGAAAGCGGGAGTGCGTGTGGGGGCGCTGGACAGGACATCTTCGTGGGCACAGATGAATTTTCCTTTCTCTTGGGTCTGGCTCTTCAGGGTTGTTTTCTCTGTCACCATTACATTAAAAAAATTTTTTTTTTTAATGTTTATTTATCTTGAAGGAGAGAGAGAGTGTGAGCAGGGGAGGGACAGAGAGAGAGAGGGAGACAGAGAATCTGAAGCAGGCTCCAGACTCTGAGCTGTCAGCACAGAGCCTGATGCGGGGCTGGAACTCATGAGCAGTGAGATCATGACCTGAGCTGAAGTTGGACGCTCAAATGATTGACCCACTCGGGCGCCCCTGTCAGCATTACATTTTCACTTAAATACCTCATCCAGTTATATGCCAGGGGAAAAGTCCATTTCATAGAGTGTTTTATGGGAAACCACTTCCCTCCATCCATCTGTCCATTCTCCCTCCCTTCACACCTACCGAGAGCAGGACCACTCCTGTCCCAGCCATCGAGAGTCTGGCGTGAGGGATAAGCCCAAATGCTGAGTGAATTCCAAGTCAGTGTGCAACCTTCTGCCTTCCAAGCAGTGTTTTCTCATAGATTCTTTGCTTTTTAAAAAATTTTTTAAAGCAGTTTGTCTTACTTCATTGTAAAAAGCAGCAAATGCTCTTTATAGAAAAAGTTGGAAAATGCAGGAAAGTACGAGGGAAGAAAGGAAGTCACCTGTAGACCCCTAGCAGATGCTTACACCTATGACATTTTGATCCTTTTCCTTCTAATTGGTGTGTGTGTGTGTGTTTAATTTATTTTGAAGAGAGAGTGTGAGCATGAGTAGGGGAGGGGCAGAGAGAGGGGGAGAGAGAGAGAGAGGGAGAGAGGGGGAGAGGGAGAATCCCAAGTAGGCTCTGTCAGTGCAGAGCCAGACTTGGGGCTCGAAGTCACAAACTGCGAGATCATGACCTGAGCCGATATCCAGAGTCGGATGCTTAACCGACTGAGCCGCCCAGGTGTCCTGTGTGTGTGTGTGTGTGTGTGTGTGTGTGTGCGCGCGCGCGCGCTTTAATTTTTTTTTACTGTTTATTTTTGAGAGAGGAGAGACAGAGCATGAGTGAGGGAGAGGCAGAGAGAGAGGGAGAGGGAGAGGGAGAGAGGGAGACACAGAATCCAAAGCAGGCTCCAGGCTCTGAGCTGTCAGCACAGAGCCTGATGGGCTCAAACTCACAAACTGTGATACCATGACCTGAGTCAAAAGTTGGACGCTTCACTGACTGAGCTACCCAGGTGCCCTCGTAGATACAGATCTCTCCTGCTTAAAAGGAAAAAAAAGGCTCGACGTTGCAAGATTAGCATTTCCCAACTTTCTTGTAAACCCTGTGGTTTGGGCCGCACGGTGTTCCATGACGTGGCGGTATCCTGGTTTTCCCAGCAGTGCCCTGTTTGGGGATCTTTTGCTATTTCTGTTTCTCCCCTATTATAAATAATGCCATGAAGAATATCTTGTAAGTGAATTGATTTTCCTGTTTTGGATTGTTTCCCAGACTTTTTCTTCCAGAATCTCAGGGATCACCCAGAGCGCTTCTCTCCTTCAGCATGTGCTAAACATCACCTGGAGGGCGTTTTAGCACAGCTCTCAGGCTTTGCCCCCCAAGCCCTGATTCGGGGGGTGAGGCGGTGCCCTGGAGTCTGCATTCTGACAAGCCCCGGGGCGGGCTGCTGCTGGTGTTCGGGAAACAGAGTGCCATCAACCAGCCTCTCCTTTGTGTTGGGGGAAGTTGAGGCTAAGGAGACGGGGGGCGGGCTGGCCGTGGCCTGGGCCAGGCCGGGGATGGGGCACCCCCCACCCTTGCCGCCGCTGTTGCCTGGGAACCCTGCGGGGGAAGGCAGCACTCGCCCACCTGAGGGAACCTGGCCCATCGGAATGTTCTGGCCACACAGGAGGACAGAATGCCCAGCGTCGGCATGCACGCGGGCCCAGGGTGAGGGCTGCTGGAAGAACGATACTGGTGAAGTCCACAGTGAGTTGTGTAAGCGAGAGCGAGTGACAGCCACCCTAGGATGCAAGGGGTTAAGCAGGCGGCTGGCACAGCCTCCCCGGAGCCAAAGGGGGAACTCAGGAGTAAGTCGTGACTGCCTAATTAATTCAATTAAACTCCTTCATAAGCTCCGCTGGTGTCAGTAAATTGTTAAAGTCTATTAAAAACCCAGTGGAACGTGATGAGGGTTTGGGGATGCTGCATCACCTTTCTCGAGTTTTCCCCTCGTCCCCACCCCCCCTCCTGGAGCGGATGCGCCAGAGGAGGGAAGCATGGGTGCTGGAGCCCCGTCTGGTGCCCCCACCGACCTGCTGTGCGTGCTGCGGCAGATCCCACTGCCCTTGGGCCTCAGTTTCCCCATCTGTACTGTTAAGTGATGGACTGTATCTTGAACACCCCTTTGGCACCAGAGTTACGAGGATTTTGCAGCCCCTTCTGGTCAAGGGCAGCTGTTCCTGCAGACGCGCTGCCTGATCTCTACCCTCCCTCCACATCAAGTTCATTGGGGCAGTTTCTTGGGGCCGCTGTGCGGATAGGTGAGCCCAAGGGGAGGTGCAAGCTCTGGCGATGGGAGTGAGCAGAGCCGATTTCACCCAGCAGCCGTGTACTTTCTCATGCAACAACCCCATCCAGGCTGGGTGTTGTGTCCCCAGCTTTTACTGGTGAGGATACCGCGGCTCCCAGGATCGGGGCGATCTACCCACAAGTAACTGGTGGAGTCGAGATTTGAATTCAGAGCTGCTGTGCCTCAGAGTCCCTGTGGGTGACCGCTTTCTTCTGCAGATGTCTTTAACATGAAGCCGCCCCCCCCCCCCCCCCCCCGCCCCAGACAAACTCTGCAGTGTGCAACATTGCAGTCTTGGGAAAGAAAACACCAGGCATGTTCTTTTTCTCTAGCCAGTATCCAGACGTGAGGAACCCAAAAGACAGGGTGACGTCCTTGTCGCTGGTGGTACGTAAGCATCAGTTTGTGATGAGAGCAGGCAGGGAAATGGGCAGGAATGCTCCTTGGTGTGTGGGCACTGGGGTTACTGTCTTGTGCCAGATCAGATCCCCTTCAGCTAAGCCAGCCTGGGTTCCAGAGCAGCCTCAGTCATTAATCAGCTGTGGCTCCTACTTTCCTAATCCTAGAAGTTAGGCTCGATTCCCGCATCTTTGAATGGTGGCTAAGGCAGTGCCCCGTGGGTGCTCTGCAGGGCGAGGGGCAGAAGGGAGGGGGAGAGCGTGAGTTTAGCACCAGATACACCTGTGAGTGGAGCATACTCTGTCTTCGAGATCCAGAGCAGCCGCTGGACCTTTACAGGCTCTGAAAAGTCCCTCAGTAAAGCAGAGAGATTAATTTTGTTTACCCAGCCTCCCCCAACTCGGCCATTCTTTCGCTCTCCAAGCACATCTTTTGTTTAATGACCTGCTGGCTAAGGTGAAGAGATGGAAACGCTTAAATGTTACCCTCGGGGAGACCTGCCTTTTAAGGTGGTCGCTTTGCTGGTGCTTTCTGTCGCGAGAACACCCTCTCTGTAACTTGGATAAGCCAGCCCTTAGCAAAGCGGTGTCTGAATCCCCAAAGTTGGGTTTTCTTGAGCTAAAAAGTCCATGTTTATTCTAGGCTCCTGGAGGCCTGGCCAAGTGCCAGGAGCCTCTCTTGCTTCCAGAAGCTCTCAGTAGCGAGGTCCTCAAGGTCTGTAATACACCCTGCTTGGGGTTCCCTGGTGAGCACTTTGCAAATCCTGGGGGAAACCATCCTCTGCACTTCAGACCACGCTGCAGAGGAACCCGTGGTACAGCTTGCAAGTTGTCTAAATGAGTAGGACAAAATCCCAGTAATTCGGAGCTGCCACTTTAAGAATTTGTGAACTGCAGCTGACCTTTGCAAAAGAAGGTTTGCGAAGGAAAATGCTCGTGTAGACAAGATCTCTGGTGGGGAGAGGAACTCTAAGGTGTGTAAGGAATCAGTCTATTTTTAATTCTTTCGAAAACTCCTCTTGGAATATAAACACGATGCTAATTATGAAAACACCTTTTCTGTTCAAAACTTGTGTAAACACGATGGGCTCGGTGGAGGAGGGGAAGGAGTGTTTGAGCAGAGGCTAAACCTGGGATGAAACACCGGCCACAACACTGTAAAAATTCAGATTTTTCCCACTTCCCGGTTTGACAGGCGGGACACGCAGGTGGTGGCGGGCGTGTGTTCCCGTTGGTGACAGTCTGCAGGAACCGGTGAGAGCGACCTTCTCATGGCCCCTGACCTGTTGCAGAGCACGCCCCTGCCTTTCTAAGAATAATTCTCCCCAATATTTTAAGAGCACAGTTAGCATATAATCACTCATTTCCTCTCCATTGGCCTTAGAGGAAGTGCTCTGCCTTGTTCAGCAAAACTTTCAGAGATTAGCAGTTTCAACACCAGCCAGCCATTATTTTATGCATCGGGCTCTGTGCAAAGTGCTGGAAGTTGGTTGGTGCTGAGGAAAACCGTATCCCTACCCCTCCAGAGCTGGCTGCCTGCCACGGTGCCATCGTGGGGTGCTTTGCAGCCCCCTCCAGGTGTCACCCAGGGCTTCTGCCATGCCTGTCCTGTGCTGAACTGGGGCAGAGGATTCGGAATGGTGAAGGTGGTCCTCGCCCTTGACCTACTGTTGTCCGAGAGACGAGATGAAGGGCGAGGCGAGCTCCTGAGAAGTCCTTTGTGCTTTGAGGATGCCGAGGTGTGTGTCTGGGGAAAGGGTAGGGGGACTGGTGGGGCTCGGGGAGGGTCAGGGACACCTGCTGGAGGAGGAGTGTGACCTTGTGATGTGCTTAATATTGAGAAAGGCGGAGGGGAAAGAAGAGGCTATCCCAGGCACTAATAAAGAGGTAGAAAGATTATAATTAGCACAGGTTTTATATGCAAATGCTATTTCACAGTGGTTAAAAATATCTTTTGAGGAAGGCTGAAAATAGCAGGTGGTCTACTTGAACAGAGAGTATTTGGGAGTGGTGGGATGGAAGGGGTGTGTGGGGGGGAACAGGGAGAGAAAGATGTGGACGGATGGATGGACGGATGGACAGGCAGATATTGGGTGTCTTTGTGGAGGACCCTAAAAACCAGGTGGAGAATTTTGCTAACCACGGAAGTGAATACGACCAGGGCAGAGTCCGTATCTCTTGTGATCGCTGTGTCCTCAGCTCCCAGCAAGGGCCTGACATAGTAAATGCTTATTAAATATGTGTTGAGTGAGTGAATGAAGGCACTTAGTCGGTATTTATCACATTTATCTTTATGACAGCCTTATGAGGAGGTAGTATTGTCCTCTTGCGCCAATGACGATGGGCCATTCTTGGGCGCACGCGCGTGCGTGCATGTGTGTGTGTGTGTGTGTGTGTGTGTATTGTGTTAGGGGGAGGCACAGGGATGCCAGAAAGCTTTTTTTGTAACAGCGCCGTGAAATATTGATCAATTTGATTCCATTGTATGACCCAGGGACAATTTTACTAGCAGAAAATATGACCATGTTATATGGCTGCAATAAAAAATCACAGCCACGAGCCAGCCTAGAAAACGAAGAAGGCTGACAGTGGAGGCAGGACTGGTCGGTTCTCTGTCCTTCTGCTAGTGTTCCTTGCTATTTGTTCCTTCGTGGTACCAGTGAGAAGCTCAGCTGCAGGTAGGAGGTAGCAGGTCCCAGCAGAAAATTTATAGAAGAGAAGCCTAATGGTAAATCCAATTTGCAGTTCTCTTGCCATTAGGACATGCCCACAGGTGTTTAGCTGTAGATGTAAAGTGTACCAGTCTAGCCTGGAAACTGTCCCATGAGGAGGTTTTGAAGCAGGGACATGATTTGAGGAAAGAGAATCAACAATATCTCACCAGATGTGCATTTAACTGTGGAGAATAGGAATTGTGCAGGTAGCAGGTGCCCTGGGGGGCGATGACCGGGAGGTGAGAACTACCTTTCTCTGGTCACTCACAACGAGAGCACCTTGCCTGGCTGACTGTGATTGTCGTGATGCAAGGCTGTGTGTCTTTTGCACAACATGATCCCGTGATACAAGCCAACATCTTCGTTTAGTGCTCCATCAGAGGAGCATTGCTCTGTTCCAGCTCTGGAGGACAAACTGGCCATTGGGATTCTAGGAAAATGGGAGGACAGACTCTCCAGCATGGTGCCTTCCAAAGGAGTAGTTGATTGGTACTTTAAACTGTAAGATTTCAGGTTTACGTACTGCTTTAGGACTTAATCTTGTCGCAGATGTGACTGTGCCTTACTTTCAGGTAGCCCATCTGGCAGCTTGTTCAGGAGGAACTTGGGGCATGGAGAGGTTAGAATGAGGTGGCTGGCTCCCCTGGAAGCAGGGATGGAGCCGAGAGATTGTTCCGGTTTACTCTGGCCTTGTTTTTCGCTTGCCGCACCAGGGGCTGTGACCTCGGGGCCTTTGCACTGACTGTTCCTCTGCACATAATTCATTCCCCAGTTGTTCTCTTCGCTCATTCCTCACTTTGATATGTCCTCCTCAGCAAGTCTTCTCTGACCATACTGTTGAAAATTACACCCTTTGCGGGTTGCCTGGGTGGCTCCATTGCTTAAGCGTCTAGCTCTTGGTTTAGCTCAGGTCGTGATCTCATGATTTATGGGATCGAGCCCCATGTCAGGCTCCACACGAACAGTGCAGAGCCTGCTTGGGATTCTCTCTCTCCCTCCCTCTCTGCCACCCCCTGTCCCGCCCTCCGGCTCTCAAAATAAATAAACTTAAAAAAAAATTACACCCTTTGCCATCCCATCCCCCTTTTTGTTCTGTTTTTCTCCATACTATTTTGCCATCTAACAGTATATATTTTACCTTTTTTAAAAAATTGTACTTCCTTTCCCTCCCCACCCTCCTTTCCAAGAATTTAAACTTTGTGAAGACAGGGCTTAAAAAGTTCTTTTTCCGCTTTTCATTTGGAAAGACTTTCAGACATAAAAATTTGCAAAAATTATACAGAGTTCCCATCTACCCTTCACCCAGCTTTTTCAAGTGTTAACACCTTATATAGCCATAGTATCATGACCAAATGGTACTAGGAAATTGATATTAATACAGGAAATTAATGGTAATGCAATAGTATGAACTAATCTACAGACCTTAGTCAAATTTCACCACTGGTCCCACTAATGGCCTTTTTCTGGCCCAGGATCCCACATTGCATTTGGTTGTCTTGTCTGCTTAGTCTCTGCTCATCTGGGACAGATCCTTGGCCTTTGTTTGAACTCCATGCCCTTGACCCCTTTAAGGAGTCCTGACTAGTTATTTTTTAGAATGCCCCTTGGGGCGTGTCGGATGTTTACTGGATCACTGATTGAGGCTCTGCATTTCTGGCAGTAGGAGCCTGGAGGTGAAGCTTTCCCCAGAGCATCTCAGCAGGGGCTACTGGGTGTTGCTGGGACTTTCTCACTGGGGATGTTAATTTTGAACACTTGGTGAAGGTGGTACCTGTCCCGTTTCTATTCTCTTACTTTTTGCACCAATACGTATTTTGTGGGGAGGCACTTTGCAACTGTGCAGATCTCTTGCTTCTCATCATACTAATTTTAGCATCCACGGATGGTTCTTGCCTGCAACAGTTACCACTGTGGTGTTTGCCAGATATTGATTTCCTATTTCCATCATTCCGTCTATGTTTATTAATTTGAATTCTACTGTAGAAACAACTCTCCTTTCTCCCCCATTTATTCATTTATTCCCTTATTTATTTACATCTGTTTAGACCCCTGGCTACTTATTTTACGGGCTGTAATCCATCACTATCATTCTGTTGCTCAAATTATTCCGGAGTTGGCCAGTGGCAGCCCCTTTGTGCAGGGTCCTCTGTCCTTTTGATAGGTCCCCATCGTTCTTCGAGCACTTTCTTATGCTCTACAAGATACTCCAGGTTCATCTTGCACTGCCCCTGCCCCGGCTCTGGAATCAACCCTTACTCCATGAAGGAGGGCAAGGGTTTTTGTCTGTATCCATCACGAGGTTGGATTCATAGTGCTCACTGTGTCTGGCACATAGTAAGGTCACAGCAGGTAATTTTTGGTTGAATGTATGAGTGAATGAACCCTGGAAAGGAAGATTCCTTAGGCCAGCTTACAGATGCTGAAGTTCATGCTGGTACTAGCCTCCCCCCCGGTGAGCCTGAACTAGTGATAGGAGGGGAGCCTCTCTTCCCTGTTTCCTCTCCTCGTGCACCTTAAAGATTTGATAGTCGCATTTTGTCCCATTCAGCCTATTCTCAGCATGGCACAGTCTGAAAAGGAGCCCAGGGCATCCCCGATCTCATAGAGTAGAAAGAGCCAGGAGCGTGGAGAGCATCCAAGGAGAGCAGGCTGGCGGGAGAGTTAGCTGGAGCTGGAAGGGCCCGGACTCACGCGCTCACTGCTAATGACTTGGTTGGACACCAGCCGTGGCCGGCAAGGTGCTCTCCAGTGGTTGATGGCAGAGGTCCTGGGGCCCCCGTTGGCATGTCTGTGGCCGGGGGCTGCTGAGAGCCTCTTCTCGTCTCCTGAGACATGCAGGCTTCGCTTGAATGTTTTATGAGTTTTTCTTTATGAAAGATTAAAACTCAGTCACATTGGCTTTGGAAAAGCCTGTGATAATCAGATTTTTATTTATGAGTTGAATTGTGTGTGTGCGCCCCTGAAGAGGAAAACTGGCTGCCAGGCTTTCTTGCCATCCATTCCGGCAGACTGGTATGCCAGGCACACTTGGCAAGGAGCAGCCTTTTCATAGTCCAGAGGGGCCCGGCTGGCTCCTGGCTTGCTGATGCTGGTGTCCTCTGAGAATGGCACTGGCCCCTTCTCAAGGTGGAACCTTCTCTGTGAGGAGTTATGGATACGGATACAGATACCTCCTTGATTCAGCAGTTCAGATTCGCAGAGCACCTTGACGTCTTGACGTTCTTGCTGATTCTGTGTGGTGGTCCATGGGAGCAGGCCAGGCAAGCATGCTTGTCCCAGGCTGCAAAGAAGAAATTGAGGCCCAGAAAAAGGGGAGAGTGCCTTTCCATTATTGCTGAGGGGTCTAGAAATTGTGAACAGAAGTCACAGTACTCGGAGCCACAGGGGACACCTGAACACCAGCTGCCCGCCCCTCAGCGGGCAGCAGCGAAGGTGTATGTGGCTGGTGGAGAAGAGGGAGGAGCAGGAAGAGGAACCACATTTACTTGGGACAGGTCACCAGGCCACCTGGGAGGGAGAGAGCAGTGTGAGCTTATCCTGAACCCGTGTTTGGTGAGCACTTACTGTGTGATACTTACTGGGGCAAGGGCGTGGAGAGATTCCGACAGGTGTTGGGAGACCACCTGCCAAGGACAAGGAGCCTTCTGTAGTCTCTGGTGAGGCCTGTTCGCTCAGCCTGGGGATGTAGTCGTCAGCCGAGCCAAGCATTTCGCCTGGCCTGGGATGCCCCAGCTTAGCACTCTGCATATCCAACCTCTCCAGGGTCTGCAGCCCAGAATAGGGTCCCATTCTGCATTCTTGCCCATCATTCATCCGCCTGTCTGAGAAGTGTTCACAGAGTGCTGTCTGTATGCCAGGTGCTGTTCTAGGCACTGGGCTGAATTAGACAGCTGGTCCCTTGCCCTGTGGGGTTTGCAGGTAAACAGGCGCTTGTACATTATGTAGGATACGTGCTGTCGTGTTGGAAACCTAGGGATGTATAGGAGGCGCCCCTTGTCCCTACTGTATATGTATTTCTTAGGACAACTCCATGAAGTCGGTGCTATCATTATTTCCATTTTACTGATGAGAAAACTGAGGCTCTGAAGTTGCTCTACTGACGGGTAGCAGAGCCAGTTTGGAGTTTATGTGCCTGATGTCACAGTGAGGGACAGCACAGCCAAGTATTTATGGTCAGTTCGTGGCAGAGCTGGGCCAAAACCTTACCATCACCCCTGCCATCCAGTCTTATTGAGATCTGAGTCAACGAGGGTGCTAAGGGCCTGTGGCCAGGGTCTTGTCTCATCCTCACTGGGCAGGGTCCTGATACCTGGTTGGAGTTGGGGAGCCAGTGGGGCCCTGGGCTGGGCCTGGGGGCCTCTCTGCAGCTCCTGGGTCCAGAATGGAGAATCTCTGCCGGAAGAGCTCCCAGGCCTGGGGTTCTCCTCCTTGAGCCCCTTGTATCACCATGTTCCTGACAGGCCTTGGTCAGCCAGTTGCCATGATGATGCAGAACTAACCTCATGGTTATTGGGGAATTTTGCCTCAAGAGAAGACATTAGTGTGGAGCTCCTTGGAGGCTAGGAGGCTCTTTGGCTGTGGTGTGGGGGGAGAGGGGGGGTTGTGCAGGGCACAGCCACTGCTGGGGCAGTTCTCTCTTTGCTGGGAGAAGGTACTGTAAGAACATACTGTAAGAGGGGCGCCTGGGTGGCGCAGTCGGTTAAGCGTCCGACTTCAGCTCAGGTCACGATCTCGCGGTCCGTGAGTTCGAGCCCCGCGTCGGGCTCTGGGCTGATGGCTCAGAGCCTGGAGCCTGCTTCCGATTCTGTGTCTCCTTCTCTCTCTGCCCCTCCCCCGTTCATGCTCTGTCTCTCTCTGTCTCAAAAATAAATAAAACGTTAAAAAAAAAATTTTAAGAACATACTGTAAGAGAAGTAGCTCTTGACTTTTCCCTGATTTTCAGACTCTCAGTTTACCTGCCTATAAAATGGGGATAAACGAGCTAACATCACAGGGTGGTCATGAGGATTAAGTGAAATACTGGATATGAAGTGCAGTGCCGGGTACCTGGGACGAGCCACAACGGTGACAGTGTGGTAGTATTAGTAAGATTTAGCAGTGGAGATTTCTGCCGTTTGCCACATGGCTGGTTGTAGTTTTGTTCAGTCAACACGTTTGCATTCCAGCTGGCTGAGGGCACAGGCTCTACCTGGGTAGCCCGTTTTCACAGGCAGAAGTCAGTTGCGTGGTTGTTAGGCATTGTATGTTGGGTTTCCCTTGTTAGCATACAAACTCCACTGGGGGCAGGGACAGTGGCTTTCTCCGTGGCGGCCTTGGCTCAGAGCCTGGCACAGATCAGGCACTCAATTCCTTTGCCATTTAAAAAAGCTGCTTGAGTCTTGATTTTTCCAGTTAACAGCTGGGTGACCGTAGGGAAATTACTTCACCTCTCTGGTCTGTTTCCTCCTCTGTCAGATCGGGTTAGTGTTACATACGTGGGTTCTGCTCTGAGGCCAGAGGTGCAGAGAAGTACTCTGGCCTTTTCACTTGTCAGGCTGAGGGTGTTCGGTCTCCCTCCAGTTGGTTGAAGGCCCCTTCCTGGTTATAGCAGCTGAGAATCCAGTCTCTTTCTGGAGTTTCAAAACACCCGCACTCTGAAGGAGAAACCCCCAGAGGCTGATGGTGCCAGGAGTCGCCGAGCTCAGAACTGAAGAACTGGGAAAATGCCCTGACCTCCCTTGATGAGAAGAGGCTAGAAAGAAGGAAGAAGGAAGAGCTTCTTCATTCTTCTCAGGGGAAAGGGGACTTTCTGAACTTCACACAATCCTGAAAAGTTTCCTGCAAATCAAATCCTTTTTTTGGACTACTCCTCACATAAAAGACTTTTTATGACAAAGCTTTTTACAAAGCCCAAAAGTGACTTCCATATAGTGAATCATCACTCCTGGTGTTTCCCGTGTATAAACCTGACCTTTCTTATGTTGTGTTTTCTTGCTCTTTTTTTTTTTTTTGCTTCTATTATTATTTTTATTATCAAACGCAGTTCATGTTCACTCTCGAACAGTTAGGAAGTCCCGATGAGCAAAAAAGGAATAAAAAACCCCAATCACCCATAACCTTCCCACCCAGAGATAATCACTCTGGGTGTTGATAATTGATACATTGTTATTTTGATGTATGTACTCAATAGACATGTGACATGGACATAACTTAAAAGCTTATTCACGTAGGAAGTGTTTATTGAGTGCCTACTGTGTGCACAATGCTAGAGAGGAATCAGGGACCAAAAAAACAGATACTCAGTTTCTCCAGAATGGAATTTATGTAGACCAAAGGAAGGGAAGATACTGGAGTAGTACTAGGGCTGAGGAAAGGCCTGGAATTGATAGTGAAAGTTGCCGTAGACTCTGGGAATTCTGACCAGACTCAGGCGTGAAACGCGCTAGATGGGGCAAGAGGGAAGGTTAAGTCGGAAGCTGCTGGGAGAACAGACACATCTTGCCCAAGGAAAGGGGTAATGATTGGCATCTGTATGCTGGGTCCAGAGAGGTTTTTGCAGGCTGGCTGTTCAGCTCTAGCACCATTTGTTGAAAAGACCGTCTTTCTTCACAGAATTGCCTTTTCCCCTTTAAAGATTGTATTGTGTGGATCTTTTGTTGATTGTATTTGTGTGGATCTTCTTCCGAGCTCTCTGCTCTGTTCTGATCTCTTTGTCTTCTCTTTTGAAAACATCATAGTCTTGATTATTGTAGCTTCAAAGTACGTCTCAAAGTCAGTAGTATAAGTTGTCCGACTTTGTTCTTCAATATTGTGTTGGCCACTCTAGCTCTTTTCTCTTTCCATATATACTCTAGCACCAGTTTGTTAATATCCACAAAATAACTTGCTGGAATTTTCATTGGGATTGTGTTGATTCTATAGATCAAGTTGGCAAGAATTGACATTTTAACAATGTCGAGTCTTCCGTCCATGAACATGGAATATTTATTTCTTCATTTATTTAGATCTTTAATTTCTTTCAACAGTTTTGTAGTTTCCTTCATCTGGCCTGTACATATTTTGTCAGATTTGTACTGAAATAATTCTTTCTTTCTTTCTTTCTTTCTTTCTTTCTTTCTTTCTTTCTTTCTTACTTGCTTGCTTTTTTTGGTGCTGATATAAGTGGTATTGTGTTTTTAATTTAAAATTCCAGTTATTCATTGTTATATATGAACGCAGTTCACTTTTTTGTATTAACCTTGTCTCCTGCAACGTTCCTAATATCACTTTATTAGTTTCAGTTTTTCTTTTCTATCGATTCTTTGGGATTTTCTGCATAGATGGTCATATTTATTACCATTATTTATTTCTTCCTTCCTAATCTGTCTACCCCTTAGTTTCTTGTCTTATTGCATTAGCTAGGACTTCGATATAATGTTGAATAGGGGTAGTGAGAAGGGGACGTTGCTTTGTTTCTGATATTAGGGGGAAGGCATCTAACTTCTCATCATTAAGTGTCATGTTAGCTGTAGGGTTTTTTTGTACACTTTTTAAATAAAGTGGGGGAAGTTCCCCTTTATTCCTAGTTTTCTGAGTTTCTATCGTGAATGGGTATTGGATCTTGTCAAATGTGTATTTCTTGATATGGTAATGTGATTTGTCTTCTTCATTTTTCTTCTTCAGCCTCTTGATATGATGGATTATTATAAATTGATTTTCAAATGTTGAGCCAGCCTTAACATGCCTGGAATAAATCCCGTTTGGTTGTGGTGTACGTGGCTCTTTATACATCGTCGGATTCGGTTTGCTAATATTTTGTTAATGTATCAGTGTTCAGGAGAGATATTAGTTTGTGGTTTTCCTTTTTTGTTAGGTCTTTATCTGGATTTTGTATTAGAGTAATGCTGGCTTCATATAACAAGTTAGAAAATATCTTCTCTGCTTCTATTTTACCTGGAGGAGATTGTAGAGAAATGGTATCATTTTATCCTTAAGTGTTTGTTAGGATTCACTGGAACCACCTTTACTTGGTGCTTTCTTTTTTGAAAGGTTTTAAATTATTAATTCAATTTCTTTTAGATATGCAGGCATGTTTAGATGATCTGTTTCTCTTTGTGTGAGTTTTAGTAGATTGTATCTTTCAAGGAATTGGCTCATTTTCTCTAAGTTCTTAAATTTGTAGACAAAGAGCTGTTCATAATATTCCTTTGTTGTCCTTTTTTTTTGTCTTTGTGTTGTTTTTTCTTTATTATCCTTTTAATCTCCATGGGATCAGTCATGATGGCTTCTTTTCCACTTCTGATATTATTAGTAATTTGTGTTTTCTGGTTTTTTTGTCTTGGTTAGCCTGGCTAGAGCTTTATCAATTCTACTGATCTTTTCAAAACAACCAGCCCTTGGTTTCATGTATTTCCTCTGTTGATTTCTAGTTTGCAATTTCTAATTTTTATTATTTCTTTTCTTCTGGTTGCTTTAAGTTTATATTGCTTTTCTTTTTCTTCTTTAGGTGGCTGTATAGATTATTGATTTTAGATATTTGTTTTTTCTAATATATATATTCAGTGTTAAAAATTCCCTCTAAGCACTGCCTTCACTGCTTCCTACAAATTTTAATAACTGTATTTTCATTTTCTTTCAGTTCAAAATATTTTTAGTTTCTCATGAGACTTCTGCTTTGATCATTGTGTTATTTAGAAGTGTGTTGTTTAATTTTGAAATACTTTAGAGTTCTCCAGCAATACGCCCTGCAAATAGTTTGAAATGTAGACACAATTTTCTGTTATTTATTTCTAATTAAAATCATTGTGATCTGAAAGCATATTTTGTATGGTTTCTCTTTTTTAAAGCTTCTTAAGGTGTGTTTTATGGCCTAGAATGTGATCTATCTTGGTGAATGTTCCATGTGAGCTTGAGAAGAATGTGTATTCTGCCATTGTTTGGTGAAGGACTCTATAAATGTCAGTTTGATTCAGTTGATGGATGAGGCAGTTCAGTTTAACTATATCCTTACTGATTTTCTGCTTGCTGGATCTGTCAGTTATTGGTAAGAGGATATTGCTGGTGGATTGGTCTGTTTTTCCTTGCAGTTCTGTCAGTTTTTGCCTTACATATTTTGATGCTATGTTGTTGGGTGCATACACATTAAAGATTGTTACGTGTTGGAGAATTGACCCCTTTGACATTATGTGATGCCACTTTTTATCTCTGACAATTTTTCTTGGTTCGAGTTCTACTTTGAAATTAATATAGTTACTCTAGATTTCTTACAATTAGCATTAGCATGGTATATCTTTCTCCATATGTTTACTTTTAATCCAGATATATCTGTCTTTATATTTAAAGTGGATTTTTTTGTACATAATGTATAGTTGGATCTTGCTCTTTTTTTTTTTTTTTTAATCCACGCTGATAGTCTTTTTCCTTAGTTGGTATATTGAGACCATTCACATTTAAAGTGATTATCGATATAGTTGTGTTACTATCTACCATATTTGAAACTGTTTTCTATTTGCTGTTCTTATTCTTTCTTTTTTTGTCTTCTACTTTCTTTTTTCTGCCTTCCCTGGTCTTAAGTAAGTGTTTTATATGATTCCATTTTCTCCCCTTTCATAGCATCTCAGTTTAAAAAAAAAGTTTAAAAAAAGTTAAAAAAAAAACTTTTTTAGTGATTGCCCTAGGCTTTGCAGTATACATGAACAATTAATCTAAGTCCGTTTTCAGATGAGATTGGGTGCATTCAGGGTGGCATGGCCATAGACAGTCTAAGTCCATTTTCAAATAACACTATACTGCTTCACAGGTAGTGCAGGAAACTTGTAATAGAGTATTCTCAATTGTTCCCTCTTACTACTTATAACATTGCTGTCATTCATTTCACTTAACCTATAAGCTATGATCATCCAGTATATTTCTGTTATATCATCAGTATATTCAGTACTGATGATCAGTACTGATCATCAGTATATTACTGTTTTCAATAGACTGTTATTAAGCAAATTAAGAATAAAGATAGAAGATTGCATTTCACTTTCATTTATTCCATCTCTAACACTATTCATTTCTTTATGTATATTGAGTTTCTGACCTATGTAATTTTCCTTCTTGCTGAAGAACTTTTTAACACTTCTTGCAGGACAGGTCAACTGGTGACAGATTTCCTCAAATTTTGTCTTTATTTATCCTTCACTTTTGAAGAATAATTTGGATGTGGATTTCTAGGTTGATGGTTTTTTTTTTTTTTTCTTTGAACACTTTAAATATTTTGCTCCACTCTCTTCTTGCTTGCATGGTTTTTGGAGAGAAATCTAATGTAATTCTTATTCTTGTTCCTTTATAGGTATACTTTTTTTTTCCCTTCTGGTTTTTTCAAGATTCCCTCTTTGTCTTTGATTTTTTTTTTCTGCATCTCGAATATGATGTGTGTATATTTTTTTGGTATTCTGCTTGGTGCTCTCTGAGCTTCCTGGATCTGTGGTTTGGTGTCTGTCATTAATTTTGAAAAATTCTCAGCCATTACTACTTCAAACATCTCTCTGTTCCTTTTTTTCTCCCTCCTCCTCTTTCTGGTATTTCCAGAATTTGCCCCTTTTATAATTTATAGTCACACCTTCGTAACTGTAGAGTTTCCATCCCTCTGCTTACATTTACCATCTGTTTTTGCGTTTTGTCCCCCTTTTCCATTAGAGCATTAGCATATCAAGCCCAGTTATTTTAAATTTCTGGTTTGGAACTTCCACAACCTGTGTTTTATACCTGAGTTTGGCTGTGATGCCACTGTATCTCTCCCGGCCGTGTGTTTTTTGCCTTTTAGCATGCCTTCTAACTTTTTTGAAATTTGAAAGCCAGACCTGATACATCTAGAAATAGGAACTGAGGTAGTCGGCAGTTTTGTTCAAGGTTTGATGTTTATCTGGCTAGGAGTTAAGCTGTGTTAACATTTTGCTGTAGCCATTTGTGTCACAGGCTAAAATTTCTTCTGCTGTCCTGTCTTTTCTGTGGTCTTTGGGGTTTCCTACAAGAAGTCTTAAATAGAGTCAGAGCCCTTACAGGTCTTTCTGCTCCAGTCCTTTGTCATTACCCAGGAGCCCTATTGATGTGTTAGTATGGTGTCAGGGGAGGAGAAGCATTTTAGAGTCTGATGATTAGTTCGGAGTCTTTTAGTGGACCTGTGCCTCTGGGCTGTGTCTAACCCCCCTTTCGGTTAGATTCTGGCACATAGTTTCCGTCGAGGGTTGGTCTTTGTTGAACAGAACAGGACACTCTGGGTGCATTTCAACATTTTTACTTTCCCTTCCCCCCACTGGAACCAGGGGGAGATTTTTCTTCCATCATAGAACCTTGAGAAGCTACGGAGGCTCCCAGAAGTAAAACTTACAAAAGAGTTAGACACCCAGGGGTTTTTATTCTCTCTCCAGCACTTACCCTAAGTGTTCCTACCAGTTACTGGCTCTGCTGGCAACTTCCGCTCATGGTGATTTTCTTTATTCACCTGTCTTTTCAGTTCTGGAGGCAGTGCTTTGCCCTGTGACCTCAATTCTCTGATGGGCCTAACACAGACTGTTGATTTTTGGCTTGTCCTGTGTGTTTCTTGTTGTGAGAATGGGAGCGATGACCTCCAAACTCTTTGCATGTCAAAGTGGAAACTAGTTCATATCACGTCATTCTTTAATCCCTTTGCATTTCTGGGTGGTTTCTGTTGATCTGTTCTTCCAACTCAGTGAGTCTGTCCTCAGCTGTGGTCATTGTGCTGAGAAGTCCATCAAGAACATTCTGCATTTCTGTTGCTGCATATTTGACATTTCCTTCTGTTTTTTTCCGTTAGAGTTTCTCTCTCACGTATGCTGCCCACCTTCATGTTGTCTGATTTTTCTGTTAGGGCCCTTAATATATCAGTCATAGTTATTCTAAGTTATATTGCAAAGTCTGTGTCATATCTGAGTCTGGTCATATCTGCTTGCTTCATCTCTCCAGCCTGTGTGGTGTTTGTTTTTGTTTCTGTTTTGTTTTGGTTTTTATTTTTGCTTTTTAGCATGCCTTGTAATTTTTTGTTGGAAGTCAGACATGATGTTAGCAATGGACGCGAGGCTGTGAGGGTTTTACTGTGAAGCACTGTGTTTCTGTGTCTGTTATGTTTCCGGGCCACGTTTAAGAGCCATTAAATAGCTATGGCTGTAGGTGTCAGGTCTTCAGCTTCCTCCTTTGTGTTCCCTCCATCTCCCTGTTGTCTTTGGGTTTCCCTAAGAACTCCTTCTTAAACAGAATCCGTGTCCTGCAGCTAGCTCTGGGTCGGAATCCGCTGTTGTTACACTCTAGCCTTTTTCATGCGGTGGGAGGATATTAGGGAGAGGAATTGGTCTGTGCTCTTACGATTAAATCTCAGGGTTTTTCAGTGGGCCTGAGTCCCTGGGATGTGACCCATGGAAGCATTTCTGAGCCTTTTCCTTTTTTTTTTTTCTTTTTGTCCCCCCTTATGTGAGACAGGGGAGGCTCGAGGGGCTGGCTTCCAGTTACTTCTCCCCCAGGTCAGATTAGCCTATGATAAGATGTTTGCCCTTGAGCCCAGGCTTCTGTTCTGGAGAAGAGGATGCCCTGCACTGTTTTGGACTGGTCACTTTCCCCTCTCCCCCTCCGCCCCTCCACACTGAAGCCCAGACCTGCTGAGGTTCCCACAAAGTGCGGTGGTGGCTCCCCCAAGACTGGGTCCCCAGGAGTGGCGAGTTCTCAAGCTGGTCCACGCTGTGCTTCTCACACCCGGGCAGTTAGGGTTTAAGTGTTCCTACCTGTCATTAGCTTGCTGGCTGCAGCTTCTCTGCCCTAGTCCCCAGTAAGCTCTGCTCTCTGCACTGGCCTCTCCAGTTTTCAGACTGTGACCTCCATTCTCCCATGAGGGAGAAGTTGATAATCAGTTTATTCAGCTCTCTTTTGTCATGAGGACTGGAGTGATGACTTCTGTGTTCTTTGCGTGTGAGACGGGAAACTCGGAGTCCTCACCCTGGTGCGTTTTGGTGTTCTCTTTCTTGGTTGTGCCGGGGGGCTTGGCGCCCTTCGCTTTTCCAGGAGATGGGGACGCAGCCAGGGTGTGGGCCTATCCTAATGTCTGCTGCCTTCCCCCTCCCCGCTTGGCTGGCCAGACTGGTCCCTGTCTGTGGATTGTGGTACTCCTGCCTCTCATCTGGGAGACGGAATGAGTGAACCAAGCTGGGCTGGGCATCTTGCATTCAGGTCAACGCTGTGCTCTCTGGGCCTCAGTTTTTCCATCTGTGCGTAGGGGAGGGGAAGTGGAAGCTTTTCCAGCACTCTGTGCTCTTTGGAGAATACCACCACACTAAGTTGATGCTTCATCAGAGAAGAGGGAGGGATTCTGTAATGAGTTTGTGTTTTATGAGAGTATTTCCAGATGCCAGCTCTGTCTTTGTTGATGTGGTTAAATAATAAAATGGCTTCCTAGTAGGAACAGTGGGAATGGCAGTCACGTGAGGGCAAATGAATAGTCAGTGACCCAGAGTGTGTTTATCTTGGACTTTTCTTCCCAGGATGAGTGCATCTTAAAAAAAGCATTTCCTTTGATATCAGGCCTGGGTTACGGGACTTCCACGTGTTGTGAGAAGAGTAGAGTGTTCCCAGGGTGGGGTAAACCAGCTGCCTTCATTCATTCAACCTCGTTTGCAGAGGAGACCCAGTAACCCATCCTCTGTAGGTTCTGAAGCCAAAACTTTGTGGAACTGCCTTCCTTCTGGAAACCAAAATGTGTGTGTGTCGGGGGGGGGGGAGGGAGTGGGGGGGGGGAGCTGAAATATACGTTGGGGTTATCTTTTGTTTATTTTCCTGAATAGGATGTCACTTCAGTTATTTAGGGGCAGGAAAAGCATTGCACATGTTTTGTTTGCTCATAAAAAGGCTCATACATTTAAAACTACAGTTTAAATCATTATCACAGATATATTCGCGAATTCCTTCAAAAATGTTTATAATTTTGGACATGTCTTGAATTTCATGGTGCTGGTCTCTGTGGGTTCAGGGATATCCATCCTTCCTTCCTCTCTCTCTCTCTCTCTCTTTCTCTCTCTCTCTATCTCTGTCTCTATCTCTCCTCTCTCTCCTTCCTTCCTTCTTTGAATCCTGTTCAAAAGAAGCAGATTGGTCTTTAAATGGAAAAGAAATTACTGCCATTTTAAAAACAAACTCAGGTGTAATTTTCACCGTTTCCCAGCACCTGGCATTGTGCCTGAGAAGAAGTGCTCATTAGTATCTGTTGAGTGAACTAGTGAGTGGAGGAACAGGTCTACATTTCTGTCCATCAAAGCTTGACAAGAACGTGCCCACAAGCAAAGAAGGCTCTGAGTCCTTGCCTTCCTCGGTCAGACCTCTCATCTTTCTCTTGTGACAGTCACGGTGCCCCTTGTGGGCAACAGTGGTGGCCGCCTTGCCTCTGATGTCGGTATTGAACCGGCGCCTTTCTGGGTTCAGGACTGATAATGACCCGGCAGGATCAGTTTTCCCATAAAATTATTTCTCTTGCCTGGACTTGACTTTACACATGCGAGGGATGAGATGCCTCTAAGTTAAGTGGGAAGCTGGATATCAGAGTCCGGAGCCCAGGCCAGCCGTGGCCAGGCTTGAATGTATTACATCAGTGAATCATTAGCACATAGAAGGCATTCAGCTCTGTGGGACTTGCTGAGGTCACCTAGGATGTGGGTGTGGGTAGAGAGGAGTGCCATCACGAGCCCCTGACCCAGGAAGAGACAGGAGGCCCCACCAAGAGATGGGGCCGAGGTGGGAGGAGATCAGGAGGTGAGGGGGTCCCCAAAGCCAGGAAGAGAGACTCTTGGGAAGGAAGGAGAGATCAAGGGAAAGAAAAGCCAAATAAGCCCATGCATATATTTTACATTAAAATGCGTGTTCATCATTTCCCCCCAATCAGAATCCTGGGGGAAGTATATGGAAGTTTGCTTTCTGAGGATAAGACTCAAGGAAAATGATTGAGTTTGGAAGAAATAGGGAGAGGTTGTAGACTTGGGAACAGGACTGTGGCTCTATTTTTATTTGGTGAGTAAGGGCAGAGAGACAGCGAGAGATGGGGTGCAGAAGTGGGAATGGAGTATGACCTGATGGGGAGGGAGCCTTCTTCAGTCTTTAATTCAACAGGTAATCACAGAGCACCTGCTATGCGCTCAGCGCAGATGAACAAGATAGCCCCAGCCCTTGGGGAACACCCATTCTGGGCAGATGGGCGGTTTGGGAGCACAGAGGAGGGCAGTGCTCCCAAGCTTACATTGCCAGTGAAGGCATGCTGACTGAAGGGGTGTTGAAGATAGAGTGGGAGGTCTTCAGGTGAATAGGAAAGGAGTCTTTGAGGCAGAAGGGCCACCGTGGGTCAAGGCTCAGAGGCGAGCGAGCAGCTGGCACGTTCAGAGATCTGAGGGTGTTCTCGGTCCGGGGGGTTGTTGAGAGCTCGGCAGGGCCGGTCACTGGGGGCCTTTCATGCATGGCGGAGGAGTTGGGACTTTATCCTGAGAGCGGGGAAGTGTCAGGGCAGCGTTCTGGTTCAGGAGAGACCTGGACAGGTTCACGTTTGACATCTGTGCTCTCTGGTTCTACAGCCACTCACCACGTGTGGCTTTTGAGTCCTTGACTGGTGGCTAGTCCAAATTGAGACATGCTCTAAGTGTGAAATACACACCAGATCTCAAAGACTTGGTAAGAAAGAGAGGTAGAGTATATCATTAATACTTTTTTCAATATGGATATGTTGAACTAACGTTTTGGATATGTTAGGTTAAATAAAAAATATATTAACAAAATTAGATTTGCTTTTTATTTATTTTTTTTTTCTTTTTTTTTTTTTTTTTTTTTTAATTTATTTTTGGGACAGAGAGAGACAGAGCATGAACGGGGGAGGGGCAGAGAGAGAGGGAGACACAGAATCAGAAACAGGCTCCAGGCTCTGAGCCATCAGCCCAGAGCCCTACGCGGGGCTCGAACTCACGGACCGCGAGATCGTGACCTGGCTGAAGTCGGACGCGTAACCGACTGCGCCACCCAGGCGCCCCAGATTTGCTTTTTAAAATGAGGCTACTAGAAGATTTAAAATCACATATGGGATTCACAATACATTTCTGTTCGACTGTGCTGTTTTCCACTCTGTGGCAGATGGAAAGCTAGTTAGTATAGTGACTGATTCGTTCATTTGTGAATTCGTTTCTTCAGCACATAACCATAGGTGGCCTGCTGTGGGCCAGGAACTGTTGTGGGCATTGGGAATACAGGAGTGAGTTAGACAAGGCCCCTGCCCTCACAGAGACTGAACAACTAAATAAGTAATGGAATTTAAGTAATGTTAAGTGCCATGAAGATAAAGGAAGCATAGTTGGGATATAGTGGTAAAATACAGGGAATGGGGTGGAGGGCTGTTTGAGATGGGGAGTCAGGAAAGGCCACTGGCAAACAGAGGCCTGAGTGAAATGAGGAGACATACCTCGTGCTTGGTGGGGAAACGGAAAGGCATTTTAGGTGGAGGAAATAGTAGAGCAAAGGCCCTGAGGTAGGAGTGGACTTGGTGTGTTAAGGGGATGGTAAGAGGCCATAGTGGCTGGATGAAGGGAGGGGCAAAGTGAGATGAGGCAGAGCCGGGTCCTGGAGGGTCTTGCAGGCCACTGTGAAGCGGGGGAGGATTTTAGAAGGTTTTGAGCAGGGGTGTTGACAGAAGCCGATTGATGTTTTAAAAGGATTCCGGCTGCTGTTAGGAGAAAAAAAAGGAAAGAAATGCTTGGGAAACTTAGGGATGGTCCAGGAGAGAGGTGACACCGGCTGGGAGGAAGGGACAGTAAGGAGGGACCAAATGTGGGCTCAGTGTCACAGCCAATGGGACCCACCACCAGGCTGGCCGTATAGTGTGGGGAAGGCAGAATGAGTCACGGCTTCTGTAGCCTAGGTGCTGGCCAGAGCCCTGGGGATCGATTGATAACACTTTTGCCAGATAGGGGAAGGCTCAGGGAGGAGCGGGAGCTGGTGTGAAACTTTACACGTGCGAGGTGCAAGGTGCCTCTAAGATAAGTGGGATGTTGGGTATCGAGAGTCTGGAGCCCAGGCCAGCCGTGGCCAGGCTTGAATATATTACATCAGTGAATCATCAGCACATAGAGGACATTCAACTCTGTGGGACTTGCTTAGGTCACCCAGGATGTGAGTGTGGGTAGAGAGGAGTCCTGTCATGAGCCCCTGACCCAGGAAGAGACAGGAGACCCCACCAAGAAATGGGGCCGAGGTGGGAGGAGCTCAGGAGGTGAGGGGTCCTCAAAGCCAGGAAGAGGGAGTCTTGGGAAGGAAGGAGAGATCAAGCATGCCAACCAAGATGAGGACTGAGGATTGTCCACTGGGTATGGCAGCAAGAGGGTGGGTCGCTGGTGACCTTGTGTGCTGTGCGGGGACAGGGTTGGCCAACTGGAGTGGAGTGGAATCTGACATGCATGGACAGGTGCTGGAACAGCCACCTGTTCTTGCCACAGGAAGGATCCAGTGGAGGAGGGAAAATGATGTTGGGGGGGAGGGGGGGACTCACCAGAGCAATAACCTCGGGCTGGAAAGAGGGGATGGGGCCCAGCGCCCAAGAGAGGCATTGGCTTGGGTGGGGGTTACATTCGGGCAGTGTGACCTGCAGGAAGAGGGCCTCCTTGGTACAGCCAGAGTTGGCTTTTGGATTTGGGGTGGGGGGTGCAGGGGATGGTGAATTGCTTTCTTCTGTTCACTTTTATTTTCTCATGGAAAGTAGCCGTCAGCGGAGAGCAGGTTGTTTGAGGTTTGAGGGGAAAGGGGAAAGTCTCAAATACTCACCTAGGAGAGGGAATGGAGGAGGGAAATGGTTGGGCTGTACTAAGGGCCCACTTGAGGTTTGTGGTCGCAAATTTAAAGTGAGACCATCCGCGTGGTTGCGTATGTTCCTCCAGCACGACGTAGGCAAGGAGTTGACTTGGGGTCTTGCCAGGGAGTAAAAGGATCGCAGAGCTGGAGAGTTGACAGAGGGCACCAAGGGGAGTGGTGGTGAGGGGTAGCGGGGAGGGGGGAGGGGGAGAGGGCTGGGGACGGGGTGCTCAAGGTGGAGGTCATGGGGGAGCTGTGTCACTGGCGAGGGCGGGGTCCAGGTGTGAATATGAGAGTGTCTGGTTGAGCAGGTGGCGTGGAGGAGACAGGAAGGCCGCTGGAAGAAAGGAGATTCAAGAGCTGAGTGGCCAGAGTCACGGGAGCTGTTCCTGTCGCTGGAAGTGAAGACAGAGTGACGGTGGAGGGAAGGATGAGGGAAGGACGGTGAACCAGGGGTGAACTCTTCAGCGGGTGGCGTCTGTAGGTGGTGCCCCAGGGGGGCTGCTGGAATGGGTTGCTCGTTCCACTGCTCTCATTTTCCAAGGCGGCCAGAGGGAAAGTGCTCGGAGCTGGCAGAGTAGTGAGGGGGACACCCACTTGATGCACGGAGCACGCATAAGCCCAGAGCATGGCTTATGGTAAGCACCCAGAGACTCGTAGCTCCTCACCAGAGCCGAACCATCCTTAAATAAGGATTTGCAGATGTCTTCCCCCAAATGGGATTGCTGGAATGAGCACACAGCCTCCCCAGGGGCACTCCGAAGGGGACCCATCCTGTGGGTCATACGCATTCTGGCCTGTTGGTTAAGCACCGGTCTTGGGGCACAGAGTGAAGAGACAGATAAATGGTACAAGCCGGATTACGTTAATTCCCGAGCTGTGTGTGTTCCGGGCAGATGTGAGGAGTCGGGGAGACCTTGGGCATGAGGACATGCTTGGCCTTGGCCGGAGCGTGGAGAGGCCGGGGGCTGCTGGAGGATCCTATTTGTATAGCCCTTTATGCTGTCTAAGCTCATTTGCCACGGCAACTCCGTGCAGCTGTGGCAGGCGGTGGAGGAGAATGGGGCTCCAAGCGGTTGAGTTATGCTCAAAAGCCCTCCCCAAGTGCAGGCGCGATTGGCCCGAGACCCAGGGCCTGATTTTATGAATGGCCACCAGGCTGGTTGACTGGTCAGGGATGACGGGGTGTACGGGTGGCCCATCTGGAGCCCCTGTGGCTGGCGTGGGGCTGTGGCCAGGCTCCCCTGCTGGGTGGGAAGCTGCTTTGTGGCCCAGGCCCTGGGATGGAGAGACTCACCGTGGCTGCTCTGACCTTTCAGGCTCGTGACCCCATGGAAACAGACGGACCCTTCCTCTCAGACTACACTGTGGCCAAATGCAGCAGGTTCACTAAATGGAGCACCGGCTCGAGGTTAATTGTGCCATTTTGGGAGCTAAAGTGGGAGCTTCCCAGTCGAGGGGCAGGTCCAGGAGAGGGCACAGCCAGTGCCCTCTGGCCAGCTTCCCATGAGGCTGCGTTGGGATGAGTTATTCACAGGGACAGAAGCACCACTACTCTCTGCCTGGCCCTGGAAACACACAGCACTGTGCCCTGAGTGTCTTTGTGTTATTTCACCCCAGAGAAGGAGCATTGCCCCAGAACTGGAGTTGGAAACTTTGAATATGAGTCTCTGCTTCCTGGCTGTGTGACCTCTGAACAAATAATTTTTTTCTGGGCCTTCGTTAGGAGTATGGGGGCCTCTGTGAAGCCTCCTTCCCCCTTCTGCCCTACCCCCAGCCTCTCCTGATTGGTTTCATCCTTAGCTGTGGCGGTTGGATATTCCATTCTCTGGACTGCAAGCTCTTTGATAATGGGGTGAAGTCTCTCTTACTCCCCACGGTGTGCCCAGGACCTGGCACATAATAGCTGCTCAACAGATGTTTGCTTACTTGCAGCTCCGTGCACGTCGTCACCTGGAGGCTGGGCTGCTGCAGCAGAAACAGACTGGGCCTGTTCTTCCCAGCATCCCGGGGGCAGGGGTTGTTGGCTTGAAACCACAGGGTAGGCTCTTTCTCCTTCTCCAGAGGAAGTTTCTTGCAGAGCCTGGCATATTGAGCGTGTAGTAGAAAAAGGGACGCAGCTTAATGGTCAGAGACCAGGCTCTGGGTTCAAATCCCAGCTCTTCCTGATTCAACTGTTACCTTGAGTAACAACCTGGGGTCTAAGCTTCTGTTCTCTCAGCTTGAAAATAAGTATAGGGAAAGTTACCTCATGATGGTGTGAGGAATAGATAAAACGAGGGAAGTGCCGACTATGGTGCCAAAAAAGGGAGATTTTTAAAAAATGAGTGGTAAATATTTATTGAAAGAGCAAATGGGAATCTTCTAGAATCTGGCTGCTCCTGGGTAGTTTTCTCAGTTTACTCTGCGGGAATTTCGAAGAACTGGGGGACCTTCTGCCATGAGCTGCAAAGAAGGATGGGAATTGGTGCAGAACTTGGAGTCTGGAAGGTGTCTTGGGCCTGTGACAAAGTTCTTTTTGAACCTCATCTATGTACTAGGAGTAATAGAACCTGTATCACTGGGTTGTTGTAAGGATCAGTTGAGATAATATGTATATAAAATGCTTGGAACTGGCATACTGGTAACTATTATTTTTTGTCATTACTCTCTGTTTTCTGAAGATGCATAGAATTACCTCTTCATCCTAATATTTTTTTTAAAAATTCTTTTATATTTATTTAGTATTTTTTAGTGTTTTTCTTTCCTATTTTGCTATTTAATCCATCTGGCATTTATTTTTGTGTATTTTTCCAGGTGTCTCACTCATATTTATAAATTTTCTTTATTTGGTTTTGCCACATGTGATTTTATTTAATAAAACTTTACAGAGAGTTGAAACCCCCTTCCCCAGGCTCAGTCTCCTCCCTCTCCAGAGGTAACGACAATCGAGAATTTGGTGTTTATAATTCTAAAACGTGTTTTCTAATAATGCTATATGTGGATGAAACCACAACTATCCCAAGGGATCTTGCAAGTCACATTTTCCTTTTTAAAAACTTACTTTGACATAATTTCAGGTTTACAGAAAACTTGTAAGAATAGTGCAAAAAATTCCTGTATTGCTTTCACCCTGATTCCCCAAACAATAACATTTTCCACATTCCCTGTCTCTTTTCTGCCCCTGCAACACTCTTAGTTGTATATATAGACAATTCTTTCTATGTAATTCCTTTTCTAAGCCGTTTGGGACAAAATTGCAGGTATGCTATTCCTTTACCCCTAAATACTTCAGAATGTACCTCCTAAAAAGGACGTTTACTTATGTAATCACAGTACTGCGATCAAAATCAGGAACTTCACATGGATGGAATGCTATTAGCAAATCTACAGACCTTATTCCTGTTTCACCATCTGTTCCAGTAATGTTCTTTTTTTTTTTTTAAAAAAATGTTTTCTTTTTTATTATTTCAGAGAGGGAGAGAGAGAGTGTGCATGAGTGGGGGAGAGGGGCAGAGGGAGAGAGAGAGAATCTCAGGCAGGCTCCATGCTCAGCAAGGAGTCTGACTTGGGACTTGATCCCACGGCCCTGGGATTATGACCTGAGCCGAAATTAAGAGTTGGATGTTGAGCCACCCAGGCCTCCTGCCAGTAGTGTTCTTTTTGTTTGTTTGTTTGTTAATGTTTATTTTTGACACAGAGAGAGACAGAGCGGGGAAGGGGCAGAAAGAGAGGAGACACAGAATCGGAAGCAGGCTCCAGGCTCCGAGCTCTCAGCACAGAGCCCAACACGGGGCTCAAACTCACAAACCGTGAGATCATAACCTGAGCCGAAGTCGGACGCTCAACCGACTGAGCCACCCAGGCGCCCTGTAATGTTCTTTATAAGAAGAGAAAACCCCGGATCACAAACTGCGTTCATTTGTTCTTTCTCTTTAGTCTCTGCATCTTAATCACTTCTCCAGTCTTCCTTTGTCTTCTGTGACCTTGACATTTTTTTTGAGTGTGGGTCAGTTATTTTATAGAATGACCGTCAGTTTGAGTCTATCTGATGTTTCCTTATTGCTAGGTTCAGGTTAAGCGTATTTTGCAGGAATACTTAGAAGTGACGCTCAACCTTCCCAGTACGTCAAATCATAAGGCCCTGTTCCTTTTTGAATAGTCTGTCCTTTTCCCACTGATCCAAAATGACACAGTCACCATTGTCTAAATGCTCACGTATATGTGGGTCTGCTTCTAGACACCTTATTGTTTTACATTGATCAATCTACTTAATTCTGTGCCATTTTTCCAGCTGTTTTAACTACTATACCTTCAAACCATATTAGGTTTGCTTCTTGTTGTTTTATGACTTGTGTTGCTCGTGGGTATGGGACTCTTCTTCCCCTCATATTTTCTTTTTTTTTTTTTTTAATTTTTTTTACGTTTATTTATTTTTGAGAGACAGAGAGACAGAGCACAAGTGGGGGAGGGGCAGAGAGAGAAGGAGACAGACTCCGAAGCAGGCTCCAGGCTCTGAGCTGTCAGCACAGAGCCTGACGCGGGACTCGAACTCACAAACCGTGAGATCATGACCTGAGCCGAAGTTGGACCAGGCTCTGAGCTGTCAGCACAGAGCCTGACGCGGGGCTCAGACTCACAAACTGTGAGATCATGACCTGAGCCGAAGTTGTACTCTCAACAACTGAGCCACCCAGGTGCCCCTTCCCCTTATGTTTTCTAACTGATTATTGTTGGTGTGTAAGAAAGCCATTGATGTGAATATTTATCCTATGTCTGGTTACTTTGCTAAATTTTCTTTTGTTTTAATAGTTTTTCAGTTGATTTTCTTGGAGTTTTTATGTAGACCATCACATCTGCAAAGAATAGGTTTGTCTGTTCCTTTCCAGTAATTCTACTTCTTGGTTGTTTTTTCCATTCTTTCTACATTGACTAGGATCTCCAGAATAATTTTGAATGATATGGTAGTGACACTGAGCATTCTTGATGATTCTTAACTGTAATTGGGGTAGTGCTAGCATTATATTAAGATTGAGGAGGGGTTTTGAGAGAGAGAGAGAACCCTTTGCAGAGGTTTTAAAAAATTCCTAGTGAACTATGTATTTTTTCTTTTATCTCACACTACCTAGGTTGATGTTTATTTTTGGAAGTTGATTACTCTTGTAATTTAGTGCCCTCTCTTATTTGCTAACATTTACATAGGGATTTTGCATCTGTAGTTATTTAAGATTTATCTACAATTTTCTTTTTTTAAATAAAGAATGATCTTTTCAAAGTTTATTTATTTTGAGAGAGAGAGAGAGAGAGAGAGAGAGAGAGAGAGATCGAGTGGTGGGGGTGGGGAAGAGAGAGAGAGGGAGAGAAAGAATCCCAAGCAGGCTCTGTGCTATCAGCACAGAACCCAGCGCAGGACTTGATCCCACGAACCGTGAGATCTTGACCTGACCAGCAATCAAGAGTTGGAGCCTTAACCAATTGAGCCACCCAGGTGCCCCACTTACAAATTTCTATCTTTTAAAATATCCTTACCCAGTTTTAATAGGACAAGTATGTTTCCTTTGTAGTAAGAATTGAAATGCTCCTGTCCCCCCAACAATTTAGAAAATGTAGATGTGATCTGTTTTTTGAGGATTTGCCAGTAAAATTATTTGAATACACCTAGTAACTTTATAATTCAAATTCCTTCCACTGATTATTGATCTATTCAGGTCTTCTATTTCCTCTTGAGTCAATTTTGGGTAATTTTCATTATTTAGACACTGATCTCTTTTGTATGCATTAAAAGATATAATTGTAAAATTTAAAAATATATAATGTATTCCTTTCTCTCCCTTTTCCTCTGTCCCTTCTTCTTATTCTGTAGTTACAGCCACCTTCTCATTTCTTAATACTTTATTTTTAATTTTCTTCGCTGGACGCATGGGTGTGTGGGGTGGGGTAGTGTTAGCTATTTTATTAGTAATTTCAAAGGACTTGGTTCTTTTATTATCAGGTCTTTTGTTTTCTTATTTCTTTAGCTTCTAATTATTTTTGTTCATTTTGTACTTTCTTTTGGTTTATTTTGATTTTTTCTTCTTTTATTTTGAGTGACTGCTTTGGAAGTGTCCCATGGGTTTTGCTATATAGTGCTCTCATTGTTCATTTTTTAAACAGTCTGCAGTTTGTTTTAATTCCTTAAAAAAAAAAGAAACTCCTCTAAATAACCTTTGGGTTACATTTCCAAGTGGTTAAACTTTTTGTGGCTCTTTTTGTTTAATTTTTAGTTTTATTGCTTCGTGGTCAGAGAATATGGCCTGTGTAATTTCTAATTTAAAAAAATTATTGAGGTTTTCTTTGTGGCCAATCATGTGATCAGTTTGTAATTGTTTCATGGATTTTTGAAAAGATGCACATTGTCTTGTAACTACACATAAAAATATATCAAACTGGCCTATTGTGTCTTTCAAGTCCTTTATTGCCTCTTTTTCTTTTTTTCTTAAATCCTTATGATCTCTTCATTTTGGGGAAGTATGCTGCAATCTCCTGTTATAACCAATTGTTTTTTCCATTTCTCTTTGTATTTTCAGCAATTTTTGCTCTGTGTACTGTATGGCTATGTGAAAGGTCGTTACTGCACATCCTTTTGGTGGTGGAATTTTATATCCATTAAAAAACTTTCTGTCTTTTGTAATTCTTTGTCTTTTTTTTTCTTGGAGTTTGTTGCCATTTCTGCTTTTTATTGACATGTGCCTGGTGTCATTTTGTGAATCCCTTATTTTTTGAAAAACTTCCTGTTTTGCAACTATTTAAGACATCCCAAGGAGTTAAATAAAGATCAATATGGATTGCTCCCGTGTGCCCGCTGCCCGGCTTCCTCATTGGTAACATCTTACGTTCGCTTCCCTTTTGTCTTTAGCCTTCCTGGGTCTTTTTGTTTCCATCCTGACCTATCCTGCATCCTCCCTCCCCCATTTGTGATACCTTGGTTTTTAGTGAGGGGATTTATATACCATCCACATTTATTGTGATTGCTTGTTTAAGTTTCAATTTCTGCCACCTTATTTTGCTTTTGGTTTTCCATGTTTTTTCCTTCTTATTGTTGGATTGCCCGAGTTTTCTTTAGTTTTCTCTTTTCCTTTTTTCTATTTTTAAATTCCTACTTCTGCTGCTTGTCATTCCCCCTTATTGATTTAGAAGTCATGATCCTATTTCTTGTTTCTTACTTATACTTAAATTTGAACAAACATTTAAACGGGCAAGAATTAACTCGTATCTTTACCCTCAAAGAATCCCTCTCTCTGCTCCTTGCTTCTCCCCCCCCACCCCCCTAAATATTTGGTCCCTAAATGCACTTATACATTCCTTAACCTCCCTCCATAATCTGTTCTTGGCTAATATGATATGGAATTTTATTTCCAGATTAAGAAAATATGCATTCTGTTTTGGGGTATTTCATAAGAGCTGCCTGGAGCATCACAGCTCTGTGTTTGTTGTTCAGATGTAACCCTGTTTTGTTGGATTTCTTTCTCTTTTTCAAATTCTCTCCAACGTCATCTTCTTTGGATTCATTTTCCGTGATGTTTTTCAGGAAAGGTGCTGGGGTAGCAGCCAAATCTTTGTATATTGAAAGAGGTCATCGCTTTTCCTCGCTCTTGAATGATGGGTTTGTGGTTTGCAGTTGAGTTCTAGATTCAGGGTCGTTTTACCCAGAACCTTGCAGCTTCTGCCTCCTTCTGGCCCTTGCGGATGAGCAGTGTAGTGCTAGACCGCCTTGTTGCACTATCCCCGCTGTGGAAGCATTTAGGATTCCTCTTTGTTCCTGGGGCTGGGATATTGGATCAGGGTGTATCTAGGGTCTCATTTCATTTCTCCTCCTCAGCCCTTGGATCTTATGCTCTGAAAACTCCAGTTTTTATTTCTGTTCTGTTCTTGGCTCTGGAGAGATGAGTGAATATCGAGCCAGTGTTGGGTGTCCACCGAGGCCACAGCGACCAGATTGCTTGGGATGCAGATGCATCCGGACAGCCGGTCGACCCTCTTCAAGCCATCTGGAAGAAGCAGAGGAGAACAGCTCCTCTGTGGTAGGAACCGTTTGGGAAATGAAGTAGACAGCTAATAGAACACATAGCGCAGTGTCCGACATGGGGTAAGTAGTCAGTAATGGGAGCTTCTGTTTCTAGAACCCTTGGAGGTATCGGAGGTGGAGGAATTGAGTGGTCTCTTGAGTGAGACTTTGAGGACAGACAGTATAGGACTTTCTCTGAGCCTCATTCTCCTACTCAAGCTGATGGATCTTGATAAGTTTTTAGGTACAGTTAACTTTTCTTGTGTATTTTCTTTTTTTAAATTCACACAAAGGAATGGCTTGGGAGATCATTTCTCACATCTGAATCTTAAGTCTCTTCTTTTTTCCATTGTATTTTGTCTTCCTGATTGATGTCACTTTGTTGCAGGCAGGATCTAGGGGCTCAGAAAGCCTTTAATTTGCTAATGAGAATGGACTGCATACTTGCCTACCTGTGTCTGTGTTGATGGAGTAAATGAGAAGTTAGATGTCCTTGTGCATGATCTGGCATGTCCTCTGATGTCTCCTTTGTGTCTGTTGCCACTCTGTTGGGTTATAAACTCACCATGCATCCCCAGGTCTCGCATACAGTAGTTGCTTGGGAAATGCTTATGGAGTAGCAGATGAACCAGTGCTCCATTTTTCCTGTGTGGAGAAAGGATTGCTTCTCTCTTCACCGGGCAGGTCCCTTGCATTTGCTGTTTTACAAAAGATTTTATTTGTGGCTGAATGACAGTTCATTCTTTCAGGAAAACGAGAAGAACTGGTTTAGGACCATTGTGAAACTTCATTTTAATAGCAACAAGACAGGGCTCTGGCAACTTCAAAAAGGGCAATCAAGAAATTCTTGTTTGCTCAACAGAAAGAACTATTTAGGGTGGTTACATGGGTTCAAAGTCACCCCAGACTCCATATAATTTTCAACTTCTAATGAATTTTTTGGCCTCTAAGGTAATTGGTGAAAGTATAATTTATTTAGAGGGGCGTTGTAGGTTGGTTTCACCAGGTTGACGACTCTCCCACATGTATCTGGAAACGTCACCAGAAGAAATGCGGCTGGGGAGGAGACAGGGGTAGGGTGTGATTTGCAGTGTGTTTCCTCTCCTCTTGGCAGGGTTCACAAAGCGAACGTTTTTGAGCATCTTTTCTGCCTGGCGCTGATGAGACAGGATGCGATCCTTGCCCTCATATGGCGCAGCCCCCAGTGGAAGAAGCAGGATGGGCATGCGTTATTGCAGTAGCGTATGGGAAGTGTGAACTCTGTGCCCAACACAGGAGACCTGGAGGCGTCAGGAGACGCTGAGGTTGGGAGAACAGTGTTGGATAAGGAGCTAGCTGTGGATGGGAGAGGGAAGGGTGTTCTGAACAACAGACGTCGCATGTACAGAGGTTCCCAGGCATGTGTGATGTGCTCAGCAGCTTGATTGCCGCGAGAATGCAGGTGCATCTGGACGGGGCGCAGACCAGCATGCTGCAGGACTGGGAGCCCCTCCCCTCCATCTCACGGGAGCTGTTGCCACTCAGCTGCAGCTGATCGTGGCAGCTGATCGTGGCCGTGTCAGAACATGGGCCCGGTGTGGCCAGATCTTCAGATTTTTTTTTTTCTTTCTTTTTTTCAAGAGACGTTCTGAATCTGGAGTTTTGTGGAAGATTTCTTAAATTTCAAATTATGGCCACTAATTAGAAAACGATTTTAAATAATGTGAACCCCCTCCTCCCCCCAACAGCCATTCCAGGTCACTAGTTTGTGAAACTTAGAGGATGGGGAGAAGCGAGGATGAAGAGTGGCCTAGGTCCCCCGACCCGGCCTTGATTGTCCCGTCCCTTGCCAGTGTCAGGAAAGAGAGCTCGGTCCTGAATTCTGAGAGTCCAGGTGGTGACCCTGGAGAACCTTGATCTTCTCCTGACCTTATTTTACTGTGACTTGGGGAGTGGGGAGTCCCACGAGTTTTGGGTTTTTAGATATTTTTTTTTAACTCCTTTTTTTAAATCTAAAACTGAATCTGGATGGGGAATGTGATGGTGATAGTTGGGGTGGTTGGCCTCTTAGAATTTAGCCTCCTCTTGCCCTCTGCTCCCACCCTGCACAGTTCTGATCCCATGTGGAATCCCTGCCCTTTCCATCCCTCCTTTTCTAGTTTGTTGGAGAATGGAGCGAGGACCAGATAAGTACGCTCTTGGGCCCACACTAACCATAGTAGCCATGATTGCTCATCCGCGCCCCCCACCGCCCCAAGGTAGATGAATATTTTATTTAAAATCCTTTGTTCTTAAATACATAACATGGAGATGTCCAACAGAAATAGAACGCAAGCCACGTATATAACTTTAAACTTTTTTTTACTGTGGGTACTAGAAAATGGTAGCCACAGTAAAAAAAGGAAAAAGAAACAGATGAAATGAATGTTAATATTTTATTAAACCTAGTATCTCCAAAGTGTTATCATTTCAGCACATAGCCAATATAAAAATTCCTGTTAATCTGCCATACAGTTTTTAAATTTCATACAGAGTGTTCAAAATCGGTGTGTATTTTCCATGCGTAGCACATCTCTTTTTGGATTAGCCATGTCTCAAATGCTCAGCAGTCCTATGTGGGTGGTGGTAAGCCTATTGGACGGTGTAGATACAACCAGTGCACATAAAAAGGTGGTATTCTTCAGACAAGAGAGTATACAGGTCAGCTGTGACCCAGTTATTTAAAAGGACATATTTGATCATGTGTCTCCTCTGCTTGAACCTTGGTCAGCTCTCCGTCCTTCTCAGGATGGGGTCCCACCAGCCTTGTCATCTCTCCGTCCCCACCTCGCACCCTCCTTCCCTCTGCCTCGTCAGGCTGGCCTCGTTTTCCTTCCTTACACATGCCAACACCTTCCAGCCTCTGAGCCCTCACAACGTCCCGTGCCCATTGCCTGGATTGTGCCCCCCTCCCTTAGCCCCACGTTTTTGCCTAGCTCATGCCAAGTCATTTTTTCAGGTTCAGCATCATTTGTTCAGGGGGGTCTTTCCTGATCCTCATGCCCCCAGCTCCAGGCTAGATTACGTTTCCCTGTTTGATGTTGTCAGGGAGGAAGAGCAGGGTCTCTTTCTGCTTAGCACCTGGCACAGTTACAGTTATCTAGTTATCAGTGAGATGTTGTTTCATGTCTCTCTACCCTGTTAGGTTGTGTGCCCCAAGAATGCATGGACCAGAGTGCTTTGTGTGCTTGATTTATGCATGGCAGCTCCTATAGTGGCTGCAGAAAATAGATGATCAATAAATACACGATGAATGATGCAGGGCTGAGATTCAGTCTTGTAGAGTCACTGGGGCCTGCACTGGCCCCCCTCCCCCCAAGGACCCAGACCCCTAACGGCGAGGCCAAGGGGTCAGCTCCAGTGGCCCGTGCTAGGTCTCTCCTGCTTTCTCGCTGGCAGAATCAGCCACTCCCTGTCTCTCTCTTGACTGGCTTTAGGTTGGCTGTAAATTATATTTTTGGTGGCTGTTAATAAAAATATAGGGCTGGGGGAAAAAAAAAGACTTCTCCTAATAGAATTTTATTAAATGGCACTAGTTTAAAAATGTCTCGTAAAAAGTTAATTAATTTGGGATTTGGGGATGAAAGGCGTGATATAAATGTCAGTTATTATTATTACAATTTCAGCCTCACGCTTCTGCTCTTGATCCAGCCCCTGATCTGGAGTTTCTCCTACACCCAGGGACTCGCAGCTCTGCTGAAATGCTAGAGGCAAATTTGAGCTCTGGGGGTCCATCAGGGACAGAGAGGGGACGTTGCCAAGTTAGGCCGTCCTACCTTTTCATCTCGGATAATGCAAGGCCTTGAGAGCTAGCGCCACTGACTCAGGGCCAGGCGAAGTTGAGAGCAGGCTGGTCCAGGCGCTCTGGGAAGCTCCAGGCCAAAGCAGCCAGGAGCATCAAGGTCACGTGCTTAGCCCGAGCCAGGTCACAGAATCCTGGATGGTTGCACTGTCAGGGCTCCGAGAGGTTCCCACTCTTATTTTACAGAGCAGGAAACTGAGTTTGAAGAGGGGTGGTAGCCTGCCTAACCCAAGGTCACATAGCAGGTTAATTAAATTTACGGAGCAAAAGGCAGTGAAAGCAATTAGTGAAGTAGGGGAAACCTTCTAAAAAGAAAAAAAAAAAAGAAAGAAAGATTCAGGCAATTTATAGGTGACAAGTGTAGAAACTGTTTTCCAAGGAAACAGGGAGTCCTGGGATTTCACGGGAGTTCACGGAGACAGACAGCCCTTCACTCCTTCAAGACGCCCCACCTTCATTCCCCTGATTGCAGACACAGTACCTACCGGGAGGGACTGCAGACCTGACCCAGTGTGTAATTACTTACGCGAGGTGGGGGCAGGCTGGGATGTTAATCATCGCCAGAGCCCCTTCCATCTCTACCGATGGTGGGCCAAGGAGGGAGGGTGTGCGAGCTTCAGGCCCTCCTCTCTGGAGTGGGGTGTGAAAATACCCCTTGCAGGGGCATGGTGGGGACCAGGCGCATGGCACAGGGTGTTCGAATGTGCCGTGTTAGTGACAGTGTGCGGGCTGGGGGGGGTGTCTCACACCCTCATGCTCTTCTGTACTCACAGAACCGAAGGTGTGACCAGTGGCGGGTTATCCAGGGGAACCTCCCCAGGCACCTGTTGGTGCCCCAGGCTTCCTGACCAGGAGCTGCCGGTTTCCGGCGATGGGCCATCTCCAGTTCTTCCCTACAGCCCGTTCATTCTGTTGCTCATGGCTCTGGAAAGGCCTGCCTCCTCCTGGCCAGCTTGGTTCTCCCGTCTTTGTTCTGTGTTGAGGATTACATCAGTGGCTTTGCTCCTGTCCTCTTCCAAGTGGAGGCCTGCTGGTTCCCACACCTCTCTTCCCTCAGGTCATGTGGGTAGGGTGTCTGGTTCAGAGGAGGGGCTCAGGGCACCTTTGTGGAAGGAAGGAAGCAGGCAAGTTCATGCCCATTTGGCTCTCCTGACAAAGAATCTGTCCTGGAACCTTTTAGTGAATCCTTCTCCAGTGGTTGGTTGGGATCATTCAGGGAACTTGGGAATCACACAGAGCTGAATTTGAACCTGGGCTCCTCTGCTTGAACAAGTGGCTCAATCCCCGTCATCTCTGTTTCTTCGTCTAGACAGTTGAGGTATAGAATACCTACCCCGCAGCATTATCGTAAGGATTAAAAGAGGTGATGTGTGTAAAATACTTACTACATCAGCTGCACACCCAGCGAACACGCAGGTGGTACAAATGATAATAGTATTCTCACGACATTGATGAGTTCCATGCGACGCCATCTTGGCCCTCCCAGATGGCAAGTTCCTTGAGGTATCCATCAAGTCCAGAGCAGGGATTGACACATAAACTCCTTCTGGAACCTTCTGATTCCCGTGACCACATGCCAGACTGAACTGAGAATTCTGGCCTGTGTTACAAAGCTCAGGGTCAGGCCTTTGGGAGTCCGCATTTGGGACCAGGCCTTCCACACCTCCCTGGCTGCTGTCTGCGGCTGGAAGCAACCCTGACGTGGAGGCTTCTGAGCAGGTACGAGGTCTGTCAGCCTTTTAGAATGTGAAGACAGCCAGCGATGGTCTCTGCTAGAAAAAAAGTTCCACGGCTCTATTTTTATGTTTATTGTAAATAAACTTTTACTCCCCCTACTCCCTCCCAAGAAAACCACAGCCGCCTCAGACTTTTGAAGGCCTTTAAATCGAAGGCCTGGAAGAATGTGGGGGAGAAGGGCGAGTCCAGGAAGTCCCCTTAGTTGCCATCTTGTTGCTGTTGACAGAGAGCGTCAGAATGGCAGCTTGTTTTTCCCTCAGTCAATGGCGGAGCCAGGCGGATTGTGTGGAAGGAGATGCTGTGGGCCTCTCTCTAGGAACGGAGGAGCCGCCCCCGCCCCTCATCTTTATTGGATTTCAATGAGTCTTTCTGCTCTGGGTCATATGTGCAGTGCAGGCTCATAAATGGCACAGTGGAATTTTCACTTCCTTTGTACTGAGGGCCTCAAGCACACTCCATGGCCATTGTCAACCCTGAATGAGGAAAATGCGGAAAACCTGGTAGAACTCATGTCTCCCAGGCAGCCCTGAGATTTGGAATATGACAGTTCTGCTTACGGGAACAAGCCAGTCAGAAGGTGCGGCATGGGAGGCAAGCAGAGGCTGCCTCGCCCAACTCCGTGGCACCCGAGTGTCCATCTTCGCCTGGAAACCCAAATCCTGACACTTTACTCTTAAAGAGAATTGCTGAGGGCGCCCAGGGCTTACAGCTGTGCCGTTGTCAGTTCAGAGGAGGGGCGTGTGGCCATGGGAAGTGGAAGGTTCTGGAAGGAATCTGGAGGCCCTCTTCTCTGAACCTGAAGCTGAGATATTTCAGACCAACACTTACTGGATTAAAAGGACACGTGTCATTTCATCAAGCCGACCTCGGAGCAGCCAGTTAAGTGTCCCCTCTGTGGCATTATCCATCCACATAATTTTGGTGCCCATGATGTGCCAGGCATCGTGCCAGGAGCCAGCCGGGTTGGGGTGAGCGCATGGGAGTCTCTGGCGTTGTGGTGGCTACAGGGGCAACACCTTTAGAAGGGCAGTGCCCTCTTACTGATGAGACATGTACACAAGGTCAGACCCGTCTGGTGAAGTTATCTCTGTAGTTCCCAGCTTGGTAGGGAAGCATCTCTGTCTGTTTGCTCAACTTCACAGTGGCAGAGATGAGGTTTGGATACAGGCTGGGGATCCTCCGTCCCCAGGCTGGATGTTGTGTATGTATTAAACAGGATGGCGAGGAGAAGGCCCTGGAAGTGTAAGGCCATCGTGGTGGCCATAATTGCCCTCGAGATTGCCTTGCTCTTGACTTAGGCATTGGAGCTTCCCTTTCCTCACTGGAGGTAGCTTCTGGTTCCTGCAAATGGCTGCCTGTATTTGGAAAAAAGCAGTTAGAGAAGGAGCATATCCATCGCCACCCAGATATAAGGGCTGGGTCTTCAGAGTAGAAATCCCATAACTCAAGGGGTCAGTGCTGGAAGGCGGGAAGTTCCCCTGACACGGAGAGGACTTTTCTTCCCTCCACGCTTCCTCCAGATCCCCTTTCTCTCTGTGGTCTGGAGACAGGAGCTGTTTGTACAGTCCCTCAGAGGCATTTGGTTTCTCCTCATAGCTGATTCCTCTGCCTCCTCACCCCAAGATCGTCCCGCTTGGATGCCTCTGTTGTCAAGGTGCTCACTGCCTCTCAGTCGTCCTCATTCCCTAGAGGAGAATGTTCCTCTTCATCCCGAGCTCAGAGCTGCCTCCCCCTGCGTTCTGTCCCCAGGACCCAGAGGCGTGTGCTCCGCCTGCACAGGGCCGCTCTTCCCTAGGGAAGGGCAGGTTCCTGGCTCCGAACGGCCCGGCCCTGTCAGCTGCCACCACGCTCCTTCCACCTGGGAAAATACTGCCCGGCGACGTGTAAGTGTGTCAGTGACAATAATAGTGCAAAGGCTCCACATCCGAGGGCCTTTCTAGGATCGTTTCCTGATTAATTAGGTCAGCGTCTCCAAAATCAATTTCCAGTCGAGTCGCGCCGCCTGGTAGTGCCGTTGCCCGCCCAGCCGTGCGAGGGAGTTGGCGCAGGAGGCAATTCCCCGGCCTCTGACGCAGTTCAGGCCTCGTCTCTACCTGGGAAGAAAGTCACATGACACATCTCTTCTGTGATTATCCCGACTTTTTATTTTATCTGCCCTCCCCCTCAAATCTTCCATTAAACCCCCGTAGATCCTGCTTCAAACAGGCAATTAGACTAACAACGTAATTATATCCCTCAATGCTAATTGTAACTGGTTTAGGGGAAAAACAAAGAGAAAGAGGCTTCAAAAATCTCTGGAAACGAAAAGCGGCTTTTACAGTTTCCAGGTATTTCTTGTCCCCGAGGGCCCGGGTGGCTGGCGGGCTGGCGTCAGCATCCGTGTGGCTTTGCCGTTGACCGAGACCGCCCGTCGGACAGACGCGGGCCCGTCTCCGCTCCCCTGAGCACGTGCTTGTGGCCCTCCCGTTCCTGTGCCGTGGCTCCTTGTCCCTCTGTGCTGCTTCTGGGCCTCATTTCTCTGACTCCGTGTCTCAACCACGTTTATCCTGGTAGAGCCGCTGAGAGAAGAGGGAACAGGCGAGGAGGTCGAAAGCGTTAGAGGAAGTGACGTGGCTTCTGGTCCGTGTGATTCTCCCTCGGGGGTGGGGGGTGCTGGGGAAGGCTGGGCAGAGCCGGACCTGTTCCCGGGGTTCGAGGGTGTTTTGCGACAAGGGTGCTGCAGGGAGACATCTCCTGCCACCCTGCCTGTTCTCAGTGTTTTCTAAGTCTCTTCTCTGGGCCAGGCCCTGTGCTTGGTGAACAGGTCTCCGTCCCTGCCTCGGGGCCACCCACGGCCTGGGGAAGGAGACAGGAAGGTAATTGAACAGTGGGGCCATTGGGCAGCGGGGGACCTCAGAGGGGATCCGACTCTGCCTTGGGTAGCTGGGTGGAGCTGGGAGGTGGAGGAGGGTGGCTGGGGATGTCAGGAAGTTTCCTGGGTGCAAGTGATTCTAAGATGGGCCCCAGCAGATGGGGAGGAGAGTGAACAGGCAGTGAGCAAGGGAGCCCTGGTGTGGCCGGAGCAGTAGGTAACGGGAGCTGAGAAGGAGCATGGTTTTTACCTTTGCAGGAGGAGGGGAGTCAGTGAAGGGTCAAAAGAGAGGAATGATAGGGTCAGACTTGTATCCTAGAAAGACCAAATAGGCTATGGGTGGGGGTTCTTTGGTCCGAGGGCCTCGAATAGAGGCTGGATGGAGGTCTGTTTGGAGGCTTTTCAGGAGTGCTGACTGCCTGAGGGTCTGCCTGTCAAGATACAGATGGACTAGCTGTGTGACTTCAAGGTGGTCACTTGACTTCTCTGAGCCCCCTTTCCTTACCAGAGTAAAGTGTGGATGGTCATAGTTATATTCCACGTTGTAGGGGGCATATCAGAAGCAAAACGTGTAAAGGTCTGGCCCAGTGCCCGACATAGAACAGACATCAAAACAGTACTTTTGAATAGGGAACATGAACCTGGATGGCCGGGCACCCTTTTTCCAAAACAGACAGTACCTTCTCCTGTCAACTCTAGCAAGTCACCGAGGAGGGGACCTCCGGCGGTCCTGCGTTGATGGACTTCTCTTGGGAATCCCAGCAATAGGAGGTGGCTTTTCAGTTATATGACTTTTTCCATCTTTGGAGTTGAGTCCCAGGCTCCGGCTTCACGCCTCAGAACAAGCGTGGATCTGTGCCATTTTCTTTTTCTCAGAAACAGGGTTTCCCAGTTTGCTGATCGAATCTGCTGACAACGTTTCCTTTAGGGTAATTGTAACTCACGATGCCACTTCGAAGCCTGGAGGCTTTCTCATCTTTTAGACATCCAGGAGCTTGGAACCTGACTTCGTTCTTAATTTTTTTTTCGTTTTTTTTCCCCAATTTTATTGGGAAACCGTTGACACACATCACTGTATAGTTTATGGCATATGGCGTGATGGTGTGATTTACATACATTGTGAAATGATTACCACAATAGGTTCAAGCCAGCATCCATCTTCTCACATAGATACAATAAAGAGAAAAAGAAAAAAAGGAAAATAACTTTTTTTCTTGTGATGAGAACTCTTAGGATTTATTGTCTTCATTTTCCTATATACCATATAGCAGTGTCAGCCATAGTCCTCATGTTGTATATTACATCCCTAGTATTTATTTGTCTTACTAGTGCAAGTTTGTACCTTTTGACCCTCTTCCTCCAATTCTTTCTCCCCCTCCCCTCCAGAGCTCTGGTAACCAAAAGTCTGATCTCTTTTTCTGAGTTTGGTTGGTTCTTCCTCCCTCCCTTCCTCCCTTCCTTCCCTCCCTTCCTCCCCTTCCTCCCCTTCCTCCCTTCCTTCCCTTCGTCCCTTCCTTCCCTTCCTCTCTCCCTTCCCTCCCTCTCTTCCTTCCCTTCCTCCCTCTCTCCTTCCTTCTTTCCCTCCCTCCCTCCTTTTCTTTCTTTCAGATTCTACATATAAATGAAACCATACAGTATTGTCTTTCTCTAACTTATTTTGCTTAGCTTAATACCCTCAAGGTCTATCTGTGTTGTCATGAATGGTAGGATTTCTTTTTTTTTTAAATGGCCAAATAATATTCGCTTGTATGTATATGCTGCAGCTTCTTTATCCATTCGTCCATCAGTGGACACTTAGGTTGTTGCCATGTCTTGGCTGTTGTAAATAATGCTACAATGAACATGGGGTGCCGATAACTTTTCGAGTTAGAGTTTTCATTTCCTTTGGATATATTGCCCAAAGTGGAATTGCTGGTCATATGGTGGTTCTATTTTTAATTTTTTGAGGAACTTCCATTTTGCTTTCCTTAGGGGTTGTACCAATGTACATCCCCACCGACAGTGCACAGGGGTTCCATTTTCTCTACACCCTTGCCAGCATGTGTTATCTCTTGTCTTTTTCGATGGTGGACATTTGGACAGATGTGAGGTGATATCCCATTGTGGTTTTAATGTGCATTTCCCTGATGACTAGTGATGTTGAGCATCTTTTCATGGACCTGTTGGCCTTTTGTATATCTAGAGAAATGTCTCTTAGGTCCTTTGCCCATTTTTAAATTGGATTATTATTTATTATTATTATTTTTTTTGCTGTTGAATTATAGGAGTTCTTTATATGTCTTGGATATTAACCCCTTATCAGATGTATGTTTTGCAGAGATTTTTTTCCCATTCTGTAGGTTGTCTTTTCACTTTGTTGGTGGTGTTTTTTTTTTTTTTTTCTGTTTTGAAGGTTTTTAGTTTGATGTCATCCCACTTGTTTGTTTTTGATTTTGTTGTTTGTGCTTTATGTATCCTCACTAAAAAATCATTACCAGCACCCGTGTCAAGGAGCTTTATTCCTATCCTATGTATGTTTTCTCCTAGAAGATCCACAGTTTTAAGTCTTGCTTTTAAGTCTAATCCATTTTGAGTCAATTTTTGTGGGTGGTATAAGATACAGGTCTGGTTTCCTTGTTTTATGTGTGAATATCCACTTTTCTTAGCACCATTTATTGAAACTACTGTCTTTTTTTCTATTCTTCAGTATTCTTGGTTCTCTGGTCAAATACTAGTTGACTGTACATCCTTGGGTTTATTTCTAGGCTCTTGATTCTGTTCCATTGGCCTATTTGTCTGTTTTTATGCTGGTGCCACACTGTTTCGATGACTATAGCTTTATAATACAGCTCGAAAACAGGAAGTTGATGGCTCCTGCTTTGTTCTTGTTTCTCAGGATTTCTTTGGCTATTTGGGGTCTTTTGTGGTTCCGTGGAAAATTTGGGAGTGTTTTTACTACTTCTATTAAAAATGTCATTAGAATCTTGATAGGGATTGCGTTGAATCTGTGGAATGTTTTTGGCAGTAAAGTGGGTTAAGTTTTAACATCAATTCTTTCGCATCAATGAACACAGGATACCTTTCCATTTATTTGTGTCTCCTTGGATTTCTTTCGTCAATGTCTTGTCATTTTCAGAATGGAGGTTTTTCACTGCCTTAGTTCAATTTATTCCTTAGTATAAATTTTTATTTTATGCCATAGTTAACACTTACTCCTAAGTGCTTCATTGTTTTTGATGCTATTATAAATGGGATTGATTTCTTCCTTTTTTAGAAAATTTGTTGTGAGTTTACTGAAATGCTTCTGAGTTCTGTCTGTTAATTTTGTATCCTGGAACTTTACTGAATTCAGATCTAGTAGTGTTTTGGTGGAGTCTTTAGCTTTTCTATATGTAAACTCATGTCATGTGCAAATGGAGACTGTTTGATTTTCTCCTATCCGGTGCTGATAGACTTTCTTCCAGTAAATGTTTTCAAGCTTTTGCGGCACTCGGTTTGGGCCATGCAGTGCCAGGTGTTCTGGGCCTGGGTTTGCCATCAGTTATGCGGATGGGGCGTTTTCATTAAAATTTCCATTAACTGTTTTTTTTTTTTTTTCTTTTTCATTTTAAGCCAGTGAGCAATTTATAGATTCATTAACTTTTTACTACACTTGTGAAGCCAGGAAGAGGGGAATAAAGGAAATGAAATATTTGGTCCTCAACCTTTCACTAAAAGATGGTGGCCCTTAAATACGGAGGACAAAAAAAGCTAGGTAATTAAGGCCAGTCTGAAGAAGTGTTAGGAAGTGCTGTATCTTCCTGAAGGATCCAGAACTGGAATCTCCTGGTGGGGAGGAACACCTCTTTCAGCCCTCCCACCCCCACCCCCAGTAGCTCATCCATCTTTTCCTTATAACTGCTGATTATTTTTTCACCAGGTGGCTGTTCACCCTCTTATGGCATGCCTCCCCATGGGAGCCCACCACTTCTGGGCAAACTCTGGCTGTGAACATACTTCTTATATGGTGGTGTGGTTTGACTCCTTACAGCTCTCTCATTTTATTTCCTTTTGGCAGAGTTAGGTGCGGCAGGATGGCTGAGTGTGTGGGCTTTGGGGCTACAAAAGCTTGATTTCGAATACCGGCCCTGTTGCTTAAACTAGCTGTGTGATTTTGGTCAAGTCACTTCCCCTCTCTGAGCCTCAGTGTCTTGATGTATAAAATCGCAATAGTATCAGGAACTCTGGGAAAGACCCAGAAAAATGGCAACAGTATTCTTCACTGCACAGTTAAGTGGTGAGGAGAAAACAGGTTGGTTTACTAATGATCCGTGGCCTACACGCACATTTCAGACCGTGCCGTGCGGTGGGACTGCTCCTCTGAACATTCTCACTTGGATCCCTTCCCTAGCCTAGCAAATCACTGCCCTTCTCAGGGCTTCAGTTTCCCCAGCTGTAAAGTAGATGAATAATTCCCAGTTAATGAGGATGTTGGAGGAGTTCAAACATACTTAACAAGCCTTTTAGAGTTGCTGGCACATAATAGTATCTCAGTACACAGCAGCAGTCGTGGGGGTGTTGTGGTTGCAGCTCTGTACAGTGTAAAAACCTCAGTCTCAGGGTCTGCTCTATGAAAGAGGCAGTAGGCTGAGCAGCTTCAGGGGGAGCTTGAACTTCCCAGGGGATGGGTGTGTACCTGGGTTTAGCCACCACGTCTATGCAAGTGATCTCATCCTCGAGGACAGACTGTAAACGATGTCTTCGCAGAGTCGCACGTCTTCATTCTGGGGAAGGATAGCATCCCACCTTTTCCCAGTACCTTGCTTCATAGATGTGCGGCATGTGTCAAGTATGATGAGTTTTTCCTCAAAAGCAGTGATGATAGAAAGCTAAGCAGAAAGGAGGAAACCTTTTGGAGCCACTCAGAGCAAGTGCCTTGGGAAGTACCATATATGTATGTCATGTTAGCGTATGTGAAGTTATACAGAGAGTTTTGGTTCTATTCTTGGCATTTCGCTTCGGTACCTAAGTATCTTTCTTACAGCTCTCCATCGTTCATGAACATCTGTTCTGATGGCTTTGTAAATAGTTACCTTTTCACATTGTATGTATAGAGCGTTTCCCGGGTTTTATTATAAATAGTGCAGTGGACCTCTTTGGGCATGAATTCTCTTCCTTCTTTTGTATGATATTCATAGAATCTGTTCCCCAAAGCAGATTACTGGGTCAAAGGATATGAGAGTTGGCAACACAGTTAGACAAAGGCAGCAGCGGACGTGACAGCTGAGGGCACACGGCTGCTTTGGAGATTCTTGTAGAAGAACCCCATTTGGGAGAGTTGACATGCACAGTGCTGCCTTCGCATCTTCTGTCTTAGCCGAGGCTTGTAGCTGCTGCTTGTTTCGTTTGCCCAAAGACTCTGGGCCGAGTCATGAGCTGGAAGCTGGAATACTGATCTGTGTGTGCCTCGCCTAAAATACACATTCAGCCCCTTGATTGCGAAACCCCACGCCGGACCCAACAAAGGAGCGATAAGACCAACACTCATGAAAGGGGCTTGTTGATTGTATTCAGACACACGTGACCTTGCACCTGTTCCTTCCACCCCGACCTTTCTTTTCCCTCTGTATATCAGGACTTCCGGCTCAAAAGACTGTGCAGTGATGAGAAAGTACTGTGTGTTATGTACTGCAGATGTTCTCTATGAAGTCAGGAAGGGAGAGTCTAGCCTAATTCTGAATAAAATGGTGGTGGTTGTCTGGTATAGGGGAGGTCAGTGCTTTGGGTAGACTTCTGAGAATTGTGCGATATCTTTACATGTCTCCACTTAACTGATAAGTCATTTGACTTTCTAGAATTTCTCTGTTTTAACTAAATATAGGCATTTTCCATATTCCATTTTCCATTTTCCATATTCCATATATCCATATTTGGCTGTGAGGTTTGCTAACTGTTGGTACTCTGGTGCATCGACTTTTTGAGATGACTCTTGTGGTGATGGAGAAATGACAGTGACCATGAAGGCAGTGGCAGCCGTTACTTACGGAGCATTTACTGTGCCAGGCACTGTTCTAAGTGCCTTACATTTATTACCTCTTTTTACCACTTCATGATTTCATTAAATCAATTCATTTCAGGAAAGAGAAGCCAGACATGGAATCTTGGAAAGTGAGATGAGAGCCAGGAGGGGGAAGAAACTTACTATTTGTCTTAGCAGAAGTCACGGGGTTGACTTCTGACCCTGCCAGCAACTACTGACTTTGGGCAAAGTCCCTTCACCTCTGCCCCCTCTCCTCTGAAATGGAAATCATGACTCCTGCATTGTAAAGAATTAAATGAAGTAATGGATGTAAAAATCCTGTTGATCACTAAACAGATGTGAGGCATTGATAGGATGTGTTATTCCTACCTCACCCCAGACTCAGGCTTCTGGGAACCTGAGCCATTTTCCCCATTAAGGATGCTGCGTAGATGTTTTCTCTGTGCTGGGCCGTGTGCTGGGCGCTAGGGAATCCAGAGGCATGGCTCCTACCCGAAGAAGATGTATGCTCCAGCCTGGAAGACAGGTCATAAAAAGATGACTGAGTGTACCAGCTGGTTGATCAATACCATTTGAATGGCCCAGGCAATAAGTGCTTTAAGAAAACAGGGGAGGGAGATTGGTCCTGTGGCTTGGGAGGCGGGAATGGAGCCATCAATGAAAGGGAAGGGCCCTTTCTTCCTTTGCAGAATGTACTTTGAAAGCAAGCCTTTGGCCACAGCCAGGACAAAGAGGTTCGTAAGGCTGAGTCTGTGCCCTGTGGAACAGGGGCACTCTTGTCTTTCGTGATAATGGTTAAGAAAGCAACACCATGAAGTTCCAGTGTGGATTTCGAATAGAGGCCCTGAAGGTGGAAAGTTCTGGTGCCCTAGGAGCATTTCCATCTCAGCCCTCCAGCTGGCCTCAGACTTCGGTACCACAGAGCCTCCACTCCTGACCCCCGTGAGCATTGTTCCAGATCTGGTCAGGAGATGCTTCTGGAGTGTCTCCTGGTTGCTTGGGTCTTCTGAGTGATGGGCTGGGAAAAACTAGCCTTCACATCATAAATTTGCTGTCCATTGTAGATTCTGAGCAAAGACTGGAAGTAAGAATATGCCGGAAGGCCACCCAAACATCCCACGCGTTGGGAGTCTGGGACTGGGTGGCTGGACGTCCATTTCTCAGACTTTCAGGGTCCCTTCAGGTCTGAGTTGTGACTCTGCTGGCTAGTGCAGAAGATGACACAACTCAAGGGAAGGCAGTCCTTGCCCTGAGGAAGTTACAGTCCATATGGGAAGCTAGACTCAGGGACAGACCCCTTGCTGAGCTGTGTGTCCTCCCCGAGCATCCTGATCTGAGCTGCTCCGCTGTTGGGTTGACCCGGACTCCATCCTTGCCTTGCCCCTGCTGTGCTCTGAATTATAAGGAGCCGCATTTCCCAGGTGCCCTCGCCCTCCGGACCTCAAGTAGTTGGGCCAGAAGGATGCCCAGCAAGGAGATTGGAAGGTGGGAAGAAGGGCCAAGCCCAGGCTGTTTCTCCCCACTCGCTCTTGCCTCTTGCAGTGTCTTCTGTGTAGCTACCTCTGGGATCCACTCCCACTGGGCGGCCCTTGCTGAACAGCCCCGACTTCCGTAACACCATCTCTTCCCTTTCTCTCTCCATGCTACTCCTTGGTTGCCTTCCTGTCCCCTGTTTGACTTCTCAGCCCATTCATCACCTGTGTCAAATCTCTATATTAAATTGCCTCCATTTTAAATACCTAGATGGCCTTCTCTTTTTCTAGGTCAGACCCTGTAGGACCTACCTTACCACCCAGATCAGGTCCCTTAGAGTATTTGACTGTTTCCACTCTGAATAATCCCATGGAAGCCATTGTAAGATCATGGCTGTGCTGATGAATTTAGGGTACCAGATTTCTTTTCCCCTTGCAAAGAAAACAGAATTATAGAATAATTTCAGAATAATCTGGCTGTGTAGATTTCTCAGTAGGCACCCACTGGGATGTGAGGAATTACAGTCTTTCTTTTCTTCATGGGCCTTTCATTTGGTCGGAAAATGCATGAGCTCCTTCCTTTCCAACTATGTGAGGGACTATTTTGATTTTTGAAAAATTCATGCAGTCATTCTCCCCCTCCCCCTATTTGCCTGGGCTGTTGATCTTGTGATATATTTATAGAGATTGTGGTTGGCTGACCAGGAGTTATTTTGCAATAGGAATTTGTAAGATTTCTACTTCGAGCATGTGTTCCAGACTTCTCTTTCTTTAAAAAGAGAAAAGTCTTTCTTGGAGCATCCACTTTGCCCTCCTATAATTATTTTTGTTTCACAACCAAAGTAAGTTCAGTGTTTTATGCAGTTTTTTCTCTTTCTTTCTTTCTTTCTTTCTTTCTTTCTTTCTTTCTTTCCTTCCTTCCTTCCTTCCTTCCTTCCTTCCTTCCTTCCTTCTTTCTTTTTCTTTCCTTCCTTCCTTCCTTCCTTCCTTCCTTCCTTCCTTCCTTCCTTCCTTCCTTCTTAGTTTCTTGTGTGTATTTCTTTTGTTTCTGGTCTTCTGTCTTCTTTGGTATCCCTTTACGTTGAATTTTAAGAGGCCACAGCTCCTCCTTCATATAGGGATTGTTTTGCAAATGGGAACGTGGTACCCGATAAAGGGTGCTTTGGGGGCCAGGAGACCCCAGCTTCTCTTTAAAGGGAGGGTGTTGGAATAGTTTAGGGGGGCAAGCTAGCTACCATCCCCAGCTTTACCATGCTCACTGCAGACATCCGTAATCAGTCACAGTACTGTCTTCACCTGAGCTCTGATGTGGCCCCAGAATCCACCTCAACGCGTTGCCCCCCAGGGGCCACTACTAATTGAATAGAATTGACACTGAAAATACAACCTGTTTGCCATTCTTGGACTAGATGATTCCCTAGACCCCATTCATCACCACGGTTCTCTGATTATTGGCAATAAGTTTCCTTTATGTTTTAAACCAACTGCTTGACCTTTATTAAGCCCCTTCTGTATGCAGCATAGCCCTGGGAGCTGTGGAGCCACAGAGGAGCCTTGAAAAGCTAGCCTTGTAGAAGTTTTGCCTTGTGGAAATTTTGGTTGGGAACAAAGCTGCAGAGAGTGATGTTTCCCAGGTGCTCAGGCAGGTTGTCCCTGTGGCCAAGGATGGCTTCGTGGGGCAGGGCCTGGGACCCAGCTGGTCAGTGGACTACAGTCTGTGTGGTGAAACAGCATGAGCAAAGACAGAAACACCAGAATCAGCAAGTTTCAGAAGTAGGAGGGTTCTCAGAATCCATCTGGTCAAAATTCTCCAATTTATAGGTAGGGAAACTAAGGCTCAGAGGAAAACAGGACTTGCCCACATTTTAATAAATGATAATTTGATACCTAAAGTTCAATACATGCTAAGTCATTTTAATTATAAACATTTATATATCGTTTACTATCTACCAGGCATTGTTTTGGGAGCTTTGTAAATGTTAACTGATTTAGTCCAAAGTGTCCTCGTGTGGTGAGTAGTATCATGATCCCCATTTGGCAGATGAAGAAACTGAGTCTCACTCAGAGGGTTAAGTGACTTCCTCCCTGTCACGTGGTTTGTAAGTGGTGGAGTCGAGACTTGAACCCAGGCCATCCAGCTCCAGATTCTATGCAGGGAGGCACTGTGCCAAGTAAATTCTGCTGAAGGGATCAGAATATGTTTGGGTTTCTTTGTTTCTTGAATGTATTAATTTTACTCACCACCATCAGGGTAATCATAATGACATCATCCAGATCTGTGGCTCAGGTAGCCTTGTTAACACTAGCTGAGAATTTTGCAGACTTTATACCTTTTTATCCAGCCAGCAGTTGTGTTTCATGGGGATTTTTTTCCTCTGTTTTACATCGGGGGAAACCGAGGCTGTGAGGTGATGTTTCTTGAGCCCGGTCACGGAGCTACATCCTGGCAGGATTTGAACGTAGGCTGCCTGCCTCCAGATGTGAGAGCTGGAAGGCTTCTGAGAGGCCGTCAGTCCAGCAGCCTCCCTGGACAGGTGGACGGAGGGAGGAGGGCAGAATTTGCCCATGCCAGCATTCAGGGGGAGGGGTCTCCTGGTGTGAGGATGCTGCTATTCTGGGCATGTCAGTGTCACCGTGGCCCTGTTACAGGAGGCCCAAGCCCTTTGGTCCTCCTTGAAGAGGTTTGAGGATAGCCTTTTCCTTTACTGACTTACTTAAAAATACCTAAGGAGGCGACTTTGAAAAACCCTGTCCCCCAATTCTGGGTTCAATAATTGGAGCTTGCAGTTCTCTCTAGTTATAATAGTTTTTTTTTTTTTCCTCTCTTGAAGCAAAAAAGTCTTTCTTTTTTCTTTTTTTTTTTTTAACTGCCCCCTCCCCCCCCGCACCACTTCCTGCTGATCTGAAGCGAATATTTATCACATATTTAATGAGTAATCTGAGTCTTGGCTTGGTGAGGCTGTACCAGGACATGGTTTATGGCTGATCTGGTTTTAACTCGCTCCAGGCGGTTTTCCCTGGAGTTTTCTGTAAAATCATAAACCTGGAGAGAGAATTTTTGTGGAATCCAGTCACATGACTCACTCTTTTGTAAATTGAGAGATTAACTGTGTGACTGTAAAGAACTGAGACGCATTTCTTTTTTGAAAAGAAAACAAACAGAGCAGCATTTATGCACCCAGAGGAGCGTGTCCACTCTTAAAGACGGGGAAGTCACTCGCCAAGGTCACCCCGCCGGGCCTTGGAGGCAGCATGGCATAGGGTTTGAGAACACGGACTTGGAATCAGAGCATCTGGGTTGGGGCCTGGTCGAGCGTCTTTCAACTGGTCCCTGCACCCTGCAAGCCTCTGGGACCTGACCTGGCCCACGGGACTGGGGACTGTCCCTACCACCCAGGGTGGTTGTGGAGATTACTCAAGACGGTATACCCCGTGCCTGAGCCCAGGGCTGGAATACAGGAGGTGCTCAATAGACGCTGGCTGCTCCGGGATCACTAGTATTGTCCCTGTTGGAGGCCCTTTATGCTGGATTAATAGTACAAGCTGGCGCTATGTGGCTGTGAAGGCCCTCCCCTAAGCATGTGACTGATTAGCTCACTTAGTCCTTAGAATAGCCCATGAGCTGGGCACCAGCATCACACCCATTTTACGGAGGAGGGAACTGAGGCACTGAGAGGTCAAGTCACTGAGAGGCGAGGGTCCCACTAGCAAGTGGCAGGGCTTGTGTCCCACCTGACTCCCAGTGACCGCCACCACCGCTGCTGATGTTTTTCTTCACAATTTAGTCTTGGAGCCTGAAGGCTTTTTTTGACTGCTGGTCCTGGGGGGAGAGACCAGGCCTCACTGGCCTTGGCTGAGGCCTCAGCTCACCCTCCCTCGATGCTGGCATCAGCCCCCTGTCGGGTCTTAATGCCTCCATGTTGCCTGCTCTAGCTGCCTTCTGCAGACACAACTCTGACCCTGTTTCTCCCTGCCTAAAGCTCTTTGTGTTGGGTGAGAGGTGGAAGGGAACTCCCCATAGTTTCTCTGTAACTTTCCTATAAATACAGGGTTATTTAAAAAATTTTTTTAATGTTTATTTGTTTTTGAGAGAGAGAGAGAGACAGACAGAGTGTGAGCGGGGGAGGGGCAGAGAGAGAGGGAGACACAGAATCGGAAGCAGGCTCCAGGCTCCGAGCTGTCAGCACAGAGCCTGACGCGGGGCTTGAACTCACAAACTGCGAGGTCATGACCTGAGCCGAAGTCGGACACTTAACCGACTGAACCACCCAGGCACCCCTACAGGGTTATTTTAATATAAAAAAATTAAAAAATATATAAAAAATATAAACATATATAAAAATTATTTAAAAAAACCCATAACCTTGCTGGACCTGACCCCAGGAACAGCTTTACCTTTTTTGATGTGGCCTTAGAACTTGTGATCTGCCCCTGCTGGACGAATAGAATTTGCATACATTAAACAACCAGGAATTCTCATGGATCCTTTAGATCCATGTGTGGATTGTGGGCCCCAGCTGTGCTGGCACCAGTGCCCTGGGATGAGACCGAGTCTTGGGGTCCGGCATGAGTCCCGCATGGCCGCCTGGGGGAGGCTGCAGCCTGTCCTGTCTGACGTCAGGACGCTGCCCTCCTTCTAAGGTCCTTGGGTCAGACCCCACTTCTGTCTCTCCCGGGTGCCCAGATCTGTGCACAGAGATCAGGTCCTCTGCACACAGTCGAAGACAGACCAGGGTTCCTCAATAGCTGCCTTTATTTGTATGTTTTTAAACCTGCCATTTATTGAGTGACTGCTGTGTGCCAGCTCTGCCCCACATGCTCTCCACACACTTAGGTGATCCTTGGCGCTCCCAGCAATCCTTTGACCCAGAGCTTTCTCTCCTCCACTGCTGTCCCCAGCTGTTGCCATCTCTTCCCTGGAAGATGACAGTGGCCTCCATGCTGGGCTCCCTGCTTCCATCCTGCAGCCAGTGGTTGCTTTTGGAGGTGCATGAACCTTCAGGAAAGCCCATGAGCCTTGGAGTGAAGCCCAAACCCCTGTGCCTGGTCTGCATGTGCTCAGTAATCACCAGCTGTTGACGGTATGACGGGGACAGTAATGACGAGGTGGTGGCAGTGATGATGACGATGTCAGCATTAGGGTCCTCTGGTCCGTCTGGCTGTCCACCAGAGGGAGAAGAACCTGCCTACACCTGGCAGTGACTGTGAAAGGAACAAAACTGTACTGGTTCCATTCCTAGGAAATCTGATTTATTTCTTGACCACATGACTTCAGACAACAAGGGCTTGGGGAGGGGCAGAAGGGCATTGTAACGAAGAGGAATAAAGACATTGGTCATTTCTCTTTGTTCTCCCTGGTGGTTGGAAACTTGGCCAGTTGATGACATGTCTGGGCCTCCCTTGGCCTCTGGGCTCCGGACCGGGGTCTAATCAGGAGTTCCCTATGTGAACCTGGGCATGTCAGTGGGCTGGTCCCTTTGTCCAGGGGTAAGGCCTTCAGAGAAGGCTGTGGCCCTGCAGGCCTCAGTGACCCAGGCTTCCCTGCTGGGCAACATGGGACCCTTCTCTTCGCCCTCTGGCACTCAACTTGTGTTAGCTTCATTTGCATCTAGACTACATTCTCCCTATTGAGCCAGAGCTCTGTGTGCCCTGTTCCAGCCTCCCTCCCTTGGGGAAGCTCTTCCGACCCTGCAGTCTCCTTGGATCCTGTTGTCAAAGATGCTTGGGGAACCTAGGCCTTTCTCTTGAGAGCACATATCTCGGTTGGGAATTATAAGTTGATAGTGTGAAATAATTAAGCAATCACTGCCCATCTCCCTGACCGTTCTTGTGGCTGTTGTGTCCCCAGTAACAACCCCGGTGTCCTGCACACACAGGCACTTAATAGCTCGTATCGGGGTGAATGATGAAGAATGAGGTCTGATTCGGCATCAGTTTCCCACGGCCTTTCTCAGAATCACATGTTTGCTGTGCATTCTATGAATACCCATTGAAAGATGCACTTCTTTGAACTCGGAGCCTTCTCAGGCAGCCAACTCCCACCCCTCCAGCTCGGATCCCTGAGTGGTCTGTGGCTTTGAGTGACCACGTTCAGGTAGAAAGCAAATACAGAATTAAAAACCAGGCATCACGTGCTAGAAGTGTATCACTGAACGTGATGTCAGAAACAGGGTCTAATTAGGGAATTTAGAATATATTTCGTTTCCTGGGAGCGGTATCCTCTTTGTAACATGCAAAGCTGTTGTTTGGTGTTGGCACAGTCACCCTTCATAGATGTTTTTCAAGAATGAAAAAGCAGGGGTGGCCTTTGCTTGAGTTGGGGCCTAATGGTTCAGGAGGTGAATAGTTGATCTACATTGTTTTGGGCCAGGTTTGCCTTGTTGCTTCTAGACCTGAAGGGCCAAGTGTGTAGAGGAAATGGCCATTGACTGGGGTGAGAAGATGTGTGAGCCCTGGCCAAGTCAGGGACCTGCTGTGTGGCCTTGGGCAAGTCACTTGGCCCCTCTGGGTCGTTGGCTAATTCTTGGGCCAAGGGGGATAGTTAAACTGCAGTGTCTCCTGAGCAGGGTTTGGGGGAGGATTTGGTGTCGCGTGACGATCCGTGTCAGGCGTGTGACTCATCTTCTCATGTACCGGAGAGACGATTCCTGTTTTCTTGGTGTGGAGGCCCAAGATTTTTGGTGTCTTCCCTGACTCTTACTTTCTGTCACAGCCTAGGTCCAGTTCGTCAGGAGGTCCTGCTGGTTCTACCTTCCAGTATATTCAGAACCCACTTCCTTACCCCCTTGCTGCCACTCCCCTGGTCCCAGCCACACCGTCTTTTACCTGGCCTCCTGCCTCCTTCGACCTTTGCCCCTGGTCCATTCTCAGCTTAGCAGCCAGAAGGATCTTGTAAAAATGGAAGTCAAATGATGTCACTTTGCCAAAACCTTCCGGTGGCACTCTAGGGTAAAAGCCAGAGGCCTTCAGTGGCCGCCAAGACCCCACGTGGGCCAGCCTCCCGTACCTCTCCTCCTCTCGTCCTTGCTCATGGCACCCTTGCTGTTCCTGGAGCACACCAGGCACACTCCTGCCCTTGGGTCTTTGCACTGGTCATTCCCTTTGCCCCAGATACCAACTCCCTTACCTTCCATTGTTTGCCCAATGACACCTGCTCTTCTCACCTTACTTAAAATTGCAGCCTGTGGCCCCTCCCTTGGCCCAGCATTCTGACTGCCCTTCCCCTTCTCTGTTTTCCCCTCACGGAACTGATTCCTTTCGAGCATGATATATTTTACTAATTGATTACACTTAATGCTTCTGTCTCCTCCGAGTTGAATGTAATCGCCGTGAGGGCAGGGATATACCCCAACTGCCTAGAACAATGTCTAGTGTATATAGAAGGAGCTCATTAAATACTCACAGGGTGAACAAATGACTTTCTCCTGATTTGAGTCTTGTGCCTCAGTGGGACAGACAGGAAATTCCAAGTTAAATTTTGGGGATCCACGGCTGCTGGAAAGGAAAGAGGTGTGTAAGTGAGGCTCAAGTTGTTTGGAACCCACTTGTCCTCCTGTCCTCCGGAATGTTAGGAGATGTAGAATGATCCTCTAGGCAGGGTCTGCTTCTCACTCATAAGTGCAGTGCCTCCTCCAGGCTTCCAGGTTGAGTGCACTTGGCTTCCCTCAGTCCTGAGGCTGAACGTCTTCCTACAGGGTCAGTTGTACCTGTTAGTAATATAAAACAGTATTTTTATATTCAAACATATGCACGTGTGAAGTACAGGCTTATTTTGGAGTAATGTGCATTTGATACTTGTGAATATAACATTCATGTGAATTAAGAGAGACGATGAGACTTGAAAGGCATTTGGGCATGTGGGGAACTTCTTTTCTCTCCTGAGTTCACATTCACTTTTCCCTTCCAAGGGAGGAGAAAGCCAAGAAGTAGTAAATGTTGGGTATTTGGAATTGTCCATCAGTGGATTTGAGTTTGTCCACCCAAAGCTGAACACAGTAGGCTTTCAAGGAATATCTGTTGAATGAATAAAGGAGTGAGTGATTATTTAAGATCAGTTGTTATACTTCATCTTAGTTGCCAATGCAGATCATTTATTCATCTAAGCAACTTCATTGTCATTGTTTCCCGAGAGATAACCTAATGGATTCAACCATATTTGCTGAATGTTTGCCATGTGTCAGGCCCCGAGCTGGGTGCTGGAGTCATGGCCACGTGTGGCATATGGTCTTTGTCCAGAAGGAGCGCCCGGCCTGGGGGACATTGGTGCTCCAGGAACTGTGGATCCCATCCCATAGAGTTGGTAAGAAGTGCTGGTGATGGAGTGTTAGGAGTGTTGGGGGAACAGTGAATAGGGACACGTCACATCTGGCGGGGGAGATGGGAGTCATTGATGTCTCCCAAGAGGAAGCAGTTTTTGCATTGCAGTAGGGGAGGGAGAAGGCAAGATCCTAATTATACCACCATGGGAATGTGCTGTATCGGGTCTGTCTTGGGCTTAACTGGCTGAGGCACCATTTTGGAGATGCCCTCTCCAAGATGGCGGCCCTCCTCCATCCTCTCAGGGCTCAGGGGACCATGAGCACCCACATTCGCAGTGGTACCTCAGCCTTGCTGAGCCTCTGGCTTGGTTCTCTTATCGCAGAAAGGCATTTCATTCTTCGAGATCAGGCAGCCAGGACCCAAGGAGCTGTTTTCCTCCATTGTGCAAGCATGACAAATCATTAATTTTTGATTGATTTGCTTAGAATTATGGGCGCCCCAGCATTCTTTCCGCCGCTGAACAGCTGTATAACAAATGAATATATCAGTGTGCACAAAAGATTGGAGATCTAAGAGAAGCAATTACGTTGGCCACCCTCCCCCACCCTCACCCCTTCCCGGGCAATGAAGGGAGGAAATTTTTACCAGAAATTCCTCAAGTGGCTTTAAAAAAAAAAAAATGCCCTTTTATAATTGAATTAAATCTTTATCTCTTTATCTTTTGCAGCAGATTTCCAAACACATACCAGTTCCCCATGTGCTTGGGTTCTATCCATCCAGGAGGAATCTTTAATAATGAAATTTCAACTCGTGAATTAAAACCAAAATGAAAAAAAGAAAAAGAAAAAAAAAAGGAGCAAATTCTACCCCTCCTTTTTGCCTTTTTTCTTTTTTTTTTTTTTTGGGTTGCTGCTATTCCTTTAAGATTTTGGAACCGTACCAGTGCACTAAATGTGACCTCCATAACTTTTAAATTAAGAATTTATGCTGGCTTGAAATTTATGAAATATTTCAGCATGAAAGAAAGCCTTTTTCCCTCAGGAAAATTGAGCAATAAATCACAGCACTGTGGATTTACTGCCCTAGAGCCAGCGAGAGATAGGATTTTTTTTTTTTTTTTTTTGCTTCATTCTGAAAAAAAAAATGTAATCATATAAGACAGCTTAGCTGCTATCCTCCTACTCTCTAGAATTTTTAATTTCAGCTGTTTCTGCTTGGATTTATTTCCAATATTCCTGCTCGGCTTTTCAATTTCCTCAGTTATTAAATTTTAATTCAGTGCATTAGCATTTAAATTAAAAAAGGGTTTATTTTATCGAAATCGTTGGCCAGCCCCCATCCCGTAGCACACGAATTGCCTGTTTCTGCCATTTGCACAAAATGTGAAATGCAGCTAATGTCCTACAACTTACATTTGCACAAATTCAGAAATAAAATTTCTGGGTTTGGAATAATATTTTCTTTCCAAGAAAATCCTTAATAAGAGAATGGAAAAGAACAACTTAACATTCATTTGGGAGGGAAGAGGAGGGTCGAATGAAACCGAAAATAGCTTTGCCCGGGTCCTAAGGAGAAACTGGTGTAAAAGGAATGGATGGGGTGGGCAAAGGGGGCCAGGTGCCCTTGTGGAGAGCTGGGGGGTGTGTGGATGCCTGTACCCACCTTATAAGCGTGAGGAGGAGGGTCTCTCATGCGCCCACTGTGCCCCGCCCCATTTCACTTGCCATAGAGGGGCTTGGTTAAGATTGGATCAGCTCCATACAGAGAAACAGAGATGAAGGGTGGCAGGAGACCTGATTTAACTCTCATGCCTCCCGTCCTGTTTCTACCAATGAGAACCTCAGGTCCATTGAAAAGGAAGGAGCCTGCCCAAGGTGGGAGCCAGACAGAAGCTGCATCTATAGGAGCACATGGTCCGTTGGCAGCTGGATTTCCATTGCTCAAGCGGGTACTACAGATACCTGGCCTGTGTTTAGTACCTAGTACTTAACAAGTACTAAGTACTTACTACTCAGTGTATTTGGTATCGTTTTGACCAGCCCTTCAGAGGAAGCCTCAGAGCTGTGGGGTCTGGTGGATGCTAATGAGATGCTGGCTTGTAGCATGGGATTTGGATCACTCCCTGAGACAGGCCGGGTAGACCCTTGGAGCAGAGCAGGTCGGCCCTGCCCCTCGCTCATCTGCCATGCAATCAGTACTTAGTCCGTGCTAGGTACTTTTACACGAGTTACCTTATTTATCAGAAGTCTCGCCAGTCCTAGGAGATAGTCCTGGGGGTGGCATATTGCCATTTTGCACCTGAGGAAACTGAGGCCTTGAGGGTGCAGGTGACTTACCAAGAATCATACAGCCCGGAAATGGCAAAAGCGGGGCTCCAAACTGAAGACTGTCTATTGACGCCAGACCCCGTGCCATTCACCTTCAATGCAAATTGAGAAGCAGGTCAGGTTACCCTGGGTAAAAGTGAGTTAGTTGGTGGTTTAGGTTGAATCTTAGGAAATGGCTGGTATTAGACCATTTGGAAAATGACTGTCAGAGGTTCAGAGGTTCAGAGGTTCAGCTTAATTCAAGCAGTAAGAGCTCGCCTGGCATCTCACAGATCCCTCCACCTGAAGGTGGGCGCCCTCAGCACTGTGGGCTCCCGCTGGGGCTGGGAGGGCCCCTCACGGCTGGTCTGGACTCAGCCAGGCCCAAGTGCCATGATTGACGGGAGCTGTGATATGAACACATGCTTTCTCGGACATCTCTGCCTTGCGCCTGTCGTCCACCAATGCGCCCACCCGCATCAGCTCCGGTAAGCGGCCATGTCACATCTGCCCAGGTGGCCCTCGGCCCTCCAGCGGCTGCGTTTCCTCTGCCGCACCGCCCGAGTTTCTGTGCAGGGATTTGTTTGGACCGCTGAACATTTTTAGCATTTTGTCTTTGTTTTATAAAAATTGGTGGAAAACAAAACTGAGAGTTGCTATTGGTGGCAAAAGCACAAGTAACACAAACATTAAAAGGGAAACGTAGGTGGAGATGATAAGGTGTGCCAGAGACAGAATCTTTTCTCCTACCTGGTGTCATGTTCACTGTCCTCATGTGATCAACCCTGGGTGAAACGGGGAAGGAAAAGGACCAAAAAAAAAAAAAAAAAAAAAGACAACATGAAAATATGTATGAAATGCTAGAAATACATGGCCCAGAGTTGAGTCTGAAAGATGAGAGATCATTTGGGATTTTATAATGTTTTAAAGCTCTCTGGGGCAGAATTTCCACCCTTTACCACTTCTGCCTCTTAGGATATGAAGATTAAAACAAGTTCTTCCCATTCACTTTCCATAGAAGTTTTGGGGAATGCAAGATGTCGGAAAGAGGCTGTAATTGATCCCATTCTTTTGCTCCCAGTGAAATAATATGCAAACCATTTTCCGCTTTCTTGTTTCTTCCACTGAAGTAATACACCAGCATCCCATTAATTTCTCCCTCCCAGGTCTCACGTTTCTACCTCCTTACTTGTCCTTCATCTTTGCATTTCCCCGGTCGGGGCAGTGGGGGCTGTGTGGGTTTCCTTCATTTCCCGATTGGCTCTTCTTCTGAATGTTGGCGGGAGATAAAATATTCCAGAGCTGAGCAAAGAGGGCACCGGAGTGACCCAGACCTAGGCTTGTAGCTGTGGGATGTTGGATAAATGACTTACATTCTTGGACTCTTGTTGCCTCACTTGTAAAATGGGGATACTGTGTATGTATGTTGGGGGACCCATCAGGAGGACTGAATAAGAAGCATTAAATGTGCGGACACTGGCGCCTGATGGGAAGTTAGCTGGGGGAGGGAGTCTGGACACCCCTGGGGGCCAGGCAGGAGGGCCGAGCGTAAGGCAAGACGGAGCAGCGGGCACTGTGGAAAACCAGGTATGGCAGCCCTAGCTGGCTGTGGTCATGTGGGCCTGAGTGCTGCTTACACATGCTGAAATCCAGCCTTCTTTGGGTGAAATCCTTGGTGTTTTTACATATTGACCGCATTGAAGTCCACCATCTGGTTTTGCCAGTTTGCAACTTCTTAGTAAGCACGCTCATCCAAAGGTGGCTGCTGTTGTCTTTCTTTTAGGTCCACAATCCTGAAATTCAAAAACCTTGAAAGCAGAAAGATGTTTTGTAATCGGTGAGGTGGCACAAGTTGGCCCGAAGGGAGAAGAGACTCATTGCGTCTTCACTGAGCCTCTGTAGGGCTGACCGCATACGTTTCACTCTGGAAGTATCACTGTGTGCTTGAGTCGGGGTCAGGGGGTGGGGTGTCTCCCCAGACCCTGCCAGGGTGTTTCAAAATACAGAACACATGCGCTACATTACCTTCCTAAACTTGGAAGGATTCTGAATTTGGAAACACATGTGTGCCAGAGTTTTGAACCTGCAGTATTCTAAGTAGGATTACTATTATTGTAAATGCTTTGACAAAGCCAGGAAAACGCATCTTCGACCAGTGCGTCCTTCCCATATCTGCAGCCTACTTCAGCTTCTGCATAGAGGTCCCCCCAATACCAGCCTAGTGGTCAGGAACCCCAGGTATTGGTCATTCAGTCCTCATGAGACTTCAGGCAGCTCCCTCCTGGCTCAGGCCCTGGGTCTCTCCATCTGAACCAGAACTTTATGATTTCTGAAATTTTCATTTGGTCAGCCTTATCTCCCTGTCCACCCCTGCCCCACCCCCACCCCCAAATAAAAAGAGATTAAGAACCAGTACTCTCTTGTCTCTCCCTGCTAGGAGGGTTGGGGGACAGAATATTTTAACATAATAGGATTTTCCCCCTCCGGTTGGTAGGAATAAATCTGCGGCTACTGTTTTATTGGAAATCCCAGATGAAAATAAAAATGGTGCAATTCAATCTCAGATTTAGCTGGTTACTTACTTTTCACTGAGTCCCCAGGGCCCTGTGGTTGCTGGGTTTGTGTTGGCAATGGGTGCTCCTCTGGATTTAAAGGGCCAAGCAAATTCCGGGGGTGGGGGCGGGGGGTGGGGTGGGTGGTCTGACTCCCTCTTACCACTAGGGGCAGATTTTCCCCACCTGGAAGAATGGAGCAGGGGTTTGTGCTAGCTCTCCCTTCCGTCTGGAGGCGGGTGTCGAGGGGGAGCTTGGTGGGGCATCAGTGGGTAGGGTCTGTGGTTTCCCCCATGGCTGATGGAGGTGTTTTGGGTTTCTTTTGCAGGCTGACGGAGCCAGTGCAGCTGGAAGGAAAAGCACGGCGAGCAGGTACACTCCCCGTGCCCATGGCTGTCCCCTTCCCTGCCCCCCCTCCCCGTTTCACAGCTGACAGCCACCTCTCTCTGGTCCTTCCCTTCCCCTGAAAGGGGGTGGGTGGTCCAGGCCAGCTCCCTTTGCTGGCAAGTATCCATACTTCCCCGGAGGATGTGCGGTCGTGGTCAGCACTTCGGAGCCCCACCGCCCCAGCCCCCGGTACCCTCTCTGAGCAGCCACGAATGGACCAAGGATGACTGGGTTCTGAACTGGCCTTTGGGCGCTCGAGCTGGGGCAGAGGACCGGGCTCGAATCCCATCTTGGCTGCCATGCGGTGACCTCCAGAGCAGCCTGCCCATCCCATCCTAGTCTGGAACTCGTGGCCCAGCTTGAGTCCTGTGCTCCTCTCCCTGAACTGCTCCCCCATCCCCCCACAGCAGGGGGAGGGGATACTCTGCGTAGCCAGACCAGGGCTGTGTCCTCACCCTGGGAGCTGGCAGGAGTTTGGACCGGGGGGGGGGGGGGTCCCTCAAGGAAAGCTGGGCGGTCATTCCCGAAGAAGGCGGGAAGAGATGCTGGATAGGCCCACGCTGCAGATGTCTGCCTCTGGTGGTGGCACAGGCAGGCACTTGGTACATGTCAGCGCTGTTTCTGCTGTCGCCGTGTTCCCTCAGGGAGGGCGGAGCTGGAGTGGCCAAATGACCTTTATGGGGGCCACTGGAGATAGGAGGAAGGCGAGGGACTGACGAGAGTTGGCTCTCCAAGCCACACACACCAGATCTGGACCGGGCTCTAGGATTACCTACTGGAGTTGGGGTCAGAGTATGAACGCCAGGCAGAGGAACTTTCCCTTTAGTCCACAACTGGTTCTTTAGAACGTTAAGAGATTTTTGTAGAAAAGAGAGGGTCTGTGGCCAAGTGAGTGTGAAGGACAGCGGGTTCAACAGAGGCAACAGATTTCTTTGCTGTGGGTCCTTTTCAGTCTCTCACCTGCTCACGTGTGCGCCTGACAACATCTGGGATGAGAATTCCGTATTTCTCCCAAGTTGTTTAACTGTGGAACCCTTTTATTGAAAGTTTGGCTGTGGAGCAAGGGTTCCTTGGAACGCACTTCGGGAAACGACGGGGAGCCATTGCTCTTTGAGAAAGAGTCACATGCTTGGCTCTGTGGTTTGGGAAGATCACCCCAGCAACCGTGTGCAGGGTGGATTGGAGGCGGCTAGAATGGAGGCAGAGATACCGGGCCGGAGGTCACCGTGACCCACACCACCCAGCACGGCCCGGCTCCCAGCCACTTCCCCGGTCTCCTCATGTGTCCGGCTCCCCCTTGCTCCCCCTGACCTCCTCTCAGTTTATCTACCCCCCTAAATCAGGGGTCGACCAGCTTTACCTGTGAAGGGCCAGATAGTAAATATTTTTACAGTTTGAAGACCATAGGTCTCTCTGGCAACTTCTCTGTCCCATCAGTGCCTGTGAAAGCACCATAGGTGATCCATAAATACCCAGTCTGTGGTTTGCCAACCCCTGGCCTCAGCTGACTCCTGCCTGAGAGCCTTTCCAGCTGCTGTTCCCTTTGGCTGGAATGTACTTTTCTCTGATCTTCCTTCACGTCTTGACTCCATCCTCCCCTGGGAGAAACCTTCCCTGCACCTCTCCTTCAAGGGCCTGTGGCCTGTGGCCTGTGTCCCTCATAGGCTGTTCACGCTCTGTATTTATCCCACGTATTTGTGTAATTTTCTCTGCCTCTCCCCTTAGGGTACCAGATCCATAGGCAGAAACCCCTAGCAGGCGCTCAGTGTTTGGGGGACGGATATCCCGAATGAGATGGGAGATGTGGGGATGATGTGGGGGTGGGGGGTAGACCACCAGGCTCAGGCCTGTGAACGCTGGCAGTGACACCTGTGGCCGGCAGCTGCCCAGCGCCTTGTGTTTGGCTGCTGGGCCCCTGGTCGTGGGATTTCGTGTAAAAGCAGTACATGGGGCGGCGGCAGTCCCTAGACTGGGGGTGCCTGGAAGTGCTTCCTGGATTGGATTGTCACGACTGGAAGGGGCCTCGGAGCTTGTCCAGTCCCACCCTCTCCCTGGACACTTGGGGAGGGACGGCCCTGCTCGGGGTCTTGTGATGAATAAGTGATGTCAGGCCTCGAACCTGCTAAAGCAGGGTGCTTTCGCCACTCAACAGTGCTGTGCTGGAGTGAGGGTCTGGCCAGCCTCTCCCACTGACCCCCATGTTTATTGAGCAGCTGTTCTGCTAGGCCCAGTGCCGTGTGTCAGAACTCAGACGGATTCGATGCTAAAGTAGTCATCCAGCAGACTCTTGAGTGTGGACAGAGGACGAGCCTCCATCTGTTTCTCAGGACTTTCATGCAGGTGTAGCTCTTGCCGTCACTTTCCGATGCATGAGTTTCTCCCACACCAGGTCAGAAGGCCGCAGGCAGGTTTCCCCATAGCAGCAGTGGCTGCCTGAAGTTCTGAATTGAGTCTTACCAGCCTCAGGCTGCCGTCAGAAGGAGAAGAGGTGCCTGGCCTGGTAAGGGGAAGGGGGGATGGCACGTGTACCATCAGTTTGCCCGGCCTCAGTAGACTGGGCTTGCACATACTCTGTGACAGAGCGCTATCCCCACAGTGCCAGAATATGCACCAGGAAGGGCCAGCTCAAGTCTTAGGGTCATGTGTGACTTAAAGAAGAAATTTCTAGTGGTAACAACTAGCATTCATTCAGCACTTCTGTGTCAGGCTCTGAGCTAAGTGATTCACATATATTAGATTATTGTTAACTGATGTAATCTTTATAATAGCCCTATGAAGGAGGTACTCTTATTATTTCCACTTTACAGAAGAGGAAACTGAGGCATGGAGTGCTTAACGGGCCTCAGGCTGCCCAGTTGGAAGTGAGCAGTAGAGCCGGGATGCCCACCCAGGTCTCACTTCTCTGATAGGTACACTTAACCACTGTTCCCTCCCACTTGTGAGGATGAAGTGGTCAGTTAACAGATGTTAGAGGAGCCTGTTAGGGGCTGGGGGCTGTGCCATTGGCTAGGTGCTTGTCAAGAAGCCAGGGACTTTGAAGGAGCTCAACCAGTGAGTTTATATTGATTCTATAATTAAAGCTAATAGAGCATCTTTGAGAGACCCAAACAGTGCTGTTGTATAGTGACCCAGCATTCAGTCTGAGAAGTGAATTATGCGTTAAATATCAGGAGAATATTAATGCAGGCCATAGCTGAGGCCACTTGCGAATTTGACCCTGGCCTTGCGTTAGATCGGCCAGGTGGGGTTTAGACACCTCGGCACTTTGCAGAGCATTAGACACATTTAGTCCCTGTTTCAGATGGAGAAACAAAGGCCTGAGGCTCCCTGAAGTCAGAGTTAGGCTATGCCACCCTGGCCAGGAATGACCTAGAAGGAGCCCCGGCCCTCTGACCCGGGCCTCCTCCCCCAGGTCCCGGCCGGGTCCCGGCGCACTCGGTTATTATGCCAAGGTCTGCTTTCTTCCCAGCGCCTGTCTTTTGGCCCAGAACGCCTAATTTTGTTACTTCTCCAGAGGGCCTCTGGCTAAACCCCAAAACCAACAGCACGGACTGCTAAGGAATTAGTGTTAAATTGAGGGGGACAAGGAGAGGTGGTGTTTCTGATCCTAAGAAACAGCCGAATGTGGTTTGGTTTACTTCTCTGTAACCCAACCTGGGTCGATTTTACAGGACCGGTGATCCCTGCACTTGAGGTCAGGGCTGACTTGGTGTGCAGGTTACAAACCACATAGCACAACTGTAGCCAGACTTCACTTATTCTGAGAGGCGTGGGGGCTGTGGGGCCTTAACTGTGGAAAATTCTAAAGAAAATGCAGTTTTTGTAACCAAGTAAACGTAGCTACAGGGTTGCTGTAATGAAGAATTATGCCTTTTTTGTCAGTTGAAGGTTTTTAGAGCTGATAGGGCTCTATAGATAATCTGGAGTAACTGTCTCATTTTCAGATAAGGAAACCAGGGATAGAAGAGGTTAAGGGACTCATTGCCTTGCTGTGTAGACCGGTTGCCTAACAAGCAATCAGGATCTTGTAAACAGAGAGATTTGGTCGGGAGTGGGGGGTTGGTGATAAGACCAAATCTCATGCATTCATTCCGCAAATACTTAGCGCCTACAAAGGGCCAGGATCTGATCTGGGTGCTGGAACAAAACAGAAATCCCTGGCCTTGTGGAACTCGTTTTCTAGTGAGAGTGGAGGCGATGTAATCAATACATACAATGTGTGGTATGTCATAGGCTAAACAGTGATGGGAGTGAGAGAGAAGCAGAATGGGGATTGGGAGAGCCAGAAGGAGTATCGCATCACCAGAAGGTGACATTTGAAAGGATCTGAAGAAAATGAGGGACTGAACCAAGCAGTCACTGGGGAGAAACACATTCAGGCAGAGAGAACAACAGGTGCAAAGGCCCTGGGGCAGTGATGTATAGATTGTGTTGGAGCAGGAGCAAGGAAGCTGATATGGCAGATAGCGCTTTGGAGGCTATCATCACGACTTTGGCCATTACCCTACGTGAGGTGTGGGGAGCCACTGGAGAGTTTGAGCAGAGGGATGGTATGATGTGATTTGGTTTTAAAAGGATCATTCTGGCTGCCAGAAGGTGAATAAACAGTAAGAGGCAGGATTAAAGAGGTGTCGCCAAGAGTTCAGGACAGGCAGGACCTTAAAAGGTAGCCTTGGAAGTGAGTTTCCGAAGGCTGTATCTTCTCAGGCCCGAGGAATCCAGTTCAGCAAAGCATTGTGTGAGTTCTGAATCCAGATAATGCACACTTCTCCATGGCTGGTCTGCCAGGTCACTTCCTCACCTTCTCTCTAGCCCCGCTGAGGGCCAAGCAGCTCATTAGCACCGTGCTGAGGAGCCCAGACTGCCTGGGTCCAGGTCCCAGGGCTACCCACTGCCTGGTTGTGTGACCTTGGGCTAGTTACACAATCTCCAGTTTCCTCATCTGGAAAATGGGAATTATATTAGACCTTCCCTCATAGTGTTGTCAGTGAAATAGTAATATGCATATGCCTAGCACAATGCCTGGCCCATAGTAGGTGTTCAGGAAACGTTTATTTTTATCACCGCCGTGCTGGATTCCCTTCCTAGGAGGAGATGACAGTGGGATGGCGATTGATTTCTTGTTGAGTCTGGACCCTGGAGAGAGGACTGGAGTCAGGGACAAGGGTGGGGGTGGAGCTCACATTTGTCAAGGGCTGACCCCCATCCAGTCACGCACAGATCTCCTTTGGTCCTCCCCTCTGAGGTAGTGATACTGTCCCTCCTCCTCAGAGGGAATTGAGGAATAGGCTTGTCCAGGGTCACACACGTCGTAAAATAGCTTTGGACGTAGCTGAGTCTCGGTCCTTCAGGCCAAGCTTTCTCACTGGTGGACCATTACTTAATCGGATCACCACGTGTGTGCAGCCGCATAATTATTATTATTATTACTTTTTAAAATTTTTTTTTTTCAACTTTTATTTATTTTTGGGACAGAGAGAAACAGAGCATGAACAGGGGAGGGGCAGAGAGAGAGGGAGACACAGAATCGGAAACGGGCTCCAGGCTCTGAGCCATCAGCCCAGAGCCTGACGCGGGGCTCGAACTCACGGACCGCGAGATCGTGACCTGGCTGAAGTCGGACGCTTAACCGACTGCGCCACCCAGGCGCCCCTATTATTACTTTTTAAAGAATACCTTCTTGTTGTTTCGCATTTTGGTTTTCAGCAGTAAAATCAAAGTATCCCTGAACAAATTAACTTCATTTGTACAAAAAACTCACAGTAGCAGTTGGCCCCGATGGTGGTCCCTGACCAGTACGATATTAGCAGAATGGATTATTAGAGCATGCTGGGTATATTTTAGCCAGGGCACATCTTTATCTTGATTCTAGGTTATGGTGCAGTTATTGGAGCTCGGATTTGGTTTCCAGAAATGTGTATGCTCACCATACCAAACTTGGGGCGAAGTCGGGCCACAAAATGCCGTAAAATTGCAGGCTGACTCTGGGGACCCTGGACCCATTCCACGAGGCCAGTGCTTTTTTGGTGGGCAGGGCTTCCTGTCTGCCTGATCAGTTACTGTTAAACCTAGGCTCTGCAGATAGGGCAGATTCCGGAAAATTCAGGCACGTCCTTAGGTTGCCCTCTGGAGACAGCCACAGAAATGCAAACTAATGCGCATCGAAAACGGTGAATCATTTTTGCCAAATGGCTTGCGGTGGTCGAGCAGAGGGAGGTGACTGGGGTCCCTAGGGAGCCCTGTGCTCAGTGCATGCACCCAGGAGTTTTCAGTGCACGCACCCAGAAGGAGCCTGAACAGATTCAGTAAGTGGCACCCCTGCACCAACCCGACCCGACCCGACCCTTTCAGGGCATTCAGAAGTCTCGCCTCGTCCTGAAGAGGCGCCATCTTGAGAAGGGTAACTCGGATCGTCCAACCCGGTTGGTTCTTGAGCCCCTTGATGTCAAAGGCCCTCGATCTGAGAAAACAGCTCAGGAAGTTTCCACAGCCTCACCGTTTGTCTGGCTCTGCTCACGGAACAGAAAAATTCTCACCCTTAGCTTGTGCTTCCTCCAGCTTTCCATGCAAAGCGTGATGCTTAAGAATGCCCTTATGCTCCAAACCTACCTTCCTGCTCACTGCCGCCTTCGCATCCTGCAGTGAACTGGGCTGCAGTGTGTCCTCCTCCCCCTCCTCATCGCTGCTGCCTGGGGAGGGGGGCGGCCATGCCCACCACTTCTTCTGTTTTCTGGGGCTGAAAAATCGCCCCTCTGCATTCAGTTAGGAGTACTCCATCATTGGCCTACGAGCTGATATTTTTCATAGTTTGGCCAAACTTTCCACGTTTTTGTCTGGCAAGTACTTGGTAAGGTTGGGAGAAAAGAACTAACATTTATGGAGCCCCACTATGTGTGAGGTGTTGTGTTGGGTGCCTCGTGTACATCTCTGTCCTTGAATCTTCTAAACAACTCTTAGTGGTTTGCATTAACTTCACCAGCTTCCATGCGAGGAGAGCAGGGCGTAAGTAGGTTAGAAAGCTTGGCAACGGCTCAGCGTCTAGTTTATTACCCCCGAACACCTTGGGAAGACGTGGACCACGTTAGGGGCACATTGGCGGCCGAAGGGCAGCTCCGGGCATCAGCTGTCAGTGTGGGCAGGATGTTGGAGCAGAGGGGTCCTGCTGGGAAGCTTCTTTACCTTTCATTCCAAGGAGAAAGTGGCCAGAGGAGCTCGGCGTCAGAGAGAAAGAGAGATAGTAGCTAAGTCTCGGCCTCAGTAGGGAATCATATCGGTGCCAGAGGGAGCGTAATTTTTCTCTGTTCTCACATCAGCCAGCGTGACGACCAACGTAGGAGTCGTCTCGGTCATCGCTGGTTGAGTCGGCTGCTCTCTGGGGTCTGCATGGGACCCTGCAGGTGCCCCAGAGGGTCTCTGCAGGACTGCGGGCAGGGACTCTGCTGTGACCCCCCCCCCCCCTTCCCCACCTGCCAGCGGAGGGAATGCTGTCCGAGTAAGAAATCCTGAGTCTGCAGTGTCCCCGACAGTTGGGTGAGGAGAAACTCAGAAAGGTGAGTCTTGGGAGAGCAGTGCACCTTGCTCACGGTTCCGAATTGTACCATCGCTACACCCATTGGACGAGGAATGCAGCGTGTCTCTTTAAAATGCTGTTAGCAGTAATTCTTTTTAATGACCTGGGCCAACCTTCCCTGTGCCATGACACCCGTAAAAGAAGTTCCCAGCTGTCCCCGGAGGGCCCCATCCTGCTAAATGTCGGAGTTGGTGACTTGACAGCATTGCTCAAGACTCCTGCTTTTCTCTATTTTAGGTTTAAATTAACCAGGGAATTAACTCTTAATATTTAAATCTTCATGCTGTCTTTCGGAACTGCAGTATTACCCAGCGTCGTGGCTGACTGACAACATACATTGAAGAAAATTAAGTGCCTACGAATTATCTCAAACTAATGATATATTTATGCATTGTAGGTTATTTTGAATTTCTAGACTGTTAAGAGTTGTTTAATAGGTTAATAGTTTTAATCTATTAATCTAATCTTTTCTGCTTGACTATTTATTAAAATATATCAGTGATACATGACAAATGGAAGCACAGATAATTCTGAGGGTTATTAAGGCATGGGCGATGTGAAGATTTGAAACACGGGTAGAATAGTAAACACACGGGCCTCGTTATCAGGGTTTGTGGAAACTGGGGTTTTGCTCTAGGGGTCTCTCTCTTGGTCCTTCCTGGCTGGTGGAAGCCGCAGTCTCTAACCTGGTTACGATTCCTGTCCTCGTCACTGAAAGCAGGAGACCCTGTGTCCAAAGGCCGTATGTGAACAGCAGCCATTTTAGAAGACTTCAAGGAGAGTTAGAGGTCAACAGTGAACAAAAAGCCCAAGCACATTTCTCTGTGGCAGACGTGGAACTCCTCGTTCCTTAATTTTATCGCGTTTCTATGTTGCTGTTTGAAGCATCTTAACATGTACCCCTGTCTGTCCGGATGCTGAGGATACAGTAGGAGATGAGGGGATGTACTCGTCTCTTGGAATTTCTGGTCCATCAGTCGTTAATTTGTTCATTCATTCAACAGGTGTTTTGTTGTCGTTGTTTTTAGTCGTCTCTTCTTTTGAGAAGAGAAACAGGGGGCGCCTGGGTGGCGCAGTCGGTTAAGCGTCCGACTTCAGCCAGGTCACGATCTCGCGGTCCGGGAGTTCGAGCCCCGCGTCAGGCTCTGGGCTGATGGCTCAGAGCCTGGAGCCTGTTTCCGATTCTGTGTCTCCCTCTCTCTCTGCCTCTCCCCCGTTCATGCTCTGTCTCTCTCTGTCCCAAAAATAAATAAATGTTGAGAAGAGAAACAGAAGTCCTCCAAGTGATTCAAAGCCCAGGCGTTAGAGTTGGGCAGATCTGATTGAATCCCATTCTGTCACTAGGAAGCTGTGTGGCCATGAAAAAGTCACTCTGTTTCTCTGATTCTCAGTTTTCTTATCTTAAAGCAAAACTACCCGGCCTGTCAGGCGCTTGTGATATGCCTGGCATCAGTGGGACGGTGCATGGATCCGGTGTGAAGCACCATGCCTGGCATGTCACAGCCACCCAGTACGCCACAGGGGCCCTTGTCCTCACTCCCTCATTGTGGTACCGTTGCCGTTCTCACCTCCACCTTCACGCTGGCGTATCTATCTCCGGTGATTGTCTGCTTGTGTCGTTCAGCAGACATTAGCTGTCATCTGCTGGGAGCCGGGCACGGGGATACAAAATGGCAGTGGGGTAGAGCCCTTACCCCTGGAGGTCTCTCCCAAGCACGTGGAATCAGAGAGCACATTCAGAGCAGGAGCCGTTTAGAAGCAGAGGGGGCACTCTCAGAAACCACAGGGCTGAGGCTGCAGGCTCCCTGATGGATGTCAGAGAGAGCAGCCACTGGGGAGCCCAGCGCCCCATCTTGGGCCCTGCAGCCTCAAGAGCAGGTGTCATTTTGCAGGACAGATCATCACTTGGTGCACCTTGGACTTTCATGTCTTCTATGTTAGCAATATCTCAACAAAACTGGAGGCCCCGTGTGCTCAGAGAAGAGCAGGGAGTCCGGTGTGGCCAGCAAGGGGGTGTGTTAGCAGATGAGGCCAGCGGGCGCTTGGAGCATGTCGCAGGGAGCCCTGAGGGTTGGGACGAGGGCTCTGGCTGTTATTCCGGCTGAGATGTGGAACCACAGTGGGTTTGGGGCCTAGAGGTGACATCACCTGGCTTGTTTGGACGGGGTCGCCTTGGCAGCTCTGTTGAACGTCGACATCGGGGCGTTGGGCAGGGGTAGGAGCAGGAGACGGGCTGTGAGGTATGGGGGTGTGGTTGTGTGTGGTTATGGCAGCAAGACAGGAGGCAGGGGAAGGCAGCTGGGACCAGGGGGTGGTCAGGTGCTGGGAAAGAGTAGCCAGGTTCTGGACATACCTTAAAGGGGGAGTTGACAGGATCTGCCAGTAGAGGTTAGTTCCAGAGCCGGGGCCCGAGAAGCTGGAGGGATGTAATTGCTACTAACTGAAATAAAGTCTGCAGTTATTTGATGGTGGCATCGTGGACTGCAAGCTGTAGTGGGATGGGAGTCAGAAGGATAGTTGTCTTGACTTGGGGGGAGGTATGTTACAACAGCTCAGTTGGGGCCTGTTAAATATGGGTCCCTGTGGGGCATCCAGGAGGAGGTGTCCAGCAGGCAGTTTTGTGTGTGCAGGTCTGGAGTTTGGGGGGAAGTCCACGCTGGAGACAGAATTCGAGATTCATCATCGCATTGTTAATATTTAAAAACATGAGTCTGGATGAGATCACTTTAGGGAGTGAGTGTGGATAAAGATGGAAGAGGTTCTAGAACTGATCCTTGGGGCATGTCAGTATATAAGGGTTGGGCTGGTGAAGAGGAATTAGCAGAAGATAGAGGAGGGGCCACCAGGCAAGCACAGAGCCAAGAGGAACAAAGAGCTGGACAGAGGAGAGAGGGAGGAGCTCGTCCAGGGCTACTGACAGAGGACAAGGTCGCTGAGGACGGGAAGGGACCGTAGGCTCCAGGAGCATGGAGGTCACCAGGGGCCTTGGGAAGAACAGCCCTGGTGGAACGGGGGAGGCAGAAGCCTCATTGGACTTGGAAGCATTGCCAAGGAGGGCCCTGCTGACTCCCGAATAGGAAGAATCCTTTGCTCTTAGATCATCGGTAGGTAGGCACTTGGGTAGCGCAGGAGGACTTGGTCAGCGGTCAGCCCGTGCATCAGGGTAAATGCTGACCCTGAAGTCATGGCTGGATGTGCATTAATTCTTTTAACACCCCGTGCATTTGTGGAGAGTGTGTTTAAGCTCAGCTTGAGGCTACTTAACCCTCATTCCTAATGAGTGGAGTCTTTTAATGAAGTTTTATTCTAGAGGGAGTTAACTAAGTCATTATTTACACACTGATTAGAGATCCGCCCCCTCCCCCACCACCCTTAACATTGTTTCCGGTGGCTCAAGTGCCAGAGTGAAGAGGCAGTGGCCTTTGCAGGAGGTGGGTGGTCCTCAGGCAGAGCCTCAGGGCACACGGATTCACTGCTCCCCGCCCTGTGCGAGGAGACCCTTACCCTGCTGGGTGGAGGTCCAGCCTCTACCGCTGCCTTAGATTCCGAGTCCCTCGTCATGCAGGTGGGAAAACCGAATCAGGCAGGGGTAGGACTGATCTCCGGTGTGCTGAGGATCCCTCGTAAGTACCGTGACCTGGCAGAGCTTCAGGCATTAGCATTTTTGGTGGAATGATGAAGAAATTATACCCGCAAGCAAGCAAAGTTGTCTGACTCCTGGGCACATGACGTCATCTGAAACTCCTCCTCCCACACGGCCAGAAATGGCATGGCCTTTGGGTCCCCGGTCCACTGATGCAGGGTTTCGTGGGAACAGCACCCGGATAGGAGTCGGGAAAATTGTTTCTGGTCACTGGAAGGTGCGTGACCTCGCGCGTGCCCTTCGTTCACAGTGTTGATTGAGTTGCTGCGGCGCACGGGGCGGCGGTGCCGGGGCTGGGCCTCGTTCTGTGCTTCAGTGTCTGCATCTGGCTGCAGGGCTCTTGTGGATGCCAGATGGGGTGGGGCGGGCCCAAGCACTTGAAGAGCCATCTGGCAAAACCCAGAGGAAGAGATTTGTTTCTGAAACTTTCCCAGGCAGGCTCTGCGGGCACATTGGACCGGCCGCACGCGGCGCTGGGGATGAGTAAGAACGAAGCAGAAGAAGGCTGAGGGTGGTGGAGGGCGGTGGTTTGCAGACTTAATTGCGGTGGAGCGGGTTCTTCAGAGTCTAACACAGGGAGGGTATTAGTCTCCTGCGGCTGCTGTAACAAATTACCACAAGCTGGGGAGCTTAAAACAGAAGCTTGTTCTCTCACACTTTTGGAGGCTCCAGGGGACAATCTGTTCTTTGCCTCTTGCAGCTCTCGTGTCTGTAGCCTTCCTCGACCTGTGGCTGCGTTTCTCTAATCTCTGCCTTGGTGGTCATGTTGCCTTCTCTTGTCTGCACTGTCCCTTCTTCTGTCTGTCTTACAAGGACATTGGTCCTTGCATTTAGGGTCCACCTAAGGTAATTCACAATGATCCCGTCTTAAAGTCCTAAAATTAAATACATCCATCTGCAAACAGGCTTTTTCCAAGTCAGGTCACATTCATAGGTTCTGGAGATTAAGATGTGGGCATATCTTAGGTGGGGGGGGGGGGAGGGCACCATTTACCCCACTACAGAGAGAAAGAAGCACGTATATGTAGTACATCAGGCTAAAATCAAAGAGAGAGTAGGGGTCTTGGAGCCCACTCAACACCACTCTTTTCACTCAGGCCTCATTCAGTCCTCTGGACCATTGCTGTGGAACTCTTAAGCCTCCAAGGAACACACTTTGAGAACCATTGCTCTAATGAGGGGTCACCGTTCTTAGGGGGCAAGGAGGCCACTTGGTCTGGCTTCTCTCTTGGCCTCTGGCATGAGCAGTAACCAGTGACCACAGACGGTATATTCTTGCCGAGAAATATCCTTTTAGTGCCTGACTTTAGATTTTATGTTGAAGTGTGACTCAGGTTAAATATAAAATTCATAGCATATCTTGAGCAACTATTTTGTAGTTATCTATATATAAATCTATTTTACAGCGACACAAATAGAATAGATTATGGAGTGTCAGCATGTAGATAGATTCCGAGTGCTTTTTCACTAATATACCTAATGATTCGTGCTGAGAATATCCAAGGGCTCCACTGTACATTTAAATGGATATAATTAAAATAATGAGCTCTATTTTAAAAAATGATATATGAAAAAAAAATTTTTAAAGAAGTTAGAAGATACTACACCACTAATTCAAAGTGATATAAGTACTTCGGTGATTCCATTGTTATTAGGACACCTAATTAAATGCAAAGCACCCGAGAAAAGCAACATTTGGGCTTGTAAATCTACAGCATGGAGCCCCGGGAGAAGTTGCCAGTGTCCTTGGTACCTCCAGGGCTCGGGGATATCCCATTTAAGGGAGTGCCTTTTGGGGGACAGGATAGCTCATGTAGCTCGCAGAGTAAGAGTCTCCTGTGTGGGGGCGGATGGGCGTTCAGAAAGGGGGTCTGACTCCACTTCCAGCAGATAAGAAAGGCCTCCCAGAGGTGAGGATGTCCTCATGAATCAGTGATGTCATCATCATGGCAGGTGCCATATATGGAAATCTACTTTGCCCCAGCTCCCCGGCTCATCTCTCACCCCCACATTGGCAAGGATCATGGTCCCTCTTTAACAGACAAGGAAACTGAGGTTCAGAGGGGGAGCCCAGCCCGAGGTCACAGGGCGTGTGAATGCCCAGCCTGTCTGATTCCAGCAACTCCTCCCTCCCACCAGGACGTCCTGATGCTGGCAGGGGTGCCTAAGAGCAGGAAAGGACACTGAGTCTGTTTGGGTGGGTGGACAAGCATTCGTAGTTCTCAGGCTGAGTTTCCAGGTGTCGGCAGTGAATTGAGGGTATTTCAGGGGGAGGGTCTGTTCTGTTCCCTCTCCGTGACCTCAGTTGTGGGGAGCACAAGCAGGCTGGACCCTTCATCTCCACTGGGCCTCTTTGCTGTCCTGGGGAACACATCTGCCCTGTGCTTGGGGCTTAACCCTTTGTGCAGGCAGGTTCAGGACCAGCCAGGGCCAAGCCAGAGGGAATCCTCAGCTACCAGCCTGCCTAGCAGCCCCCCTGAGACCCACGGGCTTTGTTCTTGCCGGGCTGGCATTCGGGTTCAGACAGGGTCCCCGAGCTCCACCCCTGTGCCCAGTGAGCCAGCAGGATTGGTGGTTAGCATCCCCGTGGTCCGTCTCTGTCAGGGAGCAGCGACATCAGCAGCTGTCACCGGTTCCCATGGGCATGATCACCTCTGCTGTATGAGTCACTCTAGATGAGGTCCTGGATTTACATTTTTGTGGTTGATCTTCACAATACCTTTTGAGCCGATACGGGGCTCCCCACATCACTTATGTGGAAACAGGCTCAGAGAGGGTCAGGGGCTCACTCAGGGTCACCAGCTGGGATGTGATGGTGATGGGATTTAAACCCCTGTGGATTTACCTCCACAGCCCCTGCACGTCTGTGCCATGTAAGACCCTTCCCCTGTGTCCTCTGCATGCTTCCCTCCCCTGCACCCCTACATAAGACCATAGATATGTGTAGGACATCTCCACTGGGGCCACCTTGCAGACATTGCCTTGTCTCTGCCTCACAGCGCTGTGAGGTTGGTGCTGTGTTTATCCCCATCGTACAGGTGTGAAGACTGAGGCTTAGGGGATTGGAGTCGCTTGTGCAGGAACCCACAGCTTGGTGGTGGCGGTTCCAAAATTGGCCGTGGGACCATCCAGCTTCAGAACCTCCCATCTTAGTTCGTCACATGGGGTTCCTGCCAGGCTCTCTGCCCGCCTCTGCTCTGGTGCCCCAGCACCAGGGAGACCTCGCTCCCAGGACATCCCCTTCTGTTGTGGCTGGCTGCAGACTGTCCTCCCTTCCTGAAGCCATAGCTATTCCCTGGTCACTTCTTAGACCTGCGGCTCCCGTGGCTCCTGGGGCCTCACTGAACTAAGAGGCTTTTTTGTCCTGTGATGACTTTTTTTTTTTTTTAACATTTATTTATTTTTGAAAGACCGAGATCGAGTACAAACGGGGGAGGGGCAGAGAGAGAGAGGGAGACGCAGAATCTGAACCAGGCTCCAGGCTCTGAGCTGTCAGCAAAGAGCCCGACGCAGGTCTCAGATCCACAAACTGTGAAATCATGATCTCATGATCTGAGCTGAAGTTGGATGCTTAGCCGACGGAGCCACCCAGGTGCCCTTGTCCTGTGATGACTCTTAAACACAGCAGGGAGTGGGTAGGCTTATCCCTTCCCAGGGGCACTGGTCCTCAGCAAGGGGGCTCTGGTTCAAGATACCCCCTTGGAGGAAGCAGCAGCCAGAAAAGTCAGGCAGTCTGCCTTCCTCTGGCTTACCCACTAGCACCACGGTTTGGACTGTTCTAGATGCAGAAGGTCAAAGAGTGGGTGGTGTGGGAGCTGCCAGAGGCAGCTGGGCAGGCTTCCCTCTGTAGGTTTCTCCCCGAGTCTCAGCGCACCGTGGCTAAGACCCAAGATGCCTACGTCTAATTTTGGTTTCATGTCTTACTACCCGTGTAACTTGGATCAAGTCACTTTTCTCAGTGCCTCTGTTTCCTCATCTGTAAAGCAGAGATAATCCCAGGACTTCTTCACCATTTGTTAACCGAGATGAAAGAGATGAAAAGAGTCCGTATATTAGAACAGTCCCGGCACATAAAAAGCAACTTCAGTGTTTCTTCAGTAAGTAAAAGAAATGAACACTGAGGCGATCGAACCATCCCGATCTGTGTTTCCTGATGCAGAGAAGGGTAAGAACCCAAAGAGTGTATGGTGGCCCTGATGTGGCACACGCCGGGAGGAGGCGTCACTGGGCCCACTGAGTGCGAAGGATGCCGTAACAGTTCGTCATTATTAAGAATAGTAATGATGACCATGTCTTGATAGCTGTTACAGGCCAGCCACTATGCTGAGTGTTTTGTTAGTTGATTGAAATCTGCCTGCCAATCCTGTTAGCTCCATTTTGCAGATGGGAAAACTGGGGCGTGGAGGTTGGGCAGCTGGTGGCTCAAGTCACACAGCAGGGAGGTGCCTGACCGGACAGCCCTGGCTCCTGGCTGGTTCCCCACAAGCCTGCCTTTTTTTAAGACATTTTCTTTCTAACGTTTATTTATTTTTGAGAGAGACAGAGAGCGAGCAGAGAGAGGCAGAGAATCCCAAGCAGGCTCTGTGCCATCAGCGCAGAGCCCGATGCGGGGCTTGAACACAAACCAGGAGATCATGACTTGAACTGAAATCAGGACTCAGACGCCCAACTGACTGAGTCACCCGGGCCACTCCCAGCCTACCTTTTCACTCTGGCTTGGTCCATCTGAGTCCTGAGCAGTAGTCAGCTCGAGCTGCCATTACAGAAGACCACAGACCGGGTGGCTTGGACAACAGAAATATATTGTCACACGGTCCTGAAGAGTGGAAGTCTGAGATCACAGTGCCAGCACAGTTGGGTTCTGGTGAGAACCCTCTTCCTGGCTTACAGACAGCCACCTTCTCTCTGTGTCCTCACGTGGTGGGGAGACAGAGATTTCTCTTCCTGTTCTGTCAGATTAGGTCCCTATAACTTTATTTATTAACCTTAATTATCTCTTAAAGACCCTGTGTCCAGCTGTAGTTGTGTTGGGGATTAAGAGTTCACCATACAGGGGCGCCTGGGTGGCTCAGTCAGTTAAGTGTCCGACTTTGGCTCAGGTCATGATCTCACAGTTCGTGGGTTCAAGCCCCACGTTGGGCTCTGTGCTGACAGCTCGGAGCCTGGAGCCCGCTTCAGATTCTGTCTCTCTCTCTCTCTCTCTCTCTCTGCCCCTCCCCTGCTCTCTCTTTCTCTCTCTGTCTTTCTCAAGAATAAATAAACATTAAAAAAAAAAAAAAGATTTCACCGTACAAATTGGGCAGGTCAGGGACACAGTTCAGTGCATACTAGGACCTCCCCAGTGGCCTTTTGCTGTCCCCTCCTCATTAGCTGGGACCCTCCTCCTCTCTTTGCTCAGTCACCAACCTGCGAGAAAGTTCAGAGCTGGGAGGGACAGTGAATGTGATAAAAACTCATGCTCCTGTGACAGATGGAGCTGTTGAAGCCCAGAGAAGAGAAAAGTCTTGTCCAAAGTCCTACAACAAGCCCACTTCAGATCCAGGGTCAGAACCCGGGTCCCTGCCTCCCAGCCTGGCACCTCCACGAAGCTCGGTTGGCATGCTAGTGGGCTTGCCTGAGTGTGCTTCAAGTGTGGGCCTTCAAGTTCAGTCCAGAAGCTTCTCTGAAGCAGTGGAGAGGGCCGGATGTGACAGGGTGGCATCCCTGGGCTGGCACGTGATGTGATCTCCCAGTGTGGCACACCTTGGCCTCAGTACCTCAGAGGTGGGAGTGATCGTGATGATCCCCTTGCCAGAAGGCTCCCCCTTATGATAACACAGAGAGTCACGTTGAACCGCTGTGTTCAAGAGATGTCAAGGCTTCATGCCTTGGCCTGCCACCTGTCTTGTGTGTGGCCCTGGGCAAGTCCCAGTTGTGCTCTGGGCCACAGTGTGCCCCCCCATAAAGGAGGTTCGGTGGTCTGTGCCCTCCCTGCCCACCTCAGTATTGAGCTCATTACCTTGAGAATGTTTTCTGGTATTTGCAGAGCCACGTGGAAGCCAGAATGGTAAGGTCTGAGTGAGGCTTTTGGCTTGTAGTCTCCCGTCCGTGAGATGGAACAGGGAGGGGCTTGGATGAATCTTCAGCCCTTCCACCAAGGAGGGAAGGGAACAGCACTGGGCACTTTGTACCCATTAAGCCACTTAAACCCTTGCTGTCCAAAGTGCAGGTCGAAGACCAGCAGCATCCTCCTTGCTGCACGCTTGGTAGAAAAGCAGAATCTCAGGACGCCTGGCTCACGGTTTGTGAGATTGAGCCCCGTGTCAGGTTCTTTGCTGTCAGCTCAGAGCCTGCTTGGGTTTCTCTCTCTCTCTCTCTCTCTCTCTCTCTCCGTCCCTCCCCTGCTCATGCTCTTCTCTCCCTCTCAACAATAAATAAACATGAAAGAAAAAGAAAGAAAGAAAGAAAAGAAAAGAAGAAAGAGAGAGAGAAAGAGAGAAAGAAAGCAAGAAAAGCAGAGTTTTAGGCTAAACCCCAGATCTGCTGAACCAGAATCTGCATTTTACCAAGATTCTCAGCTGATTGATGTGCGTATCAAACCTGGAGAAGAACTGATTTCAACCACCCGTAGCTGCCCTAGTAGGTCTTTTCTAACCCCAGTTACAGGAGTTACTGGGCACGTTTAGACCTCTTTAGATCTGTAAAATGAGTGGCGTTGGAGCCATACTAGCCCAATGGTTTTCAAACGGTGTTCCTCGGAGCCCTGGGGTTCCCTGGAGGACCCATAGGGGCCGCCATGGGTGCCGGTGCTTCAAGGTGAGATTCACGGAGAAATGGGTCTGTCACTAAACATTTTGCAACCCCCTGGGCTGGTGGGCTCCCAGATGGGTCTGGGGGCTGGCACGGGGTCCACGCTGAACAGACTCTCTTCTTTCCCAGGGAGCGCTTGAAGCGCAGCCAGAAGAGCACCAAGGTGGAGGGGCCCGAGCCCGCGCCGGCCGAGGCCTCCCTGAGCGCCGAGCAGGGAACGATGACGGAGGTGAAGGTGAAGACAGAGCTGCCTGACGACTACATCCAGGAGGTGATCTGGCAGGGGGAGGCCAAGGAGGAGAAGAAGGTGGTCAGCAAGGACGGGCCAGGCGACGTGCCCGCCGAGATCTGCGTGGTGATCGGTGGCGTTCGTAACCAGCAGACCCTCGGTGAGTGCCTCTCCGTGAGGGTCAGGGCCGGGACCCGGGCGTGGGGTCAGAGTCCTGGAGAGAAGAGTCCTGCCTGTCCTTGGCTGAGAGAACCTTAGGTGGCTCTGCTTTGCCCTCGGGGAAGGACGTAGGCTCCTTAGACCTGCCTCTTGCTTGGACAGTTGTAGTCTGGACCTCTTCTTTCCTTCCCTGACATGCCAGAGCCCTATCTGTGCTTTAAGACTTGCTCGGGTCAGATGCCCGGAACTTTCTGTAGGTGTGGCAAATCCCTCATGGCGTGGGCTCCCGTGCCCCAGGTAGGTCTAGCACCACCACGTCGCTCGTTGTCCTAAATGCCTGTCTGCATTTATTTTCTCCTTGGCTTCACCGCGGGCTCCTGCAAGCAGCTCCCAGTGCACGTCCTGCTTGGAACAGGCCCCCTTGGGACCGGACTCATGACAGACTGGCACCTTCCCCTGCCTCTTCTGGTCCGGGTCAGGTTCCGAGGAGCTCTGTGGAAATGAGTTTCTTAGAAATTCTCTCTCCCCCCTCACTTTCCAGCGGGAGCCAGGGGATTCCCCTCAGGGCCACCTGCACCCGGCGGGGCTCACAGACCCAGATGCCCGCAAGGCCTCCCCCAAAACACACACAGAGGGGCTCGGTCCTCAGCTGCTGCCGGAACTGGGTGGGAGACGGGCTCAGTGTAGACGTGCCACACGCTAGAAGTGAGAAATCTGAGGTGAATTCTTTTGGCTTTAAATGTTGGCAACTCATCTGACCTTTGAAATCTGCCAAGCAAAACAAACCTGTCTGTGGGTCGGAGTCACTCCGAGGCCACAGGTTTGCAAACCCTGGTCTGTGAAGTCCGAGTGCCTCGCCTGCCATGGAGGACTTGTCTCGCCTGTTCCCAGACTTCCGTTCTCATCCTCGCTGCTCCACGTTTCCCGTGCTCAGTGTGTTCTTAGACGCTGCCGCCCCCCCTCCCCTCTGCCTGTCCTTCCTGGTCCAGCTCTGGCTCGCTTCCTCCTGACTTCTGGCTCACGTCCCATGTCTGGCACACAGGGCCTTGTGCAGAGATTCCCCTGTTGCGTGTCCCCAAGTTTATGCTCCAGTCCTGTTGCCTTTTCTTCCCAGCTGCCGAGGCTCAACCTCGTGTTCCCTTTCCCGGCTGTTCTCTGCGTTTCCTTGTGACCCTGTCAGCCCCATCTGGGTCGTTGCGGCATCCCACTGACAGCCATGCCTGTGTGTCTTTCTGCCCTCACCTGCCCTCTACTCTGGCTGCCAGGGGCCTTGGCAAAAACAAATCTGTGACCATGTCACTTCCTGCTAATAAACTTGGGGTTTCCCACTCCGCTGTGTCAGGTCAAGGCCCATAGTATCAAGATCCTCTGTAACCTGATCCCTCTTTCCTATTTATGATCTTTTTGGACCTTTCGTTCTAGCACACTCTGCCTTTATGCAGCATTTCTTGCCCTTTGCTCATACCGTTCCCTCTCCCTGGAAAGCCTTTGTCCATTTCCACATGCCCAAATCCAGCCCATCTTTGAAGGCCGGCTCCTGTGCCGCCACCTTCCAGAACCTTTCTTTAATCTCTTCTGGTCAGAGTTCCGTTTATACCCTACCCCTCACGTGAGTACTTCCCGTTATTTATTTAAAAAAATTTTTTTTAAGTTTACTTATTTTGAGAGAGAGAGAGAGAGGTGGAGAGAGAATGCCAAGCAGGCTCTGCGCTGTCAGTGAAGAGCCTGACGCGGAGCTCGAATCCACAAACCTAAGACATCATGACCTGAGCCGAGATCACGTCGGACGCTTAACCGACTGAGCCACCCAGGCGGCTTTCCCATTATCTATTTTAAATTAGAGGGGCCTTGCCTGTGCCTACCTCTGCCACGAGACTAGGAGCCCCTGGACTTTTCTGACCCGTGCCTCTGTGCTCCCTGCTGCCACCCCACAATGCCTAGTAGGGACTGGCTTCTAGGGAGCGGTATTGACATTGGGGCCATAACTGTCAGGATGGGGCTAAGTTATGCCTCCGTAACAAACGAGCCTGAGAGTGATGAGATCTTAGTAGCTCAAAACCACAAAGGTTTATTTCTTAAGTCATATTACGTGCCCATTGTGGGTCATCTGGGGGCTCTGCTCTGGACCCAGGCTAAAAGCAGCTATTGTATGAAATGCTGCCAGCCGAGGGACAGAGGGAGAGAAAGCTCTGGAGAGATTCACACTAGCTATTACCTGCTACAGCCCAGAAAGGAGAAAAGTTAAGTTCTCTGTCATTGGCCTCATTAGTCACATGGCCCCTCCCAATCTCAGGTGGCCGGGAAATGCCATCATCCCTCATGACAGAATTGGAATGAACCAGAAGTATTTGGTGAAGAGCAGGAGTAACTTAGCTCAGTGCCCAGTGGAAGAAGGGGCTTATCAGGAGCCCATGTCTGTCGTTCTTCCCTCAGTATTCACTCTCCCAGAGCCAAGGCCAGTGTTAGCCACTGGTGTTAGCTACCCCAAGAGAGGGTGTGCCCTTCCTCACTTTGGGGTGTGTGTTTTGAGACTCATGGGGCCCAGTAGATATATATATATATATATATATATATATATGTGTCTTCACCTGGAGATGGCCAGTGAAGGGTAGTTGTATCTGAATCTTGGGCTGGAGCCAGCAGCCAGGATCTGGTGGGGAAGGCCTATAGCAGCCATGCTAGGCAAGTGTTGGGAGGAGTCCTCCCTGGGCCAGCTGCCTGCACAGCAAGAGGCCCCACGGCCTCGTGCCAGCCTCTGATGGTGATTTCCAACTCAGCGGCTGCTCAGCAGCAGGGTCCTTGGCCTTGCTGTGCCTTAGTGTCCTCTTCTATCCAGTGAGGCATGCTCCCTGTCCTGCCCACCTCATGGGTGTGCAAATCAAAAGAGGCGGTGGAGGAGGACAGCATTGTGCAGAGAGAATGAGCTTGGGTCTTCAGTCCGGAAGTGAATCCGGGCTCTCTGACGTAATAGCTGTCGGACCTCAGGCAGGCTACTTGACCTCTCTGTGCCTCAGTTCTCACAGTTGCAAATTCCTGGGGTTCCGTGAAGATTCAATACGATGATGTACATAAAGCACTCAGCATTGTACTTCGTAAATGATTTGCTATTATTATCAGTAGTATTAGCGTGACTCTTCAAGGGGGAAGAGTACCTCTTTGAAGTACCACTTCAAGGGGGAAGAGTGGTAATAGTTTCTGCTTTTTTCTAAAGCCTAAGAAATAAGCCAGTGTGGTGTAGAGAAAAAAAAAAATGGGGTGGGGAAAAAGGCTGGCCCTGGATGAGGTGTCAGAAGACATGGGCTCTAACTGAGCGTCTAATTTGAGTCTCCATTTTCTCATCTGAGGACTGGACAGGGCAATCTGTCCTATCCCTGGGGCCCCTTCTAGTCCTCCCTCCCTAGAATCCAGGGACATTTCTAAGTAACCTGCTTTTGGCAAACTCTTCACGAAAAAGGAGTAAAGTCACAAGTCAGAGGAGTAAAAAAGAGAAAAAGGAATAAAGCCACTCCCGCAAGTCGGGAGTGGAGCCGCCATTTTGGAGCCTGTACTGTCGCAGGGCCTGGGAGCACTTCCTGCTCATTATGGAGGCTCATCTCACATCCATCAAGGCAGACCTTCCTCCTCGAGGGTGTAGTTTCTACCGACGGTCAGGCTCAGAGAAATCTGGTTTGGCCTCAGTGCCAGGAAAGAAAAGCATTAAAAAAAAATCAAATAGTTAGAATTGAGCTTTTTGAATTCATCTCATCTCAAGACAACTAGATTTTGTCTTGTGGGCCAAGTAATTGCTGCTGTTTATAAGGAGTCCCGTGTTCACAATTCTAAAGGGTGGCATGATTGATTATTGATGTCTGCCATGGACGTGGAGATGGTCAGTGGGGTATACGTGCCATAGATTTGACCCCCCTTATCCCCTCATTTTATAGAGGGGCAAACAATTCTACAGAAAGGAAGAGTTGCCCTGGGCCACACAGCAAGTCAGTGATGTTTCCTTCCACTTCCTGAAGGGTCCATCCCCCTCACAGCAAACCCCTCCCACCTGGAAGGAAAACAAGGAGGGAAAGCCCTCTCAGGGATGTGGCCAGGGGCAGAATGCCGGTTAGAGCCATCCCTTTAAATGTGCACCTGCCACGGTGTGCATTCCGTGCCCCGGTGGCCGGGTGTCGTGGAGTTAACGTGTTCCCCTGGCACTTGGCAGAGAAGCATGAGGTTCTGCAGAGCCAAGGGCCTCCGGAGCGCCCTGCTCACCCAGCCGCGCTCGGGGCTCAGAGCCGGCCTCTGTAGCCGAATAGAATAGCGTCCCTGTTTGGTCACTCCGTGCTGTGCCATGCGGGAACCTCCCGTTTGCCTTTCCTCTGAGCTCCATCCCCCCTTGTCCCCACCCCCGGGTCCTCAATGGTCCTGTAACTGCCATCAAACAAACAGTGTTCCCAATGACACAAACATCATCTGAGGCACTTCCCATGGAGGAGCTGGGGCTTGGACACGTGCGTGGCACTTGGCAGCTTCCCAGGCTGGGAGAGTCGGGAGGGGCATCCGTGCCCAGGAGGCTGGCTGCCAAGCTTACAGTGTCGGCTGCCGTTTCCCAGCTGCCCAGAAGTTCCCCGTGCTGAGAAAGATATCTCTCACTCTTAGAAAGAACATCACTGCCACTGGAGCCAGTGTGGGGAAACTCAGGGGTTTTCAGCAAGAAGAGCAGAGATCGTAATATTGAACTTGATGACTTTATTGGATAAGACCAGAAGTGAAAGGAAGTGAGGCAACAGATTCCCGTTTCCACCTGTCAAGCTGCAGGCGGACCTCTGCACAGCAGCGCGAGGAATGGTAGAGCCACACTTGAGGTTTCAAGAACACCGTGGAGAATTCTGAACACAAGGTATTCCCGTTGTTACACCTCGGTCCACAGTCGTGGCAGGCATTGCTAATTGGTCCCTGCACACTGTAACAGTGCACTTCAGAATCCTTCTCAACACAGTGCTCACCAAGACGTCACTGCCAGTCAGCCAGAGTTGAAAAATACGAAGTGGAAACCTGCTAGCCCTTCTTGTCCTAGATGGTAAAGAGGAGGCAAGCGGAGTTTACAACAGTCAGGACATTCAGTCCCCGGAACATTTCCTGAGAGATAAGGATGCTCAGAGGCCATGATCTTCGTGGTCAGAACGTACTACCAAGCAGTGGGTGCTCTTCTCTGTGGGGTGGGAGCATCGGCCCTTAATCCTGGGGAAGTTGCACATGAGGGAGCCCAGGAGGAGTAGCAGGTGCAGGAGCCCATGAAGGGAACAAGCACCCCGCTGGGCTCTCCTCAGATACGGGGTGTGGGCCAACCAGGTTATATCCAGAGAGTTCATTCTTGGCGTGGGGAGGAGCCCCAAAGAAGAGCTAAGGGCTCTTTGTCCTGGGGAGGAAGAGACTGGGAGCAGGGCCAGTGGGGGTGTGGGGGAGATGATGGGGGATAAGTATTCACAACTTGAAGCATTTGAGAGGGAGGGGAAGGAGCGGACACATTCTTTAGAATGTTGAGCTCCAACCGATACAGGGCCGTCACCAGGAGGTGATTTCAGCTCTGTAAAAAGGAAGGCGTCTGTGACTGTGGGAACTGTTTAGAACTGGATATAGGCCTGTGAGGGAGAGAGTTCTGTCCTGGAAATCTCTGGACGGGATGCAGGAGACACAGTGAAGGCTCAGATGGGGGACTACATGGATGTTTCTAGGCAGTGAGCTTTGAGCATCAAGGGGTAGAGGTGTTTGCACACGTGCAGGGTTGCCCGGGGAGGAGGCGCAGGGAAAGGAGGCGGCGGCTCAGCCACGGCTCTGGAAGGAGCAGGCCATCATTCAGACACGGCCATACGGGTTTTGGTCTGTGACAAACCCAGGCAGGGGTGCCAGGTCCCGCTCCGTGGCTCCAGCTGATAGTTTCCTGTTTCAGTAGGTTGTTGGCAGGGCTTTGTACCTGAGCCTGCCAGAACCAACACTCAGCTCTTTGCCACAGCCACCAGGGAAGCGCGGGGCAGAGAGTAGGGGAGTTCTGGCTGCCCTCCCGGGCACGTCTTATCTCTGCAACTGGCTCTTCATCTGCTGGTTCAAGGTGGGCAGGGGTCCTAGTTAGAGCGTCCCCGTGGGAAAGGGCCCCCGGACTATGATCCAGGAGACCCAGGACCTGCCCCGCTGTGGAGTCTTGGACAGGATCCTTAACCTCTCTGAGCCACACTGTCTTCATCGATCGGTGGGTGTAGTGACATCCGCCTGTCTTTCCAGTAGACTTGTTGGGGGCAGAGTGAAGTAATAGGTATGAAAGCGTTTTTACGCGGGAGACCCAAAATGCAAAGCAGATACCAGCAGTATTAGCTGAAGCCTCAGGACATTGACATATCTGGGGTTACATCTGGAGAGACAGGAACCAAAAAGGCCAACGGCTTTCCAGCTTCTTTTTGTTCATTACCTCCCAGAAGAATTTTGAGAAATCGTACGTTCTTTCATATTTTTGAGTTGACGTCTCACATTTTTATCCAGAGTTTAGATAATTTCAAAGGATATAATTTCTGGAGTATTGTGTAAAAAAAAAAAGTGTCATTTTGGAAATATAACCGTGAAACCATTGTTTTAAATGTATCCGAGAGAATCCAAACCCACTGCGGTTTGATATCTGCCATCATCCATTTTAAAAACATACGAACAAGCTCGTCTTCAACAGTCAGAAATTTTACATCTTTCCTTTCTCTCCTTGAACTCATATTTCCAGTCCACTTCCCTCGCAGGATTTTATCCTAATGTAATATATTTTTTATGCTTGAGAGTCTTTTATTGATCACTGTTTTACAGTCATCTCCCACAACAAGATGTACATAAATTGAAATAGAAATTTCTTAAAAATTTTGTTGGGATCATAAAACTGTACTTTTTAAAACGTCCCCCCCCCCGATCGAGTTATTATTAGTATACAGTTTGTCAAAAACAAATTCAGATAAACAGTAAATGTAAAAATAAACAATTAATTGAAAATGCACCTCTTAATGAAATGGATGGGGCTTCATTTCTTTTCAATTGGCTGCTGTTTCAGTGAATTAGTATTTCTTCTTGTTGCACGAGACAACATTCAGCTTTCATTTAACTCCTCTGTTTTGGTTTCCATGCGCGGAAATACTTAGAAAGCTTAATCACATACACAAGGCACCAGGGATGGATGGAGTTTTGAGCGTCACTCAATTTTTGGAACTCTTTCCAAATTGTGTACTGAAAATTGCACGGGGTCTGTCATCAGACGCTGTTGTTCATGGTTTCTCTGCTGACAGCCCCATTAGATGCTTCTTCAGTTTTGCTAAGAGCAAAGGATTGGGAATCACCTGATTCACTGAAGGCGTTGCTCCCTAGATTTCACCCACTTTCTAGGTCTGCTCTTAAACTTGGGATTCCCTCTTTGCTTGGAGCCTTGAGGTGGGCAGCCCCCATGGGGGGGGGCACCATGGTGGGATGGGGGACGAAGGAACCACCTTGTTTGTAGTGCATAAGGGTGGGGTCAGGAGGGAAGTAGGAAGGAGGGCCAGCTGCGTGGGGCCTCCCCAGCCACTGCCACGTCTCCAGCACATTGAATTTAGGGAAGAATACATTTGAAAGTTGATGATTGGGGTATTGACTCTCTTAAAACTGACTGCTCATGTATCCCCAGGTGATTTGTACTCTGCTTGGAAGACCCTGGACCCAAGGACATTTGGTCTGAGTCCAAGCCCTGAGAGGCTCAGGAAACCCACTTGTCCATGATTTACTACCTCTCCAGGTCCTTTGTCCCCCAGTAGGCTGTGGGCCCAACTCATGCTGGGTCCCGGAACCAAGAGGGCTGGGTGTTCCTTGGCACTGCCACCCCCTTGAGACCCCTCTGGTCTCAGCTGGCCTCACCTGATCTGTCCCATCCTCTCGGGAAAGGAGCCAGGCTTTCTGCCAGGTGCTTCTGGAAAATGCTGGAAAGGTGCTATTATTCAGCACCTGTGGCTTCTTGTGTCAGTAGCAACAGCAGGGTTGGGGAGAGGTAGAGGCTTGGTTCCCTTGTGCTGGCATGCTCTATCAGCTGCTCCTGGCAGCCGTGATAGGGGATAGGGGACGCCAGGGGTCCTGTGGTAGGACCAGACATGGCGCCGGGGTGGGGGTGGGGGCGGGATCTGCTGCCCGGCAGCACTTGGGGGGAGCCCCGGGACTGAAGGGGAATCACCTTGGCGTCTGGAGGTGACCTGGTGTCGTGCCAGTAGGATGGTTCTGGAGGCCTGAAGGCTGGCCAGACATTAGCTATGGGTAGCCCCAACCGTGGGCCATCTGGTCCCTAGAATTTTCATGTGCATCACCGAAATGGGTATTGAGTTGTCCCAACCACACGAGGACTTCTGGAAGGATGGAGGATGGGCATGAGACCTGACTGCAGTCGGCAAATGGTACATGTTAACAGGCATCATTTCTTTTTGGTGCTTTCCCAGAGGTGTGGTGGTCACACACGTAGGTTCTGGATCAAGGTCGATCTGGGCAGCCTTTGGCCATATGTGTCCCTCCAGCCCTCGCTTCCTTCATCTGAACAGTGGGGATGATAATCACCTGTCTTACTGGGTGTGTGATGGGGAGCTGAGCTGATGTGTGCCGAGGCACGGAGTCCACACCCTGCCCTCTTTGGCTGTGTGAGCTGCGCACGTCACCGCACACCCGGCCAGCTTCTGCTTCCTCGCCTGTGCATTGGGCTCAGAGGCCAAGCCTGTGCGGAGACGTGAGAGAGGCTCGAATGAAAAGTGTTAGAGCACCTGGCATTTAGTAGACCATGATGGTGACGACAAAAGGGTAGCTGGGGAACCCGCAGAGTGAGGAAGCTTACCTGGCAGAGAGTCAGGCATCTGGCCAGGACGGTCTGAGCTGAGAATCCCCCGGAAGGCTGGTCAGGGCCCCATGCGCCACACTGGGGTATGCAGTGGCTGTGGGCTGGGGGACATAAGACCACGGCATACACGGGGCATGGTCTCCCTGTAGGCTCATTTTGCTGGAAGGCTTCTGGGGAGAAGCATTATAACCATACTGTGAATAATGTTATGTTATATTAAGTCAGAGAATAGAGAAAACAAAACTTTGGGGGGATTTGGGCCTGTAGCCGCTGCTTTCTGCCATAGGCCAGCCTCCCAGCGGAATGTGTGGATGTCCCCTGCCGGGACAAGTTCTTTAGTGAAAATGTAGACAGCACGATCTTGATCACCCTTCCGTGTTCAGATGGAGAAGCCAAGGCCCCGGGAGCTCAGGTGACTGGCTGACCTGAGACTTGGAGCCCCTCCTCACCTGGCTCCTTCCCCACCCTTCCAGGCACCCCCAACTTTAAGGGCTCTTTCTGATTTCTTACGTAATTCAGATGGAAAAGCGCCCGAAGGCAGCCCCCACGGTGGATCTGTGCGAAGCCGCTATTCAGGGACCTGGATTTTTGACCAAGCGTTGAGATATGCATCTGGTACGTGAGGGCTGAGGGGCAGGAGGACCTGACTGGGGCCGGCATGAGGGTGGGGGCACGGCTGGACATAGCCGCCACCTGCAGACCCCTGATAAGTTGAACCTGCTATAGCATCTGCAGGGCCGTGAGGGGCCGCCCTCCTCCACCCTGTCGCTGCCACAGGGCAGCAAATCTGAGCCCGCCAGGGGCCCTGGAAGACTTGGCCGTTAGAGGGACGACAGAGCACGTGGAAATCGGGAAATCGGGAACATTCTGGCTGCACTTGCTATGGGCTGCAACTCTGAAACAGGCCACGGGTATAAAGGAGTTCTGTGGCCAAATGCGTTAGAAGAGCTTGGGTTAAACCGTCAGCTTAGTGCAGGACCTCTCCAAGTTCCCGTGCACTGCACCTCCCCAAGACGGCCATGCCTCCCACCAGCTTGACTGTGGGTCTCTCTTTCCCGGGGTGCGTTCAGGAAGTTGGGTTGTAAAGAACTTTGGAAAATGCTGATCGTCACAGCAGTTTCTCTGTACTGAATGCTGGCTTTGTACTGGGTACTGTGCTCTAAGTAGCCACAGTATTATTGCTCATAGCCGCCCCCCGAGGTGGGTGCCATTTTCCTGTGTTCAGAGAGGAAGCCCGAGGCGTGAGTGTTTCCATGACTTGTCCGGGACCTCTTGCTGCTTATGTGGTCAGCCAGGATTTGAGCCCAGGTTTGCTGGCACCACTGCCCAGTGGGGCTGCCACTCTGGTGCCCTTGCCTCATGCCTCACCCTCCAGCTGTCTGCACACCAAGCCCCTCTGCAGACACAGCACCTGAAGCCTGAGGTCTTAGGGTGAGTGGCGGTGAGGAGGCAGGCAGGACCTTGAACTCAGTCGTAGGAGTGCACTGGGCGAGGGCCCCGCTCTGCCCTGGGGAGCCAGCCGAGGATGTAAGACTGATGACCGTACCCGCTGTGACTCTGTGTGGGTTGAGATCCATGAGCAAGGCTGCACAGATCCTCAGCTCCCTCTGTGGGTTGAGGGAAAACCCCACGAAGCCGGTTGGGACCTGGCCTGCTTGTGAACAGAATCAAGGGGGTTGGCAAGTGGGGGGACCCATTGCAGCCTGCAGTTATTACACAGCTTGAAAAAGTCTTTAGGTCATTGACTGCAGTTGGAGAAACTGAGGCCCAGGGCTGTGGCAGGGCTGGGGCATAGAGACCTCACCTGGAAGCGGGTTAAGTCTGAACCAAGTCTTTCCTTGTCAGAGGCTGTGACCTCAGTCCTCTGGGGAGAGACTCCACCTTCCCTGGGGCACCTTTCGTCCATCTCCCCCTTTCCTTCCGCCTCTTCTGTTCACTCCCCTGACCTAGGGTCCTGCACTGGGCCCACCACGTCCTGCACTTGACTATGGTAACCCCATCACCCTGCCCATCCCCTTGCCTAGTGGCCTGTCTGCTTCTTGGCAGACAGAGGGCAGCGATCACTCACACTCTCGCTCACGGCTGGGGCTCCGGTGCCGGGCATGTTTAAGATGCTCCATAAATTCTCAGTTGGTTGAAGGGAAACTGGCAGAAACTGTTGAAGAGTGGGTCATAGCCAGCCATAGGAGGGGAGTCAGGGTCATTATTACTCAGGGACAGATGAGGAGAACAGCAGGACACTGAATTTATTGAGCCCCCCCATTGTGTGCCAATCACGGGGCTAAAAACAAAGAAATACACAACTGGATCTTTGCTCCACATATGTGTATTTTCCCCTGTGAGACCAGGGTAACACATAGAAAACCACTGGATGACAGACTGCTAAGTTTCATGCTGGTGTTGGGATGACAGCGTCCCCTTTAGTGACCCACAGGAGTGCGGTGGCGAGGCTGTCAGTGTGGCAGCCGTCTCACATGTGGTGTCTTATTAATCCTGACCTCAGTCATGAGGTGTAGGAATCTTCGTCTTGTGTTACAGGTGAGGCAGCTGAGGCTCGGACCAGAAGAGGGATGTGCCTGAGATCAGCCGGGGGCGGGGGGGTGGCGGAACGGAGCTGACAGTCTCCAAGCTCAGTGCTCTTGTGACTTAATACCTGGAGTTTACACGTAAACAGGCCTCTGCCCCCAGGAGGGGCTGAAGACAATAGGAACTGGTGATGCCTACACTCACCGAACATCTGGGCTCACGGCAGGAACACTCGAGGTTTCTTCAGTCTTCACTCGATGCTGTTGCATTGTCCACACCTTACCCAGGAGGACACTAAGGCTCAGCCAGTAAATGGTAGAGTGGAGATTCCTTCCCAGGCCTGCCTTACTCTGAAACCAGTGCTTCCCGTACCTCATTGCTGGGAGTCAGAATCCTCTGAGGACCCTTTTGAAAAAGGCAGGTTCCTAGGCCCTTAGCCCCAGCCATTCCAGCGCACTTAACCCGGAGTGGGGCCAGGGCCTCTACTGGTGCGAGCTTCCTGGCCATTCTGTTGGGAAGGATGCGGCCTGAGCCCAGGTGCTAGCGGGCCTATGTGAGGGATTGGTCAGGGCCTCTGCTCGTGGGGCCCCTGCCAGGCTAGGTCTGAGGGGCTCTGCTTAGCTTCCTGCCATGGGCCTTTCCCGCGTGCTCCGTGTGGGTGGGCTCCACCTTAACCTGTCTGAAATGCCTGCTGGCAACTCGGCCGTTTCAGTCTACCCACTCCCGGGAAAAGGGCCCTGCAGAGGGCTGGAGTCAGGCAATCACGCCGTGTGGGTCTCCGCATGCCCGAGAGAACAAGAAAGCTGCTCCGCCTCCCGGTGTTCTGTGCTCTCCCCGGATGCGGAGGGCACATCCGTGGGAGGGCTGGGCGCTTCCTAAGGGGATCGTGGGGCCACCCCTGTGAGGTGGGTACTTCCAGCCCCTTGACACGTGAGCAGACTGAGGCTTAGTGTGTCTAAGGGAATTACCAAGGTCGCGGTGTGGGTAGATGGCAGAAGAGGGACAGAGACCAGATCCATGTGATTCGAAGACTGTCCTCTTAACCTCTGTCCCATCCCGGTAGGCAGCGGAGGTAGAAGTTACTTGAATGCGTGTTGATTTCCTTCCGTGGATGCCATTTATTCCTTATTCTGAAAGAACACTTTTGTGTTCATTTCCTTTTTCCTCTCAAGGAGTAAGTATGAGAGTTGCCTTCTCCGCCTTACAGATTTGGAAACTGAGGCCCAGAGATGGAAGTGATTTGCCCAAGTTCACTTAGAGAGTTGGGGCAAAAACTTGTGAACGAGACCCTGGCTTCCCAACCTCCAGCTCGGTGCTGTTTCTGCTGGTCCTTGTTGCCCCTTTGCCTGCCGGGGACGAGACAGCCCGTTGGATGACCCCTGACCCCTTGTCACAGAGTTCCTGCTGCTTGGGGACATCACTGCGGGTCCTGGGACCTCATGGTTGCACGTTGGGTACCGACTGACCTGTCCCTTCCTTTTCTGTTGTCCAGGATCCTATGAGTGTGGAATCTGTGGCAAGAAGTACAAATATTATAACTGTTTCCAGACCCACGTACGGGCACACCGAGGTGAGTGGGCCAGGGCTGAGGGCCGCACCTCTCCGTTCTCTGTCTGGTGTTCTCCCTGGGCCCCCTTGGGGATGACCTCGGACCCCCCTCCCCCAGAGCTGCAGTCCTCTCCCTCTTTCTGCAGCAGGCAGGAGACCCAGGCGGACAGGAGAGGCCTCCTTAACTTGGGAGAGCGCACAGGGCTGGGGGGGGAGAGGGGACGGGAGGTCATGCCACCACACTTCTGTCACCAGTGCCCCTGCCTGCCCCACGCGGGCCCGCTTCCCCCCAGGATGCTTCAGTGCCGCCTGGTGTGGCGGCCCCTGCAGGGAAGGTGCTCGCGGGTCCATCTGGTGTGCTCTTCGAGGCGGCCCCGGGAGCGGGGGCGGGGCGCTGTGGCCGTTATGAAGATGAGAGGGCTGAGGGGACGGGAGAGATGGTCCAGGAGGAAGGGCGCTGGGTCAGGGGGCACGGAGAAGGGCTGTGAGGCTGTGTGCGCTGCATCCTGAATGCGCAGAGAGCGTCCTGGGCACAGTGGTGGGTGGACCGCCTGCCCTTGCTCTTCTCGCTCTTTTGGCACGGCCCAGCCATGGGTCCAGTCCGCTCACTTCCCTCTCATTTTCTCTCTCTTATAGACACTGAAGCCACCTCAGGGGAGGGAGCCTCCCAAGGCAGTGAGTATTTCCCCTCGCTCTTGTCCCTCAGGACTGCCCTCTGGGAGACACGTTGCTGTGGTTCAGGCTGTGGGGCCGGCCACAGGGTCTTTATGGAATTGTAGCAACCTCAGAACAACCTTTCCCAAGGTGTGTCCCACGGCCCACGTCCTAGGGCGGCAGATAGGTGTTCGATCAGCAAAGGGTTCTCTGGCCACATAACCCAGGGCAGCCTTGGGTTCCGCTCAGATGAACACGTTTCTTTGCTGTGGACTTCTCGGGACCCTTCACGGGCAAGCACTCACGTGCGGAACCCAGTGTGTGCATCATCTCCTCCTCTGTTCTTTTGACTCCCAATTCCTGGATGGGCCTGGGGCTTCATGGCTGATGTTTGGGAAATGCTACTTCGGAGAGTTATCTCACGAACACCCACGGGCACTCGTCTCTGGGGTGTGCCATCCCAGCAGCGCCTGGGGAGCCACAGGGCCTCGCCAGCTGAGGACAGTGTTCTGCTTTGCTGTTCGTGGGCCCTGCTCGCCCTGCCCCCAGGTCTAAACCCACGGGCCTGGTAAGAAGCCAGATGAGTGTAGGCTGGGGCGGAACCTCTTCCCAGCCAACAAACCTGAGTTCCAGAACCCAGCAGTTCCCCTCCCAGGTGTATCCCAACCGAACTGTGTGCACGTGGCCACCAAAAGACGGTGACTCGGGTATTCTTAGCAGCTGTGTTTGCAACAGTCCCACACTGGAAACCACCCCGAGTGCCCAGTGCTCGGAGTGGACAGATAAGTCGTGGCGTGTTCACGTGAAGCAACGAGGGAGAAAGACATAGAGCCACACCTAGCCACACGGATTACCCACAAACACGGTCAGCAAAAGAAGCCCGACACAGAGTTCCTCCTCTAACGTCTGTGCACGGGCAGTACAAGATCGGGAAAGTAATTCGTCCTGGAAGAAATCGTGGGCAGGGGTTTCTGGGTGCTCATGGCACAGGTGTTTTTGGTTTATGAAAACTGGAGGAGCTGAACAGGTTTCTGCATTGGGGTCAGCGGACCCTTCCGTGGGGACCAGATAGTAAATGTTTTAGACTTTGCAGGCCATGCATCTCTGTCCCCACCACTCAGCTATGCCATGCCGCATGAACACAGCCAGAGACAGACAGAAATGAATTTTTCACCAAAACAGAGGGTGGGCAGCCCATAGTTCGTCAGCCTGTTCCTCCTGCCATAAAAGGTTTTTAAAAATAATAAACATGCCCAGGGGCGCCCGGGTGGCTCAGTCTGTTAAGCCGCTGAGTCTTGGTTTAGGTTCAGGTCATGGTTCTCGCAGTTCGTGAGTTTGAGCCCCGCATCAGGCTCCACGATGACAGTGCGGAGCCTGCTTGGGATTCTTTCTCTCCCCCTCTCTCTCTGCCCCTCCCCTGCTTGCTCTCTCTGTGTCTCAAAATAAGTCAGCTTAAAAAAGTTATTTTTTGGGGCGCCTGGGTGGCGCAGTCGGTTAAGCGTCTGACTTCAGCCAGGTCACGATCTCGCGGTCTGTGAGTTCGAGCCCCGCGTCGGGCTCTGGGCTGATGGCTCAGAGCCTGGAGCCTGTTTCCCATTCTGTGTCTCCCTCTCTCTCTGCCCCTCCCCCGTTCATGCTCTGTCTCTCTCTGTCCCAAAAATAAATAAACGTTGAAAAAAAAAAAAGTTATTTTTTTAAATTATAGACATGACAAAAAAAAGTCTAAAACAAAGCAGTTTGAGGAGGTGTATGAGCTAAAGCAGGGCCTTAATTGCACTGGGTCCAAAAAGCATTTCCCATCCATTCTCTCTTTGGATTCCCACAGCACGTGAGAGGCAGGCAGTGCTGAGGCTAAGCTTCCATTTTCCAGACATTCGAGGCTCAGGTAGGTCAGACACCTGCCTGAGGGTCACGGCTAGGAGGCAGTGAATGCTTGTCCCTCCTCTCCGAGCCCTGCCCCAGCCTGGCCCCTGGCTCCCTTCCTCTTCAAAAGCTTCCTTCTCTTCCGGCTCCCATGGTCTGCCTGTGGTCAGCCACACATTTAAAGATCTTCTCTATTTGTCTTTCCTTCCTTAGCTATTCTGGGCCCCTGGCCTCTCCGGCAGCCCCTCAATGATCCATTGTGTTCCATCTGGCTTCCGTGGTTCCCGGAGGCCCCCTGGCTGTTGAGGACTCTGTAGCCAAGGGTATTTTTAGTCCTTCCATTACTTTTGCCTTCCTCCCAAGGGAATTTTCTCCCCACGGCCACTGTGCTTTATTTTATTCTCAGTCCTGCACCCCTATCCTGACCCAAGCCAGCAGTGCCTGCTTAGAAAGCCTGGCATCCTCACAACACCAGCCTCGTGACAGGAGCCTGACCGTGGAGTCCTGGAGCCAAAAGCATCATGTTGAGAATACCAAGTCCAGCCTACCCATTTTGCAGATGGGGACACTGAGTCCCAGAGAGAACTCATGCAGCTTGTTAGTAATGGAGGTGGGCATAGAAACCAGGCCTCACGCCTTCTAGTCCAGGGGTCTTTCATTTAGCTGTTAGAAAAATTATATAATCATAAATGGAGGCATATATGCGCTCACCCGTATCCTAACTAAGAAAAGAAAAGCTTAACTCCGTGTCTACTTCTGTTGCAGCCGTTACGTTGATTCCCTTTCCAAAACGATATTAGGCAACATTTACCAGGTATTTGTTGCCGGTTGGGCATTGTGCTCTGTTCATTTTTCGTTACAACTCGGAGATGAAGGAACCGTCTCATTCCCATTTTGCAGATGAGAAGACCAAGGCGCCCGGGTTAGGGAGTGTGTCCAGCGTTAGTTGTGCTTATTGGCATCCGAGTCGGGTTGGAGTCATGCAGCCCCACTGCAGAGTCTGTCTCTCCAGATGGATTCGTGGTGCCCTTCCGGGAGACATTTCTGAGCTCTCTTGGAGGCTCTGAAAGTGTCGTTTCATTGACAGAAAATTATTTTGCCTTTCTTCCTGTGGGGATAACTCTTTGGTTCTCATCTACTCCTGTCTTAGGTAGGCCTGGCACTGTGGTTCCCCACCCGTATTGAGAAGAGGTCGCGGTACGGGATTCGACAGAGCAGGGCGAAGGCGCGTCTCAGTGGCAGAAAGCTGGGGGGTTCACCGTTTATTGGAGGTGGTAGGAGGGGCCATGTGAGCAGATGTGAGACGAGTGTGGCCGGCGGCTGCGGAGTGCCACTGGCACTGGCCGGTATGGGAGAGGAATTTCTGGGGCGGGGCCCCATCTGGAACCAGCAGATCCTGGATGCCCTTGACTTCTCCACCTGCTCCCCAGTATCCAGCACTGAGAGAGGATTGTGGTCCAGATGGGACATGAAGAGGGGAGGTTATTGTCGAGGCTGGATCGGAACTTGAGCCAGGCTTGGAATCCTAGAATGGCCGGCCTGGGAGAGGCCCTGGGAATCAGCTCATTACTACCTTCCTGTCCCCTCACATTAGGGAGGAAAGAGCCGAAGGTGAATCCTGAGGTGGGGTCAGCCCTTGCTGGCAGTCTGGATGAGGCAGAGCAGGACCAGGCCTCTCCTCCTCTGCTTTCCACCTGTTCTCCCCCCACTCCCCTCCACTGCCTGGCTGGTTCAGGTGTGGGCACAGAAATGGTAGGGCCTGGTGGGATGGTGGCATGCCGGGTCCCCAGACCCTCAGAGTGACTGTGTGTGCTGACGCTGTGTGCGTCTCACTTGGGGACCAGTTAGGCTCTGTGGCAGATGCCAGGGCACTTTGGGAGATCACAGGTGCAGTCTAAGAGGTGGGGGCAGAGGCAGGGAGATGGCCGATGTCATCTGTGCCCCTGAGTTCAGCTAAGCAGGGACCAGAACCTTCCCATAGAATTTCCTGGCATTGCAACGTCGGGATGGAGGGAGCCTCCTCAATCCTGTATTTGAGTGCTGGGGAGCAGAAGGAGGGCCAGAAGGCTGGTGCCTCAGTCAGGAGCGGAAGGTGGGCTTATCCAGGCAGAGAGAGGCCATGTGCCCTGATTCAGCTATGGCATGGAGCTGAGTGAATATTTGAATCTTGGCTATGCCTCGCCCCACTGTGCAGCCTTGAGTAAGCCACTCTGTCTCCCTGTGCTGGACATAGTCCGGAAGGTGAGGTGGGCGGGTCATCCCGAGATCTGCCCAAGGAAGACACACAGGATGTCTGTGCTAGTGCGTGGTGAGAGCAATGTCCTGAGGGAGTCCCGCCCCAGAATTTGGATAGACCTAGGTAGGGATCATCCGAACTCTGGCCCTGTGTGCATTATCTATTGCTGTGGAACACACCACCCCACGGCTGAATGACTTAAACAAACATTGATTTATGGTCTCATGAGGCACGTGAGGCATTGGCCAGGACTGTGGTCTCCTCTCAAGGCCCAACTGGGGAAAGGCCCAACCTCCGCACTCACGCACATGGCTGTTGGCAGGATCCTTCCCAAGTTGTTGGACTGAGGGTGTCACTCCCCCCCCTGGCTGTTCACCAGAGGCTCCCGTGTGGCTCTCTCTCTGCGGCAGCTTACAACATGGCAGCTAGCAAGAGGCAGGCGGTGTGAGAGAGACAGAAGTCGCGGGCTTTTGTAACCTGATCTCAGAAGTGACATCTTATCACTTCATTCCCTTCTCTTTATTAGAAGCAAGTCACTAGATCCGGTTCAGACTCAAGGGGAAGAGATCGTACAGGGGGTAAACGCCAGGAGGCCAGGGTCTTTGGGAAGCTGCCTACCACAGGACCTCCTAACTGTGGGGCTTGGGACAGACAGGTCCCTTCTGAACCTCAGCCTACCTGTGTGTTAAATGGCTTACTTCTTGGGGCGCCTGGGTGGCTCAGCCGATTGAGCGTCCAACTTTGGCTCATGTCATGACCTCTCAGTCCCTGAGTTCAAGCCCCGCATCAGACTCTGTACTGACAGCTCAGAGCCTGGAGCCTGCTTTGGATTCAGTATCTCCCTCTCTCTCTCTCTGCTCTTCCCTGGCTCATGCTCTGTCTCTCTCTCTCTCTCTCTCTCTCTCTCTCTCAAAAATAAATAAACATTAAAAAAAATTTTTTTTTTTTTTAATGGCTTACTTCTTCCCCCTCAGTCACAAGAACCAATGGAGGAAAGACAGGAAGTGCCTGGTCTGGCACCTTGCACATGCAGAGCCTCGAGAAGGGAGGTGGGGTCAGGCCCTTTTAAGGTCTCAGCTCACAGAGTGGGATTGAAGGTTGGTTTGAAAGTCGCTTCAGCACCCTCCAGTCTCCTTGTGGAGAGGACCCCTAACGTCCCGGCACTGATTCTCTGTGGCTCACCAGCTGGGGCTAGTCTGGGCTAGTCTCATGTTTGGGTCGTGAAGCCGATGATCTGGCCCAAAGAAACCCCACCCGAGTGACCGAAGTCCTGGTAACTACACTTGTCTCTCTGTCCCCCGCAGACAATTTCAGGTACACATGTGACATCTGTGGGAAGAAATACAAGTACTACAGCTGCTTCCAAGAGCACCGGGACCTGCACGCGGTGGATGGTGAGTGAGGCCCCTCACTGCCGGGAAGTAGAGTCAGATAAAGAGGAGCACCCCCCCCCCACCGCCCCCAGGGCTGCTTGTCCCCCTGCCACCCCACCCACCAGCTGTCCCTGCCCTCCTCCCACCCAGAGGAAGGTCAGAGGGCAGTCAGACCAGGAGGGCAGTGACCGAACCCTGAGGATTCTGGGAGAGAGAAGGTCCCCGTCCTACTCCATACATACTTCTGATTAGGGTAACCCAAGTGAAATTGCATTTTGTAGGTCAAAATCCGTCGAATTTTAGCAATTTCATATCGATGCATTTTACAGTTTCATACTGAGTATTCACATGCTCTGATGAAATTAAACCAGTTTTTTAAAATGAATGATGGTATTTTAGTGTCTTCAGTTATAGAGTTAGAAATTGGAACAATAAATTTAGGTAATTTATTTTTAGAATCTCAATCCTAGAAATAGGGTCTTGGGCCTGGAAAGGATGGAGGGGGGCCCCCACTCCAGCCCCACATCCCCAGCCCGTCGCAGGCTGTGACAACCAGGCCCTGCCACTCACTCCCGCTGGCTTGTCCTTGTCCTTTTCACATCGCCTTTTTTTTTTCCTACTGGTCTCTTCCTTTTTTTCTCCTGGCCTGGCCCCTCAAGTAGCTGTTGGCGACCCAGAAACAGGCCAGGCAGAAATTGCCCGCCTCTGGGTTGGACCCTAGCCCGTGGGGTGGATGGGGAATGGAGGCACAGGCTGTGTCCCAGTTGGGATGTGCCCTCCTGTGGCCCCTGGTTTTCCGGGGCCTCCATGCTGGCCAGGGTAGGCTCTCCTGGGCCCCAGAGGCTGGGAGCGTTGGGCAGAGGCAGCTGTGGGCAGGGACTAACAGGCCTCCCGTTTGCTTCTTTCCTTCTGCGGCTGCTGCCTCCTGCCCGGGTGCAGTATTTAGTGTGGAAGGGGCCCCTGAGAATCGGGCAGGTAAGTCCTTGGTGGCTGCCCACTTCCCTGTGCCCAGCTGGACTCCCAAGACCTGGTTGCCAGGGCGCTAAGGGCTGTGTGTTCTCCCACAGACCCCTTTGACCAAGGTGTCGTGGCCACTGACGAAGTGAAGGAGGAACCCCCGGAACCGTTCCAGAAAATCGGGCCAAGTATGCGGGCCTCTCTCTGGGGTTGGGCTGGGCTGGGCCGGTGGGGGGAGACTGGCTGAGGGCTAAGTCTTGCCATTGGAAGAGGGTGGCATCACTTATCCTGAAACAGTGGTGCTGGCCAGTGACCACTGACCTCCTTAGACCTCACCTTGCCCACCTGTCTAATGGGCCAGTCTTAGGACTTTAGCTTTTGAGGAGCAGCAGAACAGCACAGGGTCATGGTCAGGGCAGTGAAAGTAGCACAGGCTTGGTGCCCTGGTAGTCTGTTAGCCGTCCTGAGCCTCGGCTCCTTACATGTCAATGAGGATGACATTTCCCCGAAGGTTTGTTGGGGGATTAAATGAGATCGTGAATGTAAATCACCTATTAGCACAGTGCCTGGTACATAGTAGGTGCTCGGAAAATAACTCTCGTCATCTGAAGGGGTTCCTCAGCAAATGAAGCTGTCCAGGGGAGCCACATGTAGACACTCTGTCCTTGTCCCAAGTAAACCCCTGAGGGCAGGAGTCACACAGCGGCCTGCCTGTTCTCAGCATACTTGCATTGAGTGTGGTGGGGACACAGCAGTGGGCGGGGCATTTGTGGCCCTGCCCTTGGGTACAGGGAGGGGGCAGTGGGTCAGTAGCAGATAGTTCCAGCATAACCTGAAGTGCAAGGAGCCATGGGGGCTGGCGCAGTACCTGGCCAGCCTCGGGAATCCTGGAGGCTTCTGCTTGGGGACGAGGGTGGGGAATGAGCTCTTGCGTCATAGGCGGAAGTGGGAGAGCAGCGCCTGTTCTGGGAATTGAAAGGCAAATCAATTCTGAGTTGAAGTCTTGAGAGAGAGCCTTGAATGCCAGAGGAAGGCATCTAGACTTCATTCTGAGGGACAAGGAGCCTGAGAGTTTACCACATGGGGAAGGGATTTGATCGGATTTGCACTTTAGGAAGACTATTTTGGCTGTTTCTAGAAGAATGGATTGAGTAGAGTCTCACGAGTGAGAGGGGTCTGGCCCAGCCCTTCAGGAATTCACATTCCCCTTCCTTGCTTACCACCCAACAGGAAAAGGCCTTTGTCGACTCTGCCTCGCTACAATAAGGATTGAAGGTAGCTTGCAGAATAGACACACAGACACTGAATGAAAGGATGAGGAAATCCAAGGCAAGGAAAGTCGAGGAGCTGAAGCAGGGAAGCTGGGGATGCTCTTCAAAGGGTGGAGCTTGGCCCTGACCCTTGGAAGCCGTTGGTCCGGTCCCCATCCTGTCTCTCCCTCCTTCCTCCTCCGTGGTAGAGGATGAGCCTGCTTTGTTTGAACTCTTAAAGCACTCCAGAAACGGGAGAGGCAGCAGTATTTGCGAAGCGGTTAGCATAGCGCTTGTCATGTGTTTACCGTGCATATGACACGTTTTCTTTTTCCCTCAGAAAATGATGAAACCCTCAACACTGAAACCGCTATAAGTTAAACCGTGGGGAAACCTACATGGGAATCAGACACGTTCTATGATGGACATTCGTAGACAGATACAGGACGGGGACAGTGGGGTCTGTGACCTGCCATGTTAGTACTGTCTGCCAGCCGCCCCGGGGTAGCACTGCCCTTCTGTCTGCAGCATCATAATTATGAAAGTAGAATTGGAATCCGGCCCACATTTGAATGCTGCCATCTCCAATTTGCCAGCTACTTATCCCCCTTCTGAGTGTCCTTTGACTCATCTGTAAGCTGGGGACGAGAGCATCTATCTGTTCTGTAAGGCTGTTGGAGGATGCCTGCAGGAAGTGTTTGGCCCAGCACCTGGCTCGCATCCAGGGCTTAACACATGAGTGGTGTTGTCGAGAGACGGCCAATTGTAAGAGCTTTAGAGCACCCCATCTATGAACCCCAGCTCTACATTTAATACCTGCGTGAGGGCGTACATGCTCTATAATCTCCTAATCTACGCTTTCTTTAACTCGAGAATGGGGTGGTGACAGTTCTTTCAGGATTGTCGTGGAGATGAGATGAGGTTATGTTTGCACAGGAATTAGCGTAGTCTTTTATGCACACACGGAAGGCATTAATAAATAAGTGGTGCCTATTACCCAGGAAGGTACAGAACTAGATGAAACTTGTTCTGTAGATCAGTAACTGAGTCAGACAGACGGCCGGTGGAATTGTCACACACCATAAGCAGTTGGGAATTGCACTGAGCAAAGGGAACTGGGTTTGGCTCCCTGAATGCTCCCAGCTTGACGTTATGGAGTGGAGATTGCCAAAATAGTGTGACCATCTCCCGTCACCGCTCAGGAGCTGCCTTATGAGGTAAGAACGCTGCTGCTTGGGTTTCAAGCAGGCCAAGGCCACAGAACTCTAAAAATGAGAAGGCATAGAGTGAGAGGAGCCATGAGAGGCACACCGCACCATGAATAGAGTTTTGTTGGTCCGGGAAGAGGAGGGACCCTGAAGCAGTGCATGCTGGGAAGTACACCTTCCATATCCGCATCATCTGAGCAAATTGGAGAATTAGGGAGGAAGAAGCTGGAGCTATGACAGAGCAGAGGAACCCTTCTAGAAGGAGACAGTTTGTCCTAGGGGCCTTGCATGTCAGCTGCTCTCCTGCTGCAGATCTGAGAAATACTACCATGGCAGTGGTCTTCCATGCTCATGACTACGATGATAATGGGAGGGTCAAGGACAGTTCACTCATGTCTATCGAAAACAGTAAGTCTGAATTCATCTGCAGTTTACTTGATTTTTTTAAAATGTGGATAAGGAAGAGTAACTTGAAAAATTTTTTAAATTAAAAAAACCCCCCAAACCATGAATCTGTGAAAATTCCACAGAATTTAGGAGACTCTGAGGACAAGCATACCTCTGAAGATGACCCTACTACAAAATCTAGAAGAACATTCTGTGACAACCATAATCAAGTATAAGAAAATATGACTTACCTTACTCTCCTTGGGCTGTCCTAACAAAATACCCGACTGGATGGCTTCAGCAAAGTTATTTTCTCACGGTTCTGGAAGCTAGAAGTCCAGGATCAGAGTGCCAGCCCGGTCATGGTTCTGGTGAGAACCCTCTTCCTGGCTCACAGATGGCCACCTTCTGTCTGTGCCCTCACATGATGGGAGACCAGTGGAAGCAAGCTCCCTGGTGTCTCTTGTAATAAGAGCACCAATCCAGTCGTGAGGGCCCCACCTTCATGCCTCATCTCAACCCAGTTACCTCCCACAGGCCCTGTCTCCAAACACCATCACCTGGGGAGGTGGGGCGTCAACAATTGAATTTGGGGAGCTAGGGGGACACGGTTCAGTCCACAGCATGACCCGTGTGAAAGAGGATCCTGAAGTGTGGTGACAGAGCAGCAGGACAGAACGAAGAGGCAGAGAGAAAAGAGTGACGTAAAGGACTGCAGAGAAACAGAGAATAGAAGCGCAGAATTAAAACCTACAGTCTAGATAGTAAAGAGCAGAATTGATCTGCAGAAGTGGAATAGTTATGGGGATGAGAAACCTGAACGGATCAAGATAACCAGGGGAAAGGAAAACAAGCTAAATACAGAGCGTGGAGAGCCAGTTTCAGATAATTAGTGGTGTTGTGCCAGTGGGACAGAAGCAATACTCCAAAGATACAACAGAAGAAAATTTTGCTAAAGGAAGACCTGTGTGTGCAGATTTAAGGGCTCATTGTATTTCAGGTGATGACAGATGATTGTGGTGTAACCTGTCTCCATGTAAAGAGACCCATAACTAAATAGATCTTAGTGATTTTTTAAACTGTAAGTATAAAGAAGAAATACACAGGCATCTAGACATAAGAAAAGCCAGGTGTTATCCAAGATGAACCCAAGGGGGACTTGCCTCAGACTTGGGTACGGTACTAAATGTCAGAAGACGACACTACGTTTTGAAGGGAAAAGGTTGTAATCTTAACAATTTTGTATCTAGACAGCTGACAGTTTAGGAGTAAAGGGGAAAGTGAGGGCCCCCAAACCCACTATTTCTCCTATGTACCCATCTTCCAAAAATTTAAAAAACACACTCCAGGGAACTAAGCAGTAGAGCACATTGAAGAGTCCATTGTCGGGAATGAAGTCCTAGCTCGGGAGGACTGGTGGTAAATGGTCAAACCAGATAAGCTAGAAGCTAAGTTTAAAATGTTGGACTCTGATTATAAAATTGAATGCAAAGGACAAAGATCATTGTAAAATACTAAAAATGAATTTTAAAAACATGAGAAGGAAGGAATAGGTGAAGGATACAGTAGAGGTAGGTTAAACCAGCCCTTCCCATGGTGTGGGCCCTAGACCAGCAGCAGCAGCATCTCATAGAAGCTTATTAGAAATGTAAATTCTTGGGGCGCCTGGTGGCTCAGTCGCTTAAGTGTTCTACTTCAGCTCAGGTCATGGTCTCGTGGTTGGTGGGCTTGAGCCCTGTGTCAGGCTCTGTGCTGACAGCTTCAGAGCCTGGAGCCTGCTTTGGATTCTGTGTCTCCCTCTCTCTCTGCCCCTCCCCCGCTTGTGCTCTCTCTCTCTCTCTCTCTCTCTCTCTCTCTCTCAAAAATAAATAAGCATTAAAAAAAATTTTTTTTAATGTAAATTCTTAGGCTCCACCCCCAAGCCACGGATTCAGAATCTCTGGGGTGGAGCCCAGCAATCTGTGTTGTAACCATCTTTCCAGGTGATTCTTAAACATGCAAAAGTGTGAGAAGCATGGAGTTAAACTGCCTTTCTCAATGGCAATAGACTTGAAAATACCATTTTCTGCTTAACTGTAACAGACAGATGTATCTTACATGCTATGTAAAACAAAGGAGAATATTGGAAAATAATGGAATATTGGAGAATAATGGAAAAGCAGAGAGAAGATTTCATTCATCAAACAACTGAAACAAAGGAAACCAGAAAAGGTGGAGCACGAAAAAAAAGAAACAAAATATAAAACACGTAAAACCAAGTCAATTATAGCTTTAAATAAAAGCAAGTGGCATAATCTCTTTTATTAGAAGACAGAGATTCTCAGGTTAATTTGAAATAATGGCTTATTAGCAACACACTTAGTTAATTCCTCATCTTTTATCTTTCTCAGGGAACTCGCTCTCACTTCCTTAACTAAATTGAGTTCCCTGTTAGGATTTTCATAGCACTGTAAGTGTCTCCTTTAAGAGCCCCTCTTGAGGTTGCAGTGTTAAGTTTGTGTGATTATTTGATTTTTCTGTCTCCTTTCCCAGACTGTAAGCTCCTTGAAGGCAGGAACCATGACTGCTTTTGCTCATCATTTTTGGCTGACATTTAGCAAAGTATCTTTTTAATGAATTTTCCCAAGACAATTTAGGGAAGTGTTTTCAGGCACATGCAGACAAGTAGAAAGAAAGATCCTAGAAAGTAACTATTCGGAATTAATGTCCATCAAACTAATATAAGACTATAATTAGAAGTTTGAGCAGTGGTTCTTAAACTTTCCTCTGCATCACAGTTTTCTAGGGGGACTGTTAAAACCCAGATTGCTAGATCCCATTCCTAGAATTTTGCTTTCAGCGTCTTGGATAAGTCTCAGAGAATATGCATTTCTAACGGTTTGACAGACGATACCGGTGCTGCTGGCTCAGGGACCACCCTTTGAGAAGCACCGTGTTAGAAAATCGTGTCATGTTAGTTAGTTAGTTAGTTAACACTGACAGTTTTGATTTCGTGAGCCTTAAATGCGGCAGACAACATCACATCTAAAAATACAAAATACATTTAGGAATATGACAAAATGGAAAGGTTGATCATGACCGTCTTGGAGAGAGCAGGTAGACAAACAGGATCATGTAGGGCTTGAATAATATAATTAATACGGTTGACCTAACTAACAACTTTGAAGCCTGTAAATAGCAAATCGTCTGTCTTTTCCAGTGTTCATGAATCGGTTATAAAAGTTATTTATGAAAAAGTTTAAATCCGTATTGAGAGAGAAAGACCACAAACAATTTTAAAAAATTGAGAAAAATTGTGACATAGAGAGCAAAATGTTGATATCCTTAATCTGCAGAGTTCTTAGCAATTAAAAAATGTAAATACGCCTATGGAAACATTGGCTGTAAACTCAAATGGGAAAGTCACGAAAGAAAAACTACAGTTAATTAAACATGAAAAATAGTCAGTTTCCTTAGAACTCAAAACGAATGGAAAATAAAACCAGCAGTGCAATAGAATTCTCCCGATAAGGCACAGCTTTCTGATTGGGATAAAAATTGGCCCAACCTTTTGATATGTAGTTGGTGCTGTGGTTATCAAAAGCCTTAAAAATGCATGCCCACAATTTATCCTGGGGAAATAATGAGCAAAGATTATGCACAATAATCTTTACTTTGCAATGATGTGACAAATGATGAGCAAATGTGCAAACATTTCTACAAAGATGTGGATCACTGCATTTTTTTTTTTTTTTTTTTTTTTTTTTTTTTTTTTTGGTAAGGGAAAAAAATTTGAAACGATCTGAACATCCCCTGGTGCAGGAGACTGGCTCAGCAGATTTCAAAGTCCAGAGGGAACCATACAGCCAATAAATGCAGTAGGGATCGATGTTTATTGATTGAGCAAGATGTCCACAAAGTATTGTCGATTGAATACACCAGGTTACAAAGAGGATACGGATCAGGGCTGGCTAATTCAAGGCCCACCAGAGCTAGACAGCTGATGTCAGGGAGAGGAGCCCGCTCCGGAGGAGATGGGAGTGAGGGGTGGGCCCCGGGGGCGGATGGCAAGGTTGCACACTCCACCCCAGGGGGCAGCTGCTGCTCTTTGTTTGGGGGTGACAGATGATTGAAATTTCTCGTACTCTTTAAGTTTTGTATTTGTATTTATCAGTATTTTATAATTTTCCCCCAGTGAACAATATTACATCAGAAATTTTTAAGAAGAAAGAAGTTAGGCAGTGCCCAAAGAGAGGTAAAGATAAAGTCTGGTGGGGCCTGAGAGGAAGACGTGACCCCTTCTGCCGGGGGGATGGGGGTGCCTGGGGGCGGGGAAGGTCTTGGAGACGAGGGGACCCAAGCGTGGCCATCGCAGAGGGGCTGAGCGAGAGGTTGGCACTGGTCACCACACATTTCCTGAGCACCAGGGTCTGGGGGGGGAGTGTGGACGGAGAAACGGCGTGTGCCAGGTACTGTTCTAAGCACTTGACGTATAAATTTAATCCTCACAGCAATCCTACAAGGTGGTCCGATTATTACCCCCGTTTTATAGATAGGAAAACTGAGGCACAGAGAGGTTAAGAGATTTGCCCGAGGTCACACGGCTGGACATGGAGGAGGAGCTGGGAGCTGAACCCAGGCAGGCTGACTCCAGTGGGCTCAGGGTTGTAGTTGGTCCCAGGAGGAGGGGAGCCGGAGGGGAGGGAGCATGCTGCTGCTGCTTGCTGGGGGTCACGTGCCCATTCCCACACTTGCCTCTCCTTGGACAGAAACTGGCAATTACACCTGTGAATTCTGCGGAAAGCAGTACAAGTACTACACGCCCTACCAGGAGCACGTGGCCTTACACGCCCCCATCAGTGAGTACCTTCTCTGGTTGGGGCCTGGAGGAGTTGGAGGGAGGGGCGGGCCAGCCACAGGCCGAGGCTTTGCCAGGGCAGGGTGGAGGTACAGGTGGGCTTGGCCTGGGGCAGCCTCCAGGTGTCCAGGCCTGACCCGGGCCACCTTACCGCAGTAGCTGGATTAGCTGGGAAAGCCCCACCCTTCAGCCAGGAAAGCCTGAGTCTCCCTCGGTAGACTCAGGGTGGGCATCATTCATCCAAGTCCTCCAGTGGCCCCACCCCTAAGCACCTCTGAATCCTGTGGTTCCTGAGACCCCCCCCACTCTGGAGCCAGTGACCCGTGATACAGCTTCAGTCTGAACCAACACATGGCCTAACCCAGGCTAGGCGATGGCCAACTAGACAGGACAGTTCCGTTTTTGCCCTCGGTGGTGGAAAAGGTAAAAAGGGGGAAGGGATGCTAAGTCAAGACTCAGAAGCCCTGGGTTTAATGAGCTGGGTTGCAGGGTTGCGTGACCTTGGGCGGGCCCCGTCCTGTTTCTGGCCCTCAATCTCTCCCTTCTCCCTTGGCCTGGGAGGAAAAGAGTTCTAAGGGCCCTTCCGTTGGGACATCCCAGCCTTCCAACTCTCCTGATACCACTGATTGACTTCCCAGCTTCCCTCCTGGATGTCAGAGGGGGCACCATCCTTAGATCCCCAGATATGTGGGCTAGGAGGATATGAGAGATTTAGGCTAGATCCAACAGAGGATTAGTTTGCTGAGGTTGAAACAGCCCCTCCAGTGGGCTTTGGATCTAGAGATTTGGGTGCCGATGGGTTCTGTGTAGAATTAGGGGCTGAACTGGATGGCTTCATCAGGTGGTACCCAGGGCTAGGGCTTGAGGACCCTGGGTCTGGTGAGAGTATCCAGAAGGGTCTGTGCTCACTGCAGAGGAAGTCCTTACAAATGGATTCATCTGATGATACTCTTTGGCGCCTGGCTGCTTTCACTTAGCATAATGTCTGTAAGACACATACACGTTGTATGTATCAGTTATTCTTTCTTTTTTTTTACTGCTGAGCAGTATTCCATTGTATGAAAATACCCCTGTTTAGCCATTTGCTTGTTCATTTCAGTTGTTTCCCGTTTTAGGCTCTTGTGACTGAACCTGCTCCGAAAGTGTTTGTAGGAGGCTTTTTGGGGACATATGTGTTTATTTTTCATGGGTAAAATACCAAGGAGTAAAATTGCTAGGTCATAGGGGAGAGTGTGTTTAACTCTTTAAGAACTTACACACCATTTTCCAAAATGGCTGTAGCATCTTACGCTCCCGCCAGCCACATATGGGAGTTCCACTTCCTCCACATTCTTGCCAGAGTTTGTAGGCGATGGGCTGTTTAATTCTAGCTGTTCTGGTGAGTGCTTACTGGTCATTGTGGTGTTAATTTGTATTTCCTTGATGACCAATGATGTTGAGCATGCTTTCTTCTGCATATTGGCCATGTGTGTATTTTACTCTGGAGATTGTCTAAAGTCTTTTGCCCATTTTGTGGTTGGGTTGTTTGTATTATTAAATTGTAAGGGTTCTTGGGGCACCTGGGTGGCTCAGTCAGTTGGACAGCTGACTACAGCTCAGATTGTGATCTCGCGGTCTATGAGTTTGAGCCCCCCGTTGGGCTCTGTCCTGAGAGCTCAGAGCCTGGCGCCTGCTTCAGATTCTGTGTCTTCCTCTCTCTCTGCCCCTTCCCTGCTTGCTCTCTCTCTGTCTCTCTCTCTCTCTCTCTCTCTGTCTCTCTCAAAAAATAATAATAAAAAATTTTTTTAAAATTGTAAGAGTTCTTTATACATTGTAGAGCCAGGTCTTGTATCAGGTATATGTACTATGAATATTTTCTTGCAGTCTTCAACATGCCTTTTGATTTTCATACAGTATCTTTTGATGAGTGGTTTTTAATTTTTATAAAGTCTAATTTAGCAATTTTTTCTATGGCTAGTGCTTTCTGGGTCCTACCCAGAATATCTTAACTACCTCAAGATTGTGAGCATCCTTAATTATCTTTTGGAAGCTTTAAAATTTTAGCCTTTGCATTTAGGTCTGTGATCTTTTCAAGTTAACTTTTGTGAATGGTGAGAGGTAGGAGTTGAGATTAATTTTATCCCATACAGATATCTGGTGGTTCCATCATTTGTTAAAAGGATTGTCCTTTCCCCCATTGCATTGCATTGAATTGACAATCAGTTGAATGCATAAATATGTATGAGTTTATTTCTGTTCTGTCGATTTATTTATCTATGTTTATGCCAATATAGTCTCATTTACTGGAGTTTTATAGCCTTAAATATGGGTACTCTCGGTTTTTCGACTTTGCTCTTTTTAAAGAATATTTGTCAATTCTAGGAACTTTGCTCTTCCATATAAATGTTAGGGGAGTTTCTGATTCCCAATTTCGACCAAAAAATCCAACTGGGATTCTGTTTAGGATTACTCTGAATCTACAGACCAATTTAGAGAAAATAGACATCATCATAATATTGGCAATTCCAATCCATGAATATGGTATATCTCTCCACGTATTTAGGTCTTTTTCTCTCAGCAGTAGTTTGTATTTTTCAGAGTAGAGATCTTGTACATATTTCATGAAATTATCTCTAAGTACTTCATGTTTTTTGACACTATTATGATTTTCAGTTTTCCAATTATTTATTGCTATTACATAAAGACATAATTTTTGTATATTGAATTTGTATCTTGCAGTTTTACTAAATTCACTTACTAGTTCTAATAACATTTTTACGAGTTTCTTAGGACTTTCTATATACATACTGATGTCATTTACTAATAAATAACTTTGCTTCTTTCCAGTCTGTATTTTTTTTGTTGTTTCACTATACTGGTTAGGATCTTCCAGTGCAATGTTGAGTATAAAACTTCAGTGAGTATTTCTGCCTTTTTCATAATCATAAGGTTCAGTTTTTCATCATTAAGGATGATCATTTTCATTATTAAGTATTATATTAGCTGAAGTAGGTTTTTATAAATGCCCTTTATTAGTTGAAGTTACCTCTTATTCCTAGTTTACTGAACTCTTCTGTCATAAATAGGTGTTTTATGTTTTTTTCTGTACCTGTTGAGATGATTCTATGATTCTCATCTTTTATTCTGATAATGTGTATTACATGGATTGATTTATTGTCATTGTTCTTAAATAAGTCACAATGCCTATACTTTATTAAAACACATTAAGAGTATCAGAAAGTCCAACTCTGAAACGAACTGAAGAAACTTAAAATGTTGGAATGTTTCCTCTTTGTTTGGAGAGTGATTTTCTTCTTTGAAACTTATTTTTCTTGGAAAGGCATCTGAATTATTTTAAGACCTGGGGTAGTTTGTAGAGTTATTTGATCTCAAGAACATATTTTCTGATCACTCCTATCTAAAACTCCCTAGGATTTCACCTGGTTTTTAATATCACTCCCACAACTGATTTCTCAAGGATAGGGAGCTACAGTCCTAGAATTAGCAGAGCCCCATGTTCAATCAGTGGTTTGATGATGATCATCATCATAATCAAGAAAATAAAATTCTTCCGGTGAAGTTTTTTTAAACAATATTGAGGCATATTGTTACACAATACAGTGCCTGTATTTAATTTTTTTTAACATTTATTTATTTTTGAGAGACAGAGGCAGAGCATGAGCAGGGGAGGGGAAGAGAGAGATACAGAATCTGAAGGAGGATCCAGGCTCTGAGTTGTTTGTTAGCACAGAGCCCGACACAGGGCTTGAACCCACGAACTGCGAGACCATGACCTGAGCTGAAGTCGGACGCTCAACCGACTGAGCCAGCCAGGCACCCCTAAAGTGCCTGTATTTAAAGTGTATGGTTTGATAAGTTTTGACCTATGTATGCACTCACAAAACCATCACTGCCGTTAAGATAATGAGCATCTCGTCACCCCTAAAGGTTTTTTGTGCTTTTGTATAATCCCTTACTCACCACTTTCCCATCCCCAGGCAAACACTGATTTTCTTTCTGTTACTATAGATTAATTTGCATTTTCTAGCATATTGCATATGTGGCATCTTAGAGTATGTACCCTTTTTATGTGTGGGGGGAGGGTCTGGCTTGTCTCACTCACCATGGATTGATTTAAGATTCATCCATGGTTACATGTTATCAGTAGTTCATTCCCTTTAATTGATGAGTAGTAGCTTTCCATTGGATAGATATAGATACCACAGTTTCCTTTATTCACTTACGGATGGACATTTGGGTTGTTTTTAGTTTAGAGCTAATACAAACAAAGCTTCTCAACATTGGTGTACATGTCCTTGTATGGACAAATGCGTTCATTAATCTTGAATAAATACCTAGGAGTGGAATAGCTGGATCATATGATACGTGTGTATTTAACTTTTAAGAAAGAACCCAACTGTTTTTCAAAGTGGTTATGCCGTTTACATTCCAACCAGTAGTGTACATTTCTTTTTTGTAATGTCCTGGTCTCAGCTGGGTGTCAAGGTAGAACTGGCCTCTTAGAATGAGTTGGGAAGAATATTCCCTGAGTGTAGTGTCACTTAGGTTAAGCTGGTTAATCAAATCTCTACACCTTTTCAGGCTTTAGAAAAAAAAAATACACTCATTCTATCTAGTACTGAGAGACAGACATTAAAATCTGCAACTGTAATTGTGGATATGCTGTGTCTCCCTTTAGTTCTGTCCGTTTTTGATTCATGTGTTTTGAAACCTTGCTTTTAGGTGCACACACTTGGGACCATTATGTTTTGACGACCCTTTAAAAATTGTTCAGTACCTTTATTTATTTCTTAAGTTCTTTAACAGGTAATACCTGTTGTCCTGAAATCTTCTTTATCTGATATTGATATAGCTGCTGCAGCTTGCTTAGAATTAGTGTTTGCATGGTGTATTTCTTTCGATCTTTTTGTTTTAATGTTTCTGTGTCTTTCTATTTGAAGTATGTACGTATAATTGGTTCTCACTCTTTTCTCTAGGCTGACAATCCCTGCCTTTTAAATGAAGTGTTTAATCCATTTACATTTAATATTATATATGGATATGGTTGGATTTTTGTGTTTTGTAGTTCATATTTTGTATATTTTGTATATTTTGCCTCATATTTTTTTCTAGTTGTCCCATCTCTTCTTGTTCATTTTTTCTTCTTTTCTTGCCTTCTTTAATATTAATCAAGAACTTCCAAAAAAATTTCCTTTGTTAGCTTTCTAGCTGTACCCCCTTTTTCTTTAGTGGTTCCTCTGTGGTTTATAATATACATCTTTAATGTATTACAATCTATCATAAATTTAATTCATAACATCACACGTAACGTAAGAACCTTATAACAGTGTACTTCTATTTACTACTCTCCTGTCCTTTATGTTCTTACCATACATCTATGTCTACATAAGTTATAAGCCCAATAATTTTTTTTGCTTTAAACAGTCTATTATTTGTTAATTAAGAAATGAGAAAATGCCTTTTATATTTTCTAACACATTTACCATTTCCTGTGCTTTTCCTTTCTTTGTATAATAAATCTGAATTCCACCTATAATCATTTTCCCTTATTCCCTGAAGAACTTCCTTTAACATTTTTTCTGTTGTAGGTCTGTTGGGGAAAGATTCTCTTACTTGAAGATGTTTTTATTTTACCTGTTTCTTTCGATGGATGTTTTCTCTGGATATGAAATTCTAGGTTGAGATGTTTGTTTGTTTTTTTTCCAGCACTTTAAAAGTGTCACTCTTTTATCTTCTGGTTTATGTTTCTGGTGAGAAGTCAGAGATCATTCTGATTGTGATTCTATATTTAATGTGTCTTTTTGTCTGGGTGCTTTTATTTTTATTTTTTTTAACATTTATTTATTTCTGAGACAGAGACAGAGCATGAATGGGGGAGGGGCAGAGAGAGAGGGAGACACAGAATCAGAAGCAGGCTCCAGGCTCTGAGCCATCAGCCCAGAGCCCAACGCGGGGCTCGAACTCATGGACCACGAGATCGTGACCTGCACTGAAGCCGGACACTCAACTGACTAAGCCACCCAGGCGCCCCTGTCTGGGTGCTTTCAAATATATCTACATATTACTGTTTTTTTTTTTGTTTTTTTTTTTTTTTAATCAGTTTGATTATGGCGTGTAGTTTTCTTTGTGTTTATCCTGTTTGGGGTTCACTGAATTTTTTGAATCAGTGGGTTTATATTTTTCATCAAATTTGGAAAACTAAAGCCATTATTTCTTCAAATATATTTTCTTAAATTTTTATTTTAGAGAGAGATTGAGCATGAGTCAGAGAAAGGGACAGAAGGAGAGAGAAAGAGAATGCTAAGCAGGCTCCACACTGAGTGTGGAGCTTGACACAAGGGCTTGATCGAGCCCATGATCCTGGAATCATGACCTGAGCCTAAATGAAATCGGACACTCAACTGCTGAGCCACCCAGGTGCCCCTCTGCAAATATTCTTATTACTCAATCTCTCTTTCCTCAGTTGTTGAGATTTTGTTTACATGTACGTTAAACTGTGTGGTGATGAAGGTCTGTTCAGCTTACCATCCCTGTTTCCCCTTCGAGCTTCAATTTGGATAGTTTCTAGTATCCTGTCTTCAAGTTCACTGATCTTTTCTTCTCTAGTGTGCAGTCTGTTTTATTAGCAAATCATCAAGCGAATTTATCATTTCAGCTATCCTAGTTTTCATCTCTGTAATTTCCATTTGGTTCCTTTTTATATCATGTCTTTTCTCATTATGTGCATATTATCCTTTAAATCTTTGAGCATATTTATGAAAGCTGTTGAAAGGTCCTTGTCCACAAATTCCATCATTCCTGTCCTTTCTGTATGTTTCTGTTGATTGGTATTTTTCTCTTGAGTATTTAGTCACATTTTCCTGCTTCGCCTCACAAGTAATTTTTTATTCTGTGCTGCACATTGTGATATTTGTTGAGCATCTGCATTTTGTTATCTTTCTTTGAAAGGTGTTAAATTTTGTTCTGGCAGGCAGTTAATTTACTTACAGATCAGCTTCGTACTTCAGAGGCTTGTGTGTAAACTGTTAGGGTGGGTCTAGAGTGTTCTTATTCTAGGGTTAGAGTAATCCTAAGGCCTGAGCTTTCTGGGTTTCAACTAAATGCTTGAGGTGTTCAGCAAGGTCTGTCTGCTGTGGCAGGTGGGAACTCAGACATCTCCTACTCTCGTGAGACTTCTGAATCTGTTCTCGGCTCACTCCCCCCTAGAAGCTGTTACCTTCCAGGCTGTGCAGAGGTTCATTCTGTACAGATCAGTTTGGCACCCATCAGACGCTTTTAAGAGGCCCCTCTGCATATTTCTGGAGGTCTTTTTTTTTTTTTTTTTTAATTCATCCCTTTTTGTTATTCTGTCCCGCCAATTCCAGCCATTGTCAGAATCCCTGAACCCTGATCACTGTCTCCTCTGTTCACCCAGACTGCAGTGCCTTCTTTGGGCTCCACCCCTGTGCCGTGGTCCAGAAGGTCTCCAGGCAGAGACTGGAGTGATCTCCCATCAGGTCTTCTGTCGTAAATCACGACCCTGCACTGCCTCCTGTTCAGCGTCTGAAAACTGTTGTTTTATGTATTTTGTCCAGCTTTATAGTTGAAGGAGGACAACTAGCCCTACACAGGTAGTCCATCACGGCCGGAAGTGTAAGTTCTCTGGTTCTGTCTCGAAGACGGAAATCCCTGAGAAAGCGTTTCCAACCTAGACTCCTTTTGCACCACATCGTCCGTTCATTCCCGCCTCCGGCCGTTGAACATGCTCTTCCCATTTGCCTCAGATGCATCTTCACCCTCCTCTGCCTGGTGAAGGTTTCAGGGAGACCACCTGGTCTATGTGGTTACTTTTCTTGAATCCTTACAATCTCTTAATTTTTTTGTTCCCATTGAATTTTTCATTTTACAGAAAGGGGAGACCACCGTGCTGTTATTTTTAAATGTCTCCTATATATGAACATCTCACGTGTGTTCTTCATAAGGGCAGTCAGCCAGTCTGTCTGAAGCTCTTTGTTCTTTTCCCAGTGAGGGCTCAGGTAGGAATTCCAGCCTGATAACATTCCATGTGACAAGGTCAACAGATGGAGCAAACTGCTGAGTGAAATGAATTAGGAGTCTGGGAAGTTCATCCTGCTTGGTCCGTACCTGCTGTATGACCCTGGAGTGGTGCCTATACCTCTCTGAGCTCCGTGTGCCCCTCTGCCTTAGATAGACCCCTGTGGCCAACCGGAGGGTAACACATGAGGTAGCTTCTCATGTCCCCTCCTGGGCATCCCTTCTTTGTTGTGGTCTGTTTAAGTGTGGTTCTGAGTTTTGCTTTTCTGGACATTGAGGCATTGGTTCTCTGATTCCATAATACCTCTTGAGCACTTCCTGTGTATCAGGGAATGTGCCTGGTCCTGAGTACATGGTTGGGCCTAACTGTCAGACTCTGTCCTCACAGAGCATTCAGGCTAATGGGGAAAGAGACCCCAATCAAAAGACCACAGCATGTGTCATTATCATAGGTGGTGATCAGTTCTTAGAAGGGAAGTGGACAGGGGACTGAAAATGACCAGGTGAGGTGTCAGGGACAGTTACGAGAGGAAGTGATGCTCATGTGGAAGTATGCAGGACCAGCACTAGTTACCCAGGCAAAAATTGGAGGGAAGATCATTCCAGGCAGAGGAAATAGCATGTGCAAAGGCCATGAGGCTTGGAAGACACAGAGGGTGTCCTAGAATGGGAAAACAAGAGATGAGCAGGTCCCAGGCCTGAAGATTTATTATATCATGTGCTTCGTGGGTGTCCCTGAGCTCCCTGCCACAGGGAACGAGGGGTCTCTCACAGAAATGGCCAGGATTTTGACATCAGGAATTGTAGACCATGGAAAGGTCTGATCAGAGGGTCTCCTAAAAACAGTCCTTCAGGGTACAGTCTGGGGCCTAAGAAAGAAGGCAAGTGTATTGCTCAGAAATTCTCTGTTCCTTGTGTCCAGGTTCCCAGCATGTGTGGGTTGAGGCCAAAGGGGACCACATGGCCTTGTGCAGAGGCCTCCTTAAGTAGCTGGCAAACATGAGCCCCTGTCCCATCCTGGCATGGACTTCCTATGCCACTGTAAACTTATTAAACATTCTGGGTCTCAGTTTCCTTATTCCTAAAAAGTGCGAGTAACAGCTGTTCACATTTGAAGAGCCATTTACCATTCAAGGTACTTCTGTGATTTTGGGTGTTCTTGGATCCTCTCAAAATCTCTGTGAGGCTGGTCGCACAGAGGTGGGTGTCTCACTTTTATTGGTGGACATAAGGGGAACAGGTGGGGTACAAAGGTCAAGAGAGGGCAAGTAAAGAGTCCCAAGACCTCAGAGGCCAAAGGTGAGGGATCTGGGATGCAGAGGGGGCTTCACTTTGCTCCATACTTAGTCCCCAAACTGCTTCAGGGAGATAGTAGGGAACTCAGAGATACGACTCTGGACACATGCCATGGAGTCTGATGTGTAGGTTGTTTGGGAATCGTGAGATGAGCCGCTCTTTTGATTGGACTCCGGGACCTCCAGGGTCCTTGACTCCAAAAGGGAGAGAGAGAAGGAGGAAACATAAAGAAGTGTCGTTCCCCACCCAGACCTCTGTAGTTTGAGATTAAGGAAGCCAGACTCTGGAGAATGGGAGTGCAGAGAGTGGACAGACCTGTGTCCTCTGCGGGCTGCGGCCTTGGGGACTCCTCCTAGGACGGGCGGGTGAGGGCCTGCTTTAGGGGGCTGTGACTGGAGGGTCCCCCAGCTCCTGGCATGTGGCCACCACTGAATGAAGGAGGAGGTGACCCTCCAAGGGGGCAGCCTCCATCCTCTGAGCTCGTCTCAGTGTCTCAGGGTGGTGAACGAAGCACCGAAGACTGGCTTCCCTTGTGACCTTGGGTAAACTCCTGCTTCCTGCTTCTCTGGGCCTGGGCTTCCTCATCTGTGCCAGGAATGGCCGACGGTGGAGGCCCAGGAAGTGCCTTTTTATTTTTTGGCTCTGAAAGCAGTGGGTGGAGTGGCTGAAGCCCAGGATGGATGGATACTGTCCTGCGGGTAGGGGTATAATGAAGCCCCTCCTGCACCCTCAGATGCAGGGGGGTGGTGACAGCGGCCTTCTTGGGCAGCTCTGCTGTGGCTGGGATGTTGTGTGTACCAGTTCCTGTGAGATCTATGAGCCCCCTGGCCAGCACCAAAGCAGTCCCTTCCCATGCTGCCTGGTCACCTTTTCACCTTTGGAGGAAGAATTGCAGTTGAGTGAGCAGACCCCCGCCCCCGTTCCTGTCCGTTTTAAATGTGGGGGTGTGGCCAGGTTCAGGGCTTGGTCACCTGGTAGTTTATGGCCCCGGGCAGTGCGAAGGAGGCAGACCATTGCCCGCCCAGGACGGCCAGGGCAGTTGTGGAGGCCACCGAGGGGTCAGCCCCCGGTTCTCAGTGACTCCAGCTCCTGCAGAGAATTCAGGTGAGGGAGGCAGGGGTTCTGGGAAATGGTGACCCAGACTTCCCAAAACACCACCAGGGAACTGCTGCCCTTACTTGAATTAAAGCGGCAGGGTACACTTAAGCGGTGTCCCCAAGGCAACAATACCGTCAGTGCCCAGGAGGCACCACAGAGCCTCTTCCCCTAAAATCCTGAGGCGACATTGAGCCCCTCTGCTTTCGCCCCCCACCACCAGTCAACTCCAGCATGTCCCTGCCTGTTCGCTTTCTGTCATTACTTCTGAGCCAGGCTGCCTTGGCTTAGGAGCCAGCGTTCTAGAAAATGCTCTCGTGCCCGGTTGACTAATTCACGTTCCCCCAAGCACAGGTCATAGGCTGCGTTCATAGACGCTGAGAGCCTTGGGTGAGTCAAGGGTATGGGTGAACTTCCCATTGAGCTGGTCAGTGGCCTCTGGGAAATTCTGAGTGTTAGCTGGTGATCAGGCTTCCCTCTAGGAGAAGCTGGGGAAGGTTCTAGAATCTTGGACTTTCTTAGGCTTTTGAGTAGAAGTGACGTCCTCTACCCTGTGGACGAAGAAGAGGTTTTGAACCTTGAGCGTGGGGTTCTGTGGCCCAAGAGGCCACTCACTCAGCCAGCTCCGAGGGCCCACGGGGACTGAGAGCATGACCCTCTCAGGTACCGCCCCTGGGTGGGAGCCACCGGACGATCCAGACACGGGCTCTGAGTGTTCACATCCGGAGGTCTCCCCATCTCCACGCTTCGTGGCAGCGAAGACCCAGACGAACCAGTCGGGGAAAAAAGCTCCGGCCTCCGTGGTCCGATGCGCCACCCTCTTACACCGCACCCCTCCAGCCACCCAAACCCAGACGTTCCGCACTCCAAATTCGGGATCTCCGGCAAGCAAGGCAACTGCAGGTACCAATGGCCTATGTTACCTTCACACTTCCTCCACTCCCTGCCCTTCTCTCCACCTGCCACAGCTGTGCCCGAGGTCACTGTTCCCTTGCAAGAGCGAGTGGCGGTCCCGTAGCTCTCTGGGACAGATCTGGGTTCCAGCTGTGCCTCTGGCTGGCTCTCACCCTGGTGAGCCACCTAGCCTCTCTGAGGCTAGGTTTTTTTTACCCTAAATCAGAGGGTTTGTATATGATGGTTTGCAAGCTTTTTTTTTTTTTTTTGGGTAGGAGAATATTTTTCCCAAAGTCATGGCCCAAGGTGTTAAATTGTTTTTTAATTGCCAACATTTGAGCATTAGGAGATTTTACATAAGGCGGTTGATTTCTAGCTGACATTGGAAGGTCAGTGGATGCCGTCTCCAGTGTTTTTGAGTCCATGCAGAAAGGGGCTCTGCCTCCAGAAGGTCTGGACCCACTCCCCTGGAGGGCAACAGTTGGCTTTGGGCGGAGCCACAGCGGCCCCCTTGAATAGAGCTGTCCAGTATCCCGCAGTCCTTACCACTCCCTCCTGCCTCCCCAACACAGTGGCCGCGTGGCAGGTGTCATTCCTCATTGTGATCACACTGTTGTCTGTCTTGCATTCAGCCCGGTTCATCCATCTACATTGCCTGCCTGGACCCTCCTGGCATGAATTTGCATCCCCCAACTTTCTGAAAAACCCAGTCTAAAAAACTCATTTCTAGGAAGAGCTGCTCTCCTTGAAGCAGAGTGGTTGACCAGAAGCTCTGTTCTCTTAGCCTCCCCCTGCCTGGTACTACCTGGGAAGCCCCTCCCTGGGCCATAGCCTGGCAGCAAACCAGTGGATGCCAGCTCCAGTGTTTTCTTGAGTCCATGCAGAGAGGGGCTCTGGCTCCAGAAGGTGGACAGGCAGTGAAAGGTACACAGCAGCCACTGCTCCCGGGAAAATGGATTAAGACACACTGGATGCTGAGTAGTGGCTGTCAGGACTCCTGATTCGTATCTGGGTGGAATGAGCCTTGGACTGACTGCCAGAATGTGTGGGGTGTAGAATAGAATGATGATGTGGTCCTTCTGGGACTATGGGCCTTTCGTTGCCCACAAGAGGACCAAAGCCATCAGTTAAATACACAAGCGACCGAACAGGACTTTGTTACGCGAACCAGTAGCTTGGATGAGCGAAATAGCCAAGTGGTTGTCCTTTGCCTTTACTCTTTGATTCAGGAGGCTAATTTTGGGCAAAGATTTGGTTCTTAAAAACGTTTGCAAATAGGCTTATTGTGCTTAGGGTCATCCAAAAGAGGAGTAAGCAGTCAGTCAACCTTGAAGGTAATGGTTTTCCAGGTACAGTGCTGAGAAAAGCCAATAGCCATTGTATTTTTTGCAACAGTAGTCATAAATTGGTTGGAAACAGACTGGCCGTCGTGGGCTCATTGATGATAAGTATTGGCTCAACTCAATAATGGGATCCTGGCTTTCTGGTAGATCTTGCTTTTGCTCTTGACCTTGTGGCTGGGAGTTTTTACACCTGCGGTTTCTGCAGAAAATTGCCTGCAAGGGCCGCGTGGTCTGTGTCGGCCATCAGACCTCAGCGCCTCAGAATAAGTGTCCAGCAAGCTATGGCATGTGCTTCTGGCTGCCTTCGTGTGACCTGGGACAGTTGCAGTGGAGGTCACGGAGCAGAGGAGGTCAGGTTGTGAACAGGAATCTGCATGTCAGAGCTGGAAGTTGTCCTCGCCCTTAACCATGGTAGAAGGCCGTGCTCTGTGTGTACGTGCGTGCCTGTGCGTGGGACTTGACCCACAGCGCCACCCTCTGGTTTCCAGGCCAGAGGTGCCGACGCAGGGATCGCTGGTCAAAATTTGCATCTGCAGCATGGGCTGAGCGGTAAAGGGGACTAATTGTAGGAGTGGGTAACCTTGGTGAGGCTGCGTGAAATTCCTCCACAGATGGGTAGCCATTGAATGCATAAGGGTGAAGGTGAAGAAAGGAATCACTTCCTTACCCCCAGATCTTTTTAAAGAGAACGATGCATCTGCCTCAGGAACGAACTCTCCTTATTCTGCCATCGGAGAAGTGAGGAGCACACCCAGCCCCGGAACTGGATGGCCTCACCTCCCTGTCTTTTCATCTATAGCGTGGGAATGACAATGTGAACCTCATAGGGCTGTCGGGAGGACTGTGGGAGACCACAGGCGTAAGGTGTGCGGACTATGCCTGGTGCGTAGCAGGTGCTCAGTAAATGAGAGTCCCCCCCACCCCGCTCCGCTAGACAAAGACTTAAGGGTCTTTGCCGATGTACAGATGGTACCTTGAGATGGGCTGCTGGGGAGCTGTCAGCCCAGGCATTTTACAGATACCTTCTGAAGAGTGGGTCTCCCTTGTGATGTTACCGATAGCCTCCGCAGAAAGGAGGCCATCTCAGGAAGTGTTGTTGGGCTCAGGAGACAGGGCCTGTAGGAGCCACCTGTGGCTTCTTTCCCCATTACCCCATCATCTTCGGGAACCCTGGACCCCAGGGTCTGGGCACTTGCCCTTCTGACATAGGGTGGTCTGGGTGACTGGCATTTCCCAAAGTGGGTTCCGGGGACCGCCATTTTTGAGGGATTCTAGGAAACCTGCTATTTTTTTATTTTTTTATTTTTTTATTTTTTATTTTTTTACGTTTATTTATTTTTGGGACAGAGAGAGGCAGAGCATGAACGGGGGAGGGGCAGAGAGAGAGGGAGACACAGAATCGGAAACAGGCTCCAGGCTCCAAGCCATCAGCCCAGAGCCCGACGCGGGGCTCGAACTCACGGACCGCGAGATCGTGACCTGGCTGAAGTCGGACGCCCAACCGACTGCGCCACCCAGGCGCCCCTACCTGCTATTTTTTTAATGGGCTTCGGTGGCTAAATGTATTTGGGAAGGTTGGGTCAAACAAAACTAAATGGGTCTCTTTCTGGTGGAGCTTTCTCAGAGCCTCTGTTGTTTCCCCTTAAGGACTGGGTCAGCTGCTCGTCCCAACTTGACTTGCTCTCAGGAGCCTTTATCTCCTGGAACGTCCAGCAGCCCTAGTGCCAAGAGCAACTGGGAAAAGCAGAGCTACCTTCTGGCTCAGATACTCTGTCTCAGGGGTGGGGCTGGGGACTAGACTCTGGTATGTGTCCTCCTGGTTGGACCCCGTGTCTTCACCCCAGGGTGTCCAGGCAGCACCGGAAAGGCGCCACCTGTACGCGGAGGTGCCCCGGGAATCACTGGAGGAGCCAGTCCCTTCCCCGGGATGAACTCTGACCAGGCCTCACCTGTCTTTGGGCTCCCAGGCTGTGGGTCTGCCCCCACTCTGCCCGACACACCTCCTCTCTAAGGATACCCTCCGCCTGGCTTGGGGAGCTGGGGTCGGCCATCTGGCCCTCCTCCTCTGCCAGGGCCTCCACCAGGACACCGTCTGTCACACTGCCTGCTCGTGTGTGGAGCCTGAGGCAGCAGAACCTGGCAGAACGAGTGGTGGGCGGCAGGTCCAAGTTACTCAGTGTCGCCAGAGCGTCTCCTAAGGAGCCAAAGGTGGGAGACCCAGGCCCACCTGCCATGTGCCCGCTCAGCTGGATTTCATCCGTGCGCGCTGGGACGGGTCACGCACGCACGCCCCCGTGCCTGGCCCTCTGCCCCGTCTGGGTAGTGTGGGGGGCGTCTCTTGGGGCCCTGACGAGGGATCAGGCGACTCAAGTGAGCCTGAGGAGCTGGGGTCTGGTTTGGGCTCCTGGGGCCCCTCAGCGTGCAGGTTCCCAGCATAAAGCCCCGGGCTCTGCCAGCCCTCGTGCCAGGGCGGTTCCGAGGTACCCTGGCCTCTACGTCCCCTGTCACGCCCTTCCCTTTGGCCCTCGTAGCACTAACCAGTCACCGCTGCTTTCTCTTGCTCTCTCCTGTCCCTACCCAGCAGAAAGCGCTTTCAGTCGGAGAGTAGAAGGCAAAGCACAAAACCACTTCGAAGAGACAAATAGCAGTTCCCAAAACTCCAGCGGTGAGTGTGCCCTGTGACGGCTGTCGCGCACTGTGGCGCCCAACCCTCCTGCCCACGGTGGCGGCGGGTGTTCTGGGCTGGGCTCCTCATGGTCCACGCTGGCGTTCTTGGGAGGAGATTGGGGGTGGGGAATCAGAAGGGGGTAAGGGTGAGGCAGAAGTGGGAAGGACCTTTTCTTCCAGGGGCCTCCCTCTGGGCCTCAGGAGCATCTCAGGGGTCTGTGGCTCTTTGTCTCTCCCTCCTCCCCCTAACCCCAGAGACTACAGCCTTGGCTCCAATGGCCCCGGAGGAGTAAGACCGCTGTTGCTGTGTTTTTAGGGTGAACGTGGTCTTTCCAGGAGCGGCAACGGGGGTGCAGTTAGAACTATAGCCTGAGAGCCAGAGACTCTTGAGTTCTGGCCCCATTTTAGACCAGAGGCCCTCCAGAGGTACCCCTCAGGCCCCAACCTGCCCGAGGAGGTTTGTCTGAGGTTCCCGGTGGTGTTTTGGCGCCCCCTGGTGGCTTCCCCGAAGTACCTTAAAGCAGAGCAGCCAAAGGCTCCCCCAGTGGACCCACAGGAAGCCTAGCTAGAGCCGTGGGTGGTCACGAGCAGCCCCTGTCCAAAAAAAGGCACAGCAAGCCGGCCTGCACAGTGACAACCAGGGCAAGATGAGAAAAGAATTCTGATCCTTTGGTTACGTTAAGGCAGGGTACCTCCTTGCTTTCTTGCACAGCTGAAGTTGAATTCACCAGAATAGGTGTTGGTCTGTCACCGCCGAGGCCCAGGTGACTGTCAGTCCGGGCCTTTATGAAACAGCCAGGAGCCCAGAAGAACGCGGAGGCTTCTGCACAGTTCAGTGAGCTCCAGCTTTGACCTGTAGTCCAAGTGTGAACCCCAGCTGCACCACCTGCGAGCTGGTGACTCGGGCCAGCCTCTTAATTTCTCCTCCGCTGTAAAGGCGGAATCAATCGCGCACACGTCCCTGTGGTGGCGGACGGTCAGTGCCCCACAGACATTCCGTGCTCACGTGGTAGGGTGGGATGGTGGTGGTGGTCTTCAGTGAACCAGGTGGTACGTGGGGTGCCCCGAGGAGAAGGAGGGGGGTGTGCTGTGGGAGCCCGAGAAGATCACCGTGATCCCCTAAACCCTGGAGAGCTGCTCACCCTTTTGGGACATGGCCTCCAGTCTCCAAAAGGTGAGCCCAGAAGTGACGGAGTGACTTGCCCCAGGCCACTCAGGAAGAGGTAGAGCCAGGACTGGAGCTGCCACCTCCCAGGGAGCCTTTCCTCCGCAGTCAGGCTGCACCCCCTGCCTCTCTGTCTTCCAGAACAGTCTCTCAGAACTGGGGCGGGGGACTGAAGGGTGAATTGCTGCCGCCGGCAGCCAGCATTTATTGAGCGCTTACTACGTGCCTGGCGTGTGTTCAGAGCTGTATGTGTCTTATCTGTTTCCATCCTTACCACAGCCCTGGGTGTTGGGGGAGGAGGGTCAGTGTAATTGTGATCCCCATTTTCTGGATGAGGAAACTGAGGCTCAGGAGAGGTTGATCATTGGCCCAGGTTCCCAGTATGCGAGGGGTGGTGCTGGGATCCCAGGCCTAGTCCCGCTGGCCCTCCCCTGCTGCCCTCTGCGTTTGAGGCTCACCTGACAACACCAGGAAACAGGGGAAAGTTCCAGCAAGCAGAACCCTTCAAGGCACGGCACAGCCCTCCCTGCGGCTCCTCGGGTGTCCAGTGCCAGGATCTAGAAGCAGCTCCCAGCTCCCTGTCTTGCAGCAGCCACATACGGACATTTTCTCATTCGCGTGCTGTGGGCTCACTTTCTGGGAGTTGAGGGCGTCCTCGAGGCATGGCCCTGGCTGACCTTGCCCTGCCCGGTGCCCCGGCACCAGCCCCGAATGTGAGCCTGGCTCTCAGATATTCCTCCTCCTCTGAGAGCCCCAGTGGCTCACTGCTTATTAAGAACAGAAGTGATGACAGTTATCTGAGAGCACTGGGACGGGAAGAGACTTAGCTAAACTGTTTCTCTTTTGCAGAAACTGCAAGTCCCCTGATTTCCAATCCTTTCCCTCTCCTACAGAGTAAGTGATGGTCCCATGGGGGGCTGGAGAGGGCAAGGCAGGGCAGGGAATGATCTCAGCCAGCCGCACCCAGCTGCACACTCCGGACCTCCCTAGAGCACCTGCCCCTTAGGCCGCCCTCGGGCAGACCTGACAGCCAGCAGAGGCAGGAGGAGGGCCCAGCCCCAGCGGGGAGGGGGAGTTTGGACGGGGGGCGGGCGGAGCCCTGAGCAGCCTGCCTCTGCCACCCCGGCCCTGGCAGGAACCCAGGGGGCAGCCTCAGGACACCTCTTCCGAGCCCATCTCAGCCTCCCCGTGCGTCTCTTCGTCACTCTTCTTCTTCCCCCTTCTTTCCTCTTCCTCCCTCTTTTCCCTGTGTCAGGCGCTGACTTGAGTGCTGGGGACAGAGGTGGAAGCTCAGGTTCCCCCCCCCCTCCCCCCCGCCTGTGTGGTCCCGTTCCCGCGTGTGCTGTTGTCCCTCCCGCCTGCCTGCTCTGTCTTCCCGGTCCTCACCCTGTCCTGTTTGCTCTTGCCTCTTCTGTGGCTTTCTCCACTTTCCGCCTTTGGCTCTCGCTTATTTTCCGCCCCCTTTACTGCCCTCTGTGTTCTTTGCCTTGTTTTCATTCATTCATATACTCGTTTGTTGGCTCACGGCGACGTCTGTGCAGAGGGTGGGCTGTGGAGCACGCGAGACATGGTCTCTGTCCCCGGAGAGCACTCGGTCCGTTAGTGTCGCCCCCTCCCCGTCCCCAGTGCCCAGAACAGTGCCTGACACACAGTAAGCACTCAATAAATGTCTGCCTGGTTGGATTAGACAGTCTGTTTATCCGCAAGTCCCCCTCGGCATTGCTTCTGCCCCCAAGCCCGTCCCTCGCTAGTCAGTGACGGGGGCAGGCAGGCGGGGCCCAGAGCCCCAGTGTGTGTCTGGGTTCCCATTTCCAGGGCATCCTAGGTGGTTCTGCCCCTAACACGGCCTCGTTTCTCCCCCTCCCGCCCCAGAGCCCTACACCTGTGGCGCCTGTGGGATCCAGTTCCAGTTCTACAACAACCTGCTGGAGCACATGCAGTCCCACGCAGGTAAGGGAACCGGCAGCCGCCTCCCCCCGGGTGCTGTCCCCGTTAGTCCCCTCCGTCATGGCCTGCCCGAAGGCCCCCTTTCCCGGAAGTGGAAGTGGCCACAGGACATGGGACCTGCCCTCAGGGGGCCCCGGGGCCTCACAGGGGAGGTGTGTACCTGGGAGGTGAGTGCACACAGAGGGGCACGAGCTGAAGAAGGCTTTCCGGAGGCTGCAGCTCTTGAGCTGAGCCTTAACGCCAGATAGGAGCTGACCATGAGAGACGTCAAGGTGTGGTTTGAGATCTCGGGCGAGCAGAGGCAGGAGAGGTGCATTCGCCGTCACACTGTCCCACACTTGACGGCCGCCGTCCTGATGGGGCACACCCCGGTCCCCTGGAGGGGCGGGGAGGGTGCACATTGACAGGCCCCACCCTGATTTCGGGGTCTGCAGGTCCCAGGCGGGGCCTGGTTTCAGCACCTGTGACAGGTCCTCAGGCCGCGTGTCCAGGGAGTACATGGAGAACCACTGGTGCGGGGCTGCAGGCTGGTGACTTGCTGTCTAGGTGACGTTTTTTCAGCTCTTCTGCCACCTTCCAAGTTCGTGGGATTGGCCCCCTTCTCTAAACCATCCTGCCTTCAAAGCCAAGCCTCCCGTTGTAGGGTTTTTTCACTGTAGCGCCTTCACTTCTGTTCTACTTCCTGTCTTAAGGAGATGCTCAGTGGTTTAACATAATCACTTGCTTCTCGGGTCACATCACAGCCTAATGTAAGTGGCCTGGTGGGGTGGCCTTGAACACAGTGATTCTGGGACGGAAGCAGAGTTCCTTCCTTCGCATGGCTCTGTCCTCCCCTGGCTCCTCAGAGCCTCTCTCTCGGACTGGGCGGCGGGGAGAGAAACACTTCCTCCTTTACCACTTTGGATCACAAGTGACACATGTCATATGTGCTCAAATTCCAGAGGCGGGAGCACGCCCAGAGCCACTGTCCAGGGACAGCCTGGCGCTCTGCAAAGGGAAACATGAACCTGAGGGAGGCAGCCAGCTGTCCTTGCCGCCCCTGCCCCAGGTAGTCCTCGGGAGGCATTGGAACCGCTGAGAGAAAAGTGCCTGACATGTGCCGCTTCAGTGATGGTAGTTTGCTATTGTTTCGACAGTTATTACCGTTGCTTGCACCTCTCTTGGGTTTGCACATCTTTCGTAGAATCTCTCAGGTCTGGCCTGACTTGCGCAGAGGAACACAGGACTGGACTCTCATGTCGGCTAGGGACTGTTCTCTTGGTGAGACCTCTCGTTTTTTGGCATTCATTCATTTCTTCACTTCTTCGTTGGGTGTGTGCTGTCCCCCAGGCGCTCATTCACATGCTCTCTGGTGGGGGGAGTTACTATTTATTTCTGGTGAACTCCTCTAAAAGCAGACAGAGCTGGATTGGCAGCTAGGACCCGTGAGCTACAAGCTCTGGTGTGCCTCCTTTTGCCACGTGACCCAGGCAGGAAACTCGTCCCCCTCTCTGAGCCTTCTCCATCTCAAAAACAAGGGCATGCAAACCTGTGATCTCTGGCTGCCTTCCTGGAAGTCTTCGGGTGCCTCACGTCTCCTGTTTGCCTTTGCCATCAACCGTCCTTGGCCGTGGAAGGTCTTGAGTGCCAGCTGAAGGCCTTCAGACCCGACCCTGTGCAAATCAGTAACAGTATGTACCTTTTGGACCTGAGACTCCCACAGTCCAGGGTCCGTGTATTCCTCTTCTGAAACCCAGACCCTCCACCTGTCCCCCCACCCCACCCCCAACCAGCTTTGGGAAGCTGAGGCTAATTAGAGAAGAGTCTGGGAGGCCGCCCTTCCCCATTCCTCAGGCAGTTGGGTGGAGGCCATTAAAATGCAAATCAAGGCTGTGCCCGGTGGCCCTGTGTCTCCCAAGCATCCCGACTTGTTTTCTAGGGAGAGCTTTGGGCTGCTTTGTTCTGGTCCAGTGCTGGCAGAGAATACCTCGCTGGCAATCCGGTGCAAAGCCAGCCTGAATCCCAGCCAGGCTGAGTCGGGATTAAAGGATTGACTCCATAGAGAAAAATTAAGCGTCATGATCTGTGCAGTTCACGGTGTCGCTGATAAGGGGGATCAGCCTCGAATAACACCAATCTCATTAAGAGCCTGCTGAATGGCACAGGGTAATTCCCCCTAATAAACTTCTTTTCTGTGCTGTAGGAAAATTTGTCTTGCCCCTGGTGACAGTTCAAGAGCATGTTTTGGCAGTGGTAATACCGGAGATCGCTAACATTTAGTGAGCAATTACTATGTGTCCAAAAAGGTGACTTCATCCCATCTCCTGAACAAGAGGACGTTATCATCCCCACTATATAGGTGAAGAAATTGAGGCTCACAGAACATAATCACCGGCCCAGAGTTGAACAGCTTGTAAAATGTAACATCATTTGAGCTCTTCCTTGGGTGCCAGACCTTATTCTAAGACTTTCACGCATGTTGGCTCATTTACTCCTCAGAACAGCCTTCTGAGTTAAGTGTCCCTATTAGCTCCACTCAAGAGATCTGGAAATCGAGGCACAGAAGAGCTGAGTAAGTTACTCAGAGCTGTGCAGCCACAGTGTTAGACAGGGATTGTGACCCTCGCGGTGAGCTCCAGAGCCTGTACTCATGACAACCACTCTCTTCAGCCGGGTACGTGGAAGGTTCCCGGAGATGGAAGTCCTCTCAGAGGTCACCTTTGCCAGCCTCTTTTTAAAGTAGTTCAGGAGGACCTAAGCCAGAAGAGGCACGGGGACGTCCCCAGGCAGCACACAGGTTGGCCGTTGGGGGGGTTAGGATTTGGGAATGGCTACCCTTGATTTCTGGAACCCTTGGAGTTGTTTCACCTCCCTGGGCCTCAAGCATCTCATCTGTGAAGTGGGCTAATCAGTGCCTTCACAGGCTGCATGAGGGTTCTGAAGGTGTGACATATGTCAAATATTGAGGGTTGTGGTACATTCGCGGCTACCGAACAACCACAGGTGTCTCTTTTCCTGTCCTCTGCTGGGCACAACTGCTTTCTCCTTCCTGCAGTGGTCCCTCCCCGGGATATGACCTTGATTCCAGCTTGGCACCCGGCCGCGAGCAGATGCGGGTACACATGTGCATGTGCGTCTGTGGTACTTAGGGGATAGCCACACCGAGTCCACCTTATTTTCAGCTCAAGCTATAAATCAAGGCTTTTGGGGGGGCATTTGCCAAGTACCTCCCCCATGTCAGGAGCAGTATTGGTGGGATATGGAGAAAAAAGTTTTTTTAGTCAACTAGTACCAGACGTTGTTATCCACTGCTAGGTTGAGTAATCTCGATTCCAGGTCCTGCAAAAAGGCAGAGAATGAGGAAATCACCCTGCGGCTTTGCCCCAACCTCAGCATTTTGGAAGAGGAGGGGAAACTGAGGCCCAGAGGGTTGAAGTGACTAGCTGAAGCTCACACCCCACAGCCGTGGCAGAGCCGGGTTCACACCTGGGGCCTTCAAACCCCTGTCCCCTGGTGGAGAGAGTCCACAAGGACGGCTGCTGGTTTCCATTTTCAAACTTGTGTTTCCCCCTTTTAAATGCAATATCTGCTCATTAAAAGAAATTGGGAACCTGGCAGGGAAATTGGCAAGTGAAGGATCAGCCATCATCTCACTACTCAGAGCTTAACCGCTGTTGTTACTCTTTCAGTGGGTTTCTTTAACGTCGTTTAAAAACTGGGTTTATGAAGATATAATGTGCATGAATGGAATTCACCAGTTTTAAGAGTGCGGTTTGATCATTTTGACAACTGGTAGCCATTGAATCTATCAAGATGTATCACGTTCACCATCCACCCCACAAGTTCCCTCCTGCCTCCTTGTAGCCAGTTTCCTCCCCGACCCCAGCCCTGGCAACTACTCTCTGCTTCTCTTGCCAGAGTTTTGCTTTTACTGGAATTTTATATAAATGGAATTATATGGCATTTCGTTTGTTGTGTCTGGCTTCTGTCAGCGTACTTTTGAGTTCAATCCATGTTCTGTGTTATCAGTAATTCCTTTTTATTTCTGAGTACTACACCATTGTTTAGATATGCCAGAGTTTGTTTATCCAGTCACCAATTGATGGGCATCGAAGTTGTCTCCAGTTTGGGGCTATTGTGAACAAACCTGCTGTGAACATTCAAATACACGTTTCTGTGTGGACATGTGTTTTTTATCTCTATTGGGTATATCGCTGGGAGTGGAAATTCTGGGTCACATGATCACTCGTGTTTGGGAATTGCCAGACCGTGGGGTCTGATTTCTCCACATTCGCTCAAGGTACTTGCAGTTACCTGACTCCTTGTTTTAGCCATCCGAGTGTGTGGGAAGCGGTATTTCATTGTGATTTTGATTTGTATATTCCTGCTGACTAATGACCTGGAACGTTCTGTCGTGCTTATGGGCCATTTGGATATCTTCCGTAGAGAAATGCCTATTCAGATCCTTTGCCCATTTTTAAATTTTTTGTCTTTTTAGTAGTGAATTGTCAGTGTCGTTTACGCATTATTCTAGATCCAAGACCTCTGTAGATACATGATTTGCAAATATTTTCTCCCATTTTGTGGGTTGTCTTTTTACTTTCTTGATATTGTCCTTTGAAGCACAGAAGTTTAAATTTTGGTGAAGTCCACTTTTTTTTTAACGTGTGTTTATTTTTGAGAGAGAGAGAGAGCAGGGGAGGGGCAGAGAGAGAGGGAGACACAGAATCCGACGCAGGCTGCAGGTTCTGAGCTGTCAGCACAGAGCCTGATGTGGGGCTTAAACTCACGAACCGTGAGATCATAACCTCAGCCAAACTCAGACGTTTAACCGACTGAGGCATTCAGGTGCCCCCATTTATTTTTTCTGTCACTGTGTGTGCAATTGGTGTCTTATCTAAGAAACCAGAGTGTTACCTTTTACATTTATGACTATATTTCATTTTGAGTTAATTTTTGTATGTGGTATGAGGGGAAGGGTCCAGCTTTATTCTTTTGCATGTGGATATCCAGTTGTCCCACCGCCATTAACTGTTCTTTCCCTCATTAAATTGTCCCGGCACCCTTTATCAAAAATCAGTTTACCGTATGTGTGAGGGTTTATTTCTGAAATCCGAATTCTGTTCCGTCAGTCCGTATGTCCTTGTGTCAGTACCACACTGTCTTGATTAATAATGTAGCTTTGCAGTTGTTTGGAAATCAGGAAGTGTGAGCCCTCCAACTTTGTTCTTTTTCAAGATTGACTTGGCTCTTCTGCATCTCTTGCATTCCCACATGAATTTTAGGCTCAGCTTGTCAATTTCTGTAAAAAAAAAAAAAAAAAAAAAGCCAGCAAGGATTTTGATAGGGATTGTGTTAAATCTAGATTAGTTTGGGGAGTATTGCCATTTTCGCAGTATTAAATCCTCCAATCTACGAACATGGAATGTCTTTCTATTTATTTAAATCTTGGAGTTCTTTCAATCGTGTTTTTAGTTTTCCGTGTACAAATCTTGCACTTCCTTTGTAATTTATTGCTAACTTTTATTCTTTTAGATGCCATTACAAAATGGAATTCGTTTCTTAATTTAATTTTAGGGGGTGCTCATTTGCTAGTATAAAGAAATAAAATTGATTTCTTTTTCACGTATGTTGATCTTGTTGCCTGCAACCTTGCTAAACTTACTTACTGGTTCTAATAGTTTTGTGTGTGTGCGGATTCCATAGGGTTGTTTATGCACACAATCACGTCATCTGCAGATAGAGATGTATTTTTTTCTTTCATTCCAATCTGGATGCTGGTTGTTGTTTTTTTTTTTTTTTTTTTAATTTGAGAAAGCATAAACAGGAAAGGGGCAGAGAGAAGGGGACAGAGGATCTGAAGGGGCTCTGCGCTGACAGCAGTGAGCCCTATGTGGGGCTTGAACTCATGCACTGTGAGATCATGACCTGAGCCAAAGTTGGACGCTCAGCCAACTGAGCCACCCAGGTGCCCCTAATCTGGCTGCTTTCTTAAATTATTATTATTTTTTCCTACTTGCTCTGTCTGGAATCTCTGATACATGTTGAATTAAAGAGATAAGAATGGATATTCCTGTCTCATCCCTGATCTTAGAGGGAAAGTGTTCAGTGTTTAACCATTAAGTATGATGTTAGTAGTGGGTTATTCATAGATGCCCCTTGTCAGGTTGAAAAAGTTCCTTCGATTCCTAGTTTGCTGAATGTTTATCGTGAAAGGGTAGTGAATTTGTCAAATGCCTTTTCTGCATCTTTCGAGATGATGATGGTTTTTTTTGTTTTTTTGTTAGGATTAATGTGGCATATTCCATTCATTTTTGTATGCTGAACCAACCTTGTATTCCTGAAATGAATCCCACTTGTTCATGATGTTTAATCTGTTATATATATTGCTGGATTTGGTCTGCTCTATTTTATTGAAGATGTTTGTGTCTGTAGTCATAAGAGATAGTGGCCTCTGGTTTCTTTCCTTGTAATTGTTTTGTCTGATTTGGGTATCAGAATAATATTTACCTCATGGAATGAATTGAGAAACATCCCCTCCTCTTCTATTTTTGGGAAGAATTTGTGACAAATTCCTTTAACATACGATGAGAATTCACCAGTGAAACCTTCTGACTCTGGACTTTGCTTTCCTTTCTTTTTGTGGGAAGTATTTTGATTATAAATCAAACTTCTTCTTTAGGTCTGTTCAGATTTTCTATTTCTTCAGTTGGTTTTTGGTAGTTTAAGTCTTTCTAAGAATTTGTCTGTTGCATCCAGGTTATTTGATTTGTTGGAATACTATTGTTCGTAGTATTTCCTTAAAATCTTTTTTGTATCTATCAAGTCAGCAAACTTTTTTTTTTTTATTTTAAGATTTCCTTTATCAAGGTTCAGGAAGTTTCCTTCTCTTCCTGGTTTCCTAAGAGTTTGTGTCCTGAGGGAGTATTAAATTTTGTCACATTTTACTGTGCGTGTATATCCAGGTTATGGAGGTTGTTTTTCTTCTTACTTTCTCTTTTAAAAAAAAATTGGGGGGCACCTGGGTGGCTCAGTCAGTTGAGCATCCGACTTCAGCTCAGGTCATGATCTCATGGTTTGTGAGTTCGAGCCCCATGTCAGGCTCTGTGCTGACAGCTCAGACCCTGGGGCCTGCTTGGGATTCTGTGTCTCCCTCTCTCTCTGCCCCTCCCCTGCTCACACTCTGTCTCTGTCTCAAAAATAAATTAAAAAAAAATTTTTTTTAATGTGTATTTATTTTTGAGAGAGAGAGAGAGAGAGAGAATGCAATCAGGGGAGGGGCAGAGAGAGAGGGAGACAACACAGAACCCCAAGCAGGCTCCAGGCTCTGAGCTGTCAGCACAGAGCCTGATGCGGGACTCAAACCCACAGACAGATCATGACCTGAGCTTAAGTCGTACGCTTAACCGACTGAGCCACCTAGGCGCCCCTTTTCTTACTTTCTCTTAGTGGAAAATTGCACTGATTGGATTTCTTTTTTTAACCTCAGCTTACGTTTCTGGGGTAAATTCCACTTAGTCATGATATATTATTTTTTATATTGCTGTATTTAGTTTGCTAATATTTGGTTAAGGATGTTTATGTGTATGTTTATGAGGGATATTGGGTTATATATAGTTCTTCACCTGCAGTGTTTTTTTCTAGCTTAGGATCAGGGTAATGCCAGCCTCATAGAATGAATTGAGAGATGTTCTTATCTTTTTTCTGGAATAATTGGTGTAGAATTTGTATTGCTTTTGCCTTAAATGTTTAGTCAGATTCTCCAGTGAACCCATATGGGATTTTTCTTTGTGACTGGTTATTTAACTATGAACTCAATGTCTGTAATAGATATAGGACTATTTCAGGTTATCTGTGTCTTCTTGAGTGAACTTGAGTATTTTGTATCTTTTAGGGTGTTTGTGTCACTTGGGTGGTCGAATTTATTAGCATAAGTTTGTTCATAATCATTTTAATGCTTCTGATATCTGTGTATGTATTACTATCTCTTTCTTTCATTCCTGATACTAATAATTTGTGCCCTCTTTTTTTTTTTTAACCTTTTTGGCTTAGAATTTTATCCATTTTCTTTATTTTTACAAAGAATCAGCTTTTAGTTTCATTATTTTTCTCTTCTGTATTTATCTATTTTCCTTTTCCCAGGAAAAGGAACCCCAATTACATATATATACTAAACTGATAGTGTCCATGATCCGTTCATTTATTTTAAGCCTTTTACCCTTTTTGTTTTTCATGTTGGGTAGTTCTCTTGCTCTTTCTTCACTGAGTTTTTCTTCTGTGGCACTTGATCTTTTATTTCTTACTGTATGTTTGGTTTTTTTTTTTTTTTTTAATGCTTATTTATTCTTGAGAGAGAGACAGAGACAGAACGTGAGCCGGGGAGGGGCAGAGAGAAAGACAGAATCCAAAGCAGGCTCCAGGCTCTGAGCTGTTAGCACAGAGCCCAACGTGGGGCTCGAACTCATGAACCACGAGATCATGACCTGAGCCAAAGTGGACGCTTAACCGACTGAGCCATGCAGGCACCCCCGATCCTATACTGTGCGTTTTTTAACTATACAGTTTATTTGTATATCTCCAAGTTCCACTTGGGTTGGTTAGTTTTTGTTTGGGGTGTTTCACATCTTCCGTTGCTCTCCTGATGGTATTCATGTTCTCCTTCATGACTTTGAGCACAGTTCTGATATTTGTGACTGCTGCCGTAAGCTCCTTACTGGATGATTCCACCATCTCTGTCCTTTGTGGCTCTGCTTCTGATTGGTTTTTCTCCTGGCGATAGGTCATATTTTCCTGCTGTTTCAGATGCTTTTTGATGCTTTTTCATTGGATAATTGACACTGTGAATTTTTATATTGTTAGGCATTAGATTTTGAAGAAGCACTGAACTTTGTTCTGGTTTACAGTTTAGTTACTTAGGACCACCTTGGTACTTTGGAGGCTGACTCGTCTTAGGGTAGGTCTAGTGCGCCCTTAATCTATGGCTAATGTTGCCCCATAATGAGGGGACCCTCATTATTCCTTATGCATTGAGGTCTCCTTTCTGGTTAAGAGAATGCAATTTGTTTCCTTCTCCCCCCCCCCCCCACTCCCTGCTTTCTAGTGATTCTTTCCCCAGTCTTACGGAATTTGACCCTATGCTGGGGCAGGTGAGTATTGAGCAGACTCCAGGGAACCCTACTGAAGGTCTCCGGAGCTTTCTATGTGTAACTCCCTCCTCTCTGGTACTTTTCCCTGTAAATTCTAGCTCCCTTGGGCCTTCTAAACATTGATTTTTGCCTCTTCAAATCCACAAGACCACTGGGCTCTGTGCCAGTTCCCTGTCCCTGTGCTGCAGCTTGGGAACGGTGTTCAGGCAAGCCGGGCCATCCTATTGCTTTACCACAGTTGTTCTTCTTTTTCCGGCTTACCTGTCTGAAAGCAGTGGTATGAGCATTCACAGTTGCTTGTATCGAACCACCACCACAGCAGGTCGTCCTTAATGGGTGGAAGTGAAAGTCCCCTCCCCATCTATTTTTGATGCATAGATTTGTTTGTTACCTGACTTGCAAGTCTCAAATGCATATATGAATAATGTGTACAAAACTGTGATGAGATCTTCCCTTTTCATTATGCATTTTTCCCTTGTTGTTAACAGTCTTCACATCCACCTGCCCTAGTGATTGTAATACGCTCCTTCCAGTAGATGTCCTAGAGTTTCCTAATTAGCCCTGCAGGGCTGAACACATAGATATTGGGGTATCCTCTTCTCTCAGTATGAAAATTGTGGCCTTGGCCTCCAAGGCCTGATGCCTTTAATTGAGAAGGATGGAAGATGTCCGGCAACCTTGAACAAGTGTCACTGACCCGTTCGTATCCTCAGATTTGTGATTCTACCTGTAACATGATATTTCAGGGAAATAAACCCATAACAACAACAAAAGCACAGAGAAACAATATTAGAATATCAGTTTAGGCAGGTGAGTTCATAGCAGAACAGTAATATTGGAAACAGCCCAGAAACTCAGCATGTGGTATGTAGTTAAGCAACCTATTGTATATCATGTGACAGAAGACTGTGTGGCCATTTGTAATGACAGGCATGTTACTCAGACCTTTTCCACTCAGAAATTACCCTATAGGGGCTCCTGAGTGGCTCAGTCGGCGAAACATCTGACTTTGGCTCACGTCATGATCTCACAGCTCGTGGGTTTGAGCCCCACGTCGGGCTCTGTGCTGACAGCTCAGAGCCTGGAGCCTGCTTCAGATTCTGTGTCTCCCTCTCTCTTTCTGTCCCTCCCTCACTCAGGCTCTGTCTCTCTCTTTCTCAAAAATAAATAAACATTAAAAAAATTTATTGTATGAAAATGGCAAGGAGTAGCCATGAAGGGAGGAGAATAGGCATGAGCTGTCAGTATAGAGCCTGATACGGGGCTTGAACCCATAGACTGCAAGATCACGTCCTAAGCTGAAGTCGGATACTTAACTGACGGAGTCCCCCAGGCGCCCCCTTGCCCTCGCACATTTCTGAGCTCGAATGCGTGTTGTGTGTGGGTGTGGGGCCTCCCGGACAGACTCCCGCCCACTGTGCACCTGATGTGCCCTCAGCCCTGTGCTCAGGTCTCTCCCTGCGTCTTCTCTGGTTAGTCCCTCCAGCACATGGGTCACGTCCTTGTGCTCATCCTCTTTCTTTCAAGTGACGGAGTTGAGGCTTTGTGAGGCTCTGTGGACAACAAGATGATTGTCTGGACAGGAGCCAGGATTTGGACCCAGGCCTGAGTCCTAGAAGCCTGGTTTGGACTTACTTCACCCGCCACGCTGTAGTTCTTGTTAGTTGGCGAGCCTCTTGCACCTCAGGGTCACACGCTGTCCCCTTTTGTGCCTGCAGCGGACAACGAGAACAACATTGCCTCCAACCAGTCTCGATCGCCACCTGCTGTTGTGGAAGAGAAGTGGAAACCGCAGGCCCAGAGGAACAGCGCCAACAACAGTAGGTGTCTCCCAGGCCAGAGCCCAGGGGCTCGCAGAGGTCGCCCCAGGCACCCCTAGTCCCCGCTCCCATCGTTTCCCTCTGCCCCCCCATCCCACCACCTGTGCCTCTCCTGATGATGCAAGACCGCATCCGAAGCTCTTACACACCTCAGACCTCATCTGTGGGAATCGTGGCCTCACGGGATGGGCAGAAGGAAGCCCAGGGAGAGGAGGTGATCTTTTTGTGGTCAGAGAGCACATAATAGCGATAAGAGTCAGAACTGGAATCACAGTCGCCTCAGTTTCTGCTGGCTGCTCTTTCCTGATGCCGTGGCCTCCTTGTTTTTATTCACTAGAGATCCCTTTACTGGAGGCAATTCCTGTATGGAGGAAGAAGGTAGACTAGTTGGCCTCGAAGGTCTAGGTGAATCACACATGTAGCACGTGTGTCATACACATGCTGCTGTATTCTGTTCCCGTGCTCACAGCAGACATTACTAATCGATCCTAGAACATTATTCCCGTGAGACCGTCACACATCAAAGGCCACCAGCACTGCCAGTTTGTGTACCAGAGCAAACCTACTCGTAATTCCAAACACTAGATGCCTAGAGTGGCAGGCTGCTGCCAGGGAAAGGAACCTCAGATGCCGAGTTGAATTTCGTCTCTCTTTGTGTCCCCTGCCAGCCATGACCGGCGGTTTAACACCCAACAGCATGATCCCCGAGAAGGAGCGGCAGAATATCGCAGAGCGGCTGCTGAGGGTCATGTGCGCCGACCTGGGCGCACTGAGCGTGGTGAGTGGGAAGGAGTTCTTGAAACTGGCCCAGACGCTGGTGGACAGCGGTGCCCGCTACGGGGCCTTCTCGGTCACGGAGATCCTGGGCAACTTCAACACACTGGCGCTGAAGCACCTGCCCCGCATGTACAACCAGGTGAAGGTGAAGGTGACGTGTGCCTTGGGCAGCAACGCCTGCCTGGGCATCGGTGTCACCTGCCACTCGCAGAGCGTCGGCCCCGACTCCTGTTACATCCTCACAGCCTACCAGGCCGAGGGCAACCACATCAAGAGCTACGTGCTGGGCGTGAAGGGCGCGGACATTCGCGACAGCGGCGACCTGGTGCACCACTGGGTGCAGAACGTGCTGTCGGAGTTCGTGATGTCCGAGATCAGGACAGTGTACGTGACCGACTGCCGGGTGAGCGCGTCCGCTTTCTCCAAGGCCGGCATGTGCCTTCGCTGCTCAGCCTGTGCCTTGAACTCGGTGGTGCAGAGCGTGCTGAGCAAGCGGACGCTGCAGGCCCGCAGCATGCACGAAGTCATCGAGCTGCTCAACGTGTGCGAGGACCTGGCGGGCTCCACGGGCCTGGCCAAGGAGACCTTCGGGTCCCTCGAGGAGACCTCGCCGCCGCCCTGCTGGAACTCGGTCACGGACTCGCTGCTGCTGGTACACGAGCGCTACGAGCAGATCTGCGAGTTCTACAGCCGCGCCAAGAAGATGAACCTCATCCAGAGCCTCAACAAGCACCTGCTCAGCAACCTGGCGGCCATCCTGACGCCGGTGAAGCAGGCGGTCATCGAGCTGAGCAACGAGAGCCAGCCCACCCTGCAGCTCGTGCTGCCCACCTACGTCAGGCTGGAGAAGCTGTTCACGGCCAAGGCCAATGACGCGGGCACCGTCAGCAAGCTGTGTCACCTCTTCCTGGAGGCCCTCAAGGAGAACTTCAAAGTGCACCCGGCGCACAAGGTGGCCATGATCCTGGACCCGCAGCAGAAGCTGCGGCCCGTCCCGCCCTACCAGCACGAGGAGATCATCGGCAAGGTGTGCGAGCTCATCAACGAGGTGAAGGAGTCCTGGGCCGAGGAGGCCGACTTCGAGCCCTCCGCCAAGAAGCCCCGCTCCGCCGCGGGCGAGAACCCTGCAGCTCAGGAAGACGATCGGCTTGGGAAAAATGAAGTGTACGATTACCTGCAGGAGCCCCTCTTCCAGGCCACCCCTGATCTCTTCCAGTACTGGTCGTGCGTTACCCAAAAGCACACGAAACTCGCCAAGCTGGCCTTCTGGCTGCTCGCGGTCCCGGCCGTGGGGGCCAGGAGCGGGTGTGTAAATATGTGTGAGCAAGCGCTTCTAATCAAAAGGAGGCGACTGCTCAGTCCGGAAGATATGAACAAACTCATGTTTCTGAAATCCAACATGCTTTAAGACTTGACTTCGGAACAAAAAGAAATAAGAAAGAAAAGAAAAGAAAAAGAGAAGAGAAACATTAGGAAAACACACACACACACACACACACACACACACACACACACACAACACTGTCGCAAACAAAGAAAAGGAATTTAAGTTCTAAACACTGTGGACCTCATTATAAATGCCCCCTGGAAACTTAAGTGCTTTTTCAGTGTGTGTGTGCATGTGTGTGCACACCCGCACACATGTGGACGTGTCCCAGCACGTGCACCCTGGGTGTGGGGCGTGGGGGCCCCGTGCTCGTCTGCGCAGCCACGGCAGCTCTGTGCACGCATGCACACACACACAGCCCTGGTGCATGTGCACGTGCCTGCTCGCGGGCGCGTGTGCATTAAACTGGGTGTGTCAGGAAAGCTGAGTGGGAAAGAGGGAAGACGCTTCACCTCCTTTTCTCAGTGAGGGGGCTTTAAAGACTCCGTTTTCAGGTGTGCAGATTGGTAGAAAGCTGATGTCGTAAAACGTTCAGGCAGCTGAGATCTGAAGTGACTTGACGCTCTCTGTCCTTGACCCCGTGGTCCCCACCCATCCCTCCCGACCCTCCCCCCTCCCCCCTCCCCCCTCCATGCCCTCCTGACCCTCATGCACCCACCCCTCCCCGGCTGCTCTGCCATGGATTCTCCAGACTGCATCAGATGGACAGTTTCTGCACTGGACTTTGTTCTCGTTCACCTTCAGGGCATTGAGCTGTTGCCTTCGAGATACCCTTGGGTGTCACAGGGCAGCCGCCTTAGAAACACATCTATCTATCTCCCCAAATCAGGAAAGGAGACTTTAAGAATATAAAGCTGACTTTTTGCTTTTTAATATAAGATAGAAAAAAAACATTTTTTAAAGAAGTATAGATACCGTCTCCACTCCTTAATAATTGTTTTTCCTAACATTTTAGCAGTTTTTACCTTTTTTTTTTTTTTTTTTTTCAAATTTGATTTTAGACTCTGCTAGGAGGCACTGAATGTCTGTAACTTATGTTTTGGAGGTTTTTTTTTTTTTTTTTCCCCAGTTGCCCTTTTTGTTCCTCAAATCACACTGTAAACTAGCTCATCTCAGTGGTATACTCAGTATCCTAAGGTTTTTATTAGCCCTCCCTGTACAGTCCCATTTTCATGTATTTGAACAGCCAAGACCATGAACGTACTTGGCTTGGCTGTTTGGGAACCAGGAGTGGGGTTGGAGTCACGGATTTCACAGAGGTGGGGTTCGGTGGAAGCCATAGGGAAGCATGTGGCTTGGGAGTGTTCCTGAATGTAATCGGAAGGCCCGCCCTCCTGGTTCGCTGTGTCTGGTACTGCGAATGTCTGATTTATATACCCAGAGTGCATTACACTACTTGCCCCATCACTGACACTTCCGGCCCCGCAGGGACTCCTGAGTCCACCCATGTTCACGTCTGTCTCGCCTCGGACCCACGGCCCCTCCCCCCTCCCCAGGACCCCAGGGATTCCGGTGGTTCCATTGCCCGCAGCCTGGGGTTCCCCACGTGGGCCTCAGCCCTCCTTCCAGGACAGTAGTTCAGCACGGTGCCTTGTGGGCCTAACAGTTGATGTCTTGAAGGTAGAATGGCATTATCAGACCACACTCCCCTTGAGGCTGTGAAAGATGGCTTTTCTCTCCATGAGGAATTTACGTTTTACACACTCAGTCCATATGGCAAGAGGGTGGCCCCTTTGCCCTTACAAGAGGTGGTCTGTCACGGTCAGTACTCCACCCCCCACCCCACCTCTCCACGAGTAACGTGCCGGTGGCCGCCTGTCCCCCCGGTGCCCACGCCTGTAGGATACAGATGGTTACGCCAAGGGCTTCGGGCGAAGAACGACCACCATCACGGAGGACTCTTTGCAAAGGCACGTTTTACCATTTTGAGGGTTGACTCCACTCCGTCCCTTCCTGTTAATAAAGCATTACTTAGCCGTGAGATACCTCGATTCCAAAAAGCACTGTACAACATCCCCATCCCCGGGTCCGTAGCAGATGGGGAAGTCGAGTTGGTTCAGAGACTCAAGAAGGCTTAGGATTATAGGCCAGAACAGTGTCCCTGGGGGCCGAGCCCACTCACGTCCCCTCATGAGAACTAACCCAGCTTTCCCCTCCCAAGTGTTGGATGTACTAAAACGCATCAAAGTGGGCCGTTCGAAGCTTCGCTCCAGCAAGCCGTGGTCTCGGGAACCAATGTGCCATTTCCTCTCCTGGAGAAGCTCTGGGTATTTCCCCCCCATTTCCAATCGGGTCACATCACCAGAAGAGCCTCCATCTGCACTGGACGGTCACCGGATGGCGCTTTCTAGAGCGCGTGGGAGCATCAGCAGACCTTACGATCGGAGCTTTGAGGACATTCCAGAAGGCGGCTGCAGGGTTGCTGAAGAGTGACAGATGCATCCTGCAGCAGAAGGCCCCTCCGGTTTTGCTTTGCTGCTGGGGGAGGGTCCGCGACCTGGCCCTTTGAACCGCACGAGGAGGATCAGAGTTGCCCACTTGGTGTGGTTGGTGGGAGCAGGGCCTCGGAGCCCGTCCTCCCTCTACTGAAGGCAGAGTGGTTACACCGTTGCCCCGTGTTTGGGCCAGTTAGTTAGAAAACAGACATTTTACTCTCTTGCAAAGCCATCAGAGACCAAGCCCAGATAATGCGTTGAGAGCACTCCACATTCTCTTTGGAACATGGGGATATCTGCCCTCCAGAGTGAAAATTCGAGGAAGTCTAGTTAACTAAACTTTAGGTATGAAGTCCTATGTGCCCCCCCCCCCCCCCGCCCCGTTCTGTTCTTTTTTCCAACCCTCGGGCTTGGCTTGCTCTGCAGGTTTAAGGTGGATGCCACTGGACACTCTCAACGCTGTCTCCAGGGGCTGCCTCCTCCAGGATGGTGACCAGGTGGCAGGTGGTCCTTTCTCTCTTGCAGCCACTGGTTCCTCAGAAACTGGGGTCGCGAACAGGAAAGGCTGTATCAAGGTGCCCCTTCAGTCGGCTTTCTCACGCAGGCCATTCCCGTAGTGCACGTCTTGCTGCAGTGAACAGCTTAGTAAAATCCAAAGATCTCACAGGCTCAGCCACTGGCCCCTCGTTTCCAGCAATATCCACCTTACCCACATTCTAGTTTAGCCAAAGGACTGAGGTAGACTCTTCCAGTTCGTCTCCCGGCACCTCCCCTGGCATCGACCTTCAGAAAGATTCTGTCTTCTGCACCCCCGTTCTGTGACCACTTTGGGACTTTCCACCACAGGCCCTTGGTTGCTGGCAGAGCAGGAAATAGGGCCATTTCTGTCATGTTCTCGACCACTCAAGGTGGTCGTGTGCTGACTCGGACACGGCCTGCCTCAAGCCATGCGATTCCCAGGACAGAAATGGTCTGGCGCTGACATCCATGGAGCCCGGGGGGAGGTGGAGAGAACGCGCCTCCCCTCTGCAGGGTGTTTTCCCCTCCCGTGAGGCCACTGGGCTTCACCACCAAAGCCAGGGCCAAGGACTGCAGCCTCACGGGTGGTCGATGGAGTAGCCTGGGCGTGGCTGCTCTTGTCCCAACGCCGTTCTCCCTCCCTGTGCCCGGGTCCACCAGCCAGGCCCCCCTCAGATGGGGGCTGAAAGCCGGGAAGCGAAACGGAGGGGCCGCGCGAGCAGAGCTCCTGCCTGCGCTTCACCTTGGGGGTTCGTGGTGCAGAAAGCTGCGGGCCGTACCTGCCAGCGAGGTTCCTTTGCCACCGTCCCCACCTGATGGCCTCTGGCTTGGCTGCCGGGGACCGGCCCTTGGCTGGGAGAAGGGTACAAAGGTTTCCTGGTGAGAGAACCATCCGAGGAAGGACTTTCTTTTTACATCTGGTCCATTGGCTGGCAAGTGATCTCTCCCTGAGTTTGCTCTTTATCTCCTGCACTTTCAAGAAACACCAGGGAAAAACTCTGCAAGGCGTGTTTTCCACTGTGAAGCCTCATCTCGCCTTCAGCAGGCCCCTGTGCTTATGCGAGGGGCAACCTGGGGAGACGTCAGGGATGCAGCACGCACTCTCGGGGGCCACGCGTTCACGAGAAAGGCTTGAAGGAAAGCTGGGTTGCGGACGGAGCTGGGCTCCTGTGAGCGACCGCCCAGGACAGGGGCAGTACCTGGGAGCCGTCGTCAGGATGGCTGTGCTCGCAGAGACCGGAAGAGGAGGTAACACGGGGCGTCGGGAGCGGTCTCCCGCCCCGCTGAGCTGGGGTGAGTTCACAGCACGGCGTGTGTCCCCGGGGCGTACCTGACGGGGAGCTCCCGGAAAGGCTGCTGGTTTAGGTAGAACAGAGAGGCTGAGTCAGGCTCCGGCTGTCCCCTGGAGACCTTCGGTGGGGTCTCCCGCCTCAGCCCTGCCGGCCCCAGCCCAGGCCCCCGGATCCAGCTGGGCCGCGGGAAGGACTGGGAAGGGGCCTGCCCCTCTCTTCACTGTGGCTAACGTTTGCTAGGCCAGTTATGGTGAACCAATGATACAGTGTCTTGTCCTCTTATGTTTCCCTCCCAGTTTCCCCTCTTCAGGGTCTTCTGGAGGATTTGGTGGTGGTGGTATTGTTTTTCTTCCTCTCTCATTCGGGTTTGAGGACGGTGGTCAGTAGAGGCCTGCCTTTCCCTGAAGGGGCCTGTGGGTTCTGTGTGAAGACGCACCTGCTCCCGCTTTGATGAGGGGGAAGGTCCTTAGGTCGCCGTTGGCTTCTGTTCATGCCCCCACGGCCGCCACCGGCCACCACCACGGGTGTCGCTTTAAAGATCCAGCTCCTGTTCCAGAGAAGGATTCGCTAGGTCTGCAGTTGGGCGTCAGCATCAGGACCCACGAGGGTCCTACCCACCCGTGCGTCCCCACCGGGCACCTTGACTCTTCGAACCAAAGTTCCTTAAAGGGGCACAGCCCAGCCTTGTCCGCAACCTCAGGGGCCTGGGATCCCTGTGGCGCTTCCTGAAGTCCAGGTCGGCAGAGACCGTGGGGTCTGCGGCCAGCCGGAAGGAGGCCTCCTCCCACAACCCAGGTGCCAGCCGGTCCCCGCCTGGGGCCCTTCCTCCCGCCCAGCCGGGGGGTGGGGGTGGGGGGTCGGGTTCCCAGGCGGCGAGCCAGCTCGCGGACTGGCGTGGGGCTGGGACTCGCCAGCCAGGAGAGAGAGGACCCGCCGGGCAGCGCGTCCGGGGCCATTCAGATCCCAAGCATCAGGAAATCATTTTGTACAACCACCCGAAGCAGAGATATTTTTTAAGAAGCGTAAATTATTTTCAGTTGTTTTCTGATCCTGCCTTTTTCTTTTCCCTGCAACTTCGCATCGGTGATTCTTTCACATCAGGTAAATCTCGAGAAAGCCTTGGTGCCCCTCCCTCCCTGCGCCCCGCTCAGTAACCACGTGCGTGCACCCCATCCTTTCTCAGTAGTTAAGACGTTCTAGGCAATACCATAGGCACATCTGACTGTGTCTCTCTCTTCGAGTACAAGAAACTCAAGTCATCTTAAAAAAATACAAAAAAAAAAATTTACAAAAAAACAAACACAAAAAAAATATCTTTTTTAGGCCAGAGTTTTCTACAGGTATTAATGAATATTTTTCTTAATCCTTATAAGTTTTATGTGTTTAATATTTCTTAATACCGGTAGCATTAATTTATACTTTTGTAGCAACACAATATTTTTATAAACAGCCAGTGCTTGGCTCCAGTCTCCACGAGGGGTTTATGCAGGGCCATCTTGGGACCCTGCGTACCATGTACTGTATTTAAAAAAAAGTTACCTAGTGTCACCCTTGCTGTGTTAATTAACAAAAGACGTTGTTCGCGGTCTCCTGTGTCGTTGGTGTGGATCCAACAGCTCTCCAAGGAGTCACGTTGCATGGGGGTTGAGTTGACGGTTCTTGTGATACGTAAACCCCCGAGACCAAACTTGAGGGTTTATTTAGGGTTTTTTTGTTCGTCCTTTGGGATTTTCGTTTCACTTTGTTTTGGTACCGTATCTCCATTTACAGCCAAATCCGTTTCGTGATGTTTAAAACTTTTTCTGATGTGAAATGGAGGAAAGGAACAGGAAAAAAAAAAAAAAAAGATTTTTACAAAGTAATAAAATTTAAAACTGAGCTGTTTCAATGTTGCTGTTTTTACCTGTCTGTTCTTGTCCAAAAGTGGGACATTCCCAGGAAGAAGAGGAAGGTTCCACTTGGTTCCTTAAATCGCCAAAAGCCCCCGCCCAGAATTCACACCCTACCCCCGAATTCTTGCAACATTATTTCCCAGTTGGTTGATGCCAAGGCAAAAAGACATCCTTTTAATGGTTAGAGAGGATCAGTTACTTAAATGATTTCATGTCAGTGTTGTATTTATGGTTTTACAATAAAACAACCTTTAGGAAGATGGCGGTGTGTGGTGTCATTTCTTGGGTCTGGCGTCGGGCCGTGTCATCCGGTGAGGAGCAGGGCCCTGGTGAGTAGAGATGGGCCGGAGGCAGGATCCCGGGGGTGACACAGCCGGAGTAAGGTCGGGGTGTCAGCTGTCAGCTCCTTACCTGAGTCCGTTACTCGTAACCGGCACGAGACCCAGCGCGGCAGACGTGTTGATAAATGAGGGAAAGAAGGGGCTCGTGTGGACCTTGCTTTAAGGAGCATTGTCCCTCACAAGAAGGAGGGACTTCATCTGAGTCCTACAAGCCCAGTGCCCGAGGGCCACGTCCGGGTGTCCTTGTCCAGTGGTTACTTGTGTGCCTCTTGTGACCCCGAGCCCGGCAACATCGGCCTCCCCAGGGACATGTGTGACTGTGTGTTGTATCACCCTCAGGTTGGGGAAGAGTGTCCGTGGCTTTGCCGAGTTCCTGAGGGCATGTGTGACTGTCCACACACTTAGAATCTGCCCGCCATGAATAGTCAGGCGGAGGGCGAGCGAGTGGAAGGAGAGAGGACGCCAGCAGAAGGCCAGCAGCGTGGCCTGGGTGAGCCAGAAGGGTGAGCGGCCGTGAGGGGTCTGCTCGAAGGCAAACGCGGTCTTGCTTTATCCTTGCCTCAACCAGATGACGAGGTGCTGCCCTTGAAGAGGAGGTGGCGCGCGGATTGGCCGAACAAATCCCCCCCCGAATCCCGTGGAGCATCGCGAGTGGGCTGCCGAGCTGGGCCGTCGGCCCTGCCCTCATGAACCGTCACGTGGGAGCGGCCTGTGAAGTGTACCGAGTAGGCATTCCCCAGAGGGGCTGATGGACGTTTAATCGAGGAGTTTCCGTGCGGCTGGAACAAGTTGGTTGAGTCCACTGTAGCTGAGGGCCCTCCCCCATGCTTTGAATGTCACGGTCGCAGAGGGACCAGGCATGGCCCAGAGCCTTCGTACAGCCCAAGGGCCTGTCTCTGGGTTTTCAAGTTTTGTTTTGTTTTTTAATGTTTATTTTTGAGAGAGAGGCAGACTGTGAGTGGGGGAGGGGCAGAGAGAGAGCGAGAGGGAGACACAGAATCCGAAGCAGGCTCCAGGCACAGAGCCAGACGCGGGGCTCGAACTCACGAACCGCGAGATCGTGACCTGCGCCGAAGTCGGATGCTCAACCGACTGAGCCACCCAGGCGCCCTTAAAGTTTTTTTTATTTTTATTTTTTTTATTTTTTTATTTTTTAAAATGCCAGGTGACATTTTCAACGTTTATTTATTTTTGGGACAGAGAGAGACAGAGCATGAACGGGGGAGGGGCAGAGAGAGAGGGAGACACAGAATCGGAAACAGGCTCCAGGCTCTGAGCCATCAGCCCAGAGCCTGACGCGGGGCTCGAACTCACGGACCGCGAGATCGTGACCTGGCTGAAGTCGGACGCTTAACCGACTGCGCCACCCAGGCGCCCCCTTAAAGTTTTTTTTAAAGGGGGGTATGTTTCTTTACTGACCAGCCACGTCGATCGCGTGACAGATGTGACCAGGATCTTTAGTAGGAGAAAATTTGAGGTGAGGCTATTTAAGACCCGAGTTTTCCAGGCAGCCACTTGAGAGAGAATGTGCTGCCGTCTGGGACGAGCACCCTGGGCTCCTGACTCAGGGTGACAGACGTGCTTCAACCTGGTCGCATCTGTCGCACCTGTCTCTAGGACCTGGCAGGCCAGCAGGGGCACTGCAGGGGAGGCCTCATCTCGAGGGACCGTCCCCCCTCAGTGCCTGCCCCGTGGTGAGCTGCTGGGGTGGATTTCAAGAGGATCAAGAAATCTTGGATTTTTTAACGGAAGGGTCATTTTTAATGTTCATTTTTGAGAGAGAGGGAGAGAGCCTGTGAGTGGGGCCGGGGGGGGGGGGGGGAGGGGCGGGCAGAGAATCCCAAGCGGGCTCTGCACCGTGGGCACGAATGTGGCATGGGGTTCCCTCTCACAAACGAGAGGAAATCAGGAGTGGGACGCTCAACCAACTGAGCTGCCCAGGCGCCCCCGGGAGGCCTGTTTTTAAGTGGCTCATAAAAAATAACTTGATGAGCCCACATCCCGTCCCCCAGCTGCAGCTGGCCTTGCTACCTGCGGCTTGCTCCCTCTGGTTTTGGCATTTGTCCTTTAGGTCACTTCAGAAGAGCCCTCTTCAAGCCGCCATGAGTGGCCAGCCCTGGTACGTGAGGCACGCGTGCAGGGAAGCAAGATACGGACATAGGACGCGATGACGTTGGTTCGTTCCAGGCCGGAGAGCCTGTCCCTTCTCCCTGAACAGTCACCTGTGTCCCTGCCCCTGCACCACCCACTCCTGCCCAGAGAGTCCGGGCCGTGACCACAAACTTCGTCCCTCAGGACGGTCCTCTCCGTTGGAACCCGCAAGCCCCAAGCTTGGGACTTTGGGGGAGAAGCCGGGGGTCTTCCTACAGCCAAGCCCTTGCATCTGGATCCATCCCCTCCCTTCTTCCTTCCTGATGAGTCTCTTAAGCAAATGGGCTGAGGGTGTGAGAGGCAGCAGCGGGAGCAGCACCGGCCAGGGTTCTGTGTGGATGGAGCGCGCAAGAGAGATTTATAGGTCAGGTGTCAGCGTGTCTCTTCTCGGAAGCTCTGGGAGTCACGTTCTGCTAAGTTGGTGACCGAGCCACCCTGGACAGCCTACCTGTCCTCTTCCTCAAGGGAGGACAAGCCAGGCCAGGCCGAGGGCTGCCGGCTCGGGTCCAGTGCCTCGCTGATGGTCCCAGACACGATGCAGAGGTCAGTGAACCCTCTCCTTCCGGGGCAGAGGGTCAGAGTGACGATCCCAGGAGACAGGACCTCCAGGGCCTCGTGGAGAAGCAGCCCGAGGCTCTCTGGCCCCTGGCAGCTCGTGCTGGGGACATGGCTGCGGCCACATGGTTGTGGCGTGGGTGTTGGTGCCGCAAAGGGCAGGGGTTGTTGCTTCAGGCACGGTGGGCCGGTGGCCGTGACCCGCCTGGCACCTGGGCAAAGAGGGCACGGTCCTCTCTTCTGAACCCTATTCGAACCTCACCCACAAACAAGTCCCCAGAGGTGTTTCTTCTCTCCTTTTCTGGGTTGAAAACAACAGGCCCATTTGATAGTGTTGTGGAGTAAACAGAACTGAGATTTGGGTCTCAATCTGCACAGCCAATTTCATGGCCCGAGGACAGTTCTATTACACTTCCAACACGCTTTTCACTTCCGGGGAAAGCTGGGGTAACTCCCGCCTGCCCTGGCTTTGTCTCCCCCCTCTCCCTGCTACCCCTTATGCTTTATCGTGACAATGAACAGTCACGACATGGAGTTTCAGGAGTCCACAATTTCATTTTTATTTGAACCCGGGTCACCCGGCCCGGCCTGACGTGGGGCGCCGGAACAGACACGGCCCGCACCCTCCCCGCCACCGTGTGGCCTGCGGGCCGATCAGCTGGCCATGGGCAGCAGCTCCTCGTCACCTGTGGACACAGAGAAGCTCGGCAAGTAGGTGTGGGGCTCACCCAGGGCGTCTGTGGATGGGGACAGTCGGGATGGGGACGCCTCATGGAGCAGGGAAGGCAGCTTGGGCTGACTTGGGACCTGAGCTTGAGGCCAGAAACTGCTGCTTGCTTGCTGCATGACCTGGTGTCTCCAAAGCGCATCCCACAGAATGATCTGGTCTTTGGCCTCTTCTCCCAGTGGGGAGACACGGCACAGAAGTCAAATGGCTGCTGTTCCCCTGGCATGCTATTACTGTTGTCATCACAGCATGACCATCAGGACCAGTGACGGCTGCCGTCAGCCGAGTCCTCACCATCCAGGCACTGTGAAATCCGAGTGGGTACTTTTGTCCCATTTTACAGAAGAAAACAAAATGAGGCTCAAACTGGTACTCGCCCAACGTGGCCAGCCCGAAGGTGGCAGCCCCAGAAGCAGAGGCCTTCTCTGCCAGGCTCAGGTCTGGCCTGTGCCTCCCTGGTGCCCCGTCCCAGCTGGGGTAAGGGTTTACCCCCTTTTACAGATGGGGAACAGGCCCAGAGAGCAGATGGGCCGGTCATCTGGTGGAGTCTAGAACTCACCTCTCCGGACCCCCACTCCCTACCAGGGCTCTCCCGCCTGGACCCAGTAGCACCCACGGGTCCTCCTACCGTTGCCAGGGACACCACAGTACTCCCTGCACTCCTTCTCTGAGTAGAACTTGTTGCCGTTGCCTTGGCAGCCGCCATAGGTGAAGAGGACGCATTTCCCCTGGACGGCATCGAATGCCCAGAGCTGGCTGTAGCCTCGGCAGGGGCCGGTCACTATGGGGAGGTTGCAGGCCGCTGTGGGGAAGGGGGGGCGCGGAGCGTCAGTCCTTCTGCGCGGCCGACCCGGCACACCCGGCAAAGGGCCTGAACCAGGTTGCCCTGCTCGTCCAGAGCACTTGGTTCCTCCGGACTGGGAAGCTGGGACCCATGGAAACCAGTCACTTGCCTGGGGCACCCACATCCAGATGCGCACTTCCTGTGACTTCAGGAAGCTTGCCCCAGAATTCTACCCCTGGAACCGCCTCTCTCTTAGCTCCCTGTTCACCTGGCAGGTGTCTTGTTGGGAGGACAGGGTGTGGGGTGCAGCATGCATGGAGGTGAGGGGCCCGTGCTCACCCACGGTTCGGCAGGTCTGCAGACACTCCTTCTCTGAGGCGAAGTTGTTGCCGTTGCCCAGGCAGCCGCCATATTGGAAGGTCTCACAGGCCATGGATGAGCCATTATAGAAATACCTCGTGACCATCCCCAGGCAAGGGCCTTCTGCGTGGCCCAGCTGGCAGGCATCTGGAGAGGGGCAGAACAGCAGCTCTTACTGAGTGCTTCCTGTATACCTGTCACCGGGCTGGACGCTTAACATGCACCATCTAGTTTAGTTTTCCCCTCCACACTCACAGGAAGGATTGTCAACTCATTTTTATAGATGAGGAAATTGAGAGGTAAAGGGACCTGCCCAGGATCACAGAGTGCTGAGATTCGAAACCCCGTGGGCTCCAAGATCCGTGCCCATTCCACGCCATAACCCAGCGACCCACTGGCCCACCGTCCCGTGTTGGTCTTGTCCATCCAGGGACTCTAATAGCAGGTGGCGGTGCACTCGACGACAGCAGCCGTGCCGGCCTGACCTCTCCCCTGAAGTCCCACACCCATGCCTTTTCTCCCACTGCTCCGGCCCCTGGAGGACCTTCCTCCATAGACCCCTGCCTGGATACCTAGACACTGCACGAATTCCCCTTCATCCAGGAAGTCCTCCTAGATCCCCTGACTCCTCCCTCCTCTGAGCTCCCCCACCCCCTTAGCTGACCCTGCCTTTTGGGTCCATCAGCTTCTCTGCCTGCCTCCCCTACCAGACCACAAGTTCGGAAAAGGCACGGGTTTGTCTGGATGACCCCCAGGACCCAGCACAGGGCGGAGCAGGGCTGAGCGTCTGCTGAGCAAGCTGGAGGGTGAGTCATTCGTGAACACTGTCCACCACGCAGGGCAACCTCACGTCCTGCTCCAACTTGCTCCCACAGAAGCCCTGATCGTGAGCACAGCAGGCTGTTATCCGCTGCGGAGAGGAGGAAACGTAGGCTAGGAGGCCACACAGTGGTACAGACAGGGCCAGAACGTGCTTCTCATCATGGAGCGGAGAGTTCCTGAGCCCAGGGGCCACACCTTATGTTCCTCTCTCTCCCCTCACGACCCCTGGCACCACGCAGAGGCCTTGATTTGCCTTTCCTAGTCCCAGTCCTTGACCAACAGACAAATAAGAAAGACTTCGTGGTGGTGAGGGCAGCTTGTGTGTGCCACCCATGGGCCCTTCCTCTCTGCAGTGTGACAGAAGCGGGTGGAAAGGTGAGCGGTCATTACCTTCCTTCTTGCTGAAATCAGTTGCTAGCGGCCCGGCCCCTGATCCTTCCTCTTCCTGGGGCAGCACAGCCCGCCGGGCTCTCTGGGGTGGAGAGAAAGAGAAGCTGTTGTGGGGACCTCGCCACTATTGCTCACCTGTACCCCTGGAATATATAAAAACCATTTGCTTTGGGAATCAGGGTGCAGATAGAAGCAGAGTTACTACACTGGTTAATGGACTGGTTTTCCCAAAAGTATCAACCTGAACCCCAGAATGGGCATCACAAGATAGGTTTCTAGTCTGAAAGGAAAATCAGAACCATGGAGTAGAACAACACCCCTGTATCCAAATTCTAGTTGAAATGCCCAAAGGAATAAAATAGTGAGGGGAAAAAAAAAACCATCTGAATTGGAAACCGGGGAAGAGAAGCATTTCCGTGCCAGAAACTTGAAGGTGTTTCTACACGGTGGAGTATGGGTGTGAATGATTTGCAGGAAGGGCTGACCAGACTATCATTGTCAGTCGCTCGCAAAGGAAAAGCCACCTAGAAGGTATGGAGAAGGGACCCCAGACTGACCCTGACACTCTTAGCTGTGGTGGTGGGGAGTGGTGGGGACTAAAGAGCGGGGCAGGCAGCCAAAGCTGGCAAAAGGCTAAGTGTAGAGTCCCCTGAGGCAGGATCCCAAGGCCATTAAAAAAGGGATGAGCAGGGAAACTGCCAGCCAGCAGGGATGGGAGAGACTAGAATCTGAAAAAGTAAATCTGTGGTAACTTTCAACGTTCTCCTTTTAAGGTGCAACTAAAGCTATGATCAGGGACTCCCAACTGTCTCTCAAGCTGGTTGCACATAGGCCTTCTTCCTTGGTGAGGATGCAGGAAGAGAGAAAAAATCATGGAACAATTGAAATAATGCAGCTGCTCAGGAGAAATACCTCCATCACACGCAGGATGACAGCAGGAAACAGGAGAAAACTTAAACCATCAATGAATTCATGATGACACTGCGTCAATATCACAGGGGCCAACGGTTACGGAAATGAATAGAATGAAAGAAGGAAGTTACTGGAGATGGGAAGGGTTTTGTTTAATTTAACCATACCGTAGAGATAATAAACTGGCTAAACGATCATAAGAAATACATTCACATAGTAGGAATTCTAGGAGAGGCAATCAATATAGAAATAATAGAAGAAAACTTTTCTGAGTTGAAGAAAGACTTGAGTTGTCCAATTATAAGTTGGGGTCAAAGGGAATGAGGTAAAATTAATGAAGAGCCCCACCTGGACGCTTCCTAGAGACAAAGGATAAAGAGCCTAACGGACCGTGTAGTAAACAGCAGCATTAGATGACAGAAACTGCAGAGCAACATCTGAAGTTTATAAGAGAGAAAAGATTCCGTACTCATCTAAGCTGTTGACCATGTGATAAACACATTTTCAAACACGCAAGGATCCAGTAGTTTGCCACCCATGTGTTTATTCAGAAAAAAACAAAAATAAAAAACTACTTATAGAAATATTCCAGGGCACCTGGCTGGCTCAGTCAGTGGACCATGTGACTCTTAATCTTTGGGTTGTGAGTTCGAGCCCCATGTGGGGTACAGAGAGTACTTAAAAATAAAATCTTAAACCTACAAAAATATTCCCACCAATTGAGAGAGGAATCTAAGTACAAAAAAAAAAAAAAAAAGGATGATGCAATAGCAAGAAATTATGATAAACTATAAAGCCAATAAAACAGAGTTGAGGTTAAATGGTTGTTACAATGGTCACATAATGTAAACGTTAAAAGTAATTCTCAGAACAAAAGGTGGAGGGGTGCCTCGGTGTCTCGGTTAAGCATCCGACTTCGGCTCAGGTCATGATCTCACAGTGCGTGAATTCGAGCCCGTGTCAGCCTCTGTGCTGACAGCTCAGAGCCTGGAGCCTGTTTTGGATTCTGTGTCTCCCTCTCTCTCTGCCCCTCCCCCCACTCACAGTCTGTCTGTCTCTACCTCAAGAATCAACATTAAAAAAAAATTTTAACAAAAGGTGGAAAATATAAATGTCAACCTCAGATTACATCCACAAAAACAGACATGTGGGAAGCCTGGAAAGAAGAAATGGAAAGTGTGCTCCATTTTTCTTTTCTGCAAGGGGAGACACCAGTTATGGTTTCATTCTTGACAGTGACGAAGAAATACAGATTCCATCGAGATGGGGATGAAGATGGCAGATGTAAATTTCCCTCAAAATCGCCTTTTCCAATTCCTAACAGCAAAAAAATGAATTCAGAATATCAATCTCCAAATGTTCATCAGCATGGCTCAGTCAAGGAAAGGGGCATAGTTGAAAGCAAAAAGTAAAATGGTTGATCAAGGAAAGAAATCAAGTATTTTGGAGCTGAACAGGATGGTCAACTCCTAACTCTGCCCTCTAACTCCCAAGTCATTAAATTTCTGATTATTCTCCCTAAGACTCCCGAATCCTGAGAGAAGGAAATTGAGGGACCTTTTCTTTTTCCTCTTCTGACAGAGAAGTCGTGAAGACGACTTCTGGGAAGTAAAGAGGAAACAGACTAGAGGCCTTCTCTCTCTAAGTGAAGGTTCTGGGACTACACGATCTAATGCACCAGGGGTATTGACATGGGGCAGACAGATGTCACTGCCCTGACCAGGTGGAATGAACCCCACGTAGTTCTTCAAAAGAGAAAGCAAGCAAGGGTATTCCAGCCAAGATGGCATGCCTTAGGAAAGCTCTTCCACCCCTGCTCCTTCCCACCCTTTCCTTGGGCTTCAGAAAAGTCGACGGAACACAAAATACCCAGGCCTTAGACTACATTTGGGTAGGAGGGGGCTCAGCTCAATTTTATTGGGGGAAATGACCAAGGAATAAATGAAACCCCCCACCCCACCATATCACAGAAGACAGGCTAAAACTGAGCAGGAACAAGATAAAAAGAAATGGCACAGAGACTATCCAGACCCATTTCTGAGATGAAGGAGTAAATAGGCCGCACTATAGAAAGAGCCCGACTGTGGTGGCTCCTGTCATGAACTGCCTAGACCTCCCCTGAGGAGTGGGCTTACATTCCCAGCCTGAGCTGTCAGCCCGTTGGGACTGCCTCAGCTAAGGGGACCCCTCTCACTCAGGGTCATGCTTCCTCCCCCAGGCTGATCCCCAGAACATGATCAAAATCCGGGTATTAAGGCCCCACCCCTTGGCACCATCTTGAGACAACTCCAAAGGTCCCCCCCCCCCCAGTTCTAGAGCTCCCACAGGGTTGGCTGAGGCATCATGACCACATCACAGTTCCGCTTCTCCTGCCCAGTTCCTCCTTCACACCTGCTCTACAGGTGTTGATCTAGGAAACCCCACCTATGACACCAATGTAGAAGAAAATACAACTCAACAAGCTGAAGGAAATCCTTCAGTGGCCTCAAGCTATAGAATTGCTTAATGAAAACATATATTCATTGAAACAAGACTCAAAGACAAAGTGGTAAATAAAAGACAAAATTCAGAATACAATAAAAGACAAAATTCAGGCCTAGATATAAAAAATTGAGAACGAAGACAACATACATTCAGAGCTAGTGAATAAGTCAGAAACAGCAAGGAACAGAATAGATGCTGCTAAATGGAATGACTGTCCCAGAAGAAAGGCGAGTGAGAATCCCGGGAGAAGCCCAGTGAATACAGATGAAAGCAACTGAGAACACCTAGCATGTGTGGAAGACAAAGATGGTGCAGGATGAGAGAACAAGTGTTCCCAAAGTAGCAAAACCCCACAGAAAAAATGTAATCTGTGGATGGGAAGGGCACACTGTATTCCAGGAAATTCTGGCATGGAATTCTCAACACCAAGACATGTCCTTGTTTTTTTTTTTTTTTAATTTTTTTTTTCAACGTTTATTTATTTTTGGGACAGAGAGAGACAGAGCATGAACGGGGGAGGGGCAGAGAGAGAGGGAGACACAGAATCGGAAACAGGCTCCAGGCTCTGAGCCATCAGCCCAGAGCCTGACGCGGGGCTCGAACTCACGGACCGCGAGATCGTGACCTGGCTGAAGTCGGACGCTTAACCGACTGCGCCACCCAGGCGCCCCGACATGTCCTTGTTAAGATACTGACTGTGGAGTGTTCTGGCTGACTCGGTCAGTAGAGCATGTGACTCTTGATCTCAGGATCGTGAGTGCACACCCCACATTGGGCTTAAAGCTTACTTTAAAAAATTGAAAAAAAAAAAAAGATACAGAGTTCAAGGATAAAGTTTGTCCTGGCATCTGGGCAGAAGAAACAAATTGCTTACAAGGAGAAGAAACAGCAGGCTGGCCTCAGGCTTTCCCAGAGTGATGATTAGCGCTTGAGAACAGAGCAGTGCAGACAACATTCCGAGGGGAAGGAAACATGACCCAAGAATGTGACGCCCAGGCAAAATGCCATTCAAGTATGAAGGAAATGGGCAGACTTTTCTCAAACGGAAGAATCCAAGGATTAAAACACCCATGAACCCGCCTTGTAAACACCACTTGGTGAAGGCACTAATGAAGAGATTGATAGAAATAAGTAACTCAGGAATGGAGACGCTGTGGTTATATTCACCAAGAGTGAGTGTAGAATCCATTCCAGAACTTTTACTAAGTGACTGGGAAAGATGGCGACAGATGCTTATTTGAAGTTCAGAAAGTCCAACCACGTTGTTTTTTTCTTAATTCAAAAAAAACTGCAAAGAATGCTTTTTAAAACTCAAAATAGCATCTGCGATATCATCCCATTTAATAACAGTATGCCTGAATCTGTGCATAAATCTGTGCATTCCTTCTATCTGTCCTTCCCTCCACATGTGCACGTGCCGAAATTGCTGGATTAATGTGAATATTGGTAGTTTTTGGGTGGTGGCATTTTTTTAAACTCTTACTCTGTATCCTTTTCAGCATGATTTTAGTTCTTTATTTTCATTTATTTATCTTATTTTTATCGTTTTTAATTTTAATTCTGTATAACGAGCACACGTTGGTTTTCGTAAAATCGATGATAATTTTTCTTTAAAAACACAGAAGCAAACAATGTTAACAGTGTTGATTCTATGTAGGAATAAGGACACTCTTTTCTTACTTTCTTGTATTTTAAAAAAATTTTTGAGACTATGTTTCTAATATATTTATAATATATATTTGTTCAGAAACATAGCCTTGAAAATTTATACATGTATACACGCATGTATATGCACACACACGTTGGTAGAATAAATCTGGATATATAATTTCCAAATAATCTCAGAAAAAAAAAAAAAACGAAGAAAGCTTAATCGATATGGTAAAGGCAGGAAAATAAAGCAGAAGAGTAAGGAAGCCCAGAACATCAAAAGGCAGAATAGTAGATAGAGCAGTTGATTGAGAAGCTGCCTGCTCTCAGGTTTGCTGGTTTTTTGGAGATCAATTGACTTTGTCTTTTATTTCTTAAGTATTGGGTATCATCATTTCGTTATTGAGTATTTCACTGGCTTTAGGCATTATGCTAAGAATTTTTCCAATATGTCACTGAATTCTAGCCCATGGAAGGTAAGTGTAACCACCCCATTTCACAGATGAGGAAAAGTGAGGTCTGGATAGGGCAGCAACTGGCCCAGATGGCAGATCTGAGATTGAGCCCTGCGGGGGGTGGGGGGAGGGTTCTGACTTCAAGACCCCATGCCTACCACTGCCTTCTCTCAACCTCTCTCAATGACCCCACCCACCACCACAGGGGGACCTAAGCAAGGGCAGCAAAAATCAAGCAGGCAGGGTGGGGATGGGGTGAGAAAAAGAGGTGCTCACCGTGAGTGGAGAGGGCTCTGGTTCCTGCTCCCCAGGGACACACTCACCTAGGCCAGGACAGAAGAGAGAGGTGAGTAAGAGGGCCAAGACCCAGAGAGGGCTTTGTTTCTGTCATAATGCTAATGACTGTGTGCCGGGTGGGCACTCAGCTGGGAACTGTCTTGTGCATTAGCCCACTTCATGAATGGCTCCACTCACGTGGCCTGCTGAAGGTCATTCGTTGGAAAAGCGACAAGCTGGCGGCCGCACCATCATCGCCAGCAGCACCATCGAAGAACAGCAATGGCTAACACTTACTGAGCACTTACTAGACACTGGGCACAGCACTATCGTATTTAAAGGCTTCCTCTCACTGACTTCCCACAGCAACTTATAAGAGAGGCAGTATGATGCCCCATTTTACAGATGAGGAAAATAAGGCTCCGGAAGGTTGACTAGCCAGAAGCCACACAGCTCAACTTGAATTTCGGTACTCTACCTTGAGCCCATACTCTTGACCCCAATACTGGATTGCCCTCTGCGAGCTACCTGTGGATTCTGGCTATCACGGTGGCACGAGGCTGAATGCTGAATTGGTTCTAGTCTCAGCTCTACCAAGCACATTTGCTGTGTGACCTGGAACAAATCTGGGGGCCCCGGCTACCTTCTCTATAAAGAGGGGAGGGGGACTATAATCCTATGTATCTCAGAGGGTTACAGGAAAGACCCAGGGCCTGGGAAGATGCTCTCTGAGGACCGTGAAGGATGAGGAGGAGACAGAAAGCTGGGGTGGGGCGGGGCAGGGTCGCATTTACCTTTGTCGGCCATCGTGAAGATGGAGTCCTCGGGGATGCCCACACCCAAGGCGACCTCCCTGAACTCCTCCAGCAGGCTTTCTCGAAGCTGTGGCTGTCGCCCTGCAATGGGAAGCAGAGAAGACGCCTCGAACCCCAGGTGCCTAGGCTAGCAAGGCCTGGGATTATTTTGCCCAGTGATTGTCATTTAGGAGCTGGAAGCTATCAGCCCAGTGTGATCTCCTCAATACACTTATGGAAAGATTGGCTCCACAAGAAGAAGAGGCGTCCCTCCCAGACTCCCTCCGACCCCAGGTCTCCCAAATCCCCACGCGTGGTTTTTTCTGCTGGTTCTGTTACAGACCCGGAAACTCTGGAATCAAAAACCAAAAGAAAAGGATTCTACCTCAGACGGGAGACTGAGCTCCACCTCCTCCAGGGGGAGTAAATGTTTCCACCTTTCCCTCAACCACAGTTTTATCAGAAGGATGGAGCAGAACTCCCGACTCCTCCCCACTCCACTGTCCCTAAATCACTGGCCTCCTCCCGCCCCCAACTCCTGCGGACTTATCTAGCTCCACGCCGTTACCATAGAGCTTGGCGGTAATGGTGGGCCCATGGTGGTGGCTGAATTTCTTGGTCAGAAGGATGGCGTACTCGTCATAGTTGGTGTGGACCACATAGGACTCCATGGTGATGTTCCATCCTGCATGGGCGATGCAGGAGGCCAAAGGCATCGGTTGTCAGAAGGCTCCTCTAGCCTGAATTCCTTCACCTATTCACCCGTACATCATCTGTTCATCCATCCTTCTATCTATCCATCCATCTCCTCCATATATTTATCATTAATTCATCCACCATCATCCCACCCATCCATCCTTTCCATACGTCAAACCATTCCCTTCCTTCTTTCCTTCCCTTCTACCTCCCTTCCCTTCTCTCCCCCCCTCTTTCCTCCACCCATTAACCCATCGATTTATCTGTTAGAGGACTGATTAACTCACTTATCTGCCATCCATATATGCACTCGTTTACCAATCATTTGCTTATTTTCTCATTTATTTATTCAAACATCCACCTACCCAAACATTCATAGGTTCCACTTCCAGCGCAGTTATTTGACACATAGAGCATAGTCAATAAACATCTGCTGGGTGAATGAATAAATTCACGTCCAGAAGGAATAAATTCCTTCTGTGACAGCACCATGCACCCTGCACATGGTAGATGTTTAGCATAATTTTTATCAACTGATTGCAGATGGCCACCATGAATGCTGACGAACTCCCGATGTCATCCTCAGAATTCAGTGACACCCCTTTCATTCTGAATGCTCATGAGTGCACGAGAGAGGAGGCGGGAGAAGGGAAAGAGGAGGAATACATACAGAAAGCCCAGAGGACATCTCAGAAAAATGGGAGGGAAGGCTTTGGAGGCACGGAGAGGTGAGGCAGAAGGAAAAACAGGTTAAGACACCACAAGGTCTTTTTCAGCAAAGGGGAGAGAGCTGCGGAGGATGCCTCCAATTCAACTTACTAGGCTTATGATAGAGGAACTTCCCGTCAGTGTCTGTTTTCTCATAAGCCCCGGAGATCTCCTCGCAGGTGCCTCTCCTGGAGATGCACAAACCAAAAGAAAGGTAACCGCTGGTAGAGACCGTGGTCCCCACACCCACTCTCCTGCGGGGTCCTCTTCACATGTTTTCCTTTTGTCATTTGGAACGTAGCACTTCCAAACATCCTGTTTAATCCTCATGCCAGTCCTAGGAGACCCACGCACATACAAGGGAACAGAGGGACAGAGGAAAAAGGGACTAATCTTGCCCCTTGGCAAAGCCAGCCCTAAACATCAGCTTCCTGAACCAAATCTGCACATCAGACTGACGCACGGGTAGGGGGGAGTGATGAATGAATGCTTTAATTCCTTTATTACTCTGTGTCTCTCTGGCCCCAGGTCCCTCTGTGAAAGGGGGATAATGACACCTCAAATTGCCGTTGTCAGGATCCAACAGGATACTATTAAACAGCTTTGGGGCGCCTGGGTGGCTCAGTCAGTTAAGCGCCCGACTTCAGCTCAGGTCGTGATCTCGCGGTTTGTGGGTTCGAGCCCCGCGTTAGGCTCTGTGCTGACAGCTCAGAGCCTGGAACCTGCTTTGGATTCTGTGTCTCCCTATCTCTCTGCCCCTCCCCCATTTGCTCTCTGTCTCCCTCAAAAATAAACATTAAAAAAACCACAACAGCTTAGAGTAAGCACTATGCACATACTAGCTGTTGTTACGATGATTGTTATTTATCTTATCAACATTTATCGAGCAGCATCTATATCGAGCCAGGCACTGTGTGACAGGCTGAGGATACAGAGGAGGGCAAGATGGACTCTGTCCCCTCATGGACCTCAGGACTGAGCAGGGCCCATGGGCAGACCAGAGGCAGATGCAATCAGTGTGCCAAGTGGGGAGAAGCATGAGGTGCTCCAAGAGCACAAAGGAAGGTATGTAACCTGAACCTTGGTGGGGGTGGGGGTGAGGGTGGCAGTCAGGGATGGCTTCCTGGAGGAAGTGACCTAGAACCTGAGTCCTAAAGGATCCATAGGAATTAGCCCAGAGAGGTGGGGAGACGTTTCGCCAGTAGAAGGAACATCAGGTGCAAGAGGGTGGAGGGTTTCAGGAGCTGAAAGTCTACTTGGGTCGGTCACCGAATACCTGGTGAGTCCTGGGAAGGGCCTAGAAGGCCCTATTAATGGAGTTGAACTTTATTCCCAGGGCAGTAGGGAGCTATGGAAAAGTTTGAGCAGATGCGAGTTTTCAAGAGGTCTTTTGTTTGCTGGGTAAACGGTTGGAGATTAGAGGTGGGGAGAAGCGTAGAGACGGGGTGTCGTAGACAGCAAGGAGAGAAAGGCAGGTGGCTTGGCAGGGTGCGGATGGTAAAGAAGGGAGCAGAGGGCAGCTTGGAGGGATTTAGGAGGAGAATGGACAGGGCTTGACGGTGGACTGAACAGCCTGTGGCAGCAGAGAGAGGAGTCTCAATGCCTCCCTCCCACCCACGTTTCCAGGTTGGGTCCTGGGGGTTGGCAGGGCCCTGACTGAGCTAAGGGACACCGCAGGATCGAGTTGCAAACCAGGCTGCAAAATAGGCATGTGTCAGGGCACTGCGTGGTGGAGGGCAGCGGAGGGCCCTGGAGCTCGGAGGCAAGGTCCCGGCTGGAGGTAGAGACCTTAACTCTCCGGGACAGGGTGGTGACTGAAGCCGGGCAGGGGTGGCAGATGGGCCCTGGTCCCCCTCGCCCCTCCCACCCCATCCCCGTTCTCACCGCCAACGAGTGCTGGTCATGCTGATCTCCTTGTCCGTCGCCCCCTCGCCCAGCACCAGCGTGCTCATGGACATCCTGTCCATGAACTTCTTCAGCCACGGGCAGGTGGAGCCCATGGCCACGTGGAACCACTTCCCGTAGATCTAGGAGAGAGCCACAAGCTCCGAGGATCTGGATTCAGACACCTGCTCCCTTCCCTCCTCTCTACGCCAAGGATAAGCTTTAATGTCCAGTAGCTAACCGGAGGCCACGCAGCTTCGAGGACGGATGGGGCCTAACGGTGGCCCCACATTACCGCGGCAAGCCTAGGAAGGGGGTGTGTGCACGGGGTCCCACGCTGCTTGGGGGGAAGGCCTTACCCTGCTTAGGCACAGGATCTGTGCTGCTCACGTGGATGAGGCACAAATCCCCGTGGTTGAAGGTCATCGTTAACCACGGCCCCCAGAGGAGCAGTCCCGTCTTTCACTCCTCTGGGGACAGGGAGCTCGGCGCCTTGGAGGCAGCCAGTAGCTCTGTGTTAGAAACGGTCTCCTTTCCTTGAACTAGTAATTCAGGACAAGCCTGCCGCCCCTTCTCCCGCCCACATGGCAAAGGGTGGAAAGAGCCATCACACCCCCGAAGACCCCGGGGAGCCTCCTATGCTTCGCCACCCCAGATGACCCCAGGACCCTGCTCCTCCGGGCCCCTCCACCCACAACCCTTGCTTGTCTCTAGCATAGACAAAATCCACAGCCAGAAGGGTCTGAGAGCCCCTCATACCGATGCGGACACTGAGCCCTGGGTGGGCAAGGTCCTGTTCAAGGTCACCTGGTGACTGGTGACAGAACTGGGGTCGGAGAGTGGTCCTGGGGCTCTCCCACATAGCACTTAACAGCCGGCCCTCTTAATTCCACCGGCCCGATCTCCGTCCTGTTTCTCTGCTCCCCGTTACCCCTCACGTCTGCCCTGTGCCACCCAGACCTCTGTCCACAGCCAGGCCCGTAAGGGCAGAGGGCCCAGGATGGTAACAGGGGTTGGGGGGGGGGAAGGGGCCGAAAGGTGAAGGGCGGGGAGAGGGGGGCAGGAGGTCACGAAAAGCTAAGCCCTGTGAGGGGGCTGCAGGGGCAGCAGACAGCACGAAGCCTTTCCAGGCTGGGTTATAACTGAAGCACGGATTCCCCTTGCGCCCCCAAGAAGGCAGGTTCACACGTGAGGGCATCTGACTCAGAGATCGTCAGACGAGAGGCCCAACAGAATGGCAGGTGCACAAAGTTGTAGTTTCGGCAAATCCCGGGCGGTCTGAGCAGGAAGGACCCTTGGGGACCCAGCCCCCGAGTTTCGGCTTGGGAGACTGGCCCCCCTGCAAGGCCCACCTGCTCAGACACCCCGGCATCGCCGCCTGAGAGGTCAGCCTTACCCTAGAGATGTCGAAGTTCTCTTGCACTTGGATGTCATCAGGCGGCGTCAGCACGGGGCTGGCACTCACCGCCAGGCAGGCAGTCAGCAGCAGAAACAGAGCCCTGAGGCTCCGCATGGTTCTGGGCTCTTCTGCCTCGGTGTCACTCACAAGCTCAGTCTGGGGACAGAGAGGCCACCGTCTCTCTGCCTGCAGCAGCTGTGAACTGAGACTGGGGAGGGGGCCTGCAGCCTGTAGGTGACCTTGGTATTTGCCCCGCTCAGCTGGAACCAATCAGGGCCCCAAGGCCAGGTCTGATCGATCCCTTGTAGCGCCCTGCCCCGGGGTCAGTAGTCCCAAGGGGTCAAGGAGGCTGTTTCAGAGGAGGCGTTGACCAAACACAACGTGGCCCAGATGCAGCCCAGGGCCGGGCTCAGGCTCCAGAATGGCTCCTGGAGAGACCTCCCCACCTGCCACAGGGGAAGACGAGCCTCGCCCGCTGGGTCGTTCATTCCGCTCATCCCACCTGGACCTCACGTCCCCGTGAGCCGGCAGGATGAGCCTGATTGGGCCCCTTCCTCATGTGAGAAACGAGACCCAGGGGGAAGAAATGACGTAGCACAGACCGCAGGGAGGTCTAAGGCACAGCCCAGACGAGAACTCAGGCATCCTGTCCCCAGAGTTCCCCGTCTGACTCCTGGCTTCCCCGAGCAAATAACAGAAGGAATGATGATGACAGCAGCTCCCGTTCACCGAGAACCTGCTGTGTGCCGTCTTTGTTCCAACACTTCATACACACCGCAGAACTGAGCTCAATCCCCACCGCAGCCCTAGAAAGTAGGTGCTGTTTTTCCCCTTTAAAGACGGGGGGACTTGAGTCTCCAAGAGGTAAGGTGCCTTGCCCAGGGCCTCTCTGCTGGGACGCAGCGCTGCTGGGACAGGAGGCAGCGGCTGGTGGTCGAGAGCGCGGACTCAGGAGGCAGACTGCATCCCTGCTGGCCTTGGGCAAGTGACTTTCCCTTCCAGCGCCTTGGTTTCCTCATCAGTGAACGGAGAGAACAGGTCCTGGCTCAGAGCACGGTTGGGAGGGCGTGGGCATTACGCCTGGCAAAGCACTAGGGCAATGTCTGGCACATGGTAAGAGCTGAATGTGTTGATAGCAGGTTGAACACAAGCGTCCCCTGCAAAAGTCACGTGCGTCCGGAACCTCAGAACGTGACCTCATTTGCAGACGTGATTAGTTAAGGTGGGGTCGGGCCCTGCATCTAATGACTGGTGTCTTCATAAGAGACATGGGAGGGAGACTCAGACACACAGACACAGAGGGACCTGCAGGGAAGATGGCCGTGTGAAGCCAGGGAGAGGCAAGCAAGGATTCTTTTCTTGAACCTTCAGGAAGAACATGGCCCCGCTGACAATCAGGTGTCAAGACTTCTAACTTCCAGACCTGTGAGAGATTACACTCCTGTTGTTTTAAGCCACCCAGTTGTGACACTTTGTTCACGGCAGCCTTAGGAAACTATATAGGGTTCATGAAACCATTTAAATGAGAGTATTAAAGAACCCAGGTCTGTTTGTCTCCAAAGCTCAGACTCTTGCCAGTGATACTATAGGTCCTCTCCTTGAAGATCTCTTTCCCAGCAGTCAGAGCTGCTGTCCTCACGTCCTCCCTGTTCTTGGCGTAGAACATTCCATACTCACCCTAGGCCCCCTGCTACAGCTGGGCATGGCCCCTACAGACAGGGGGTTCCAAAAGCAAGACCCACGCTTGTGTGAGAATCCGGGAATTCTTCCCCGCACAGTAGCACCGACAAATGGTATGTCGTGTCCCTCTGTAAGAGCCACCCACTCACTACCTCTTCTTTGACCAGGATCGGGAACAAGGATGTCTCCCTTCCTAAGCGAGTGTGTTTCCTTTGCTCCATCACTGACAGCTTGGCTACTGATGGCATTTCCTTTTTGCTTTAGCTGCCAGGGAGCTCAAAGCCACGTTCCAAGTTTAGCCACAGCAACCGTCTCGGGTTAGATTTCTGGGACAATTACCTTCCCTCTTGTTCACAAAGTTTCTCAGTCTTTTATGGTTTGGCTAGCGGCGGTGGTAAGAAGGCAGTCTGACTTCAGAGGCAGAGAACTGGGAACCGGAAGCCCTGAGCTTCCGGAACCCAAAACTTCTTTTCTGCTTTGTGCATGACTTTCCCTCTCTGAAGCCCACTTTCCTCATCTGTAAACTGAAGATAACAGTCCCTGTTCTGTCTGCCAAGAGGTCAAGTGAGGCAGTGTGTGAAAGTGCTCTGTAAACTGCCCTGTATGCGTGATGGGCTCCAGGTGTCTTTTTGGAGAAACCAAGCTGGTATAAAATGAAAAAATAACAGTGACTCGATAGGACTAGAGCCCTCCCCTGAAGGTTGCCCACAGCACCATCACGGCTCATCTGACCTTCCCAGCAGGTCTGCATCAGGGTTGTCGACCCTCCAGGCCCCCCGGGAAGGCTGGGGCACACAAAGGTAGAGACAAATCCTTGTCTCTTTTGGAGGGGACTGTTCATTCAGCCACACGGCCTCTCCTGGGGGAGGACAGAGGCCTGGATGTCGATCTCTCCGCCTGCCTCCGGGGATGTTTACCCTCTTGAGATTATTAACCACAGCAAATAGAGAGAGCAAACTCTTCCAGAGCCCATCTGGACTTTGAGCTGCTTTTTAAAAATTAACCCTGGGCCACAGGATGCAAGGTCGGCAGTGGTCTGGGGGTGCTGACCCCTCTTCCGCCTCTGGCCATCAGGGTAGGAGGGTGGAGGCTCTGGGGCCCCTGCCCTCCTGGGGCCCCAGAACCCAAGAGCCCTCCTGTGGCGCACACACAGCCCAAGAGCCCTGGGTCCAGAACCAGGGGGAGGACCTACCCACGTAGGAGGCCTCAGCGCCTCAGATGTGCCCCATGCAGCAGGAATGGAAGGTCATTTTCAGATGAACACATTGGGGCTCAGGGAAGGAGTGGGACTTGTTCAAGGTCACCCAGCTTACGGCTGAGCTGGGGGCCACATGGGCCTGACTCTAGTGCCCAGGCTTTCCTCCATCACTTACTCATTTACTCCTTCATTCACCAGGTCCGCACTCTGTGCCTGGCGCTGGGGGTATGACGCAGCATATGACAGACCTCCCTGTGCTCACTCCCCATGGGGGCGGGGGGGGAGGGAGGAAAGGATGGGGAGACAGATGGTCCCTGCAGGGGTCGGGGAGCAGCGGCCAGGGGAGGGGAGTCTAACCCAGAGAGGGGTTCGCCAGACAAAAGCGCACAGGGGCCCAAGGAGGGAAGAGGGTGTTCCGGAAAGAGGGACGAAGACAGCCAGAGAGGAGGCCAATGGAGAGAAACAGAGATGCGTTTGGAAAACAAAACACAACCAGCCAACCCACAACCATCAAAACCACGGGGCTGGAGCTTGGGGGGAGAGACAAGTGGGGAGAGCGAGGCCGGGGAGGGGGCCGAGGCCCAGCAGGCAGGACTGTGACGCCTGGCCGAGGGGTCTGCTTGTCAGTCTGGAGCGTGTGGGGAGTGCCGGCAGGTTTTCAGGAGGGAATGGCCGGTCAGATTTGGAATCGGGGGAGGCCCAGAAAGCAACTCCCTACAAGCTTTTCCAGGAAGAAGGAAGGACCCGGTGACTGGACCAACAGGGACATCAGAGACGCCGGCTGGGACTCAGACCAGAGGGCGTGGTCAAGGTTTGGGCCTTCTTCTGCTAACGGGGGAAGGGGATGGCAGGGTGACCTTCCTTCCCCACGAGGAGGTACCCAGCCCCAGACCTTTTCCCAGATACTTGACTCTATCCAGTTCCCTTGGACTCAGAGTGTAACCTGTCCATTCATGGTGAAGTTGGAGGTGGGCAGCACCCGGGACCCCAGAACCTGCCATCGGGAAAAGGGATGTTCTCACTGCTCACCCATTTCTAGGCTTTGTTATTTCCTCCCCACCAAAGAGCTGGGCCACCTACAGACGAGTCCCAGCCCTTGTGACTTGCTTGGGTGACCGTGGGGCAGTCCTTTCCTTCCTCGGCCCCACCTTCCTCATCTAGACCTGCAAATGGAGATGATACCTCGCTTGACACAGCTGAAATAAGAGCTCAGTGAGGGACATTTGTGAAAGTCCTTCCTGCTCCCCAAGTGTACGCACTGGAGGGACCCGTGTCATCACAGGCACTTAGCACAGCGTTAGTGAATTACGTGGCAGGAATTACACTGCTGGAAGGCACGAGTGCCCCGTGTCCACTAGAGGGCAGCAGAGAACTTCCGGAAAGACCACCCTGGTGTGCTCCATAGAGACCAGGAGCCAGAGGCCTAGAGCAAAGGCCCACAGAAGTTGCAGAACTAGCTCCAGAACCCGCCTGCCTTGCCCCAAGGCCGCTTAACCCCCCCTGGGGAGTGTAAAGCATTCAGCTTCTACCTTGCCCATCCCAGCCTAGCTATAGAGCTGGATGCTTAGGTGGGGCCCTTTTAGAAACCGGTTCCTGAAAGATTCTCCCAGTGAACCAGCCTGGGTACCACTGCTCTAGACCATAAAGGCTGATTTCATTCCTATGGAGGTAGCAGGCCCCATGCTGAGCGCCTCGCGAGCACATCTTAACGAATCCTATTCAGGTTCCATCATTTTACGACAATGGTTGCTGTTTTACAGATAGGGAAACTGAGGCTAAGAGCTCAAGTAAACAGGTGTCAAAGGTCACCCAGCCAACGAGTAGCGATTCAAACGCAGATCTGTCTCCCTGACACCTACATCACTCTCAGGGCCTCCCAGACCCTGTCCCCTGATAAATAGGACCTTGGGCCATGCTCTTTCAGACCCTTGGAGCAGAGGGGTGGGGTCATCTCCCTTCACTGGACTCCTCACTGCAGGAGTCGGGCCCACGCGAGCCTGCTTCTCCCTTCTCCAGCCAAGAGCATGCTCCGTGCCTGCCACACCAAGACCTGACCCGTCTCCTCCTCCCTGGGGCCTAGCAGTATGCTGGCCACTAAGCAGGGGCTCAGTGAACATATGCCGAGGGGCTCACTTAAAACTGTGAAGGAGAATGTACGTCAGACCCCAGGAAGGACCACCCAAGTAGAAGGCAGCTGAGGGAGCCTGGAAAATTGGAATCACTACTCCAAGTCCTTAAATAATGGGCAATGAGTGACTGGGAGACACCGTCCAAAAAGCAAAGAGCCTTTGCTCTGTGGTGGCTTTTCCTTGTGTCCCCGATTTTGAATGAGTCTGTGTATCATGGCTGGGAGGACTCCCAAGCTTCGTTTAGCAGAGTGGTGGTCAAGCAGGTGAACTGTGCTCCCAGACAGACCTGGGTTCCGGTCACGGCTGCGCCCCCTGCCTCCCTGCTCGGTCCTAAGTGACTTCACCTTTCTGGACCTGAGTTTTTCCCTCCCTTAAATGGGGTTGATCAGAGCTCACGGGGTGTGGGAGATTAAATAATAGGGGACACGTGGTGTTCTCGCTCCATGAAGAGAGCGGAGGGAAGGGAGCCCTCGGATGTTGTCAGCCTAGCTTCCTGTTTGTGGAGGAGGTGGGCTTAGCCTGGAGAAGTGGCTCTCAAAGTGAGACACTTTGGAGCTGAGTGTCCTTGAGGTCCAGGGGACTGTTTGTGGCCCACTGTCTGCCCACTGAAGAAAGGGTTTTCCCAAAGGAGTGAACTTCCAAAGACCTGCCCGTGTCCAGGAAGAGGACACAGGCATTTTCCTGCTCTTTGGAGGCTGGTCTTATCTGTCCATTAAAGCAGGACCTCCAGGGACCTGCCCCGACTCCCGGCTGACTGAGCTGATGTCACCCAATGTCCTCAGATGGACTAAAATAGCTCTCTTCCGAAACCTCGAGGCAAGCTGAACTCTGGAAAGTCCCTCTGGCCCTTACTCAATGAAGACGAATGAATCTCTCTCAATTCCCCCCGGGAAGGGGCAACAAGGACTCCTCCCCGGCTCTGGCACTGGGCAACGGTCCTGAATGGCCACCCTCTCCCTACAAGAATCCACGTGAGAAGAATCGGTCACCTTGTAAGAAGGTGGCAGGAGAACGAATATCAACAAGTTCACGAGTCTGAAATAACCAGAGAGCAGATATTGACACAATTCCTCTCCTGCAAGTACAGGAACGCTGCATGTTTGTGCCGAGAGCACCCACTATTAATAATAACGGTAATAATCGTTAGCATTTACATAGCACTGACCATGTGCCGAGCTCTGTCCCAGTTTATATGGATTCGTTTAGTCCTCGTATCATTTCCTCTATGAGCACTCATTAACTTCTCACTGGATAAATCACTCTTACCCCCACTTTACAGAGGAGGAGACTGAGGTCCAGAGAGGTCACCCACCTTGCCCAGGCTCTCACAGCTGCGAGTTGGGCGGACTGGAGTGGAGAGAGGGGGTGGGTTTGCCCAATGCTCAGGAGCCTGGAGACCGCCCGGACCTCCACCCTGGCCACCGGTAAAGCAGGCCCGGCCTTGAAGCAGGACCTAGTAAAGGTGACCAGTGAGAGACCGTGTGATCAGAGCCCCGGGCTGAATGAAGGCTCCCGAGGACAACACTGCTGGCCAACCTGCAAAGGGCCTCCTTGCTGGCCCGCCAGTGCAGATGCCAGCGATGGCCAGGGCGGGGCTCGTGTGGCTCACACAGTAGGTCTGCTGCACAGCAGGCTTGCAAACCCCGTCTCCTGACTCCCGTCCTGGTCTTGAGCCAGCTCGTGGCCTGTCTACAGCTCCCAGTGGCTGCCACTCTTCGTCTCACAGCCAGACCGCCCCCGCCTGCACAGCCCTGCCCCACCATTAAAACAAAAGAAGAGCAATCTCTGGAAGCTCAACAAGGAGAGGACGATGGGAAAAGCCACCTACGGGAACACAAAATATCCCTCCTCACAGGGGCCGACATCAACCTGCTGTTACAAAGCTGAATGGGGAAAATGTGTCATTACACAAAGGGAAGAAAGACCCTGAGACAAGGCAGGACGCATCTGGGAGGTGATGGGAGGCTGGTGTGGCCAAAGCAGACAGAGACAGGAGTGAGAAGCCGTTCACACTCTCTCAGGCCTTCTGCACCTTTCGGGGTCCATCTTGGGGTGGATCGCCCAGAGGAGATCTCACGGCCTTTGAAACACAAGGACCCACACGCATGTTCTTCCTAAAGCCTGTCCTCCAGTGATGCCTCCAGCCGTGCTCCTGTTCCCACACTGGCTGACAGGTGGGGTCCCCAAGGACCTGGAGAATTCAACCAGGGCTCCAGACACCTAGATTGATCTCTAGGTTTGCCAGCTCTGCTGAACATCTCCACCCCAAGCCGACGAGTGCAGAGAATCCCTCCCAATTTCTACACAAAGTTTTAAAATTTCCAAGGGGTCATTTAAGGATTTGGGATTCTGGAAAATTCCTACAGTGCTTCAGGGTTTCCAAGAGCTTCTCTCAATTCTGATGTACCAGAGACCTTCTAAGCTTCTGGACAATGACTACCCTATTTCATGGAGCCAGAGAACCGCCCCCAAATTCTAGCATCCTGAGGAAGGCCTATAGCTTTCAGGGTTCCAGAGGTGCCCTCTGGAGTCCTCAAGCTCTCAGTAAGGACCCCTGGATGTGACGTGTCTGGATACATCACTGGGGTCCTCTGAAATTCCTCCCGGGTTTCGGGATTCTGGACAAGTGGTAGTTCTCGAGTGAGGATACTGACCGGGAGACGGATACGTGGCCTATTCGATGGGGTGCTGGACACTGGTCCCCTTGAGCCTATTTCTGGGAAAGTGAAGTGCGGGGGTTGCTGGACTAGGAGACTGGAAAACCGCGGCTGGCTCCAGCAGGAGGAGGAATCATCCAAACATGAATGAACCAGCAACAGCCAGGGTCCCCCTGGGTGGTCCCTGTCCACCCTCCCAAGGCAGCTGAGGAAGGTTCTCATGCTCAGTGCCAGGGGCCTTCCCCGCCTGGGGCTGAAGGCCTCCCAGCAAGCAGGCCCCGATGATACAGTGAGTGAGATAAGGGCTCTGGGGAGGGGAGGAACCCCGGGCTCGAACCTGCCGAGCCACCCGGGGCCGAGGTGGCACCAAAATTACCTAGAGTAGAGAAAAGTGACTTCATGGCATTAACCAGGTTCACCTTCCCGCCCCCCTTCAGGTCTCTGCATGAATGTTCCCTGCACGAGCCCCTTCCTGATCCCCCTTTTTAGAACGGCACCCAGTCTGGTAGAGGGCCCTCCCGGCTATATTGTGCTCCGTGGTACTGATCACCGAGTTCCCATGCATTTTTGCCCATTTTCTTGTTTCCTGTGTTCTATGAAGGTAAGGATTCTTATGCTTTGTTCAAGGCTGGCCCAAAGTGGGTTCTTGGTAGGTATTTGTTGAACGAATTTTTTTCCAAACCCAGGGTGTCCATCTCATCAAATGCCCATAGTGACTGAAAGTTGTTTTCGGCTAAGTGCTCTGTAACAGGCAAAGCCTTGTGCTGTCACTCTTGCCATCTCTCAGGGGACTTAATCCCCAGGACCGTCCAGTGAGGAGGTCCTATTATCGTGTTCATTCTGCTGATAAGACAACTCGGGCTCAGGGCAGTGAAGTCATTTGCCCAGGATTACTCGTGGTTAAGTGAGGAGGCGAGATTTGAACGTGTGTGGTTCTATGCGTGAACCTAACCACGGCCCCCCCTGCGGAGCCCGGGGGGTCTGTGGCATCTGGTTATTACCCCCCGTCCTGGACTCTGCCTCCGTGAATGCTGGCCTTCCACTAAGTCTCCACTGTGGAACACCCCTAATGCCCAGTCACACGTCTTGCCTTTCATCTGGCCCCTGTGAGCTTCCTGGGCAAAGCCGGCTTATCCCTTGTCAGTCCTGTTCACCACCTTGAAATGCCTTGAGGCCAGTAGTGCTGAATGAATGAATGAATGAATGAATGAACGAACAAAGGAAGGAATGAGCCCTGTGGGTCTCAGTTTCCCTAACTATAAAATGGATTTCCCCCTAACTGGAGCCCCTTTGCATCCTACTGAGTACTTATGCCAGGAATCCTGATACCCTTCACCTCCTAACCCGCACTTGAACTCAACAGACAAGGAGCTTCACGCCCCATCTAACTGGCTGAACACCAGAAAACGATCCAAGGAGGGTTCAGGGTCTGCCCAAGGTCTCAGCAAGTCTATGGCATCAGAACTCAGACCTCAGGATCCCTCCAGCACCGGCACATACACAGCCGAGTGAGCCTGAACCAGTGTCCCTCAGGCCTCCTTCGTGGAGACACTCACCATCCGATTTCCCCACATCTGCCCAGCAGCATGTAGTAGCAGCTCAATTAAAACTTGTATATGAAGGGGATGGGAACCTGGAATATTCCTGATCAGAGGGGCACACCCCTCTGCCACAAGTCCTTGCCTCCTCCTCAGATTCTCTTGAGAACCCCTCCTCTCTGTGACCCCCCACACGGAAGTGCCTGGCCACCCGGAGACATGACCGACCAGTCTTGGAGCGGACACCTCTCTTTATTCGTCTACTTCACCACCTGCAGCCTGGTTTCTCCAAGATCCAGTCACATTTCTCACAGTCTGGGGTGGCACCCTCCCCTTGCTCCCCCAAACTGCCCCACAGCCCCCACCCGCAGCCCTGAGGAATTCTCCCCTGCCCAGCTCAGTCGCAGAGGGAAGCGGCAGCCGTTGTTCCCATTTCACAGATGGGGAGGTTGAAACCCAGGAGCGCAGAGCCCAGACCAGGGTCACACGGGGGTCTCTGGGGTGTGTTCTGCCCTCAGCAGGGAGGGAGGACTCGGCTGGGGCTCCGTGCACCCTCGCTGGGGGGTGGCTGGCTCCGGCCGCGTCGCAGGGAGCTGCCAATCTGGTCTCTGAGGGCCTCCAGTCTCCGGGCCAGGTTTGGAACTGCAGCCCCGCCTAAGGAGCACAGTGAGACCCGAGGCCTGTGCTCCCCCGGGCCCGCCCCACCCAGACCCCTCAGTGCCCTAACACCCTTTGAGGAAGCCTCAGGCGGTCCCCCTCCCCCTCAACCAACACCACGGGCTCCTGCACGCGTGTGGACGACCAGGTGGCCCTAGGAAGAGAACTCCAGTTTGGAAACTGCAAGGATCTTACGGATCGCCTCGCAGCACACACCCTGTTCCAGAAGGGGGGAGACTGAGGTCTGGACAGGGTGAGTTCTGGCCCGAGACCACCAAAAACGCTAGGGGCCCCGCTCTCTCTCTCTCCTTCACCTCTCAGCACTGGTGACGCGTCTGGAGGCCCCATGGGCAGGGGCGGCGCAGAGGGCACCACCTCCTCTCGCATCAACATCTCCGCCAGGACTCGGGTCCTAGTCCAGTCGCTATGACTCCTAGCCCGGGGTGGGTTGGGCGGTGGGAGGTGAGCCTTCGACTCCCCAGGCGAGCCTCCTCCTCCCCCATCCCAGTGCCCAAGGGCTGGGCCTACCTCTCTCTCGGGAACTCGGCAGAGTCAGAATTGCATGGGGGTGTCCAGGGTGGGGGCTGGGCAGACAGAGCCAGGCCACCTGGGGTCTTAGGGCCAAACACCTGCAGGAAAGACCAGAGCCCGCACTGGGCGACCCTGCCTCTATGTGCTCCACCTTCCTGGTGCCATCATGGCGCCACCATCCCTGCCACACATGCCCCACGGGACACCAAGAATGTCAGGTGGGCGTCAAAGTGCAGGGTCTTGGTCACTTTCTCTGCGGGCAGTGGGCAGGCCTTGTAATGTCCTCTCTGGGGATGAGGAACTCCCTGCGGGCAGGAACCATGTCTGTTCGAATCCCATGTCATGTCTGAATCTTTGGTGCCCGGAACAGAGGCTGGCATGAAGCTAGGAGCTTAGGGGACAGGTACTGAATGAGTGAACGCGTGAGTAAGCGAACACGGAAATGAGTAACGTGCGAGTGAATGAATAAGCGAGCAGGACAGTGAGTTCCTGTAAGAAGGCAGGATGCGGGCCGGGGGGGGGGGGGCGGGCAAAGCAAACAGACTTTCTGAACCCTGGGTGGGAGCCCAAAGCCAGCCCCTCACCCAAACGATCCAGCCGGGGACCCTGGAGCTCTGGAGCCTCCCAGGCCACGGACCCCCCGGATCACAGTCTCCAGCTCTCCCAGCCTTCCCTCCCCCGCCTTGGCCTTTCCTACCTGTGGCAGCTGGAGCCCCCTGTGTGGGCAGGCCCAGTGGGTCAACGGTGCTCGGCACAAGGGGCACAGGTGACAGCAGGGGCAGGAGCAGAGGGGCGGCAGGGCCTGCAACAGGGCACGTCAGAGGCTTTGTGACATTCTTGCTCCTCACCCCACCGGGCCGGCCAGAGACTCACGTGGCAGGGGCGAGCTGGTGCCATCACACAGGGACACGGTGGGGCTGGGCCGGGGTTTGGCAGGTGAAGGGAGCAGGCACAGAGGAGGCGCCTGGAAAGGATGGTGGGGTCTATGCCTGCTGTCTGAAAACCAACCACGAGGCTGGTCCCCGAGTCCCCCTTTTAGCCAACACTCAGCCGTGCCAGGCACCGTTCTCAGTGCTTTACGTATGAACTCGTTCAATCCAAACTTTAAGACAACCCTACCAAGTAGGACCTATATCAGCCCCATTTCATAGAAGAGGAAGAAGGCCGGGCAGGGAGAAGTAAAACAAGTAGCCAAGGTCTCACAGCTGGTAAGCGGCAGAGCCGGACTGTGAACCCAGGTGGTCCGGACCCAGAGGGCAGACTCTTGACCGCTTCACGGAGCCACCTCCTCCCACCTGCCCTGTGTCCCGAGGCCTGCCTCCAGGCTGGCAGCCGTGCTCACCGCTCCAGCTCGTGCACCTGCTGGGCCAGGACCCGCTGCTCATCCCGGGCCTGGTCCCGGCTACTCTGCAGCTGGCTCTTTTCTTTCCTGGGAAGAGCAGGCCCCAGGAAGGTGACAGGAGGCAGAGATACCAGTAGGGGGACGGGTCAGCCCTTCTCTTTGCAGTGGAGTACAAGCCCCAGGAGACAAGCGGGGACAGAGGGTAGCCAAGGACCCGGGGAGGGGGGCAGCTTGGCGGAAGCAGCATAGAAGTGAGGGGCGGGGCACAGAGTCCCCCTGGCTGAGGGGGAGCCTACCGGAGCCTCTCATTCTCCAGCATGAACTCCTGCAGCATCCCATAGAGGTTCCGCTGGGCCCAGGCCACCCGGGCCCCACTGAGCCCTGAGGCTGTCGGGGGGGAAGGGCACGGTGGCTGGATCCATGGGAGCCCCAGCCACACCCCACCCCTGCCCCTGGGGAGCTCATACCCTTGGGGTGTACTTGGCCCAGTTGGGACCGCAGGCAGCGGTTCTCCTCCTGGAGCTGCAGTATCTCCATCTCCAAATGCTGGGGTTGCTTTGCCATAGGTGACTGCCCAGAAAGAGGCCCAGAACTGCTGTTTACGGCTGTACAAGTTGTGCACTGTACAAGCGCTTCCGGGGGCGGTGAGCAGAGCCTGAGATCTAGCCCATGCTTCACGTGCCAGCCTTGCATCCTGGCACAAGGCGACATCCACCTGGAGGAGGCACCCTGCCCTAATGGTGTCAAAGTACCAGGAAGCCTTAGCCGTGTGCCCGGAGGGCCTGCTCTGAGCTGCGGCCTGCTCCAAGTCCAACCTTAAACTCAGTTCTGTCCAGGCCATGGCCCAGATTCTGACCCCAAACAAGACACTACGTCAGACCCCAAGTCAACTCAGACTTAATCACGGTACCAACTGGGATCCTGGCTATACCCTGAATCATATTCCAAGTCAGACCACACCCCTAGACATGCCCTAATCCTGACCATGACCCCTGACCCCACCCCACCCAATCACGACCCCATCATCAGGACTCTGACTCTAATCCCAACTGTGACTCATCCCAGACTTCCCACGACACCGACTCAGGCTCCCGTTACTGCCTGATCCCCAACCATCTCCCCGACCCACACCCCTGCCCGGTCTCCCTCCATTCACCTTGGGGGCCTGTGGCCGAGTGGTGACCCGCTGAGCTCGGCTTGCATATCGCAGGGTGCTGAGAGTCTCGGGAAGGCACTGGACTGAAGGGGACACGCAGGCCACCTGGGGAGGGCTGCCGCTGAGCGTTCCTTCCTCTCTGGGACCCTCTCCCTCAGGAGCCATCCCTCCCTGCCAGCCCTTCTCGGATACCATGAGGGTGACCCCGTGTCCCCCCAGCGAGTCCGCCAGCAGCTTGGTGAGCTTGCTGTCCCGGAAGGGGATGTGGCTCTGCTTCCGCTGTGGGTCCAGTAACAGGGAGATGCAGTGACCTGGGTGGGGACAACAAGGCTAGCAAGGTTACACCCGTTGCCCAAGGCCACCCAGCCGCTTCACACAGAGCCGGCATCTCCGCCCAGGCCTGTGTGACTTGAAAATCTCTCCTTCCCAAGATCTTGTCACTCAGTCAGACTGGCCTCTGCTACCAGACTGGGGCTCCTGAGGGCACAGATGACCCTGTCCGCCCCTGATCCCCAGTGCCACCAGAGAACCTGACCAACAGGCCTGGCGCTCGGCAGGGGCTCAGGAAATATCTGACAAGTGGGCTGAATGAAGAAGAGTTCCTGAAAATCTCCCCACACATGCCACAGAGGAAGGCTGGCGTCCCAGCCCTGAAGGCTCCCAAGGCCCCGTGACCTGGGGCGGGGGTGGGAAGGTCAGTTCCCTTCCCCTCACTGGGCCTCAGTCTTCCCAACTGCACATGGGACAGGCTGAATGTCTGAGGGCTCATACTCTGCACCTGAGTGTTTCTACCTCCCCAATTAAAATGTGCCTTTACAGACCCTCAGGATTTATAGACTCATGAATAAAGTGCTAAGAGGGAAGGCTCCAGTCAATAGCAAGCTGAGGCCAGGAGGAGGCGTGTGGCTCCTGGGTCACAGCTCCTGACTCTCCCGTCCTACGCCTCTCCGACGCCTCCCTTACTACGCCTCCCCTGGCTTCCCCCACTGTGGACGGTTCTGGGTCCGACTCAGAGGAGGGACTCAGGAAGTCAGTCCAGCTGGCCCCAGGCCTCACCCAGGGCCAGCAGGCTGCGATTGATGCTGTTTGCCTCAAGCATCAGCTCCCCACGGGATCCCGTGGCCGCCACCTTCTCACTGCCGGCCAGGTCTACAAAGCACAGCTTCCCACCAACGGGGGGCTCCCCAGGGTCCACTGGAGGCATCTGTGGGGTAGGAGGATCAGGGTCGATGCGGACTTGGGAGGGGCTGTCCCCATCGGAGTCACAAAGCCAAGGGTTTCCACTATTATCTCCTGCACACACCCCGGTCGGTTTATACACCCGGCGGCAGACCCTTGCCGGGTGGTCCTGGGCCAGCTCCTTCCCCCAGTGGGGACACTCACGGTTTGGCGGCTGATGTAGAGCGTGAGCAGGGCATGGCTTCGGCTGGAGGCCTGGTTCAGGCTGTGAGCTGAGCTCCGTCGACGGCTAAGACCTAGAGGAGGAAAACAGCAGGAGCTGGACCTGGTAGGAGGAGCAGGTGGTCACCAATAAAGAAAAAGCAGTGAGGACATCCTGGGAGAGGGACCAGCCCATGCAAAGGCACACAGGCCTGCCTCCAGCACGGACAGGTGAAAGAAAGATGGAGAGAACTGAGGGGAAGAACGTCCATCAGGTTCACATTTTTTTTAAATTTTTTTTTTTTTAACGTTTATTTATATTTGAGACAGAGAGAGACAGAGCATGAACGGGGGAGGGTCACAGAGAGAGGGAGACACAGAATCCGAAACAGGCTCCAGGCTCTGAGCTGTCAGCTCAGAGCCCGACGCGGAGCTCAAACCCACGGACCGTGAGATCATGACCTGAGCCGAAGTTGGACGCTTAACCGACCGAGCCACCCAGGCGCCCCAAGTTCACATTTTATAAACATCTCTTCTGTTGCTGTGTGGAGGGAGGGAGAGAAACTCAGGCAGAAAGATCAGCTACCAGGCATGGTACAACTCTGGGGCCAGAACCCAGAGTCCCGGTGTCCCCGCAGCCTGCCACAGGGTAGGTGCTCAATAAATATTTGATGAATAAATGAACGAGGCTGAAACAGAAGGGCACCACAGGCTAGCCTAAGAGATATGACCTTTACCTTCAACAAGCTGGAAGGGTCTGGAGGTCCGAAGGGGCAGAGGGATGTGGTTTGCTGTGTGGAGGGGAAGAGATTGGAAGGGGAGAGCCTTGAGGTGGGGAGACCTCTTCAAGGGGCAAAAATGGGGCTTGACAGAGGCAGAGACTCTGGGCTGGAGAGGAGACCATGACCCGGACTCCACTCTACCCAATCATGACCCCATCATCAGGATTCTAAGAGTTCGAACGGCAGTCGGACAGCAGAATCTCCAGGCCTGGGGTGGGGCGGGGGTACATCCCTGGGCTGTGTCTGAATTGTGGTCTGCTGACCCTTTTCCCCCACTAGGGTCCTCTCAGCCCACAGCTCCGGCCAGGGGCTCCGAGTGCACCATCAGTGAACAGCTGAGGAACGGGCGCCCCCACACCCCAAAGCGCCCCTGAAGCAGCACACACCCATTTGCATCAGTTCCATCAGGGCCCCCAGACTCCCGAACTCCACCACTCGCAGCTGCTCCACATAGAAGCCCTGGGTCTTGTTCCAGCGAACAGGGAGAGGCCGAGGAGCTCCCAGGCTCAGTAGGTCTCGAACCTGAGAGGAGGGTGGCCGGTGAGGGCAGGGGCCCTGAGCCCGTGCTCCATCAACCCCCAGACCTTACCGACACAGTCCCCCAGCCTCTTCTGTCCCTTGTCCCCAGCTCCTTGGAGAGAAATACTGCTTTTACCTGGAGGGCTGTCTATTCAATCTCAGTCCCCCACCTGCTCATTGTAGATCTCCAAGTAGGAGGCGCGGAGGGTGACAGGGGCTCCCAGGTGCCGCACCCGGTCTAACAGCCAAGCGAAGGTCCTCTGCATGATGCCGGCTAGGTTGGGGGGTACGGGCACCCCCTCGCCCTGGGAGCAGAAACAGCTGAGCCAGGGGGTGGGTCACGATCATCCCGGCACATCCACACAAAACCAGTCATAACTACCCTTTGTGGAGGACGGCCCTACTCTGCGCCAGGAACCAAGTTCCCGTAGAATATCGAATCAGAACGATTCGCCTCCGTCTACAGATGAAGAAAACCGAGAGCTACTAAGTTAGGAGGACAAAAGTAGCTCCGCATCGGGCAAGCGCCTTCTACCTCTCCGGTCCTCGGTTTCCTTGTCTGCAAATAAAGGGGGCTGGGCCGCACGAAGGCCCTTCCCCCTGGAAGTCCGCGCCGCCTGCGAGACCCCCATCCCCGACCCTCGGGGGCTCCATCTGCGCTCGGCCCACCTGCGGAGGAGGCCCGGTCAGGGTGTAGGTCTTCCCGGAGCCGGTCTGGCCGAAGGTGAAGACAGTGCAGGAGAAGCTGCGGGCGGCAGAGGCGCGGCTGGACCCCGGCGGCGGCCCGCAGGGCTGGGGGTGGGGGGGCGGGGGGCCGTGCCGGGGCCTCACTCACCCGCGTAGCGCCAGCTCGCCCAGACGCCGCACGCCGCACGCCCGGAACACGTCCTCCTGCGTGCGCGCCCCGTCCAGCACTGCGCCGAAGCGGAACGCCACGTCGGGGCCGCCGCCAGGGGGGCTCACCTGGGGAGGGGGCGGGGCACTCTGGGGGCGGAGCCAGGGCGGGCGGGGCGGGGCGGGGCGGGGCGGGGGGGGGTGCAGAGGCTGGGGCCTGGGACCCAGCTGCCCCGGAAAGGACCGAGGGGTCTCCAGGTAGGTTTCTGACGGGGGGGGGGGGGGTTGGGGGTCAGTGGGTGGGAGGGATTCCTCACTTGCAGAGTCCGGGTCCCCGAGCAGTGCAGCGCGCTCTGTTCCCCTCGACGCAGCTCCGCCGCGCTCATGGGACGCACTCTGGGGTCCGGTGGGAAGGCAGAGGTCCATCCCGATGACGCCATCGGCCCCGTCCTCGATCGCCCTCGCTCCTCGCTCCTCGCTCCCGCCCAACCAACCTATACCTACCTGAGTACCACCTGGATGGGCGTTTCTGGCCCCTCTGGCCCCTGCTCCAGGCTCCGCGCGGGGTCCCTGTGGCCGCAACGTGAGTTACCATCCCTGAGCCCAGCGGCTCCTCTTACCTCCCAGAATCTCTCCTTACCCGTCGGGAGACCCGCGTTCCTCCATGGCCAGCTTCGCACCCGGAGTTAGCTCCGCCCGAGTCTCGTTCCTTTCTCTCCCGCTACCCTCCCTTTTCCACCACACTGGGACTGGCTATACACGCCTTACACCCCCCACCCCCTTTCCCCTTCTCAGGCATCCAGCCATCCGGAAAGGCTTGGGCCTGCCCAGGGCTAACTAGTTAAAGATTTACCCACCCCTACCTGTGGTGGAAAAAAGTCCCTCTCCAGCAAGGGGACCCCTAGCTAGGGGGTTCTGGAGTCTGAGGGTCCCTTGCTCTTGTCCACTCCTATCAGGAGCGACCACCCAGGCCAGCCTCCTGGGTACACAGATGGGGCTAGGGAGACAGGGACGGGAGCGGCAAGCCTGGCAGAGCATGGGCCAGGTCCTTCCTACTGTCCACCTACGCCTCCTCCAGCTTTGTCCTCTGCCTCCCCCGCTTCCCCTCCCTGGCAGTTCCAGCTACTTGGCATCGGAGGGCCCTGGTGGGGGGGGGGGCGCTCCTGAAGGGGTGAGAGGGGCCCAGGTTTCAGCTCCGGGAAGACCTGGCTGGATTGAGTTCCTGAGCAGAACTGAGAACAGGCCCAGAAAGAATCTGGTTAACCATTGGGCCACCTGCTTCTCCAGTGCCAAGGCCGATTTAAGGCCAGAGCAGTCGTTTAACCCTCTGCTGATCTGGCTGTCTGGAGCAGCAGAGGGGTCTGCGTAGGTGCCGGAGTGGGGCAATCGCCAGTTCAGTGACAGTCTCCATGCTGGGCACCCACGCAAAGGAATCCCGTAGTCTTGTTAGGGAGGCAAGTGAGAACAATCTAGTATGCAGGGATTCTGGGGGTTGGGGAGTTGAGAGGCCAGTAGGAGCAGGGAGGTAAAGGTGGTAGGTGAGGGTGTTCTTGGCAGAGGAAGCACATTGCAGGAAGGCTGGGGTGGGGTGGGAAGATGTGTGAGGCACGTAGAGGTGGTCTGAGGCTGGGCCAAGCTCAGGGAGGCTACATCAAGGAGCCCGGACTCCCTCTGCAGGGAACCAGGAAGCCACTGAAGGGCTTATAGCCAGGGAAGTGACACCATCAGGTGGGCATTGTTGTTATTGCCATTCTGGCTATTTCCGTAAACTTCTCTTCTGTCTGGCACACGTTAGGGTGAAAGCCTTAAGAGTCACCCCCTCCTTTCAATATAACATGTTCTGTTCCACAGTGATAGCCAGCTATCAATGCCACCCAACTAAGGAACGGTTTATTTCGGGTGGCAGTGAGCTAGCTCCCCATGCACTGGGGGAGTACAATCAAGAACTAGTCAACCTTTTGATTACAGGGCCTTCTAGCTGGATCTATAGGGAGACTTAGGTAGAGCAAAGAGCCACTGACTGCCCCCAGCTCTATTTTGGCAAGTAATTCCCCCTTTTGGGGCACCTGGGTGGTTTAGTCAGTTAAGCGGCCAACTCTTGATTGCAGCTCAGGTCATGATCGCATAGTTGGTGAGTTCAAGCCTCAGATCAAGCTCTGTGCTGACAGCACAGAGCCTGCTTGGGATTCTCTCTCTCCCTGTCTCTCTGCCTCTTCCCAGCTTGTGCTCACTCGCTCTGGATCGCTCTCAAAAAGAAATAAATAAACATAAAAAAAAGAAAAAAAGGTAATTCCCGCTTTCTTAACCTGTTTCCTCCCTATCAAAAGAGATTGATGATTTCCCATAGTTGTTCTGAGGTTTCTTTTTTTTTTTAATCTTTATTTATTTTTGAGAGAGAGAGCGAGAAAGAGAGAGAGAGAGACAGTGTGTGAGCAGGGGAGGAGCAGAGAGAGACACACACACAGAATCTGAAGCAGGCTCCAAGCTGTGAGCTGTCAGCACAGAGCCTGACGTGGGGCTCGAACTCATGAACTATGAGATCATGACCTGAGCCGAAGTCAGACGCTCAACCCACTGAGCCACCCAGACGCCCCAGTTGTTCTGAGGTTTCAGTGAGACAGTGTCAATGAAAGTGATTCATAAACTGTAAAGAATTATCTAAAAGCAAAAATAAAAGTCCCCAGATGATCTCCAAGATTTATATCAACTGTGAAGTTCCTTAATCTGTTACATTTTTAGAAAATCCTTGAGGTGGAAAGGAAAAGAATGACTACTCCTGTTTTACAGATGGGAAAATGGAAGAAGAGAGGGGGGCAGGGGAAGCAGTGTAAGGGGAAAGCAGCTGTGAATGGCGGGACCGAGTACGACCCTGAACTATGCACTGGCTGGCACTGGTTGCCTTTTACGACAGGTTGCCTTTTCCTGCTGTAAACGCAGTAAGTGAACAAGTTGTTCCTTTAAGTGTCCCTAAGGGACGCCTGGGTGGCTCAGTTGGTTACGCGTCCCAACTTCAGCTCGGGTCATGATCTCGTGGTTCATGAGTTCAAGCCCCGTGTTGGGCTCTGCCCTCATGGTGCAGAGCCTGCTTGGGATTCTCTCTCACTCCTTCACTCCCTCTGCCCCTTCCCCGCTTGCGCACATGCTCGCTCTCTCTCTCTCTCTCTCAAAATAAATAAACAAACTTTAAAAAGATGTCCCTAAAAGGGTTAAGGACCACCAGTCATTCCACATTTTCGTGTGCTTTGGGCTTAATCCAATTGCTATCCCTTTTCAAGCTCGACAGAGATGAGCCACACTGCAGGGATTTTAAGAGAAATGCCAAGACAAGGGATATGCGCGGGACGGGGTGTGATCGGCTGTTTGGCGTGACTTTTGCACAGGGGTTCCCAACCTGGGTCAGAATGTGTACATCACTCAGTGTCCATAAGCAAGAGTGACGTTCTAGTTCTGTTCTCTAACAGTGAGTAAGCACAGTGGCTAGCCTTAAATTGTGAGTTCGTTCGGCAGGTTTATATATATGTGTGTGTATATATATATATATATATATATGCACACACATATACATATACGTATATGTATATGTATGTATATATATACACATATACATATATGTATGTATATGTATACATATACGTACATGTATATATATATGTGCATATATATATATATATATATATATATATAAACATGGGGCTCAATCTCATGACTCTGAGATCACGACCTGAGCTGCAATTACGAGTCAGAGACTTAACCAACTGAGCTACCCAGGAGCCCTTAGCAGATTTTTATAAAGCCTCCTCTATGCACTAGGCTTCTCAGTCCTTGAGATACATTAGTGAACAGACACTGCTAAGTTTTTGTGGGGAGCTGGGACATCTGGAACTCCCACCCATTACAGGTAAGAGTGTAAAGACAAACAGTTTTCTGAAGACTGGCCTTATCTAGTAAGCTAAACTTGTGCTTATCCGGTGGTCCGGAATCCCCCCCTCCTGGGTGTGTGCCTAATGGAGCTGAGTGCACACTCCACCAAGGCCAGGGCCAAGGACATCCAGCCGTATTAGCCACCACCTCCCTTACCACTACCACTGCTCCTGCCTCCCTCGGTGTCCTCGTTACCGTCGCTGTCACCCACCCAAATTCTACCACCATCACCCAAAGCTGCAGAAATAGCAGTCCCCGCCCACACCGCCACCATCACCACCGTCGTCATGGCTGTGACCATCGTGCTAGTGACAGGAGGAAATACCACCTCGGTCTATTCATTTGAGAAAGTTAAAGACACAACGCTTTGGCCCCCACCCAGTGGTACCCCTCACGGACCACGGCGCTGCCTGTTCCCACGGCTGGGGCTGAGTCTATCTCTGTCCCCCTCCCCTCCTCATCCTGTCCTGGGCCTGTCCTGAACTGTAACTTTTCCCCAGAAGCAGTGGGACTCTTGCAGTTGAGGGAGGGACAGAGGGAAGGAAGGTCTGGCGGGTGGCTGGTGGGGGTGGCGGGGTAGGAGGTAGTGGGGTTGGAACTCAGAGTATCTTAGAAGCTGGCGGGACCCTGCAGGGGTGCGGCTCCAGGCCTCGCTAGAGGGCAGCAGAGCACTGTGCCAACCGGGGGCGGGGGGGGGGGGGGGGCTCATCACAAAGGAGTTCTGTCAAGCGTGGCCCTGCTCTCTCCCTATGTTTCTCGGAGCGGGGCAGGGTGGGGAGAGAGCGTGTGCACCATGGAGGGGCTAGCCGGCCTGCTGCTATGGAGGGGGGTGAGCAGGCCCTCAAGAAGCGCTCCTTGGGGGAGTAAATAAAAGCAGTGTTGAGCAATCAGGGACCCTCCTCCACACACCCCTACTCCTCCTACCAGCCCCTTGGATCCACTCTCCCCACTTCAGCCCTAGACATCCCCTTTGGGAATACCCTGACTCTCCCTGGAGCCTCAGAATAACGTCTGAGCTCCCTAGGCTGGGACGTAAGGCCATTCGGGCCCTATCTCCTATTGACCCCTCTGGCTGTCCTCTTCTCCCACCCCCCCACCCCCACCCCTGCCTCCTACACTCCAGCCCAAAGCTTCCCTAGACTTCCCTTTGATTCCTCTAAACCTTTGCCCCTGCTGTTCCCTCTGCCAGGAGTGCTCACTTCTACCTGGTGGGCTTGTCCTGCAAGTCTTACCAGAGAAAGCCTTCCCCCAGCCCCTACCCTCCAGGTCAGGTTAGAGCCACCCTGTCCCCCACGGCCTCCTGGGTCTGGCTTCCCACTGTTATGGTACTGATCACATTGGATTGTCCCTACTCTCTGCTGGGGGGCAGGGACTGTATTGGCTTCACCCCTGTGGTCTCTGAGCAGGCACAGGGGCCCTGCCCACAAGAGGAGCTCAGCAAATGTTGGTGGAAGGGAGGGAAGGAGGAGGGGAGGCCGGTGCACAGGCTGCTGGGTGCATCCCTGCATCTCTCCCTAACCTCTGTGTCTCCCGTCCTTCTAGCAAGGCTAACCACAAACACTCTACTTCACGATGTAAGGATTCATTTAGGGACTCATTTATCATGGAGATCATCAGCTCCTGCCACAAAACTGCTCTCAAATGTGCCCAGAAGCCGAGTGACATTCTCTCAGCCCCTGCCAAGCTGGCCTCTCGGACCCGACCATCTGCTACAAATTTAGAATTCCCGGAGGGTGGGGGACAGGCTCCCCTGGGCCCTGGGAAGCCCAAGTGTCAACGCCCTCTGCTGTTTCTGACGCATTTCACGGAGGAGGGCTCATCCCCATTTGTCAGGTGCAGAGACTGAGGCCCTGTAGAAGCGGCCCGGCCCGGTCTGAGGCTCACCCTGCATCAGCATTGGATGGAGGTGGACCAGAGGTGAGAAGATGGTGAGGAAGAAAGTTCTCCTTTTATCACATGACACACTCATCTTTCGTTGTTCCTCCTGTAACCGCCCCCCCCCCCCCCCCCCGTGGAGGAAAAGCCAGATGGGTCCAAGGCCTGTTGTGAAATTTTCCAAACAGTGCTTGATGTAATCTTTAATTAAGATGTGAATGTGGGCCATAGGACTCATTCCACAAAAGTCTCCAAAGCGGGGACCTTCAGAGGTTATTGAATTGACTTCTATCTGGCCCCCTACCCCAGGTACAGATGGGAAGACGGAAGAGGGGGCCAGTATAGGCACTGTGAGGAACGGGGATTTTTAGATCGAGGTACAGAGACTCACAGTAACCCCCCGGCACCCGCGGGCCACCACTCTCTCCCCTTAAATACCTGTCTCCTCTCCTCCGAAACTTCACATGAGGGTCCAGCAAGAGGAAATAAAGCCCCCGGAAACCAAGCTCTGTCTTTTGGTGAAGAGGAGCCTCTATTGGTAGTTGTGAAATCCCAGGACCCAGGGTGGTTGAAACGCCCTGTCGTCTCCAGGACCCCAGCTCTTCTCCCTGAAACACAACGAACAGCCTCCCCTGAGTCAGTCTACCCCACTGTTCATCCAGGAATGACTTACCTATGAGCTGGGTGTTTTCATCTAAAAACAGTAATGTCGACATGCCAGAGTGTTAAGGGGCGCTAAGTGTCATCTGTTGCACAATGATGCCTCATGCGTCTGGAACCTTCTGGGTCAGAGGGTTGGGAGTTAGTGTTTATTGAACACTGGACACTTTTTCTACTTCAGTTTATAATTCAGATTCAAAGCGACCCTCTAGGACTGGCGCTACAGATGAGGAAACTGAGGCTCAGGCATGTTCAGTAACTTGCCGCGGTCACGTGCCCGCTAAGCGGCGTAGCGGGGATCCGTCCGTCTCCAGAGCTTGCGTTCCGCCCTCTGCTCTCTGCAGCTTCCTTCCTTCGAGCTGTTTTGCAAAGCTGAACTTGGATAACTGAAGTTGACCTTTTAAGTACACAACTCGCCTTCGTTCAGTCCTCTCTGCTGAAACACGCTCCCACATTGGCTCTCAGGCTGCTCTGCCCTCGTCCCTGGGGAAGGTCAAGTGCTACTTTAGGGCCGGGGAGCTCCGCCCCTGGCATCAGAATCCCCACCCCCCAGGATTAATTGGTTTGCAGGTGGGGCCTGAGTATCAGCAGTCGTAGCGCACCCCCGATTATTCTAACGCACAGCAGGGTTGACAAGTTTGCTTTCAGTTTTTCCCGATGACCAAAGCCATCCCATCTAATGCGTGTGTCGGCCTATATACTGATAGAGTGATTTCTCGGGTTGTGATGGGCATTTTGAGACCTCGTGTTAGCTTTTTCTAGTACACCCGCCTTTCTCTTGGGACCAAACTGCCTGATGAGCCCTGTCGCTGCAGTCCTCAGATTCCCTCTTTTCATTTCTACGTTGGGATCCACTGAGAAATCATAAACCAAACAGAGCCGAACTGCCTTGCAGGCAGGGCCTGTGGGATCTGTTAAGAGTTTTCCAGACTTTTCTTCCCTCCTAGGTTTCTTCCATGCAGGTTTCTTCCTAGGTTTCCTCCTAGGTTTCTTCCATGCAGCTGGATTGGGAGGACTCCTCTGAGGACCTACAGACTCCCACACCTACCAACCCCCTGACCTTTACCCATTTGGCTAAGGTGGGGGTGGGGTGTCAACATCTGTCTGCCTCAGAAAACTCTAAGCTCTCTGAGGGCAGGGACTGACCAGTGAATCTGAGTAGGTGCTCAGGGCACGTGTGTTAAAGTGAACACTCATAGCAGCTAGAACCAAATGGCATGGGAGCACAAGCAAGGAAAGTGAATCCTGACCAGAGAGCAAGGGCTGGGGAATCTGGGAAGGCTTCCTGGAGGAGGTGTCATTGGGACAGGCTTTAAAAGATGGGTAGAAATTGGGGCAGAAAGAAGCAAGAGGAAGAGCATTTCAGGCAAAAGGAATGGCATGAGCAAAGGCCCAGGAGCAGAGCAAGTTGAGGAGTAAACTCCTGCTTGGTGGGATCGAAAGCCAGGAAGATTGGTGGGACCATACTCCAAACTCCAAGGAAGACAGAAGCTTCCTTGGAAGTCTTGGCAACAGTCTTGGCTAAGAGCTTGTCTTTAGTCATTGTTTTGGATGAGCAGGGCCTGGGGATGCCCCGTTGTCCCCTCCTTGTGATAATTCAGGCTCTTCCCAGGAAGCCCTGCCCACTGTATCCTCAGAGAGGACACTGAGTTCCCAAGGCCTGGGTGGGTGCCAGGCCCCACTGCTGACTCGCCCCTCTGGCAGCTGAGGAGCTGGGACACGGAGCTGGGGCTTCCACATAAGCCAAGCTCGTCACGCTGGAGCAACAGAAAGCACGCTCCCAAGCGTCCGTCATCATCCCTGTTCTGTGACCCAGGGATGACACCCCCGGAACGCACACACCCAGAGCCTCCGTGTCCCCGTGCGTAAGTGAGGAGGATGGGGAACCAGAGGCACCCAGGACCCTGCCTGCCCCGGGGCCCTGCGATATTTGGGAGCAAACACTGTTCCTTCCTCCCTGGGAGAGGTTGCGGGGGGGATGCGGCCCCCATAACCCCAAGGCTCAGTCCCAGAGACAGAGTCATATTCTCGCCAAGACCAGAAGGATTTGGTCGGTACCAGTTTCTGGGGCTTTGCGCCCTCTCATTTCTTCCCGACTCCATCTACGGGGACCCCTCTCCTTTCCAACTTCCATGAATAGGACCCTGTCCCTCCTTCCCAGTGGTAAAAGGGGCTGAAGTCTGCTGGCTTTACCTCGCCCCTGGCTCATGTGCCCGCTTTGGCAACGCTATTACTGTGGTCATACTGGTGTGTCTCCCCCTCCTCCTCCTCCTCCTCCTCCTCCTCCTCCTCCTCCTGTCGCTACCACTCTTTATTAGGACAACTAGTACTCCCATTACTTCCACTACCGCCGTCGCCATTACTGCTGCTCCTGGTATTTACACAGCTACAATCATACTTCTGCTCCTACAGCCACGATGAATGACTGTCTGTGGCTACTTCTAATAGCAGCAGACATTGTGAATTACAAGTGAGCCAAGGACCGAGCTGTCTCTGTTCACCGATGCAGTGGGATCGTAGCAACAGACTTCTGTGCTACAAATACTCTCCCTGTTTTAGGGACGGGGAAACTGAGGCTTGCAAAAGCTAAGTAACTTGCCCAAAGTCATAGGGACGGTAAGAGACCGAAGCGGGTCCACGCCTGAGACCCAGAGTCCTTCTCCTCCTCTGTCCTTTGTCTGGTTTTCTGAGCACAATCTCGGCTTATCACGAGTTCTCGGGAAGAGATTCCCTGAGGTCAAAAAAAGGAAAGAAGACCTGACTTTTGCAAGATGTCTAGAATGTCATGAGCAGTGTACATGATAGGTGCTCGGTACATACAGTGTTTGAATTAATAGATCCTAACAACCTTTCGAGCTCGGGACGAGGACCCACATGTTACGGCGGGGGAAACTGAGACTCTCAGAATTGCTGTGGTCTATCCAGAGGCAGAGATGGGGCTGTGCACCAGTACTGTCTTTCCGTGACCTCAAATACATGAACCGCCCGCCCCACCCACAAACTCTCGCATGTGCGTTGTACTTTAGGCTTCACAATTTACTTTATAGTGACAGTTCATTTCATTTTCTCAACACCCCTCAGGAAAGGTGATCAAGTCCATTTTATAGGTCAAATCACTGAGGCTCAAATTGCTAAGGCAGATTTTGAAGGGCTCCCGTGGAGTCAGTGACAAATCTAGGATTTGAACCAATACAGTATCCCCCTCCCCAGCCATGGCCTGAGAGAAGGGGCCTCCCAGCTGGAGGAATCCAAGTGGCCTCTGTTAGGACAGCCCTCCTGCCCCACTCTGCCCAGCCACCTTGGTCCTTGTGGTGGGCGAGCCCACAACCCCTAGGGGTGGAGAGCTCTGGTTATTTCCAGCCTGGTACTTAAGGGCTGGCCAGGGAGTGGGGTGTGGGCTGGCCAGAGGACTCTGTGCTCCCAAGAGGGTATGGCTGATGAGAGCCAGGCAGGGGGTCAGGGATCTGTCCAAGCCGCCTAGGCTAGCCAAAGCTGGGCGGGTGTCCCAGGAGAGGGCAGGCCACCCCCTCCCCAAAAAGGTATGATGTAGGTAGCCAAGATGCACACAGGCAGCTCATTCAACCCCCTCCGGCTCAGCTGACCCTGTCCTGGGCCATGGCCCAGGCTGAGGTGCTCCCCCTGCTGCTCCCGAGAGATAGAAAGAGCAGGCAGCTGTCCCGATAGGGGTCAGATGCAGCCACAGGGGGCTGAAGATCAGGTGAAAGCAAACACATTATGCTCTGAGCACCTACTTTGTGCCATCCTACCTCCCGGCAAGTGTGCAAGGTGGAAATTACCGCCCCCAAGGGTCCCTTTCCCTCTTGTATGAAGAATGCTATTGCCACACTGATCGCCTTTCAAAGCATCAAATATTTTCTGCCTCAGGACCTTTGTACATGCCCTTTCTTCAGCTCTTCACATGATTGGCTCCTCTGCCTTCAGGTTTCAGTTTAATAAGTCACCTCTCAGTGATGCCTTTCCTGACTCCCCTGACTAATAGGTTCCCCAGGGCCCCTATACACACACACCTTGTCTCTGTCACCCTCCTCTGCTTCCTTTCCATCATTTTGGTTTTGGTTTTGTTTTTGTTTTTTTTGAAATTTATTTGTTTGTGTCTTTCCCCTATGAGGAAAAGGACAAAGTCTATTTTATTGACCATCATGTCCCCAAGCTCCAGCAGAGAATCTGACACATAGAGTAAATGTCTATCCCACGAACAAATGAAAGGAAAATGAAGGCATTCGTCCACACCCTCCTTGTGGAAAGGGGCACTGTCCACACCGGAACGCAGCCCCGCCTTTCTCCAAAGGTGCTTCCATGCCCCCTGTGAGCAAGCTCAGGGGTGACGCCACACTCCCTTCGGTGTTTCTTCCTCAGCCCAGAGGCATGTCCTTCACACATGGGGCTCAGCGCCTTCTCCAACTGCCCTCGCGAGTCCTCTGCGTCTGCTTGCCTGTCTCCCGAGGACAGGGAGCTCACTCCATGCGTTGCGATGTTACAAGCTCCCTTCCAGAGCCCTGTGACCTTCTGAACGACAGAATGGAGTGTTCTGCACAGTTTCTCGCATGCTGAAGAGGACGGATTTCTGTCACTAGCGTGAGACTGCAGACTCTGGCAGCGCGCTTTTCTGTTTATTCATCTATTTCCTGAACACCAACCCCGGGCCCGGCCTGTGGTCGCATGGTGCGGAGCGAAAGAGCCTTGCTTTGCCTTCTGGATGATGTTTAAGGCCTGTGATGGCCTTTGAGCCGCAGAACAGCCCCGATGGCGATAGGGGGGCCCACGGGGCACATCCGATGCTTCTGAAACCTTATCGTGCACACGCATCTCCCAGGGATCTTAAGGTGCAGACTCAGGCACAGCAGATCCGGGCAGAAAGTCTGCACCACTCGCCGGCTCTCAGGTGCTGCAGCTGCTTCCGGTGCACAGACGGGGTGCAGACCCGACTGACAAAGGAGGGCAGGAAGGCCCCGAGTGACTAAGGGACTGGCCCAGGGTCACCCAGCCGGTCAGCAGGGGCTGAGGGGGGACGTCTGACTCCCTAGGCCAGGGCTCTGGAATCCACGGCGCAGGCCGGGCTCAGTGTGCCTTTGTGAAGCGCGGCATACCTGAGCTCACCCGGACCGCCCGCCCCTGCCCATGAATAGCGGGCCTCTTTCCTTCCTGCACCAGGCCGGGCGGGCGGCGCGCACCCACGGCCGCCCCCTCCCCTGCGCACACACTCGCACACACTCACACACCCCTGGCCGGCCAGGCTGCCCTCCCCGTTTGGGGAAAGTCAACAAGAGCATTTGAAAAGTCTTTCTGTGTGGAGAATCTGTTTGTATAGGGGGAGGAAACGCAGAGCTGGCCAATAGGTAGAAATATTAATGAAGCTTGTTATAAAGGGCCCATTCACGGCTCTCCGAGTAAATAGGGCTCTTGTCGGGCTGCCACGTTATCTGCCAAGTTCAAGAATGTGGTTTGAAAAAATAGAATTTAAAGGGGTGAGGTGGAGCCTTAAATGGCCGGCCTGCTGGAGCCAAGTCCAGGAGGAGCCTGCACGGAGGGGCTGGGGCTGGGGGCACGGGGCTGCTCAGGGAGAAGGGCTGGGGGGAGGAGCCACCCGAGAGGGGCGCTCAGAGAGAGTCCGGGCCACCAGTGCGGAAGGCCCAGTGCCCGCCCCCCCTTCCCTCCGTGGTGTCTGGCCCAGGGCTTGCGATTCCTCGGTTTGGCCCCCAACTCAGTGGTGCGGGGCGGGAGCAGGGCGAGGCTGCCGGGCCGTTTAGTCCCAGCGCACCCTAACTCCTCGGGCGAATTTTGCCTCTGCGGGTGCTGGTGACGGGGTCTCTGGGCAGCAGTAGGAGGGCTTGGTAGTGACTCTCAGCGGGCGTACAGTGCCGCTCCCCAAAGCCCAGCCTTCTTCTCTCAGCTGCTAGGTTCTGTTTTGCAAATTGTTGCCCAAACAACAGGTAAGAAAGAGCACAAGAGACTGAGATGCTCAACTCCACTCATTTCACATAGGGTAAACTCTGCTCAGAGAAGGAGAGTGACCAACCCAAGGTCACTCAGCCAGTCTTCAGAAGAACTGGGACTTGTTCCCACCAATGTCTTGTTGGGTCAGGTCCCCAGGACTGAGCACGGTGCCTGACCCAGAGGAAGCACCTTGTCATTTCACATGCACGATGTCTTATTTTTAGCCCCGGACTTAGAGCAACTTATAAGTAAGGGTCTGGTCTTAAACCAGTTTGTCCCCCGCCCCACCCCTCCCCGGGCCAGCTGTGTGGCCTCAGGCAGGTGATTTTGCTTCTCTGAGCCACAACTCTTCTTTCCATTGTAAAATGGGGTCATCAAGACCAGCCCCTCCCATCGAGAAGACTCAGTGAGAGCGTGTTGGTGAGGTGCCCAGTGCTGTGCCAGGCCCTTGGTGGGTGGCCCAGGAACAGTGGCCATGGGATTTCTTTTCCTGTCCCAGCCTGTGGCACAAGGGTAAGGTCTCCAGGAAGACTGTTCCCTGAGCTGTGGGTTTCAGAGGGTGGTTTCTACGTGGGTCCTAGAAGTCTGGCCTGTGCCGAGGGTCATAGGAAGCTGGTAAATTGGGGGTCAGGGGCTTTTGCCGCCGGTGGCATTAGATGGCACGGCCACGCGGGTGTGTGAACTGTCACGAGGGTCTGCAAAAAGGCCCTGCAGGCAGCTGTGGCAGCAGCTGACCTTCCATTCGCTCCCCAGATGGCTGCACAGAACCCGCCTCTGTCAGGCGAGGGTTAACCTGCGTGCGGGGAGAACATTTACATTGGCTTTTCTTTGCAAATAAAAAGCGGGGAAAATTCCTATAAAGCAAAAAGGAAATAATCAATGCAAAAACTAAATGGAAACATTTTTAAAAAGACTCTGCCAGGAGTTTGCTGTGTGACTTTGAACAGTGGGGACTTTAGGAGATTTGGAAAGGGGAAGTCGCCCGCACGGAAGGGGGTGTCGGGTCTGGTCACCAGCGTGGTCTTTGGGGCTCACAGACCAGGGTTCAAAGCTAGGGTCTGCTCCTCGCTGGCTGTGTGACCTTGGGCAAATGACGGACCTCTCTGAGCTTCCATTTCTTTGATCTGTCCAAGAGAAGAGAAGAGAGAGTTAAAGTGTGTGAAGGCCCTGGCACATCGTGGACGCTCATTAAATGTCAATTTCCTTTCCTTTTTGGGCCTCTTGGCAGGCCGAGGGGAAGTGTCTGACAGGTCTCACCAGCCAGACCCGAGAGACACAGTCCTGCGGGCCTCAGCGGCTGCACACCAGCTCAGCGGCCTGATGGCTGACTGTGCCTGCACAGCCCCTTACAGTCTGCAGAGCACTTGCCTACTTACCATCAGGGCCTCTCGAGAATCCTGTGAAGTGACCAGGGCAGTGTTTACTGCCCATTGCACCAAGACTGGGAGAGGGTAAGGGGACTTGAACCCAGGGCTCTCAGGGCCCAAATCTGTCTTCATTTCTTCCTTCGTTCAGCAAATATTGGTTCAGGGCTTGTTATGTGCCAAGTGCTGTGCTGAGCATGGGGGATCCAAAAGTGAGTAAAAATAGACACAGGTGGATGGATGGATTCATCGATTGATTGAGGGACGATGGATGAGTGGATGGATGGATGGATGGATAAATGGATGGGTGATGGATAGGTGATGGATAGATGGATGGATGGGCGGACGGATGGACACATAGACAGCTGGCTGGCTGACTGGATGGATGGATAGATGGATGGGTGATGGATAGATGACGGATGGATGGATAGATGGACGGACGGATGGATGGACAGATAGACATCTGGCTGGCTGACTGGATGGATGGATAAATGGATGGATGATGGATAGATGATGGATGGATGGATGGACGGATGGACGGATGGATGAGTAAACGAAGGAGGAATGACAAGTTTCTTGAGGGCAGCCCCTTGTCTGTTCTTTCTCCATCACTGGATCCCCAATACCGAAGATGATTCCTGGCACAGAGGAAGTACTGACACCTGCCACACGATGTCTTCTTTGGTGGTGTGGACTCAAGAACCAGGCTGCCTTTGTACACAACCCTCTCGCTTTGTGACTGAGGGGAATTTATTTAACCTCTGGGTGCCTCAGTTTCCTCATCTGTAACGTAGGTCCCAGCCGGTACTTGATAGGTTATTGTGAGGATTAACTGAGTTAAAACATGAAAAGCCCTTAGAACAGGACTGTGCCCACTGCAGAGTAAGTACCAGACAAGCATCATTTATCTGCTTTTACTTCCAAACTGCCCCGTCTTCTGAAAAGGACAATATGCCCTCTGAAGGCAGGCTTGTGGGTGCCCCACCTGGGGTGCCTCCTGGCAAAAATGTCGGATAACGCTGTGATCTCAGAGACGGGGAGACCTTGAGTCCAAATCAGGGTCAGGGAGTCGGGGTGTACGTTGCACTGGGGCCCGGGGCAGAGGTGGCTTCTGCCCGAGGGAGGCAGGACAGTGGAACGGTCAGACCTTCGGGCTGGGGGGGTAAGAGGTCGCATTTCTACTTTGGCCCATGCGGCCCGGCCTTCTCTGAGCCTGGGTCTCCCCAGTTAGACCTCGAGGGAGATAATCTTCTGTGAACCATTCAAGTCCCGGCCCGAGGAAACACGAATCGGGCTATCTTCGGCTCTGCATCCTCAATTTTCCTCTCTTTGAACGGATTTTTCCGGATTGGAAAAAGTGAGCCTTGCTAGCCTTGGAACACACACGCTCTCTCTCCCCCCGCCGAAATGCTGTGTCAGCGTCAGCCCGTGGTTGAGGATGGCACCAGATGGAGCTCTCATTAACGCCCCCGAGCAGTGGCCCAGGGTCCCCCCGGGTCACCTCCCCAGAGCACACAGGCTGAGCTTTCTCTCCGAGGGCGGCTGACAGTCCCACCTTGTCCCAGCCCTGCGATTTATAGGAGCCAGTGGTTGACAAGTTCCCGCCCGGCGTGGGCTCGTGGGCCCGTGGGCTCAGCCTGAGGCCAAGAGCCACAGAGACAGCTCCCGCCTGCCTGCCCCTCACTCCGTAAGTGAGTCACTGGGGTTTGGAGTGGGCCACCCGGGGGGTGGCTCCTTGTTGGAATAAGACAGTCACCCTCGAACAGAGCAGGCAAAGATGGCATGCCAAACCCTTCGCTTGGCAAAGCTTCTGCCCAGAGGGCACCAAGACATCTCCTTTCAGCCAAGGAATCGCAGGCACTCGGGCTGGCGTGGCCCTCCGGGCGCCTAGGAGAAAGGCCTGAACTTTGCCCTTGGGCGCATCCATCTGGGTCCCAGTCTTGGTTCGGTCAGTTACTGACGAGATGGTCACAGGTAAGTTCCTTAACCTCTCTGAGCCTCGACTTCCTCACCTCTACAATGAAACGTTATCACCTACGCGGTGGGTCACCGGGAGGATCGCACGATGTCAAGTGTCTGGTGCGTCGTAGGCACAAAATAAATGGCAGCTACAGCAATGGCAACGATTTCTGTTCCAACTGTCTAGGACAGCCTGAGGGGAGGGCGTGGCTGGGACGGGACTCGAACTCTGGAGTCAACGGGCACAGGCCGCTGGAGCTGGAGGACCCGCCTTTGAGCACAGGCAGAAGAAACCTGGAGCTGGAAGCCTGGTGGCCTTCCCGGGTCACCGGCTTGCTAGGGAATAATTGGGCAAGTGTTGGTACTCTCTAGGACTCGGGTTCCCCATCTGTTCAATGGGTGTGGGGTGGCAGGACTGAGGTTACTGCAGCAAATCCAGGCTGGCCCTGCCGGCAAGGCCAGGACAGCACCCAAACTGGGTCTGCTCCCCACCTAAACAGGGCAAGAGGTGGATGAGTGGGTGGGTGGGAGGGAAGGGGCTGGGCTGGGCCTGGCGGAGCAGGGATACTGTCTCAGGCCCCCCAGGCTGATCATCCAAAAGGCTGTGAAGGCCTAACTAGTTCTCTCGGGCCAGGCCCAGGCGCTCAGGATCAAGGGTCCTTCAGAGCAGTGAGGAAAGGCCTCAGCTCCTCCCTCTGAGGCCGGGTGTCCAGGGCAGCACCCCCCCACTCCCCCGGCTCAGGGCTCAGACTTGCTCCTTCGCATTAGGTCCGAGTGGCCCTGGAGGGTCTCCAGGACCCAGAAGACACTCTTAGAAGCCTCAGCCCCTGGGGCCAGGCTGCTAGAGGCCTCTATGCCTAAAAATTAAGGCCACACCTTTGTAGATTCACCTAACTGAAGTGAGCTCCAAGTCTGCTATCTCTTCAGCTCAAAAACCCTCCATGGCTCCCCGGGGCCTGGAACCAGCTTTGTACCCTGTGGTGTCTGTGGTTCATGGGGGAACTTCAGAGGGTCCCAGAAGCCTTGAATGGCATGCCAAACATTGGGCATATACATTTGTCTGGGGAGAGTTCCGGAGTTTCGTCACATTCACATAAAAAGCCAACACACCGTGGGCTGAAGTCCAGGCTCGGGGTCGGCATTCAAGGCTCTCCTCAAGCTGACCACAGCTGAAACTCCAGATCTTAGCATCTGCCCCTTGTTGCCCACCCTCACTCCACCTTCTCCTGACAGGCCTGAGTTCAGCCTAAACAGTCCCCTTGCAAATGCTCTCGCTGAGGTGCTCTTTTTCGTCTCCCCTCCTGGAAGTGTTCTTGGACTCTGGCCCTTCTCCCAGGCCCTACATTACCATGGCCCCTACTTTGCTATCTTTGTCACAGCCATCCTGTCCTCTTCACCCCATAGCTTTCACAGGGCTCAGACCTTACCAACTCTTGCCCGGACCATTGCAGTAGCCTCTTGTCCATTGCCCCGGCCTTCCCCGCCCCCGGGCTAGCCCTGGTGTGCCATTCTCTTCCCCTAAGCCTGTTATCTCTACCCAGATGAGCTGGGTGATAGGGCAGAGGGTAGACAGTGAAGGCAGAGGGGAAAGGAGAGGAGGAAAGACAGAAACAAGAGAGATACAGGAAAGGGGAGCGAGATACCTTGGATAACAGAGAAGAAAGCAGAGTCAGAGTAAAGGAGAGGCAGAAGCAGAAAGACACACGGAGAGAGGCTGAAAGAAGAAAAAAGGGGGATCAGGGACATAAGATATGGAGACACAAGGAGTGAGAGAGAGGGAGAGAGAGAAACAGAAAGAGACAGAGGGATGCAGAGCAGGGCAGGCAGAAACAGGGACAGAGATGGAGGCTAGAAGACAGAGAGGGCCAGAGCAAGGAGCAAGGTAGAGAGGGCAAAGGATATTGAGGCTGGGAGAGCCCTCAGCCTGTGCTAGAGAAATGGCTTTCCAGTGCCTCCCATCTCTGGAGTCCCAGCCCTCCTCCCATCCTCTGAGCAACTGATCCTCCCAGGGGAGCAAAAGGAACGGGGCCCGGTACTCGATCCTGCTGCCTGACAGCTCCCCACCCTCCCCACGCTGGAGGCTCTGGCCCGGCTCCCCGTCTGAGACTCATGTGAAAAGCTCCAGGAACCCCCATCATTCCCCCCCTTGTCCCCCAAGAGGTGACCTCAGGCTGGGCTGGGTTTGGGGGCGTCACAGAATTTTAGAATTAGGGACCTCCAGATTCAGAGAGTCCAACTGGCTGCCAAATGAGCTGTGTGATATCACCTTGGGACCTTAACCTCTCTGGGCCTCTGGGGGAAGTCAAAGGGCAGATTCAGTGTTGTCTGGAACGGACATGGAGAGGGATCGTATTACACCCCCTCAGCCCACCTGCTCCCAACACGCTCCCAACCCCAGTCCCACCGGAGACGGATCTCGTTTCACTGTATCTATGACCACTGCTCTGGAAGGCAGGAGAAGAAAGAATTTCGGCAAAGCTCTGGCCACTTCGCTGGGGAGCACGCGGCCCGGGGCCCATCTCGCATTCCAGCCTCACCTCTGTGTTGGCCTCCGCCTCTGCCTCTGAGATGGGAGTTAAGTTACCTGTCTCCAGAAAGAGGCTGGTTAACTGTTCTTTGCCCGGGAGGGTGGCCTGGTCCCTGCAGAGCCAGGGGCCCAGCGAGGTGTGTGGAACAACAGCCCAGATAATGACAGGGATGGCCGGCATCCCCGAGCTCTCAGCTCCTGTTCTACTTAGCATCGTGCATCCTGATTCTCCCCGCTGGCAATCAGGGAAACTGAGGCTCAGGGCCAGTCAACGGCGGTGCCAGGATTCAACTCCAGGCAGCCTGACTCGAGAGCACTCTTTCCCCACCAAAGAGCGACAGTGTTTTGACGACACCCTCATGCAGGCGACACTCCTCCAGGCCTAGCCCAGTGCCGGGAGCTGCGAGGCAGAAAGCAGCGATCTGCAGCCTTGAGGCGCTCAGCGCCCAGTGAGGGAGAGAAAACCACTGCTCAACAGGCAGAGGAGTGACGGGCCCATTGGCGAGCTCCTTCTGCATACTGGGCTCCACAGAACGCGGCCAAGGCGTAGGCTCAACCCCGCATTACCTGGGTTTGAATTCCCACCGCTAGGCTCATCAACTGTGTGACCTTTGGCAAGTTACTTAGCCTCTCTGTGCCTCAGTACCCTCATCTGTAACAGCTTTCTAGAGTCGTGAGGGTGAGACACGCTGATGCGTAGGGTGGTCCCAGAGCTGGGCCTGGCATGTGCTGCGGGCTCAGATACGCTAGCCCCCATCCTCCTCCTCTTCATCAGTCCTTTTTGGAGACTGTCTCCCACTAACCTTTTTGGGAGGTCCTTTTTGTTGACGTCTCCCACTAACCTGTAACTTGGTGCGATTACCCCCATTTTCCAGGTGAGGAAGCTGAGGCCCAGAAAGGTAAAATGACCTGCGGTAAATCAGTGAAAGGCCGAACCAAGATTTGAACGCAAGGCTGTAAGAAACAAGAGCCTGTGTTTTTCATCACCTTTGTGGTGTGTCAGAGAGGAAACCCCTCCTTTCTTTCCTTTCCTCGAGGACTGTTTATTGAGCACCTTCTATGTGCCAGGTCCCACGCTGTGTGCTGGAATCCTGGTGCCGACCCTGAGGGACAGAGAAACATTTTCTCCTGCCGCTTCCTGACTGGCGGGACCTGGGCCTCCTCCCGCTTCGCCGGCTGCAGCGCAGAGGGCAGAAAGCTTTGATTGGGCCCCGAAAGGTGGGTGGCTGGGCGGGCCTGGGGGATATCCAGTTCCAGAGGCAGGCACCCCCGGAACACGCTGCCACGCTGTTCCCCACTGGCTCTATTTACCTTCATGAGAAAGTGTACTTGTCGAGCCCTGGGTAAGAATTTAAGTAGTCGAGCCAATGAAAGGACATCTGCGAGGAAAGACAGGCCCATGGGTCACAAAAAAGAGAGCCGACCCAAGGCCCAGGGAGTAGAGGCTTTTACCGAGATCTGCTTGGGCTCATGGGGGTTCCGGGACCAGTGGGACCAGAGTGAAAAGCTCCTGGGCCGGTCTTCCATCCCCCACCAGGTGGGGAGGGAGTTTCTTGAGAAGGATTGTTAAGTTCTCCCTCATGGGTCATCTCAGCCTCAGTCACCAGCCTTCTGCTCACATGTCCCTTCCTTCTGGAACCTTCTCAGGCTGGGTCCAGAGCCCGCGTTCCCATAGCCCCTTGAGCCCCTATGGGTCACTGATATCTGCCTGCCTCACGCTCACCCCTGGGCTCTGGCCCGTTTCCTCTCCTTGGGACTTTCTGCCCCTGGGTTTGCTCTGCCTCCTAACCTCATCCAGACTCTCTTCAAATCTCCTCAGAGGGGCCTTCCCTGACCACCCTATGTAAACTGGCCTTGTGGTCATTCTTAAAACAGGGCTGCAAATTCACCGACCCTCCATCTAGCAAGAGGCGGTGCCTCTGTCCCTTCCCCTGGAATCTGGGTGGGTTTGTGGCGGCTTTGACCAATCGTGGATGGTGGAAGTGACACTGAGGACTTCTGAGGTTCACAGTAGAAGGCTGTGGAACCTCTGCCTTGTTTGTTCTTGGAGTCCTGAACCACTGTGAGAAGTCCAACCACCCTGAGGCTTTCGTGCTGTGAGGGAGCCCATGCCACACGGAGAGAGGGGCCACGTGTGGGCGCCTGGTCAGTGGTCCTGGCTGAGCCCCGTTTTCACTTACCTCAGCCAAGGCGCCAGACAAGACATGTTGTATGAGCTTCCTATTGCTGCTGTAACAAATTACCCCAAACCCACTGGGCGAAAAACAAGGTGCTGGCCAGCCATCTTTCTGGGAGCCCTGGGTGGGGAGAGTCCATTTCCTTGACCTTCTTCCATCTTCAAAGCCAGCAGAGTAGCATCCTTTTTTTTTTAAAAAAAGCTTTTATTTATTTATTTTGAGAGGGGGAGAAAGAGAGGAGAGAGAGAGAGAGAGAGAGAGAGAGAGAGAGAGAGAATCCTAAGCAGGCCCTGAGCTTATGACCCCTGCTTCCTTTGTCACATCTCTTCCTCTGACTATCGTGCTCCCCTTTTTCCCTTATAGAGACTCCCATGATCCCATCAGCCCCATCTAGAGAGTCCAAGATACTCTCCTCACTTCAAAATCCTCAGTTTCATCACATCTGCAAATCCTTTTTACTGGGCAAGATAACGTATCTGGAGATTCTGGGGACTAGGATGAGGGCGTCTTTGTGGGGTGGAGGCACATTCTTTTGCCTACCACACGTGAATGGAGATACTTCTAGATGATTCTAGTGCCCATGTAGTCATTTGAATCTTCCCAGCTGAGGCCCCAGACCTGACGGAGCTGAGACAAGCCTCTCCCGCTGTGCCCTCCCCTCCGTGCTCTGCCCAAATTCCAAGCCCATAGGATCCGCAAGCGCAGAACGGTTGCTGCTCCGTGCCACTAAACTTGCAGCTCACATTTTTTGAAAAGAATTAACAAAATTGATAACCCCCCACCCAGTTTGACCAACAAGAAGAAGGAAAGGACCCAAATAAATAAAATCAAGAATGAAAGAGGAGAGATCACAACCAACGCAGCAGAAATAAAAACAATAACAAGAGAATATTATGAGCAATTATACGCCAATAAAATGGGCGATCAGGAAGAAATGGACAAATTCCTAGAAATATATACACTACCAAAACTGAAACAGGAAGAAATAGAGAATTTGAACAGACCCGTAATCAGTAAAGAAATAGAATTAGTAATCAAAAATCTCCCCAAAATCAAGAGTCCAGGGCCAGGTGGCTTTCCAGGGGAATTCTACCAAACATTTAAAGAAGAGTTAACACCTATTCTTTTGAAGCTGTTCCAAAAAAATAGAAATGGAAGGAAAGCTTCCAAACTCATTCTATGAAGCCAGCGTTACCTGGATTCCAAAACCAGACAAAGACCCCACTAAAAAGGAAAAATACAGACCAATTTTCCTGATGAACATGGTTGCAAAAATTCTCAACAAGATACTAGCCAACTGGATCCAACAATACATTAAAAGAATTATTCACCACAATCAAGTGGGATTTACACCTGGGATGCAGGGCTGGTTCAATATCCGTAAAACAATCGACGTGATTCATCACATCAACAAAAGAAAGGACAAGAACCATATGATCCAATAGATTCAGAGAAAACATTTGACAAAATTCCACATCGTTTCTTGATAAAATCCCTCAAGAAAGTAAGGATAGAAGGATCATAACTCAAGATCATAAAAGCCATATATGAAAGACCCAACGCTAAGATCATCGTCAATGGGGAAAAACTGAGAGCTTCCCGCAAAGGTCAGGAACAAGACAAGGAGGTCCACTCTTACCAGTGTTACTCAACACAGTATTGAGTCTTAGCCTCTGCAATCAGACAACACAAAAAATAAAAGGCATCCAAATCGGCCAGGAGGAAGTCAAATTTTCACTCTTTGTAGATGATGTGATACTGTATACGGAAAACCCAGAAGATTCCACCAAAAAACTGCCAGAACTGATCCATGAATTCAACAAAGTCACAGGATATAAAATCAACGCACAGAAATCAGTTGCATTTTTAAACACCCATAGTGAAGCAACAGAAAGAGAAATTAAGGAATGGATCCCATTTACAATTGCACCAAAACCCATAAAATACCTAGGAATAAACCTAACCCAAGAGGTGAAAAATCTATACACTGAAAATTATAGAAAGCTTATGAAAGAAATTGAAGGAGACACAAAAAAAATGGAAAAATATTCCATGCTCATGGATTGGAAGAACAAATATTGTTAAAATGTCGATACTACCCAAAGCAGTCTACATATTCAACGCCATCCCTATCAAAACAGCACCAACACTCTTCACAGAGCTAGAACAAACAATCCTAAAATTTGTATGGAACCAGAAAAGACCCCAAATAGCCAAAGCAATCCTGAAAAAGAAAACTAAAACAGGAGGCATCACAATCCCGTTCTTCAAGCTATACTACAAAGCTGTAATCATCAAGACAGTATGGTACTGGCCCAAGAACAGACACTCAGATCAATGGAACAGAATAGAGAACCCAGAAATGGACCCACAAACGTATGGCCAACTAATCTTTGACAAAGCAGGAAAGAATATCCAATGGAATAAAGACAGCCTCTTCAGCAAGTGGTGCTGGGAAAACTGGACAGCGACACGCAGAAGAATGAACCTGGACCACTTTCTTACACCATACACAAAAATAAACTCAAAACTGATGAAAGACCTAAATGTAAGACAGGAAGCCATCAAAATCCTCGAGGAGAAATCAGGCAAAAACCTCTTTGACCTTGGCCACAGCAACTTCTTACTCAACACGTCTCCGGAGGCAAGGAAAACAAAAGCAAAAATGAACTACTGGGACCTCATCAAAATAAAAAGCTTCTGCACAGCGAGGGAAACAATCGGCAAAACTGAAAGGCAACCAATGGAATGGGAGAAGATATTTGCAAATGACATATCAGATAAAGGGTTAGTATTCAAAATCTATAAGGAACTTGTCAAACTCAACACCCAAAAAACAATCCAGTGAAGAAATGGGAAGAAGACATGGGAACAGACACTTTTCAAAAGAAGACATCCAGATGGCCAACCGACACACGAAAAAATCCTCAACATCACTCACCATCAGGGAACTGCAAATCAAAACCACAATGAGATATCACCTCACACCAGTCAGAATGGCTAACATTAACAACTCAGGCAACAACAGATGTTGGCGAGGATGTGGAGAAAGAGGATCTCTTTTTGCACTGCTGGTGGGAATGCAAACTGGTGCAGCCACTCTGGAAAACAGTATGGAGGTTCCTCAAAAAATTAAAACTAGAACTACCCTACGGCCCAGCAATTGCACTACTAGGCATTTATCCAAAGGATGCCCGTGTGCTGTTTTGAAGGGACACATCACCCCAATGTTTAGAGCAGCACTATAGATAAAGAAGATGTGGTATATACATACAATGGAGTATTACTCGGCAATCAAAAAGAATGATATCTTGCCATTTGCAACCATGTGGATGGAACTGAGGGTATCATGCTAAGAGAAATTAGTCAGAGAAAGACAAATATCATAGGACTTCACTCATATGTGGAATTTAAAATACCAAACAGATGAACATAGGGGAAGGGAAGCAAAAATAATATAAAAACAGGGAGGGGAACGAAACATAAGAGACACTTAAATACAGACTTAGGGTTGCTGGAGGGGTTGTGGTGGGGGGGGTGGCTAAACGGGCAAGGGGCATTGAGGGCATCCCTGTTGGGATGAGCGCTGGGTGTTATACGTAAGTGACGAATCACTAAATTCTACTCCTGAAACCGTTATTACAGTGTATGTTAACTATCTTGGATTTAAATAAAATTGTAAAAAAATTTTTTTTTAATTTTTTATTAAAAAATTTTTTTTAATGTTTATTTTTGAGAAAGAGTGCATGAGTGGGGAAGGGGCAGAGAGAGAGGGGGACAGAGGATCTGAAGCAGACTCCGGGCCCTGAGCTGACAGCAGTGAGCCAGATACGGGGTTCAAACTGTGAGATCATGGCCTGAGCCGAAGTCAGACGCTCAACCGACTGAGCCACCCCGGTGCCCGATCAGTTCACTTTTTATACAGCAATTGATAGCTTTAATAAGCCCCATCTTCCTCGTGCTATTCAAACCACTTAGCCTGCTTTGTTTTTCCCCACAGTATTATAAAATTATATTATACATTTATGGGTTTCCTCATTTATTTTCTGTCTCTTCCAACTAGAATACAAGGTCAGGAGAATCGAGGTTTGTTGCTGTATCCACAACACCTAACCGTGCCCTTCAGGTATTTGTTCAGTGAAGAAATTCATGTCTCCCCATCAGACTGTAAGCTCCATGAGGTTGAAAACTGGCCTGTTTTGACAATCACCGGGTCCCTGGAACCCCAGCAGGCCCCCAACACAGAGACGGGGCTCGGTACAGGTTGAATGAGTGATTCTTTTCTCCCGAGAAACAAGAGGTCAGAGGGGGCTTGGAAGGCACCTCTGAGTTTGTCTTTTTTGGAGGTCACATACTCAGATACCCCTAGGAGCCAGCTGGGAGCATATGTCCAAACTGGGCCAACGGAACTAGAAGGCAGTTGGGCATGCTGAGGCTTGTGGCCAAGTGGAAATTGCACACCCTACCACCCTAGGCATTTTTTTTTTTAAAGGTGGACACGTTTGAACAACCAATTATAACACATTTATTCTTGTTATTCTCTTCTCTATCTTGGGTCCTCTGTCCTCCCTCTGCCCTTTCCTGTCCTGCCCTTTGCCCTGGGAAGCTGACCTTTATGGGCTGGACGACTCCACCCTGGCTCCCTTGGCTCCCTCTCCCTGAATGGGTTTGGTGTGTGGGAGGCACCAGCCGATCGGAGGGCAGGAGGGGAGAGAAGGTGGGGTGTTTGTTCTCTTCCTGCCCTGCCCGGCCCTGCTTTAGCGATGGCTGTTTTCCTAAGGCCACAGCTCCTGCCTGGCTCCACTAACTTATTCCTTCCCCGGCCCCTTCAGGCTGGGATGGCAGAGACTTCTCCCTGTCCCCAGCCCAAGGGACTTCACCAGCCCTGGCTGGTTCCCGGCCTCTTCTCTGCAGATGCCTTGCTTTGAGTATTTCCACCGAGAAGTTTGGTTCTAATCTTTTTTTATTATCATCATCATCGGTAGTAGCAGTATTTATAAGCTACTAGGTCTTTTTTGCCTGGGGCAGTAAATGCTGTCTCAGTTGGCCCCCTTAGTGTGCACGGTTTCCTGCCAGGATCCTGAGTATGACAACATCTGTAGACCTCATTTGGCCCTGGATTCTGATCCCCTGACCAGGCCAAGAAGTCTCCCCATAAGCCTCTCTGCCAAGGAGTTATCGATTCCTGCTTGTGCTCCCCCTTCCCTGCTCTCCCGTGCCCTGCACCCCAGGACCAGTTCTTTACCACCTGCCTCTTTTGCCATTTCGTTGTTTGAACCTGCACAACTTCCTTTCTGGCGAGGACTGAAATCTCTCTCGGGCCACCCAGACAACAGAGACCCTCACACAGCCCGAACATCCCACCCAGACATTCGTTGGTCTGTCCACATCTGTTGACTTTGCTCCCGCGCATTGGAGACCAAGAGGGGGACGGGACTGGGATTAACAGACAGAAATAGCTCATTAGCTTTGGAGATAACTTTTTCATACCCTCGGCTTTGATCATGGTGTCCAATGAGTTCCCCGGGTCCAATCTATTGTTTTCCTCTGGGTGTGGCACATCATCCGACAATAATGGGTGCTCAGAAAGGGTTGGTTACGTGAATGACTGACTGGTTGAATTTTAAAATCTTGTCCTCAGCTCAGCACGAGTAGGGAGAGAGCCCAGCTCAGCTTCACAGATCACCTGGGGACTCCATGCTGGCCCCCGGCCCAAAATGAGACATTTAAAAGCTTCCCTGAAAAACATTTTTTTTTTTAAAATTCTTTTTTTTTTTTTTTTCCTCGTGGCCGGCCTGACTGCCAGGCCCCCTTAAATGCCCCAGGAATATTCCTCAGAGGCTGCCCTGGTAGAACAGCCCAGAACTCTGTGAGGAGCTGCATTGGGTTGCCTTTTTTCCTGCTGCCTCCTAATATTAACCTGGCGCAGGGCCCCCAGCCCCCACGCAGTGATGGGAGGCCCTGGATGGAGCCAGCAAACAGATCCATCTGGAAATAGAAAAATAATCCCAACACTAGCGGTTTTGTCTGGCCTCCCCAGTGGGGTGTGGAGCAGGCCCATGAAAGGGGCTTTGAGGGCCGGTGGGTGAGGGCTGTGGAAGAGAGAGTCTTTGCACCCAGCACCAGCTGGGTACCTGTGCCCAGGCCCCCAGGGCGAGGGCCAAGTCCACGGGGAGCAGGGCCTGTGTCACAGCTGACTCCCCGAGCTGCCAGAGCCTGAACCTGAATCCGTGTGACCTTGAGTGAGTCGCTCGGCCTGAAAGGCCACATTGCCCCTGTATTTAAAATGGAGGTAATAAGACCTACACCCAGGAACGGATCTCACAGCCAGAGCACGGTGCTTGGGGGAGGGAAAGCGCCGTATTGCAGTGTTATTTCTGACACGTGGTTGACAAAGCACTGTGCCACCCCGTGGGGTGATCTTGGGAGAGCCCGCCGGCCTCCGTCTTCCTACCTGCGCGGTGGGGAGCGGCCCAGGGTCCTCCAGCCCTGGAACCCCGGTGAGGTGAGGTCCAGCAGCTGTCTGCCTCAAGGACACACAACAGGAGATGCATCCCTCCTGCAGGGAGCCTACCTGAGCATTCAGTGCCCGGGTAGAACAGGCAGAAGTGGCTGGAAGTGCTCCGCCAGCCCCCTAGGGGAGCCCCGTGAGCGTTCCTGGGCCTCCGCTGGTGCTGCTCACTATTTCCATAATCTGGGAGGCTGGGCCTTGGCAGGAAGAGCCTCAAAGGGCCCAAGATGGGGCAGACATTGCCTCAGGCTGGCCCACGGCAGCTCCTACTGCCTGCTTTACCTGTGGAAGGCTGTGACAAGAGGCCGGGGTCTGGGTTCGTTTGCACCACGTCTGGTGCGTTTGGGGGTAGGTCACGTCCTTCCTTGTTGACGTTTCCTGTGTTGTACGCGCTTCATTCATTCAGCGCGGATGCACTGACTGTCACCTCTGCTCCAGACCCTGTCCTTGTCATCAGTTAGCAATAAATGACAAAGTGTTTATCCTTCATGGGGGCAGAAGGTAGGAGAGGAGCACTTGTGGGGGAGCGAGTTGGGGTGAGAGATGTGACGGTTCCTTTTTGGATGGGTTGAATTTGTGGTGTCCAAGGGACAGCTGGGGAAGACCCGCGGGGAGTTGGAAAGATGGGTAGGGAGTTCGTGGGAGACAGAGGGACCTGCCCGGCCTGTCTCCCCATTTCCCCACACCCCTCCGTGGTGGCGATGGTGGTGGTGATGACCGACCATACGGGCCCTAACAAAAAGCATTTATCGAGGACTCACTCAATGCAGGCTCCGCTATGCAAATACCTAGTGATTTGCATATCACCTTTCATTTAATTATCAGAACAACCCTCAGGAGTAAGTGTGATTATCCCTATTTCCAGAAAGAGCTGAAGCCCAGAGGTGAGCGTCTTCAACCTGAGAGAGAGAGAGAGAGAGAGACTCAGATGTGTGTGGTTTACTGATAACACCTGGGGTGGAGCGAGGGCAGGGAGGGCAGCGGGAGAGGGCCAGGGGAGCGGACGTGGGCTCTGAGGCTCAGAGGCCCAGGGAGCCCACACAGGCTTTGCGGGAGCCGCAGAGCAGGCTTGGCCTCCGAGGACAGCACTCTGGAGCAGGCCAGCAGACTCGTGTTGCTTTAGGGTGGGTGCACAGCAGGAAAAGGGGGCGGCATTGCAGTGAGGTGATCTGGGCTAACGGGGCTCTGCAGCGGCTGGTGCTCCACGGGGGCTTCCGGGAGCCATCCAGGGTCTGGTGAGTGCGAAGGGCACTCCGGCCAGAGATTCAGTCCCTGCGTCGTCCAGCATCTCTCCTGGCCGGTCCTGGGTGTGTGTGTGTGTGTGTGTGTGTGTGTGTGTGGCTATGTGTTTGCGTGTACATGTGACCACGTGTGTGCCCGTATGTGTGCATATGTGTGCATCTACGACTGTGTCCTCTCCCCGTCCTTGTCCACATCTCCATCTCTCTTTCAGTCTCTCTGCTTGTGTCTCAGTTTCTCTGCCCCCTGTCTTGCTCTCTCCTGTGGTCTCTCTCTCTCTCTCTCTCTCTCTCTTCCCTTCACAACAAATCTTGTCTCAGGGCCATCTGTCTTGCTCTTTCTCTATCTTTATGCATTTCCCTCTCTCTTTTCTCTGTCTGACTCTGGCGTCCCTCTCCCTGCCCCTCCCCTTGCTCCCAGTTTCCTTTCTGTCTCTGTCTCTCTCTAATTCTATCTTTTCCTACCTCTGTCTCTCAGCCTCTCTGCCTCTTTCTCTCCTTTCCTGTTACTGCCCCCAGCTGGGCCTGACCCTGCGTGGCTGGGCCGCTAGGAGCCACAGACAGGGACTGGTGACAGGACTACCAAGGGCCCGCTGCCCATAGGGGAGCAAGATACCTTGACAGTGGCCTTCTGGGCTCCATAGCATCATGTCCTTGGCTAACCTCCTTGTTAGGCAATGTACGTTCTTCCCCGGAGGCCCAGGCTCTGGGCGCATGTGGGTGCATGTGTGTGTGTGGAGGTGAGGGGACTACCGCGTGGCCCCCACTCCTGGGCAAAAAAGGAGCCAGGAGACGCAGCCACTTCTCCCCCGCCCTCCATCTTTATTGAGATATAACCGACACATAGCATTCTGTAAGTTGAAGGTGTGGAGAGTGATGATTTTTCTAGATGTACGTATTGCAACGTGATTACCGCAGTCAGTTTGGTTAACATATCCATCACCTCACACAGCTCCAGTTTGCGTGTGTGTGATGAGAACTGTTAGGATTTACTCTTTTCAACTTTCAAATATACAATACAGCATTGTTAACGATAGTCGCCCTGCTGTGCATGACCTCCCCGGAACTTTCTCATCTTAGAGCTACAAGTTTATACCTTCTGGCCCCCTTCGCCCGCTTCTGCCCCCCTACCCCTCACCTCTGGCAACCACCGATCTGTTCTCTCTTTCCATGAGTTTTGAGGGTTGGATTCTACATGTAAGCGAGGTCATACAGTATTTGTCTTTCTCTGACTTATTTCACTCAGCGTAATGCCCTCAAGATTTATTTCTGTTGCCACAAATGGCAAGATTTTCTTCTTTCTCGTGGCCAAATAATATTCCACTGCAACAAAGTTGCAGCCACTTCTTTTAAAAAAAACTTTATGTTTGTATTTATTTTTGAGAGAGAGAGACAGAGACAGAGACAGAGCACGGGCTGGGGAGGGGCAGAGAGAGAAGGAGACACAGAATCTGAAACAGGCTCCAGGCTCTGAGCTGTCGGCACAGAGCCTGATCGGGGGGCTCAAACTCACGAACTGTGAGATCACGACCTGAGCAGAAGTCGGATGCCTAACTGACTGAGCCACCCAGGCGCCCCAAGATGCAGTCACTTCTAATGGGTTTGGGCCCCACCCCATCCCCAACCATCTTGAGCTGTGATTCCAGACCAGATTCCTCTTAGATAGCAGCCCTCCGCCAGCTGTATTCAAGATGGCAGGAGGGGCTCAATGGAGACCAAAAGTCAAGGATGCTTCTAGACCCACAGTTGGAGATGGTGCAGTCATCGCACGAGCTACTCAGGACCTGGCCCTACAGGAGGGAAAGCCCAATGCTCGTATTCTCAGACGGAGAACCAAGGTGTGGATTGAAGGTGGGGGGGGGTGGACGGGCTTGCTCAAGGTCTCACAAGATCCAGGGCCAGAGGTCAGGGCTCCAGATTTCAAGCCAGGGGCTTTTTTTGTACAGCTGCCAGATGTCTCCTCATAAGGTGTGGCTGTTCTCTCGTCCCCAGCCATTCTCAGGACCCTTCCAGGACCAAGGGAGCACGGAGCCAATGAGTCCTCCCCAAATACTCCTTTCAAACCCCTCCCTCCCAACATGCCACATCCAGCTTAACTTCTCGGGGGGGCCTTCCTCACTGACCTCACAACCATACCCACGTCCTTCCTGCAGGCTTTTACTCTCAATCTTTGTCGCAAAGCGTCAGCCAGCTGCTCCAATAAATCTTCCAAGATCGGTGCAAACAAATGTGTGTGAGACAGTGAGGTGCCAATTTGCACTGTGGTCTGTGTGCTTCTTCTTCATCCCAGTTCAAGAAGGTGGTCAGCCCTCAAGACGTTCTGGTCGCTGAAGTTTCTGGAAAAGCTGAGATCTGGGGCTGCTTGATATTAAGTCCTGTGTAAGCTTAGAGAGGGGTCGAGGCTCGGGGTCCCAGAGGGAAAGGGTAGAGGCGAGTGCCTCTGAAGGCAAGGAGGAGGCGAAGTCCTCCGGCATTAGTGAGTCCTCAGGTTGGTGGGGAACAGATAAAGCCTCAAGAGGGTGTCCCTAGGGAGGCGGGGCCCCACACATCAGTGTCACAGCTTCCTGTGTGCAAAGCATGACACCAGGTCACTGGATGTAAAGGGACATCCGGCACAGACAGTGAGTACCTGAATGGCCACAGATGAGAGCAGGACAGAGAGGCCTCTCAGAATGTTATTCTTGCATGACCAGAACCATGGATGGGGGGACGTATGTGGGAGCCTCAGTAATGACAAACACTGTATTTCCTGCCAGCATGGTGAAGTTGGATTTAGCGTATTCAAAGAAAATAAAGGAAGGTCCTCTTTCTTATGCTCTCAGTTGCGGACTGAGATTTATCCTCTGTGCATGTTGGACAATGAAAGAGGAATGAAGGGGACCCCTTTCCCTCCAGCTAGCACGCTCTTTCCAGAGACCGTCATCTAAGGGAGCATCTCTAAACGTTGTGATTTCCAACAAAGGAAGGCCGTGGTAAAACATATTTTGAGTCTGATGGGAACTTCCAGTCACCCAGGCACTGCATTCTGGTGCTAAGTTGGTAATTCAGGATGAAACAGCTAGAACTGGGTCTAGGGACAAGCCCCCTTCTCTGGGTCGCTCCGATTCTGAGTCCCTGGGGATATACCTCCCAAGCAAGCATGGGTACTGCCTCCTTTGCTCTTAACCCATGGAAGTGGGGGCTGACGGGAGGGCACTGCACCCGCTACTGTGGCATCCCTTGCCTGCAACCTGGTGACGAGGACCGAGAGGGGCTGGGTGCGGGGCTGGGGTGGGAGTAAGTGCGGCCAAGTGAGCGTATGGTCAGGGAAAGGTCAGAAGGCAAGCTGGGCTCCAGGAGGCTCCAGCCATGGAATGCTGCCCTTGACAGACAGAGGAGAGGTCAGCTGGCCTCACAGGGCCCTCCTCCACATGTAATCACTGCTGGGCATGAAATGCCTCCTTGCGTGAGGTCCTTGTCTGTCCTGAAGTAGGTCACAGAATTGAAGGATCGCAGAAATCTTAGCTTCAGAAGCATAGAATCATAGAAGCCAAAAGTCAGTGCCAGGTAGATTCCAGGATTTTAGAGCCTCAGAGCTTGGCATCAAAAGGCGTTTGAAGCCTGACACTTTGGGCACAAAATTTTATGGCTCAAGTGATCTAGACCACAGAATCATAGACCTTGCACTTGGATGACCCTTAGGCCCTTAGGGAATCTGATGTACTCCTCAGTGCAGTGATGCTGTGTTCTCTTCTAGAAAGTTCCAGAAGGTACAGTCTTCTTCGGATAGGCGTGGGGGTTTCCAGTGAGGAAGGAGAATACAGGAGGCTTCTGGTGGGACACAGGTGGGATGACTTTAGGAGTTCTTGTTTGGCTTTCTAGTCCGGACGTCTTTGTCAGCGGTATCACATTTTAGAGTTTGAAAAATCTACCATTCGCCATTCGTTCTCTGAGTCGTGAAAATTCTTCGTCTCCAAGGATCTGCTTGCCGTCAACTACTTTCCGGGTCAATAATGTTCCGGGGGCCTCTTCCACAAGAGCCCTGTGATGAGCAAGGTGACTCAGATCCAGATGTCAACCTTGGGCCTCTTTTTTGCCCCAGCCCTGGGACCCTCTCCCACCCCCGCCCCCACCCCATGCCTTTCTTTGCCTTGACCACCCAGCTCCTGGCAGGAAACCAGCTGGCTGGGAGAGGCGATCCCAACAGCCCCCGGGGCTGGCCATGGTGTACAATGTGGTCCCGCTTGTAATCCCACCACCTCCTGGGGGCAGGCGGCATGGCAGCAGCCTGTAATTTGGGGGTGGGAGATGGGACACCCAGGTCAGTTTTGACCACGGGGTCCCTAGAGGAAGGGAGTGGTCCAGGGGCTTGGAGAATCAAAGCTTTCCTCTCAGCTCCCTTGGTGACCATGAAGATAAAAATATTTATGGACATTTTCCTCACTCTGGGGATGGCCAGGCACAGAATGGGGCTGTTTTTTTCCTTGGCCATGGCTATGCTGTCAGGATGGAGGGAGCTGGGCAAACACAGGTTGTTTACAAGGCCTACAGCGTCCCAGAGAGACGCGGCCCGCATACAGTTTCCCCTTTTCAACAGGGACGTGAGCTTCTGGAAAGTTGCCCAGAGGAACAAGGGTGGGTTTCTGTCCTCTGTAGCTTAGTTCTTGGTGGGGTTGGAGGGATTTTTTTTCCCTGAGAGATGGGGCGCGTGTGTTTAGGGTGAATACATGTTTCCCATAATTTGCCTTTTGAAAACACAAGGAAATTTGCGTATGTGGCTGAAACAGCCTGGGCAGAGAGCCTTCTGGAGAGCCAGTCCTTCATTTCCCCACCGTGTCAGGCTGCTCGAACTCAATAAACACTTGTTGACTGAATGAATGGGTCATAGAAATGGCAAGCCGGAGCTGGAAGGAGAGGCCCCGTGGATATCCTCCGGGCCAAACTGCTCAGGTTTCAAGACAGGGAAACTGAGGCCCAAAGAGGGGGACAGGATGGAGGACTGCACACAATTAAAGATTTCACTGCGCTGCTGCTGGTGATGAGTGATGAGAACAAAACATCTCTTCTGGGCATTGGGGTGTTTTCCAATTTAACAAAAGCTTTCTCACTGGCCAGATTCCCAGCAAGACTGTGGAGGAGGCAGGAAAAAGGCTGGAACTTCCTATACCATGGACCAGGGAGAGACTCAAAGATGCTGAGCACTTTCCCACGCATCCAGAAAAGGGTGTTGTGTGTGGTTCAACAACAAATTCGGGCTGTTTTTTCCAGCACTCAGCAGGTAGCCCTTGTGTAAAACCCACCACCCGCTCAGAAGGAGGGGACCCGACTCGCCCAAGCTTAAATCCCACTGTACCATGCCTAGCTGCTGAAACAGCTCACTGTGTCCCCCAAGAACCTCATTACCCCCATCTATAATGTGGGGCTTGCACTCCCCATTTACCGTGCTGGCCTCCCAAATTGGTGGAGAATGGCATTAGAGAACGGATGTGACCCCGCTTGGAAATTGGCAGGCAGAGGGAGGTCCTGATGCTAGAATTATGTGTCAGTGGATCGCCCCAGCCATCCAAGGGAGACAGCATTCTGATTCCAGCTCTTGAGATAAAAATAGCTTAAGGGAGGGGGGCAGCTCCCCAGGATATCTGGGCAGGATAAAAATAGCACCTCAGAACAGCTGGCTCCTTTTCTCCACTTTGGTATTCACCCACAGTCTTTCTGATCTCTTATTTGGTTTCCCAAGCCGACTACCATCCCAGGCAAACAATCCTCCTTGTTCTGGAGCCAGGCAGTGGCAAATATATCCAGGCTCTGGGACTAGAGGACTTGGGAAGCAGAAATATGGGTCCCATCCCTGCCGTTTACAACTCGCTGTGTGGCTTCATGAGTCATTCTCAGAGTCCCCATTTTCCTCGATACAGTCTGTCCACAGAACTTCCTCTGAGGATGGAAATGTTCTATAACTGCACCGTCCCATACAGCAGTAGCCCCAGCTGCACGTGGCCGCGAACACTTGAAATATGGCTCGTGGACTGAGAAATGTAACACAATCTTTTATTTTCAAGGAATTTCAATTTAAATAAGCCTCATGTGTCTGGTGCCACCATAGTGGACAGTGCAGGCCTTTAAAGGTGAAGCTAGGAGAACACCTGTCCCCTTGACACACAGTGAGACGGGTGGATGATGTGTGTATAGAGCCTGATGGAGAGACACTCACTGCTTGTTCAGTTTCCCCGACTCCTGCCCCCTGGAGATGTGGGTTTATGAGGTCCTGGAGTGAGAGATTCCCCATTTGGAACACACAGCTCCTCTTGGGAGACAGTGGAAAGGAGGACATGGTGGTGAGTGGAAAGCCATGGGAGCTTCTGTGATGGGTGGGCTGGAAGATCAGCGAACATGTCTGAGCATAACAATGCCAGGGTCAGAAGAAGGACAAAAATGGCTACATCTGCCCATCCCCTCACCCCTTTTTACTTTCCCTCACACCAGTACTCAAAAGGGCCTATCTTAAAAATTCCCTTTCTTTGCCTAGATGTGTTAAGATCCTGGCCTCTTAGAATCAGATGGCTCAAGGTGAAAATTTCAGTTTCCATCACTTACCATTGTGTCACCTCGGCAAGTTGCCACACCTCTCTGTTTTGCATCTGTAAAATGGGGAGACTAATGCCTAGCTCTGGGAGAGGGGATTGTAAGTAATCAGTGCTTTAAGGTATGTGAAGCTCTTTGCAGTGGGCCTAGCACATATAAAGTGCTTCAAAAATGGAAGGCCATGGCCATATCTCACAGAAACAGAGCCCACATTTCCACCCCAGCTCCCACCCAGCGGGAGTCCAGTGAGATGCCTTAGTAGCCACTTATGGGGTACGTCCTAGAAGACCCTTGTTGGTGGTCCTCAGGCTAAGAAGGGCCTGGATATGGGAACAAGCCCTGATGTCCTCAGATGGCAGATGACCCCTCAACTGTAGAGCTGGAAGTTTACTCCGAAGTATTTACTGCTTGGATCTCCTTTCGGTTGATCCGGCCAACGACAGTCCTTCTGGGACGTGTCCAGAGACAAGAACGTTCTACTTCTCAGGGTAGCTCACACAAACCAATAGAAAAGCCTTCCCGGGATCTCAGAGCAGCTGCCGCTGGGTGACTTTCCATCCTTGGTCCCAGCACAGTCTCCACTTTCCAGATTCAACTTCCTTCCCTCTCTGCCCCAGGCGGGAGGCACCTGCAGGTTGGTCTGGTGAAAATGCCCAGCCCAGAGACTGCTCACCAGGTCAAGGGCAGGGGGTTAGTTTTTTACTGAGCTGGGAGAGCTGAAAATGTAAAGCTCAAAACCCGCCCTAATTAAAGAGCAGAAGGTGTCCTTCATACGCTTGTCTTACTTTGTGGGCAAAAGAACCGAGAGACTGATGTATCCATCGGTTCATCCACTCGCTTGCTGGGCGATAGTTATTGAGCACTTACCGTGTGCCAAGTTTCAGGAACACGGAAATGAATTCCTGTATCCAAGCCTCATAGTCTGGTAGAGGAGACATCTATATCAACGGTGGGATAGGTGTTTCTATGCCAGGGCCGAGACCAGGGTGAGGTGAACAGAATTTCAGGAACGAAATTTAATGCAGTGTCAAAGAACACAGCAACCGAAATAAGTAGCAATTGATTGCAATACTATTTATTTATTTATTTAAGATCTTTTTAAGTTTATTTATTTTGAGAGAGAGAGAATGTGTGTGTGTGTGTGTGTGTGCGCGTGTGTGCGCACGCACGAGCCGGGGAGGGGCAGAGAGGAAGAGAGAACCCCAAGCAGGCTCCACACTGCCAGCGCAGAGCCTGACATGGGGCTTGAAAACACGAACTGCGGGATCATGACCTGAGCAGAAATCAAGGGTCGGATGCTTAACCGACTGAGCCACCCATGTGCCCCTACTGCAGTACTGTTTAAAACTGAAAAATTAATGCCAGAAAAGCACGGACAAACGAAGACAGGATCAGTATGACGGAGTTTTTCCTTTTGCCTCGGGCTCTGATATGGCTTGGCATGACACTGTGTTATGAGGATGTGTGCAAGCTGTTGTGTGACAGGAAAGGCAGGCATCTCACCCGGCCAGCCGTGTGCAGAAATTGACTCACATCAGCTTGCACATCTCTTCCCAGCTCCTCGCTCAGGACTGCATGCTGGTAGGTTGAAACTGGCCATGATGGGAATATTTACACCCTGGTGATGGGCAGATGCTAAAAATCAGGATTTTCCCCCATCCTTTCTGGAGACCTGGTTGTTAAATACTTATCAGTGCATCCTTGTACCCAGCCTGCACTGGGGCGCGAGTGCCTTCAAGAAAGAGTTCCCAGAGCCTTCTGAATTTTGCAGAATAAGAATCTAGAAAAGAAGAGAAAGGACATCCTGCAAATGAGGAACTCAGTATGCAAAGCTCCAGAGCAAGGAGCTGAGTGTAGCTGGAATGAGTGATGTTGCAGAAGAAGGAAGTTTCCAGAAGGCAGAGAAGGCCATGGCACCAAATGATGCCCTGAGATTGAGCAAGCTCGGGGGCTCTGCTCTGGGACAAGACTGCAGATCTGTAGGAGGAGGGTACTTCATACTTCCGCGGGGTCCTGACTACCAGACCAGGTAAGAGACAGCAGTGGTGAGGCCATAAACGTTTCATAACAGGATTTCTAAGCCGAAAGAGCTCTGACTTACAGCATTGGCCAATCCCACCATGGCCAATCCCAAGCTACTTACATGGTGTAACTGAACGTTGAGGAGAGATGCTGACGAGCACACCATTGTACAGCCGGCCTCTCCACCATCCACTCACAATAGAAATAAATAACGTCAAGAGTACAGATAACAGTAAAGTGTAATAGGGTAACTAGAAAGAGGTGAGTTTTGAGCGTTAATTACTTTTGCTTTAAAATTTTTTTAATGTTTCGGGGCGCCTGGGTGGTTCAGTCGGTTAAGCGCCCGACTTGGCTCAGGGTCACGATCTCGCGGTCCGTGAGTTCGAGCCCCGCGTCGGGCTCTGTGCTGACAGCTCGAGCCTGGAGCCTGCGTCGGATTCTGTTGTCTCCCTCTCTCTCTCTGGCCCCTCCCCCACTCACAATCTGTCTCTCTCTCAAAAATAAATAAAACATTAAAAAATTTATTTTTGAGAAGAGAGTGTGCAAGTTGGGTAAGGACAGAGAGAGAGTGGGACAGAAGATCTGAAGCGAGTCATGTGCTGAGGGCAGCAAGCCCGATGCGGGGCTCGAACTCACCAACTGCGAGATCATGACCTGAGCCGAAGTCGGACACTCAACTGACTGAGCCACCCAGGGGCCCCGCTTTTGCTTTTCATATAACTTATCCAATTATAAGTTTATTCCATTTAATTTTTAATAATGGCTTAATGGCAGCAAAGTTCCTGAAAACTTAACCATCTGCTCTCATGAGCCAGCAGGAGCAGGTACGGGCCACTCCAGCACGCCGCCAGGAGGAGAGATTTTGGTCCCGGCTTGCTGCGTGTTCACTGGGGATGGGGGCTGCCTGATTTCCTGGGCTTCCCTTTCCCAACTTGAGAGACCCGACCAGCTTTATCATGAGATGCTCTTTGTCCCGATCCCCTGTGGCCGGGGACATGGATCCAAGCCCCTACGGGGCTTCCCGGAATAAGGCAGGAGTCCCCGGGACATGAGAGAGTCAAAAGCAAACAAGATTCTCGGAGAGATTTTTGCCCTGGGAAAAGAAAAGCCCGAGGCCAACATTCCGCATCCTCGTCACGTCAAGAGCGCTGTTTTATTATAAAACCATTGGCACCTAACCTGAGAATATAAAAGAATAACAGTAATACATATGTATAAATACATGTAAAAGAACAGTAATACGAACAACTTATATTTATTGCACTTTTGCCATGTTCCAGACACTGGTCTCTGTGCTCTGTACACGCTCATTCATTCAGTTCTCAGATCAGGGGCACAAGGTAGGCAATAGAATTGTACCAACTTAAAGGATGAGGGTGCTAGTGTTACCACAATTCACAAGGTGGAGAAAAGTGGGCACAAAGAGGTTAAATGGCATACCCCAAACCACGCGGCTAGGGATCTGACCTGGGATTTGCTGGTAGCCACTACCGACGTGTTCACAAGGGCAACAAGAGAGAAGGAATGTGTCCTTGCAGCCCAGGGCAACTGCAGGACACCCCGTGAACTTGGGGGGAACATCAAGCCAAGACCAGCTGGATGTAACCAGGTGGCTCACGTCACAAGGGCTGATGAGGTTGGGAGAAAGGGAGTTACCCAGCAGGCACATGCCAACCCCCCCAAGTTCACAGATGAGTTCACTGAAGGGAAAAGAGAATCCATGAAGTCCCACCGTGCTCACATAAGGTGGAGCTGTGACATGAGTCCCAGGGTATCGACATGGCCACACCGGGCAGCCAGCTTCAGGGGCCGGGCAGGCTTGGGGTTCATATCAAATCACAGCCATTCCCAGATATCGAGATAGGCGAGACCCCAAACAAGGATCTGGTTGAGAAAGTACAGAAAATATGGAAAAGTACCCCTCAGTGAATAAATTGCCCATGTCCAGAAGACAAGAGTGGTAACTACCCATCTCTGATGACCTACTGGAGCAGTGACCACGGTGTCCCATGTCCCGGAGCAGACGCCTCTGCCTGCAGTAGGGTCCCGCACGAATGGCAGCGGCTAGACAGGGTTTGATCAAAAGAAGTTTTGATGCTAAAGAAGATTCACAGGACTCAAAAGGACAGTGCTCACGCGTCTGTGCTTCATGGCAGGTGCTCTTTAGCAGCCTCGCTCAGGTAAGAATGTTCTTCTCAGCCAAAGCAAGGGATCTGGAGAGGACAGGTATGAACTCCAACTGTCATCCCTTTCCAGGGCCGTACCAGGCTTCACTTCCTCTGTCAGATCAGAGACCGACCACAGAACGCCTCAAAACCAGGGGACTCAAAATGGAGACTCGGTTGGGGTGTCTTATGCCTGGTGAGTCACACAGGCATAGTCTTGCTGGGAAACCAGCCCCAATAGCGGAGGCTTCCGCGGGTTTCACCAAGAGCAGGTGCCATCTTTCGACTCATTGTTAACCATAAACAATGCTGACAGTTTGGTATGAACTACCCTGAAATGCCTCAGTTCCATGGGTACGGAGCAACACCATTAATCATTGTGGCTATGAGTATGACTAGTGATCAATGTCCTGTAGTTACGGGTCCTTAAAGACAAGAGAAGCATATCTAACAAGTAACAATTCAGAGAAGCTGAAAAAGTGGAGCATATTTAACTGGGTCTCCACTCAGTAAAAGAAAAAAAAAACCTTTATTGCCTCAGAGGAGGCACATGAGAAAGTCTTAGGGGTTCTTGATGGTCATAAACTTAGTGTGAACATTATGATGTAAGTGCCAAAAAACCGAATAGGCACCCAGGTTGTATTAACAGGAGCGTAGAATATACATGAGGGGAGATGATGAGTCTGCTCCACTCTCTGTTCATCAGATGCCACCTGAACCTTTGAGCTTTGCTGTGGTCACTGGCATCAGTTAGGTAACTGAAAAACTGCAAAGCCTTTGGAGGAGACAATGCCGGAAGATAAGAAATAGGTACCAGATGAGCAGTGGTGAGAGGAAGTAAGACGGCTGGGTCTGGAGAAAGGATGCCTTGGGGTTGGGGCTGTTACTTTCAGAGAGATTTCAGCCACAGAGCCAGGCTTTAGACGATTTCAGAGTTGCTGTTCTCAATAACCATTGTAAAAGGGGCTTTGCATGGTAATCCGTGGAGATACAAGTAAAGAGCTCTTTGTAAAAGTTTTTTCGGATGGGGGAGGCAGAGTGGTGCGTGTGCTGCTCCCCTGTCCTCACTTTGTGACAAGGAAAAGCATCCAAAGTCATTGCATTGGCTAGCTTTCCCGGGAACCACACACGAGCAGGAGTGTAGCATATCACATGGTCTGGGCGTGGGGTACTGAGGCAGCTAGGCTTGGAGTGCAAGTTTTAGCTGATTGTGGGGAAATGATGACTCCCAGCACGGCTATCTCGCCATTGTGTCTAACAACACGTGTACCACCTGGGGACATCGTGGAACCGGGCGTTGGACTGGACAAATTCTCAACCTGCTGAAATTTACTTGGCTTGGGCGGGGGCGTCTCTCCATCAGCTGGCTCTGACTGGCCACTCCCTGAGCTGTGAAGAAACTTCCCCCTGACTCTGCCCCACACGCGGGGCTTGGTGTATTGAAAGAAGCATTTGGGACCAGAGTTCTAGCCCTGGTTCTGTCCTTACTGCTGGGTGAGCTTGGGCAAGTCCTTTCTGGTTCTTCATCTCCAAACTAGAGATGCTGAGTGGAAACTGACAGGGGGTTGTGACTGTTGTTGTCATTGCCACCCCCTGGTTTATCTGGTACAGACCGAAATTCCTATTCCTCTGCTACATCAGCAGGGACGTTTTCAGCTGCTAGTAACAGGAAGAGCACCTGAAAGTGGCCTTGACAATGAGAAGCACTATTGATTTGAGAAAGGGCGGTCCCCAAGTGCCTGATTTAGCATCTCAATAATGTCTTTTTTTTTTTTAATTTTTAAAAATGTTTTATTTATTTTTGAGAGAGAGAAAGAGAGAGAGACAGAGCATGAGTGGGGAGGGGCAGAGAGAGAGGGAGACATACGGAATATGAAACAGGCTCCAGGCTCTGAGTTGTCAGCACAGAGCCCGATGTGAGGCTCGAACTCTGGGAACAACAAGATCACGACCGAGGCTGAAGTTGGACGCTCAACCAACTGAGCCACCCAGGCGCCCCTACATCTCAATAATGTCTTAAAGGCCCTAGTTCCTTTTCTCTCTGCCATCCTCAGTCTGTGGGCCACGGACCTCATCGTCACTTCATTGTGACAAGATGATTGCAGCCTCTCCAACAGCACATCATCATTCAACAATGTTCAGAAAGAAAAATGGGGTGTATCACTGGTGTGTGTCCGCTTATAAAAGTGAGGAAAACTTTCTCAGAGGGCCCAAGCATATATAATTCCTCTCCCGTCTCCGAGGCTGGTCTGTATCTTACATCCACACCCAAACCACTCACTGGCTAGGGGAAGGAGACCGCCACGGTGAGCTCAGTCTAAGCAGGATCCAGTCCTGGAGGCTTGGAGGACACAGTCTCCACTGAAGGATGAGACTACTTGGAAGACGGTGGAGGAAGACGGAATTCTGCCAGCAAAGATGAAACAGCAGTGGTCTGCCATGTCACGGGGACATCCCGGGATGACGGTCAGCTAGCCCTCGGCTCTGCCTGTATACCCTCCCTTCTTCCCTCCTTCCCTCCTCATTCATCCCACACTTACTGAGAGCCTACGGTGGGCTGGTACTTGGGAGGCCCCTGGGGATTCTACAAAGATAAGATATAGCTATGACCTTGAGGAGGTCCAGTTGAGTAGGCATGTAAGGCAGATATATGCCATGATGGGACCTGGCGTGCTAAATGCCAGGCAGGATGGGGGGCAGGCTGCGGTACAGCTGTGAGGATACGAGGGGGGCCAGTGAAGAAGGACATCCCAGAGCGAGGGGGTCACAGGAGTGAAGGCCCGGAGCTCTCTGAGCTCCTCAGCTGCTGTCTCCACTCTCGGCTGTAAGGGTGACTCAAATCCATTACTAGTAGCCTGTTTGGTAAAGCCACTGGTTCCAGACGCATCTTCAGGGTGAATCCAGAGATCTTAACTTGCCATAGCTCTCACATCTGGAAAATGGGCTTAATTCTTCCAAGGCTGACTGAATGGATCGAAGGAGGAGATAGGTCAGACTCTGCAGTTAGGCATAGACGTGGGAGGCCTGACTTCTTACCCCAGCTTCCCCATTGATGTTGTGTCATCAATGTCTCTGAGCCTCAGTTTCCCCATCTGTAAAATGAGGAATTTAGGCTGGGCAGCTCTAGGGTCTCTTCTAGGCCTGAATTTCTTTTGGCCCCCCACATGTGGGTTAGTCTCAGCACCGTAAAGTGGACTTTGGATATCTCACTGGCCTCTACCACTGGTCTAGGCCTAAGGAAATAAAGCCAGGCCGGGGTTGGAGGAGAAGGCCTGAGAGATGGTCTGGGCTGCCCAGATGAGAGGATCACATGCCCAGAGGATGTGCCCTCCTGGATAGTGGCCCAGGGGGTTCCCTGGCCTCAGCCTTCCCTCCTCTTGCTGAAATGATTGTTTCTGGGGCCTTGGCAGTCACCAGGCCACAGTGACGCGGCCTCACAGGCAGAGCCCAAGCCCTGGGTCATGCTAA